>NC_067488.1:25683038-26283038 GCF_947179515.1 Apodemus sylvaticus
CACCCAGGGCCATCCCTCTGCCGTCATATTTCTAAGTGCATCTGGAAGCAGAAAAACTCTGTGTTGCACTTCCTCAAGACAGCGAGAGACTTGACGAAAATTGATGTCATTCTACCTTGTCTCTTACTAAGACAAATAACATAACATCCAAGAGTTGCACACATTCTCCCTTTGCAAGCAAATCCTGGGGCGGGGAGGCCTGCTTGGCACAAGCCTGCTTGGCACAAGAACCTCTTTGACGGGAAGGAGCTGCATTTTGCAAGACAGGGGGGATGTGGGGAGGGCTCTGAAACCACACCTCTGCCTCTTGGCATTTTAGTCCACAGAAGGACGTCCCATTGGACTGGATTTTGGAGCACTTGAGTTCTTAATGAAAGCATGAGTTTCAACAGAGGGTCTGTCAGGGCTGGAGGTCAGACGGCACCCTTAGAGGACAGCGGGGAGGAAAAAGTTTAGGTGCTTTAGAAATGTGATACCGGGCGGTGGCGGCGGCGGTAGCAGTGGCTGCTCCAGCTGAAGGGCCATCAGCGGTGGAACCAAGGCGACACAGGGTCCAGTTAGGCCCTGCGCCCACGACCACTGACCTTCGCTGACCAGCCGGGCGGCAAGCAACTGCGGTTCTGCGGAGCCTTTCGC
The DNA here is from genome assembly GCF_947179515.1 of Apodemus sylvaticus. Lineage (NCBI taxonomy): Eukaryota > Metazoa > Chordata > Mammalia > Rodentia > Muridae > Apodemus > Apodemus sylvaticus. The sequence continues at coordinate 25,683,675 of NC_067488.1, forward strand.
TGCACAGAAGCCACTTCAGAACTCGGCTTCCCGCCAGTCAGGAGAGACTCACCTCCATCTTGACCCCAGGCTCCAGAGATCGGTCAGACTGAGGTACACAAACATAATCCTAGGCCCAACACCGCAGGGGTCTGAGCCAGACGGGCGTTGGCCTGCACCCAGGCCCTGGGCTGTTCGAGCGGCCATCGGGGCGCCAACCCAGCCAGGAGTTTTTTTTTTTTTTTTTTTTTTTTTTTTGCCCCGGCACGCGCCGCCATTTTGCCTACAGGAGCCAGAGTGCTCGGGAGGGCAGAGACTGCTAACAAGCGTAGCCTGAGGCTAACAAAACGGGGGTCTAGGCCCCAAAAGGCACAGGACTGACCCCAAGAACTGGGCGGCTTGGTGGGCCATCTGTGTGTCAACCCGCCCAGGAGGTTATTAGCACAACAGACTCTCCCGGTGCTTTCGGGGAGCGCGGACACGCACGCCCGCCATCCGGGTCACCTGGCGGACCCAAATAACAGACATAGCCCCAGGGGAACTTTGCTCGGACCTTGGCCTCCCAGGCGTTTGCCTGGACTCAGGGCCCGGGCGACAAGGCTAACCTAGTGTGCGCCAGCCCGGTTGGGGAAATCGGCTGCCCAGCGGAGTGAGCGGAGCACAGGGGAGGTCACAGCAACATTCACCTTCGGAGCTCCCTGGGGGTGTACACGGGTTCCACCTGGTCCACAGACACAATCTGGGGCAGAAGCCCCCAGCTCAACTCTCTCCGCTTCAGATCAGCCTGGGTGGCCGCCACATCTCCAGGTCCCTCAAGAGGCTAGTGGGGGCTTCCGGGCGGCCAGCTGGGAGAAGTCGGTGTGCTCCAATAAATCCTGCGGGCCCCAGCGGGAGCCTTCAGGTGCCTGCTTCGGGATCTGAACAGCCTGGACAACAGCACCCTGTCTACAGGCAGTGCAGAGTGTAAGCTGTGCACCAGAGGCCAACGGGAAGGGGCAGCTTGCACTGGTGAGTCCAGCACTGACAAGACCAAGTAACACCAGTGAGAGCTAGATGGCAAAAGGCAAACGCAGGAACGTCACTAACAGAAATCAAGGCAATATGGCAACATCTGAACCAAATTCTCCTCTACCAGCAAGTCCTGGATACCCCATCACACCTGTAAAACAAGATTTGGATTTAAAATCACTGGTCATGATGCTGGTACAGGAACGCATGACGGACATTCAGGAGAAAATGGATCAAAAGTTAGAAGCCCTTGCAAGGGAAACACAAAAATCATTGAAAGAAATCCAGGAGAATACAAAAGCCAACAAGGAGGAAATGCAAAAAACACTTAAAGAAATACAGGAGAACTTTCGTCAACAGGCTGAGGTCATGAAAGACGAAACACAAAAATCTCTTAAAGAAATACAGGAGAACTTTGGTCAACAGGCTGAGGTCATGAAAGAAAAAACACAAAAATCTCTTAAAGAATTACAGGAAAGCACAAACAAGCAAGTGAAGGAGCTAAGCAAAACCATCCAGGATCTAAAAACAGAAGTAGAAACAACTAAGAAAACTCAAAAGGAGACAACTTTGGAGATAGAAAGCCTTGGGAAGAAATCAGGGGACAGAGATGCAAATATCAACAACAGAATACAAGAAATAGAAGAAAGAATCTCAGATGCTGAAGATTCCATAGAAACCATGGACTCAACAGTTAAAGAAAATGCAAAATGCAAAAAGCTTGTAACCCAAAATATCCAGGAAATCCAGGACACAATGAGAAGACCAAACCTAAGGATTATAGGCATAGATGAGAGTGAAGATTTACAACTTAAAGGGCCAGCAAATATCTTCAATAAAATTATGGAAGAAAACTTCCCTAACCTAAAGAGAGAGATGCCCATGAATATACAAGAAGCCTACAGAACTCCAAACAGACTGGACCAGAACAGAAATACTTCCCGTCACATAATAATCAAAACACCAAATGTTCTAAACAAAGAAAGAATATTAAAGGCAGTAAGAGAAAAAGGCCAAGTAACATATAAAGGAAGACCTATCAGAATCACAGCAGACTTTTCACCTGAGACTATGAAGGCTAGAAGGTCCTGGGCAGATCTCATGCAGACTCTAAGAGAACACAAATGCCAACCAAAACTACTATATCCAGCAAAACTCTCAATCACCATAGATGGAGAAACTAAGATATTTCACGACAAAACCAAGTTCACCCAATATCTATCCACAAACCCAGCCCTATAAAGGATAATAGGAGGACAACACCAATACAAGGAGGGAAACTTCACCCTGGAAAAAGCAAGATAGTAACCTTTCATCAAACCCAAAAGAAGTTAAGCATTCAAATTTAAAAAATAACGTCAAAAATGATAGGAAGTAACAATCACTATTCCTTAATATCTCTTAACATCAATGGACTCAATGCCCCAATAAAAAGACACAGACTAACTGAATGGATACGTAAACAGGACCCTACATTTTGCTGCTTACAGGAAACACACCTCAGGGTCAAAGACAAACACTACCTTAGAGTAAAAGGCTGGAAGACAATTTTACAAGCAAATGGTCTCAGGAAACAAGCTGGAGTAGCCATTTTAATATCAGATAAAATTGACTTTCAACCCAAAGTCATCAAAAGAGACTCTGAGGGACACTTCTTGCTGGTCAAAGGAAAAATACAACAAGAAGAACTCTCAATCCTGAACATCTATGCTCCAAATGCAAGGGCACCCTCTTTCATAAAAGAAACTTTATTAAAACTCAAAGCACACATTGCACCTAACACAATAATTGTGGGTGACTTCAACACTGCACTTTCCTCAATGGACCGATCAGGAAAACAGAAACTAAACAAGGACACAATGAAACTAATTGAAGCTTTGGACCAATTAGATTTAACTGATATATATAGAACATTCTATCCTAAAACAAAAGAATATACCTTTTTTTCAGCACCTCATGGTACCTTCTCCAAAATCGACCATATAATTGGTCACAAGACAGACCTCAACAAATATAAGAAGATAGAACTAATCCCATGCCTCCTATCTGATCACTATGGAATAAAAGTGGTCTTCAATAGCAACAGAAACAACAGAAAACCCACATACACGTGGAAATTGAACAATACTCTACTCAATGACACCTTGGTCAAGGAAGAAATAAAGAAAGAAATTAAAGACTTTTTAGAACACAATGAAAATGAAAACACAACATACCCAAATCTATGGGACACAATGAAAGCAGTGCTAAGAGGAAAACTCATAGCCCTGAGTGCCTCCAAAAAGAAAATGGAGAGAGCATACATTACCAACTTAATGACACACCTGAAAGCCCTAAAACAAAAAGAAGCTATTTCACCCAGGAGGAGTAGAAGGCAGGAAATCATCAAACTCAGGGCCGAAATCAATCAAGTAGAAACAAAGAGAACCATACAAAAAATCAACAAAACCAGGAGCTGGTTCTTTGAGAAAATCAACAAGATAGATAAACCCTTAGCCAGACTGACCAAAGGGCACAGAGAAAGTATCCAAATTAACAAACTTAGAAATGAAAAGGGAGACATAACAACGGAAACTGAGGAAATCCAAAAAATCATCAGATCCTACTACAAGAGCCTGTACTCAACACAACTGGAGAATCTGGCGGAAATGGACAATTTCCTTGACAGATACCAAATACCAAAATTAAATCAGGACCAACTAGACCATCTAAACAGTCCCATAAAGCCTAAAGAAATAGAAGGAGTCATAGAAAGTCTTCCAACCAAAAAAAGCACAGGACCAGATGGTTTCAGTGCAGAATTCTACCAGACCTTCAAAGAAGAGTTAACACCAATACTCTTCAAACTATTCCACAAAATAGAAACAGAAGGAACACTACCCAATTCCTTCTACGAAGCCACAATTACGCTGATACCAAAGCCACACAAAGATCCAACAAAGAAAGAGAACTTCAGACCAATTTCCCTTATGAACATCGATGCAAAAATACTCAATAAAATTCTTGCCAACCGAATCCAAGAACACATCAAAACGATCATCCACCATGATCAAGTAGGCTTTATCCCGGGAATGCAGGGTTGGTTCAATATACGGAAATCCATCAATACAATCCACTACATAAACAAACTCAAAGAACAAAACCACATGGTCATTTCATTGGATGCTGAAAAAGCATTTGACAAAATTCAGCATCCTTTCATGCTTAAAGTCTTGGAGAGAACAGGAATTCAAGGCCCATACCTAAACATAGTAAAAGCAATATACAGCAAACCGGTAGCCAGCATCAAACTAAATGGAGAGAAACTTGAAGCAATCCCACTGAAATCAGGGACCAGACAAGGCTGCCCCCTTTCTCCTTATCTTTTCAATATTGTACTTGAGGTACTAGCTCGGGCAATTCGACAACATAAGGAGGTCAAAGGGATACAAATTGGAAAGGAGGAAGTCAAACTATCATTATTTGCAGACGACATGATCGTCTACCTAAGTGACCCAAAGAACTCCACTAGAGAGCTCCTACAGCTGATAAACAACTTCAGCAAAGTGGCAGGTTACAAAATCAACTCAAGCAAATCAGTGGCCTTCCTATACTCAAAGGATAAGCAGGCTGAGAAAGAAATTAGGGAAATGACCCCCTTCACAATAGCCACAAACAGTATAAAGTATCTTGGGGTGACTCTTACCAAACATGTGAAAGATCTGTATGACAAGAACTTCAAGACTCTGAAGAAGGAAATGGAAGAAGACCTCAAAAAATGGGAAAACCTCCCATGCTCATGGATCGGTAGAATCAATATAGTTAAAATGGCCATTTTGCCTAAAGCACTATACAGATTCAATGCAATACCCATCAAAATCCCAACTCAATTCTTCACAGAGTTAGAAAGAGCAATTATCAAATTCATCTGGAACAACAAAAAACCCAGGATAGCTAAAACTATTCTCAGCAACAAAAGAAAATCTGGGGGAATCAGTATCCCTGACCTCAAGCAATACTACAGAGCAATAGTGTTAAAAACTGCATGGTATTGGTACAGTGACAGGCAGGAGGATCAATGGAACAGGATTGAAGATCCAGAAATGAACCCACACACCTATGGCCACTTGATCCTCGACAAAGAGGCTGAAAACATCCAATGGAAAAAAGATAGCCTTTTCAACAAATGGTGCTGGTTCAACTGGAGGTCAGCATGCAGAAGAATGCAAATTGATCCATCTTTGTCTCCTTGTACTAAGCTCAAATCCAAATGGATCAAGGACCTCCACATAAAGCCAGACACTCTGAAGCTAATAGAAAAGAAACTGGGGAAGACCCTTGAGGACATCGGTACAGGGAGAAAGTTTCTGAACAGAACACCAATAGCGTATGCTCTAAGAGCAAGAATTGACAAATGGGACCTCATAAGGTTACAGAGTTTCTGTAAGGCAAAGGACACCATCAAGAGGACAGATCGGCAACCAACAAATTGGGAAAAGATCTTTACCAATCCTACATCAGATAGAGGGCTAATATCCAATATATATAAAGAACTCAAGAAGTTAGACTCCAGAAAACCAAACAACCCTATTAAAAAATGGGGTACAGAGTTAAACAAAGAATTCTCACCTGAAGAACTTCGGATGGCGGAGAAGCATCTTAAAAAATGCTCAACTTCATTAGTCATTAGGGAAATGCAAATCAAAACAACCCTAAGATTTCATCTTACACCAGTCAGAATGGCTAAGATTAAAAATTCAGGAGACAGCAGGTGTTGGAGAGGGTGCGGAGAAAGAGGAACACTCCTCCACTGCTGGTGGGGTTGCAAATTGGTACAACCACTCTGGAAATCAGTCTGGCGGTTCCTCCGAAAACTGGGCACCTCACTTCCAGAAGATCCTGCTATACCACTCCTGGGCATATACCCAGAGGATTCCCCACCATGTAATAAGGATACATGCTCTACTATGTTCATAGCAGCCCTATTTATAATTGCCAGATGCTGGAAAGAACCCAGGTATCCCTCAACAGAAGAGTGGATACAAAAAATGTGGTATATCTACACAATGGAGTACTATTCAGCCATTAGAAACAATGAATTCATGAAATTCTTAGGCAAATGGATGGAGCTAGAGAACATCATACTAAGTGAGGTAACCCAGACTCAAAAGGTGAATCATGGTATGCACTCACTAATAAGTGGTTATTAACCTAGAAAGCTGGAATACCCAAAACATAATCCACACATCAAATGAGATACAAGAAGAAAGCAGGAGTGGTCCCTGGTTCTGGAAAGACTCAGTGAAACAGTATTTGGCAAAACCAGAACGGGGAACTGGGAAGGGGTGGGAGGGAGGACAGGGGAAGAGAAGGGGGCTTACGGGACTTTCGGGGAGTGGGGGGGGGCTAGAAAAGGGGAAATCATTTGAAATGTAAATAAATTATATCGAATAAAAAAAAAAAAGAAAAGAAAAAAAAAAAAAAAAGAAATGTGATACCACCTAGAATAGATGCAGAATTCTACATTAGGATCCTGATCATCAAATCTAGATTATGGCATTGTAACAATTCTAGAGGGAATAAGGTAAGTGCACAGAAGTATACCCTTGACAAGAGGCAGCACATAAGGTAAGGAATAAAAAGAAACATTGTTCAAACATTGGACAGCAGGATTTCTTCTATTTAGGAAAACGTACCAAAAATGATACAAACGCTGAACAACACTCAGTAAATCATGAAACTGATGTGCTTTAAAAGGAAAAAAAAAACTGAGACAGAAAATGTATAAGTCATCTCGTCCCTGGGGAAATAATTGTGCATTGTGTTATTTCACCTAATAGAATTAAAAGTAATAAGAATACCATATAACTAAAACCTCTTGCTGCAATTTTAAATGGGATTATATTATATTTATAAATTAACTTCTTGAGAATGGATATTGTACAAATATTTAATCAGTCTACAGGCTTATCTTACTGAATGGATCCACTTTTCAAGAAAAGGCTGCTGGATTTTGATATTTTTCATATCCATTTCCATTGTTCCATTATGATCTTTTTGTTTTGATAAATGTTTGGATTTCTTGCCATCTAAATGTTATTATACTTGTTGATATTGGGAAAGATAATAGAATTAACCTTTCTAAAAAATAATGCTTATTTCTCTAGTACATTTACTACAGATTGTAGAGTCAAGAAAGAACACACATTTAAAAAAAATGTGTTCATTCCCTCCTCATTGTGTGTTTTTCTAACCTCTGCTACACTCATCTTTCTACATAGACTCTGCCTTTTAATGTCTGAAAACAGAAAGCTAAGACTCCCAGAATTAAAATGGATTAAAGAGATGAATTGGTGTTGAAAAATGTGTTCCCTGTGGAAAGAATATGTTTCAACCCACCTCACAGGGGCATAACCTTTAAGTCACTCATTTCTGTGGGAAATAATAATGAAGATCACTTTTTTTTAAATTTCAAGTAAAATGTGATTAAAAGAGAAAGGGACACTGTATTTTCTGAGCCAATGAACTCTGTCTGAATTTCAGTACTAAGACACAAACATTATGTGAGAGAAGTTCCTAAATAGTTTCTATAGTTTTTTTTATTTCTTTGATATTTAAAGCAAACTATATTTTTGAAATTTAACATACATTCCTGCTTTTAAATAAAAACTTTGACAGGCAATTTCTCAATTAATTAATTTCCCTCTAAGGCCAGACAAGGCAGCTCTGCTGGGGAACAGATTCCACAGACGGGCAACAGCCTTAGGGACAGCCCTTGCTCGGCTTGTTGGGGGGACCCACATGAAGACCGAGCTGTGCATCTACTACATGTGTGCTGGGGTCCTCACTCCAGCCTGTGTGTGCTCTTTGGATGGTGGCTCAGTCTCTGAGAGCTCCCAGGGTTCCAGGTGTGTTGACTCTATTGGTCTTCCTGTGGAGTTCCTATGCCCTTTGGGCCTTCAAGTTTTCCCCTAACTCTTTCATAAGGGTCCCCAACCTCCATTTAATGTTTGGCTGTGGGTATCTGCATTTGTTTCAGTCTGCTGCTGGGTAGATCCTCTCAGAAGACAGTTATGCTAGGCTTGTGTTTGCAAGCATTACAGAGTATCATTAACAGTGTCTAAAAGAAACAGTGTTTCTGTGTTTCTTAAGTGTTGAGTTTGTAGGAAGTATTCTATGAGTGTATACCTTCTGCTTCTTGAGTACTTCATGAAAGATGAACACAATTGAAGATAGATTTAATTCCACATAGGGAGTTTTACCTCAATGATGTCTATTTTTAGACTAAAATTAGGTGAATGTTACATTGGAAATGATGATCTACATGGGTTAACACATTTGAAACATCACCTGCCAGTGAAAATGGAAGAAACGGGCCAAGCTTCAGTGATTTTTTTCTAAAAGTCATGGACTTTTAGAAAAACTCAGAAGACTCTGCTAAAGAGCTGCAGGAACTTAGATCATAATGTCCCCTCAACTTGCCTTTGCAAATGAAGAAAACTTGTACAGCAATTACACAAGTTATTTAGCCCAATTTTATTGGGTTTGGTAAATGAATATTTACAAAACAATGAGAAGTTTTATAATAAAAATAGTAATGTTTCTTTTACACGCAAAAATCCATTTTATCACTTAGATAAAATACTTTATAATATTAGTTACTGTACCTTGCTCATATGAAGACTTATCTCTATATATAACTGTTTTGTTAAAAATAATGGAAATTTCTATTTTACTTTGAATAATGGTAAAAATCCACATATCTTATTAGAAAACTTTCAAAGCAGCTTTCTTCTTTACCATTACAATGATTGCTGTACCTTTAAGTGGAATTGATGACATACATGTCCCAGAAATGAGTGGTGAGAAGAATTGCTAGACTAGAAAATAAGAATTCCAAGAGCAAACAGCATTGAAGAAAAAAAATCCAGAATTTTTGGCTGAAAGTGATGGCTTCTTACATGAGATAAGACATTACTCAGAGAGACTCACTTTCAAGTCTTACTCTCACACTCCTGAGGTCAGAGTCACTGGCAACATTTCTTTAGTGCGGATGCCAATTTCCTTCACATTCTTCCGACCTGCCTCTGCATGGAGAAGAGGTTAAAAAATTGAGATTAGAAATCCAGATAATGAGGAGCCCTACTATTTCTGCTCTGAGAACTAATGAGAGTCCCATGGGGTAGTCAATGAAAGAAACTAAGTTTTCACTCAAGACTGACTGAATTAGGGGGAGGGGGAAATCAATGAGCTAAAATTAGTGCTGGCTCTCACTGAAGCCAGGGTCCAATTTGGACTGCACATAGGGCCAATATGAGGACATCCAAATACAACGAACCAACCACACCAGAGGCAGGTTCAGGTTTTCTGGGATCTGGAACTTTTAAGACTTGTGGGCCCTTCTCTTAGGAAATTCATTTTACAAACCATGTTTATATAAAATGAACATGTGCATTGAATAACATGCAGTGATGTGTATACCTGGACACCTCGAAGAAACCACATGCAACTTACAGGCTGAAGATGTTGCCTCTGCTTCAGAATATTAAGAGACACCTGTATGATAGAGAAGGAAATACATGGGTTGAATGTCAGTCCCCTACCCCGTGAGTAAGTTAGACAATAATAATATATTAAATAGACTTCTAAAGTACTGACCACATTAGTTTCAAAAAGATTGATTATTTTCTAGCCTTTTCTTATTTTATATAAATCTCTGTGTTTCATTTTAAAAGATAATAACTATTAAGGGCACTCTGACATTCTAGAGAGAAAATTCTTAATAGTTTTGTTTAGTAGGTCTCACTGACATAGAATGTATATTGATAAGGTTATTTCAAACACTTCAAACACACACACACACACACACACACACACATGTAATTAAATTAAAACAATCTATTCATCCATCCATCTATCCGTTCAACCATGTTCTTTTAGTAATAGCATGTGTATTAATCACTGGGACATGAACTCTAGGTGGAGATTATCCTTAAAGCATTTTATTTTAAAAGTATTCTCCAAATTAGACCTAGGGAAGAGAACGTAGCTTGAAGAGGAGAATTTGGAAGTTGGTACAGTCACACTTGTCTTCAACCCAAACCCTAGAGGTCTGTGAACATGGAAATGGTTTTTCAGTCATTTGTTTTCATGGTGCTGAGGCTGAAACCCAGGGTTTTATACGTGTTAGGTAGTAGATACACCATTGAGCTGCATCTCTAGCCCTAATTCACTATGGTTAATTCTCATGAGTTTGGAATTTGGGTGTTTTACATCTCTGTAACAAGATTTAAGATGTGCTTGCTGCCTCAAAGAAGCAAACCTGACCACGCCAAAGTGATTCTTCCAAACAGAGGGTATTTGGGGAGAAAGCAGAAGTATTATAGCTATGATTCAGTTACACTTTCTATACTTTTGGGGGACCATGGATCCACAGTCTTGGTTTGGCAAATCTTTTACCAAATGTTTAAAAAGTTCATTAATGTATTTATATCATCCAGACTTAGAGAGTTCCTTGGAGACTACAGCATATTCACAAGCAAGACTCATGGGATTCCCTGGAACATCATTTTCAAGATAATCCTCTTTATCCTCCTGACATAACAAACTACTTTCATGATACTTGTGATGCCATCTTCTTCTGTCAATTCTAGATTCATCTTTCCTTTAGTTTATATACTAGTACAGATAGTTCAGCTGCAGTGTGAAAGGTATGTTCATCTCTAGGTGTATGTGCGTGTGTTTTGTCAGTATTTCCCTACTATAACCACTTGATTTGTTCATTTATTAAAAATGCTAGGGAAGGTTTCACCACAGGTATGGAATTGGAAAACTCCTATGTCAGGGACATCTGCTGTGTTTGCCTCTATAAGAATGTCTTTTAGAATATGGCTAATTCTTTATAGGATGGTGATTTCTCTTCTTGTACTAAATTCCTTTGTGTATTCAATTTGAAGAATGTGGGAAGCAGCAACAAATTAAGTGTATAAAGGAATTATGCTCTGTCCATTGCTAGAAGTGTTATTATTCTGGGATCCTAGACATTATGATGCCAAGAGACTCATTTTTTGGCAATACAAAAGACAAATTTCCTAAGCACATAAGGGTAGTGATAAGTAGGACCATTACTATATTCACACATGAACCCTGGTCCATATTGTTGGGGAACAATACCACATAGTACTTTGATCCCTGAAAACAATGTAAATTAAAGGTAGGGAAAGGACAGAATGGTAGGGAGATCACATTCAAGTCGAGGGAGAAATCATTGCTTCTGCCATAATCACAGAGAAAGTGCTGAATCCCCACGGAGCTGATACAGTATTAGGGGACTCTTCATCGAGCTATTTTGATACCTATGTAGATCACCTTGGGGATGGTAGTTAGATAAGCTCTCAGTGAATGAGAGTCCACATATTTTGAGGTATATTTTCACATCTATCTCTACTCCAATAAGTTTTCACTTTTCCACATCAACTGTGATAGCATGAGGATTTCAGTGACAGAAGATGACCAATCAGCCACTAAGTACAGCAATTATTTTTCTTGGTAGGTTCTTTCTGATGGCAAATGCACTAACAAGAAATCCATATTCTTTCACTCAGTTTTTTTCACTATCCTTAAGTTTCTCTGAAAAACTGTTCAATATTTGCCTTATTGATGTCCACACTCTTAATCAAGAGCTACTTATACACCCACAGAAAATGTATAAAAACAGCACCACTCAGCAATTATTGACATATGTAAAATAATGCAATTAATTTTACTTCCTTCCACAAAACTCAGACAACTCATTACTGCAGATATATTGGTATTATTCTATACTTCATTTGACCATGAAAGTCTCATGCAATAGACTGAAAAAGCATCAGTATTGGATATCATTGGCATCTGGGCCCAACAATGTGCCCAAACTTTGATTTTCCATCCTAATGCTGATTTTTTTCTATGTTCTTTGCTTACATTCCAAATGCTCCCCCCCCTTCCAAATTCCACCCTCCCCATATGTCCCATAAGTCCTCTTCTCTCCACCCATTCTCTAGTCACCCCTCCCTTTTCTCTGTCCTTCTATTCCCTTACAATGCTGGATCAAGCCTTTCCAGGATCAGGGCCATCTCCTTTCTTCTTCATGGGAATCATTTGTTATGTTAACTGTGTCTTCAGTATTCAGAGCTTCTGGGCTAATTAATATCCACTTATCAGTGATTGCATTCCATGCGTATTCTTTTGTGATTGGGTTACCTCACTTAGGATGATATTTTCCAGATCAAACCATTTGCCTAAAAATTTCATAAATTCATTGTTTGTAATTGCTGGGTAGTATTCCATTGTATATATATACCACATTTTCTGTATCCATTCCTCCACTGAGGGACATCTGGGTTCTTTCCAGCTTCTGGCTATTATAAATAAGGATGCTATGAACATAGTGGAGCATGTGTCTTTATTACATGCTGGGGAATCCTCTGGGTATATGCCTAGGAGAGGCATAGCAGGGTCCTCAGGAAGTGTCATGCCCAGTTTTCTGAGGAACCACCAGACTGATTTCCAGAGTTGTTGTACCATCTTGCAATCCCACCAGCAGTGGAGAAGTGTTCCTCTTTCTCCACATCCTTGCCAACACCTGCTGTCTCCTGAGTTTTTAACCATAGCCATTCTGACTGGTGTGAGATAAAATCTCAGGGTTGTTTTGATTTGCATTTCCCTAATGACTAATGATGCTGAGCATTTTGTAAGGTGCTTCTCAGCCATCCGAATTTCTTCAGGTGAAAATTCCTTGTTTAGCTCTGTAGCCCATTTTTTAATAGGGTTATTTGGTTCTCTGGGTTTTAACTTCTTGAGTTCTTTGTATATATTGGGTATTAGCCCTCTGTCGGATGAAGGGTTGGTGAAGATCTGGTTTCTTTTAGTACTGAAGAGGATTGAATGCATAGCCTGGTTAGCCTGAAAAGACCCAGATCTTGATTGGCAGCTCTGGTATTTATTCATATATGACAGTTAACAGATAAGGGAACACGAATATCCTTGGAGATATTTTACACACGTTTATAATTCTTGATGCAAATGATATAACACTGTAACCTAAAATAGAAGTCTACATTATGATTCTCCTGTCAGAATGGTTTTACATTACAAATTTAGCGGCACTATAATATCTGTCATATTGTTAGCCCGTGTGATAAAGCTATTGGTTTAAGTCTTGAACAAGATCCTGGACACAGTTCTCATCAGTACATTTCCCTTTATTCCTTTGTCTCCAATGGCAATTCTATGAGCTGTTATTTCTACCCAAACTTTTATGCCCAATTCTAACAATTTTAAAAACCCATCTCAAACAAAGAAAATAAAACAGATTGCTTTCATGTTAATAAGGGTTTCCTTATCAAACTTTATATATTGCCCCTGTTGATCACAGACTCTCTAAGTCCAGGCCCATATGTGCTCTGATTTCATATTCATAGATCTACAGCACAATATGGCTGGGTCCTAAAGCCTTTATGGATATAAATAATCCTCTCTATTTTTAGCAGGCCCAGAACTTCCCTGAAGTATGTTGTGAGTGTCTTACTTCTCAATTCAGTATTAAAATGGGGAAGGAGTATAGGCTCTGGACATCACACATTCTCGTTTGCAGAAGGAATCCCTGTTCCCCACCCAAGTCCTTCCAGTTATAGGAACAATAGACTATTTCTGAAGGAAACTTGACCTCAGCATGCTAAGTGAGCCTAAAGACCTTGATATTTATTTTTCATGACATTAAATTTATATTAAAACTATATAAATCTGAAAGAAAATGTACCTATATCTCATCCTTTCTTTTAGCTTGTTTCCTAAATAATTTTATACAAGAACTACTATTGACTGATGAAAAAATTACATAATTATTCTTTTTATTCTGGTTTGTTATTTGCTAAATGATGTCAGTTGTTTTTGAAAAATAGCTACCCTAATAGCAGATAAATTTCAGGTTAAAAGAAAAAGATTAAGGGAGTTGATTTTGTGAAAGTGTAGTCCAAGGTCAATTTCCGACAGATAGAACTTTTATATATTCATTGCATATATAGTATTTGCTTTTACACACACACTCTCAAACTGGAAGATTGTTTATGATAACACAGAACAATCCTTATATCCTTTAGCTTCCAGACTAACTTTTTGTTTCTTGTTTTTTTCTTGGTTTTTTCCTTGTTGTTGTTGCTTGGCATTTGTTTTTGTTTGTTTGTTTGTTTGTTTGTTTGTTTTGGTTTTGAGACAGAGTTTTATCTTTGAAGGCCATCTATCCTAGAATTTACTCTGTAGATCAGGCTGGTCTTGAAACTCACAGAGATCTACCTGCCTCTGTCTCTGCCTTTGCCTCCCAAGCTCTGGAATCAAAGGTGTGCATCACCACCACCATGACCACCACCACCACCACCACCACCGCCACCACCATGACCACCATGACCACCACCTGGCCAGTCTCGCTTATGGTTGCTGTTAGTAATCACCTATGAAGGTGAACTGACACCTGTGTGGGAGCTGTCACAGACAGTGTTGTTATGTTCTTATTGCATGGTTTGATTTATGGTGTTTAGCTTTGTATATATTTCAAAGCTATGGCTTTGAAAATCACATGGGCTAGGAGCTCAAACTAGAAAACTTGATGAGTTGTTTCTCTATGAAAATCATGTATGTCTTTTTTTCATATGTGTAAAAAACAAATATTTTCTTCTCTCATATATTATTACATCCTGAGTATAGTATCTCCTCCCTCCTCTGTTACCAGTCACTCCCTGCATCCACAACCCTCTCCTCCAGATCCACTTCTCCTCTTTTCCCTTCAGAAAAGTGTAACCCTCCAGGGATATCAGCCAAACATGGCATTTCAACACATAATAAGACTAGACTCAAACCTTCATATCAAAGCTGGACATGGCGACCATGTGGGAGGAAAGGGTCCTAAAAGCAGGCAAAAGAGACAGAGACAGCTTGGCAATACAGCCAGATGTCTAGACACATTTCCTTCAGGATATTAATTCTTTTGCTTTAATTATGCAATCATTTCTCTTGTGTATGCTTTCATATAGATGTAGGAAAAGCAGAACTTGCTAATCGAGCTTAGTTCATTTTCCAATATGTTTCTTATTTTTATGCTAAATCGAACCATTAATACCACTCAGAGGAATGTGTTACTTCCCACAGAAAATATTCATTACTCCCTAGTATGTTCCTAAAAGTTCCATCTGCCTGCACCAACACTGCCAATCCTCTGACATGCCCCAATTTGCAAGTAAGATCCCTGCTCTCTAAAACCAGGGAGGACCCCTGAGCTGAGTGTGACTTGAGCTTCCTTCTGCCTCTCACTAGAATTTACACTTCCTTTGGCCAGCCCAGGACTAAGAGACAATATTTCTCTTCCTCTAAGACTGAAATCTGGTCCTCTAGACAGATATCTCAGCCCAGTCCTCCTAATGAGCTCCATTGCCCTACAGAGATGTACACTAGGAAATGTGAATTTCATGACAAAATTCTTAAGACGTTTATCTTAATACTCTTTAAGTTCCTTTGGGCATATTTTCAATAAAATCATTAAGTTAGCCTGTTTTCACCTCTTCTGTTTATTTACACTATTTATTAATTATTGTTTATTGTCTATATTTAAGTCAGCTGATACTTTTGTAGGAAAGGGCAGAGATACACTTTTTCTTCCTTTTTCTAATCATTCCCTTGACATTGTTGGGCGATATGTTATTTTACTTAATTAAAGAAAAGAAGTGTATGTGTGTGGGAATATTTGCATATGTGAGCAGGTACCTAAGAGGACTCCAAGACAGTGTGGGATCCCAGAACTCAGTCTTCTGCAATAGCAGTCAGGATTTCATCTTAAGCATAGTGCCATCTCCCCAGACCTTCCTTCCTTTTAAGAAGGATTATTTTGCTATCTGTATAAATTTACCTAAGATCAATATTGGCTCTTTTAAATAGATTGTCATAATTCATTCTTACTTCTTGGGTAAAAAAATATATTATGGGAATAAATTTATCTTATAAAAGTTGTGATTCATGGGCTGGGCGGTGGTGGTGCACGCCTTTAATACCAGTACTTGGAAGGCAGAGGCAGGCGGATTTCTGAGTTCAAGGCCAGCCTGGTCTACAGAGTGAGTTCCAGGACAGCCAGGACAACACAGAGAAACCCTGTCTCAAAAAAAAAAAAGGTGTGTTTCATACAACTTATAGTTATTCTCAAAGCTTATACAGATAAAAATTATGAATGAAATTACAATAATTAAATTTATAAAAACATTGTGAAAGCCAAATAAATGCCATTGATTTTAATAAACTTAGTGATATTTATAATCTACCTAAAATATACTCATTCTTATTTCTTAAACTTGTGCAATTATTTGGACAATAACGATTATAAGCACACTTATATGTATATTCATAAATGCACATAAATCCAAAATGAATCCGAATGAATTACTTCGAATTAATTCATCTACTATTTGCTACTATATTATCTGTTCTGTATGTTTATATTAAGTGAACCAAGCAATCCACTTATACTTTTGAATGAAAAGCATTAAGCTCACATTTTTTTCTTATTGCAAAAGTAAAGGACAAAAATCTCAAAATAGGGTGCACTTTTTTTTTAAACAAAGAAAAGTAATTATACATGCACTCATGCCTCTCTGCCTCACAATGACAAAGAGCAAAGTTGACCCTAAGGTGGTGTGTCTATTCCTAGACTGGCTTTTCTTCACACAATGCCTCTTGCTGCAATTTCTTTTATGGACTTATCTGACACCTTTTCTAGCAACCCAAGTGTTCTCTTTTCTATATTCTCTGATGACTTTGGAATCCTACAGTTCCTGAATTCATCAATCTTCCACCAAATTCACACTCATTCTAGAGACAAACTAAAATGAGATTTATAAATTCTATATACCCAGGGCTAGAATTTAGTTAATTCAATTCACTGAACGTAACATTCTTTGAACTCAGTTTTCTTGAATTTGCTTGCCATTATTAATGTCTTCCTTTAAAGATGATTCTCTGTTACCCAAGGAAATCATGACAACATGGATCAACTAATATTGGGGCTGAGAATTTTAAAGTTTACTTTAAATAATTAAGAAAAATTAGGATTTAGCTATTGGAAATTTCAAAAACTAGTACGGCACATTCTCTATTCCTCTTAGTAGTTTTCTATAACTATGACAAAATACCTGCAAATTTATAACCTAAAAGAAGAAAATAGTTTTTTACCTTTACAATTGCAGACACTTCAGTTAATGGTTATTAGGTCCTATCTGAGGACCTATGGCAAGGTAACCCATCATGGTGGAAGCAAGTGACAGAAAAGAAGTTGTGTATTTGGTAGCAGATAGGAACCAGACTGGAAGTGTGATGATAGAACCTGAAAACTCGGCATACTCTTCAAGAGAATGGTACTAGCTGCCTCCCTGCCCCAGCTAAAAGTTCTTAAAGTCTCCCTATGTGCCAAAAATCCTGCCAGCCATGGATAAAGCCTTCCAAAGACAAGCTTTAAGAGCATTAAGTTTAAGAACTAAACAGAAATAAATCATTTGCCTCTGGACAGATCCATACAATAGTTCCTCTCATGCTGGTACTACTGCCTTGGGAGTATTTGTTCCATTATAAAAGACAGAAGATTAAAACAGTTCCCATGAGACACCCCTCCCCATGACATACCTGCATCTTTCCTCTTCTGCATCTCTCCTCTTCTCTTTTACCTGAGCAAAGATGGCTACATTTTAAAACATCCTTGGCTAGCAACTTCCTTCTGTTTCTTTAACAACAGAACTAATCAATCCAAAATTTGTCCTCCCTGCAAGATGTGTTGGGATAAAGGTGGCACAGAACTTGTGGGAGTAACCAATCTCCAAATTGAGTCCTAAGCCACAATAGAGACCATAAACCTGGCAACGCCTGTAGGATCAGGAACCAGAGGCTAGATAGCTCAGGGACGCAGGATAAAATGAAACATGATCAGGAAAAACGTGTCGATGAAATGATTCCTAATTATATTCTGCTATACTCATATACTGGAGCTTAGCTTAATCATGATAGGCGTAGCTGCAGAGATCCACAGAGAATCCTTAGGTGGATCTCAGAGAATCATACAGAGGAGGAGAGTTAGGATTGTAGAAGCCAGAGGAGTCAAGAACATCACCAGAGCACAATCCACAGAGTCAACAAACTCTCATGGGTCCATGGGTGCTCACTGAAATAGCAGTCAGGGATCCTGTATAGATCTGACCTAGGTCCTCTGCATGTATGTTATGGGTGTGTAGCTTGGCATTCGTATTGTACTCCTAAGAGTGGGAGCAGGACCAGTCTCTGACTCTTTTGCCGGCTTTTGCCATCCTTTTCCTCCTAGTGGTTGGACTTGTCCTGCCTTGATATGAAGGTGTGTGCCTAGGCTTACTGTAACTTGTTATGCCATGTTTGGCTGATATCCCTGGGAGGCCTGCTTCTTTCTGAAGGGAAACAAAGGAGGAGTGGATCAGGAGAAGAAGGAAAAGAGAAGGCTTATAGAAGAGGAAAGAGAAGAAACTGCATTCAGGATGTTATATATAAGTCAACAATAGTAGTAGTAGTAGTAGTAGTAGTAGTAGTAGTAGTAGTAGTAAAACAACCTAAAAGCTCAGATTTTAAATCTTTGAATATTACCTAAAGAACGTAGGTTGTCTAAATTGTGCGCCCAGATTAGTTGACTATTAATGGCCAGAGAATCAGTGTCTCTTGCTTCAGACAAAATCCTTCTGGGAAGCTATACTTCTTAGTGTACAAGTAGATTTTCAGAAAAGTGAGACATGGATGAGGATATGTGATATGCACCTCTGACAAATTTAATACTGCTGTATATAGCTATATCATGAACTGAACCTAAAGCACTGATAAAAATGGGAGGAAGTAACAGCATATGAAATTTTGGATACAAATAACAATTAACTTCTGGTAGACCCAGCCTTTGCATCAATTTTGGCAGCCCAACATTTCCATCCAAACTTTGCAAAGGAATCCTGGAAAGATTCACACTAACTTCAATAAGGTAACTACATTAAAATCAATGAGAAAAATTATCTACTTCAGATTGAAGTTTTCCCCTTCTGTCCCTTATATTCTTGTTTAATGCATATAAGATGCCACTAAATTCTATGTCCAAGATGTGCTGATAAGTGGATATTAGCCCAGAAGCTCGGAATACCCAAGATACAATTTATAGATAAATCAAAGCTCAAGAAGAAGGGGAAACAAAATACCCATGGGAGGAGATACCGAGACAAAGTGTGGAGCAGACACTGTAGGAAAGGCCATCCAGAGACTGCCCCACCTGGGGATCCTTCCCATATACAGTCACCAAACCCAGACACTATTGTGGATGCCAACACGTGCTTGCTGACAGGAGCCTGATATAGATTCTCCTGAGAGGCTCTGACAGTACCTGACAAATACAGAGGAGATGCTCACATCCAACCATTGGACTGAGCACAGGGTCCGCAATGGAGGAGCTAGAGAAAGGACCCAAAGAGCTGAAGGGGTTTACAGCCGCATAGGAGGAACAACAATATGAACCAATCAGTACCCCCAGAGCTCCCAGAGACTAAACCACCAACCAAAGAGTACACATGGAGGGACCCATGGCTCCAGATGCATAGGCAACAGAGAATGACCTTATTGAACATCAAAGGGAGGAGAGACCCTTGGTCCTGTGAAGGCTCCAGGCCCCAGTGTAGGGTAATGCCAGAATAGAGAAGTGGCAGGGGATTGGTGGGTGAGCAGGGGGATCAGGGAGGGGATAGAGGGTTTTCAGAGGGGAAACCAGGAAAGAGGAAAACATTTGAGATGTAAATAAAAAAAAATCTAATAAAAATATATTCACAAAAAAAAGAATTAGAAGTTTCAATAATACCATAAAATATGATAATACAAAAAAAAAAACATTTTTTTCAAACCAGAGGGCAATGCCAATTGCCAGTTCATATTGGTAGGGAGGCGCTTGACTTCACTGCTGCAGAGAGAATATATTTTCACAATCAAATTTGACAAAGCAATTCAATATGTATTAGCCCTGAAACCTGATATGAGCAATCCTGACTAAAAAGAAAAGCAGGACTTAAGGAGATGTCTTATGCATTAAGTGTCTGCCAGAGAAGCATGAGGACCAGAGTTCAGATCCTCAGCACTAGAGTAAAAGAGCCAGATGTGTGTGGGGGGGGGGGATGGGTGTAAAACCACAAGCATCCCTGAGGCTTGCTGACCAGGTGGTGTACCTTACTGATTGAGTCCAGTTTGAGCGAGAGAAACTTTTTGCAAATTAAGGTGGATAACAATTTTCAAGGACATTCAATATTGACCTCCCTCATTCACAAATATGTTACACACACATACAAACCAAATCTTCCCAGTAATTTAAAAGAAATAGATAAATATGTTCACCAAGCTTCTGTGTCATATAGTGAGGACTTAGAAGCAAAAATTAGGTAAATGTGATTTTAAAAAAAAATTAACTAGTACTGTACTGACTAGTTTTGTGTGTCAACTTGACCCAGGCTGGAGTTATCACAGAGAAAGGAGCTTCTGTTGGGGAAGTGCCTCCATGAGATACAGCTGTGGGACATTTTCCCATGTGGTGATCAAGGAGGGAAGGCCCACTGTGGGTGGTACTATCCCCAGGCTGGTAGCCTTGTGTTCTACAAAAAGCAAGCTGGGCAAGCCAGGGGAAGCAAGCCAGTAAGTAACATCCCTTCATGGCCTCTGCATCAGCTCCTACTTCCTGACCTGCTTGAGTTCCAGTCCGAACTTCCTTCGGTGATTCAAAGTAACGTGGAAAGTGTAAGTTAAATAAACCCTTTCCTTCCCAACTTGCATCTTGTTCATGATGCTTGTGCAGGAACAGAAACCCTGACTAAGATAAGTACATTGTACCCTTATGACAGGGTAAAAAAGGAGGCATGCATGCTGGGAGTGTGAACACGAGAGGCGACTTGTGAGAATTACATCTCCACCATGTAGTTTCTCAGGGTTGAACTCAGGACACCAGACTTGGAGCAAGTGCACCTTCCTCACTTAGCTATCTTCCCTGCCCCAAATGATATATTTAAGGACGTGGGTTCTGTTAAGGAAAACTCACAATATTTAAATATATCATAGGTGCATACAATAGTAAAACTCAGAAATACAGTGCTAAACAAAACAAATGATATATACATAACTTAACGTTTTTTCATGAAAACTATTTATAAACGAGATAGTCAAAATACTACACATGAATACAAACATCAACTAATGGCTATGCAAAGATAGCCATACATAAATGCATGCATATATGCATATATGTATAGGTAACATTTGAATGACTGTTTCTGAAGAGGAAATTCGAGCAAGGACTAAAACCCTGTAGGAAAACTAAACCAAAACCAAACAAGACAAAGAAAGGTCTGTCTGAAATTTTAGGAAAAATGTTGACATAACTCTTTGTGCCCAGGCTTTAAACTCTTGTCTTCTCCATCTCTGTATTCACAATGGGGCTGAGAAGAATGCTGTTTGATTCCCAATATCAATGGCCATCCTTTCTGCCTGGAATACTCTTAAATATGTTAGTAGGAAATTCGAGTAGATCTACCAGCCTAATTGACTGGGATATTATGAATTGAAGGAACTTGTTGTTATGAATTGGATGTATTAGCATGTTATGGGTTGGACGCAGTAAGATATTGTGAATTGAGAAAATGGGATATTATAAACTTGAAGAAGTGGAATATTATTGCTTTCTGAGTCCTGTTTTATGTTTTTCCTGGAGTCATATCTCTTTCTCCTTCCTGTGTCCTTTCTTCAAACACTCCTCAGGACTGCTTCTTGCACAAGAGCAGATAAAATACATAGAGAAGAACATTATTCGTTGTCCTAGAAGCACTTAGATATACTTGGCAGTGGCCTAGTTTATAGGATTTAATGACAATACATAGACACTTTCATAGGGAAATCTATACCAGAATTGTTTTGTGGACTGATCATATACATAAAAGGATCAGATAAGCTGTCACCTGTTATGCTGGACACTAATTTATTGTGCTCTGCCACTATTAATGCATTTACCATGGTGCTGCTCAGTGAAAGGCCAAGAAGCTTGTTAAAGCTGGAGCTGATAACATTCCCCTAAACGTCAGCTCTGGGTTTGGAGGCCACTAACAGTACACATTTCTTCATTCTTCTTCCAACCGCATTGTTTATATAACCTGGTTGAGCACCTGGATTGAGTCCCAAGTCAACATATATAACATTTTGACTTCCTCTCAATCGTCCATGAGAAGTAATAATTAGAGATATTGCAGTTCAGAAGTTCTATACAGACTATTAGGAATAATAGGACTGATTTACACTAATCATGCTTTGGGATTTTATTGACTCTCATTTTGACCCATTCTAAAATGATGATTTCCCCAAAAACTTTTTTGTATTCTACATATATCTCTTAGAATCTTATCCCTGTGCTCCAATTGCTTCTTATATGTCATTTATAGGATTATCAAAAGTGTTTTCCTCTAATCACAACTACAATTATCTCTTTTTTAAATGAGTGTTTTTAGATTTATTTATTTATTTTATGTATATGAATACACCACATTGCTCTCTTTAGACACACTAGAAGAGAGCACCAGACCCCATTATAGATGGTTGTGAGCCACCATGTGGTTGCTGAGAGTTGAACTCAGGACCTCCAGAAGAGCAGTTGGTGCTCTTAACCACTGAGCCATCGCTCCAGCCTCACAATTTTTCTTTTTCTTTTTTTCTTTGTTTTTTTTTACCATTTTATTTTTTTAAAATTGAATATCATCTTCATTTACATTGCCATGGTAAAACCTTTCCCAATTTCCCCCTCCCCAAATACCCCCAACTCCTCTTCCTTCCCCCTGCCTCCACATATATGCCCCTCCACCCGACACACTCCCACCTTCCCGCCCCCTCGGTTTCCCTTTGTTGGGGCCTCTGTTGAGCCTTTACCTGACCCACTGATGCCCAACAAGGCCTTCCTCTGCCACATTTTTGGCTGGAACCATGCCCACAATTATTTTTTAACATGCTGTTTCTCATTATATTGGGCATACCCTGGGAGAAAAGGGCATAGACATCCACATTTATAACCTTGATATCAGAATAATAGTCATAATAGTTTTACTGGATAAATAAACTAATTAATTAATGAAAACTGACAAAATATACAGGAAAGCATGGTAGCAGTCTCTGAAGATCTTCCACAATGAAATATGTCTTCCAGATTTATGCCTGAACTGTCTCTATATTTTATTTTTAATAAAAAATGAGTTGACATGGGCAATATGCAGTCACAATTTCTGAAGCTAAGGCTAGTGATGCCTCACAGATTACATCTGGATATTTTAATTCACACTCTAGTGAAAATTGCTTCTGTGTAAGAAATCTAACCATCCCATATTGCATCTAATCATGTTCTGTAGACACCCAAGATAGCTACTTGCAGAGGTTAATTTAAGAGATGGAATGATAAAGACACTTCAAACTACTCCATCCATACAAAAAAAAGGACTAGATTTTGAATGGAGCTGCCTAACATCTGCTATGGACTGATCTGCTATAGATCAATAACTCTAATCTAGTCACAGACGCAGCCTACTTCTTATCGGTTGCAAGAATTCCAACTTAATTGAGTGTCAGTCATATCAAAACAATATTGTGTTTGGATAATAAAACCTCTATTAGACAAATTTCCTAGATATACACTTATTTTCCATGTGACCTGATTTATGTCTCTGCCACATATTATTATTTTCAGTTCTTTGCTTTTCTCTGGGCCTTTTCTCAAGAGACTTTTCATCTCCATAATTGCATGATATTTTTACTGCAATAGGTAACCTTACAATAATACACTGCCCCTATTTCCTCAATTAAAAGGTAGGGCTCTATTTCAGCAGGATTTATTTCAAATTAAGTTTCATTCTTACTAAAGTTAGCTAACTAAGTGGGCCTTTTGCACTAATATCATCTTTACTAGATTTTTAAAGCCTGAAATAATTGCATAACTTGTGGGAAATGCTTTAACATTAAAGGGTTTTTCTTTTTTTTTTAAACTTTATTAATTTTGTAACATCATACAGGGTAATGGCTTTCAATGGAGCACTGTTCTAAATACTTGTAACCTTTGCACCCACTGCCCCTCTGTCATTTTCCCAGCTATTTACTGCTGGACTCTTCCTCTAACCCACAGTCACCCCATCCTTCTGCCTTCCAGTCATATATATTCTATTGACCTCTTTTTCCCTTCCTGGCTCTCCCCTGAGAGATATACAAGTGTGTGTGTGTGTGTGTGTGTGTGTGTGTGTGTGTGTGTGTGTGATCTCAGGACCCAAAATGAACAGGGAAACATTATCTCTGTGAGTTCAAGGCCAGCCTGGTCTACAAAATGAGGTCTAGACCAGCCGGGGTACTATACTATAGTAAAACTCTGCCTAAAGAAAATAAAATTTAAAAAAAAAACAGGATCTACATAAGCGAGTGCGGTATTATGATTTCTGAGTGTAGGATTTTTGATAAATGTAACAATGTCTAATTTTAATTCTATTGATTCTACTGACTTTCGTACAAAGATTATGCTTTATTGTTTCTTTATGGCTGTATAATGCTTTCATATGTATGTATCCCTTTTTGCTTAGCTGTCCATGTGTTGATGGACATCTGGACTGACTTCCTTTTTTATCTTTCTGAAGTACTGAGGCAATAAGCGTAGATATAAAG
This sequence comes from Apodemus sylvaticus, assembly GCF_947179515.1. Taxonomy (NCBI): domain Eukaryota; kingdom Metazoa; phylum Chordata; class Mammalia; order Rodentia; family Muridae; genus Apodemus; species Apodemus sylvaticus. The sequence goes on from NC_067488.1 coordinate 25,708,419, forward strand.
GGGGCTCTGTGGTATGGTAACAAAGAGTGCTTTAGGAATAAACTCCAAAGCACTTGATCATGTGGTAGTTCAGCTTCTTAAGTTTTTGAGAAAAACCCTACACTGACTAACATAATGCCTACAATACCACTTTAAAGATCCATTAACAATGAACATTAAAAGATATTTCAGTCAGTCTCTACATAGGACAAAAGAGTAAAGTAAATGCACATATTGATGAATTTCAATCTTTAAATTGGTGTTCTACGGAGTTTACTTTCTTCTTCAGTTCTGTGTTCGCTCCTCTCTCCTTATGAGAATATTGAGCAATGGGAGCCATTCTCTGGTTGAAGACCGTGATGTGATCACAGCTTAACATTGCTTCAATGTGTAAGACTGTGACCTGAAGTGAAAATGCACAGATTTGATGACTAAACGATGTTATGGCGTTTTATTTTATGAAATACATACTTTTCTCCTAAAATATAAGTACAAGAAAAAAAAACCAAGAATGTTGATATAGGAGCTCTGCTACACAGGGAAAAGTTTTTGGAATAAGACGAGGCTTTTTTACTAACTATGATAATCACTCTGATGTGACATCTCAGAAGTTAGAAACATTTATAGAGCCCTTGCTGACAGTAAACGGGGAATCTGTTCTCCATTGTCTCCATTGTGCATTAATATTTCAGTTTGTTAATAGTTTTCAAAGCATGCTTTTAACAAATCCTACTGGATCCATCCTGTATATGAAGTTGGCTGGATCCTTAACACTGGTATAATCTAGTCCAGTTTGATGTATCTTCTCACAAGTGTAACATAAAAACAATAGCTAAATCTATTTTTCCTTTAGCTTCCTTAGCATAGTACTTGGATTGTGGTGTTAGTTTGAATTAGAATGTTTTCATTTATGTGACACTGGTGATCTGTTACCTTATTTTACTTTTTCTTACAGGCCTTAAGGCTAGAGTTGATTTCAACCTCTCTAGCCTAGCCAACAACGTCATAATGAAATTTTCATCAGTGGTAGCCATGGTTTTCAAAAACTGACATTATCTAAGACAGCTCCACTACCAAAATCCACATCCTGTTTATTTTTTTAACCAATGAGTTTGATACAAAATTATCTTTTTAATCTTCTTGGGTTGTATATATAGCATTACTCAAAATTTACACTCTAACAAAAAAACCCTATATATTCGTTTTACTCTGTAATCTCTCTCTTTTTTTTTCTTTTCTAGTTATTCCCATCTTCTGTGTTACCCTCCAGGTCCTTTTTTTCAAAGACTCCCCACCTCAGTTTATCTGTAATCAAACCACCACTCTCTGAAGAGGGGCAGCTTCCTCCCTCTGATGGTGAGCTCCTTGGGATGACTGGATGCTGAGAAAGGCCCAGTTTGAATAAAGGGTTGAGTGGGCTCCATGCTTTACTGAGTTCTTTAGTTGCCATATTGCTTCAGACAAGCCCTTGAGGACAGAAGGTAAGACACAATCCGTACTCACAGGGTAAATCAGTCCCAGCAAAAAACAGATCCCAAATGGCATGCCAGGGTACTCTGTGACTCTTTCAAGTCTGCCAATGTTCTCTCCCTTGGTTTTCTGTCACATGTTCAGCTTTCAACTACTGTATCACACTAGTAGCATTGTAGATGAATGCATCTCCTCACTACTTATTGAAAAATATTTGGTGTGTCTTCTTCAATATTTGTTGTGTATTAGACAGATAAACATACCTTAAAGGAATTCTAATTGTACAGGAAAGGTGATAAACAAATAAAGCCTGATGTAATCTACCTGCCACTTGTCATGTGTCAATAAGGAGACCACATCATGAGTAGTAAAGGCCAGGTCTCAGGCACATGTGCAGATCAGGAGAAGGTGCCTCATACGTGAGCAACAGAGTATCTTTCTGAGTATAAAGCACTCAGCTTCCTTCCTGTAGCAAAGATTCTTCACTTAATTTTTAAGACAATCTTGGGAGGTTGATATTTTTTAAAATATATTTATATAGTAGAAAAGAAATAAACTCAGTAAAAAAAGATTATAAGATAAACATGGAAATTATTTTGAATAGTTAATAGTCAAAAAATTAAAACTAGAAATGGATAGAGAAAATGTGGTACATTTACACAATGGAATACTACTCAGCAATTAGAAGCAATGAATTCACAAGATTTTTAGGCAAATGGTTTGATCTGGAAAATATCATCCTAAGTGAGGTAAGCCAGTCACAAAAGAATACACATGGAATGCAATCTCTGATAAGTGGATATTAATTAGCCCAGAAATTCTGAATACCCAAGGCACAAATTGCATAACAAATGACTCCCATTAAGAAGTATGGGGAGGGTCCTGATCCTGGAAAGGATTGATGTAGCTTTGGAGGGGAATATAAGGACAGAGATAAAGGAGGGAGGTGATTGGAGAATGGATGGAGAGAAGGTTTCTGGGACATATCGGGAGGGGGATCTGGGAAAGGGGAAATCATTTGGAATGTAAACAAAGAATATAGAAAATAAAAATATTCAAAACAAAACAAAAACCTAGAAATGTCAAGTGTCTTTTCCAAACTACATTAGAAACACTGTTCTATGGTCTTTCCCACAGTACCCGAGCTGCAGTGGCCCAGTATAGTGACTGTTTTCCTGTTCATTTGCATATGCAGCCATGTTTTTGTTGTCCTTTTGAAAGGATAGGGAAATCAAGTCAAGTATTGACTCACTCCACATCTGCAGGTCATCTGACTCCACATACTGCCACTACAAAGGCCCGGAATAAAACAAATGCTGTTAAATATTAAAGCTATGACCTAGGCAGGGCTTCGGAGTGAGGAAACTAGAGGGAAGCATTCTATCTGGGCCCCAAATGGAGCACTGTGAAGTTACTACTACCATCCTGCCAAGTATATAACCCTTGATCTCATATAGAAACAAAGAAGAATTAACCCACACAAAAGCCTAAAATCTCCAGTAGATAAAAAAGGAGGTTTTTCCCCAGGTTGGTGACAAGGGCTAGCAAACAAGTTCTTGGGGTTTTACCAGAACATATACCTATGACACAAAACATGTAATGAGCTCTGAAGCAGCATTTATCTATGGCTATGGAAAATTATCTATGGCTATGGAAAAACCTTTCAGAGACAAACGTTGTTTCCTACAGAGCAAGTAAATAGCAGAAACCTTCATCACACAAGCTGCGTATATCTTCATTGGATGACAGAGCAGTTAATGTCCATTACAGAAAAAGGTTTAGGTATATGAAGGTGGCATTCTGGGGAAAATCTCAGATTTTGTTTTTTAAAAGATCCCATTTTTAAATTGGAGGACTAGAAGCTCAATCATGCAGTTATGGCTACAGTCATATTTGCCACATGTCAGTTTTCAAACATAAGTTTATTCTCTTGAATTAAACATGCATGGGATCTAATAATCGAACAATATTATTGGAGTTCCAAGAAACGGCCAGGATAATGAGTCAAGGGACAAGAAATTATGCCGCTAGTCTAATTGCTTCCTTATACTTCACAAAGTTTTTAAAAAAAAATGAAAATCTTATATCTAAATTCTTCTCAGAAAAGGTTCCCATGAGAGCTCTTCTGATGTGTGCCTCTTGCTTTACTACCTATGACTCGCTCTTTCTCATCTGGCTTCTTGAAACAGCAACCAATCTGGGGCTGTGTAAATGCTTTCATCACAAAAGCATACAATGGTCAATGCATTAACCATTTAGGAGTGTTTGTTGGTACCAGACCTCGAAAACCTGTGACATCACATACGCAACAGTACAACCTGTACACTTGTTGCCAAGGCAATAGCCACCATATTCCCAGAATCCATTGGGCTCACCATTACCTGTGATCATGTCACGTTCCATGTATATATAAGAAGAGCACCCCCCCTTCCCCTCTTCTCTTTCCACCGCCATCTTTCCCTTCTCAATAAACCTCACGTGGAACTGTTTGGCCTGGTGTGGTCTTTCTGGAGCTGCCGCTGCCCGCCGAGCCCAACAGTTTTCCATCTCCAATGCCGATGGAACTCATCCTTCTTCCAGCTTCTTTCTGTTGGTTTTATGGAAAGAATGAGGTGAGTCTGTTCAGAGCTTTGTTTGCCCGAGTAGGATCTGGGAGCAATTTCCACTCTGGCAAGTACTGTGTAGTCTCATCATTATTGAAACTGTATATCTTATATTCAGATTCACCACCTTGGGAAACGCATCTAATCTGTGAATACCATGTAATTAATCTCTTGGATTGCATTAACTTGTGGTCCTATTTTTCTTAAAACAGCCCTGACCAAAGGAAATAGTTTTTCTCTTCTAGAAATATTTGCTCTGAGCATGACGGTTGACATCCTTGTGTGTTTCTTTATTACTTAATCAATACAAAATTTCCAATACTTTAGTATGCTTTGTTTTTTTCTATGCAGCAAACCTTTCTTATTCTATTCTAAACTGAAGACGGCCAAGCTATAATCCCTCTCCTGTTAGCTAAATCTTTTCAAATAACTTCAATTTGACCTCCAAATAATGACCTAGAAGTGTAAGGCTACCTCAACAGTATATTAACTATAAAGTAATAGTTTGTTGACTGTATTTTTTTCACTCTCGATAGCCATGGTTGAAAATGTATAGTGCCTCATGGACAAGACTGGACATTTTGATTAAGTAAAAATGTGCTCAATTTGTTAAGCAAAGTAGAACTTGATTTTTAATGTAATTGCAGCATTGTTAAGTACAGAGAAACAATGAGGTTATGAGACTAGGTAGTGAATAAAGGCACAGCAAGCAGTAATAAGGGAATGACTGGGCTGGACAATGTATGCTATTTAATTTTTTTTAATTAAGAGTTTAGGCTTAATTCTTTCTCCATTTTCTCTCAAATCTTCTTTTGTCTATGTATCAAAACATGGTATTGTGTTATATTTTTCTAAAATCTCAGAGGCTAAGCTACCATTTCTTCTCTTATTAAACTATAAAGCAGGTTTCTGCCATGACATATTTGTTAGGTGGGTAATTTTGTTCTTACGTAAAGATGAAGGTGAGGACATGGGGCCCCATAGAGTTCACTGACTTCTCCAGCATCACCTATATGGTAAGTGCCAGGGCCAAAGCTAAGCTGGGGAAAAACACCACACTTGTTTCCCCACCACCCCCTGGGAAATTCCCACATGAACACTGGCTCAGTGAGGAATGAATAGGTTCTTTCAGAAATAGAGTTGTCACAGACTGATCGAAGTTAGCAAGCTTTCAGTTTGTTCAGACAAAGAAAACAAAATGTTAGGCTGGCTTCTCAGCCCGAGGGCCTCCGAGTGAAGGAAGCCCTCTATAGTGGGCTTCCTTTCAGCTACACTGAGCAGGAATTAGCAGACTGGAAAGCACAAGTTTTGCATGAATATGGGCGCATCCGGATTGCTATTTCCCTTCACTGGAGGGCAGGTAACACGATGCAGCTTGAGTCTCTCCAGATTTTAACAGGCAGTGGAGAAGAATGTGGATTTGGACCTAATATTTGCCCAGCATCTTTTAGACAAGACATTCCCATAGGACTTTGGGAGGCATTAGTCTAAAGTGCCAGGGAACTGTGAAACACTAGCTATCTGTCAACAAACATGCAGGTGGCTGTGGACCACAGATGTTGCCTCTATATTTGTAACTGGAGAGTAACTGTTAGGAGACAAGGTCCCCGAATAGGTAGCCATTTTTCAGTTGGAAATTAAAATATGCTTATTATCATGTCTAAAACTGCGGGCTATACTCTAAAGACCCTTGGAGTCCATTTAGGTGGGGACTGTTCAGTGCTGTAGCCAGGATTCCTTAAGCTAGCCAGTGTTGTGATCACCTCATTTTCCTACAGACTTACACAGTGTGATCTTAACTGATAAGCCAGAATGCAGGCAGGTAGATAACATTGCTCTCAGTTCATGGGTGAGTGGGTGATGGGAGCCACGAAAAGTGACAGTCAGATGCCATTACTCTCCAAAGAAGATGACACTGTTTTGCTTTAGTGTGCATGATGAGTAAGATGTAAAAAGACATCCTGTAATAAAAAGATAATTCAAGAGAGAACTGATTGGGTTTTAAAGAAAAAAACAATTGAGAAATTTCGGGGTCAAAATAGAAGATAAATGAGAAAGACTGAAACATATAAAGAAAATTCTAGAAACCATCTAGAAACAACTTCTTTTAAAGGATGTTTGAAAGTAATTTTAAGTATATTTTTCAAGAAATGGTTAACTTTTGTCTGTGTTCCCATGATACAAACCTTCCTTGTCTTTAGCAAACCCAGGAGGTTCATTGTGGAGTTGAACAGAAATGCATGGCATTTGTAAACAAAAAAATGGGATAACCTGGTAACATAATTCTTTGACTCCAGAGAATGAATAGCTATGTTGGGCAAGGTTAGGTTTTATATCAGCTTGAACTGGCTCTTTAAAGCACTTCTCTAAAAACAAGAAGAGTTCTGAAGAAAACTATACTGTAATTAGAATAACAGTCTGCATATGAATATAATGTACCTTAAAGGAGAGAAGGGTGATTTTCATCTGTCCCCAGCCCTTTAGGTTCAAAGCTCTCACTTTGAAAGAAAATTTAAATAAATATATATGCACACATATACTTAATAAATGCTGACTTAGAGAAGGTCTAATTATCCAATAAACATATTAATCAGGACAATGAGATAAATATAAGCCCACTTGATATATACTCCTCCTTCCCAACCAATGCCCTGAAGCCAGGACTTCACACACCAAGATGTGTCAGTGTTTAGTCTTAATATTTTACAGCTGCTGCAGGGACGTCAAGTTCTCTTCCAGAATTCTAGGTGTGAGATACTGCTTATTCATTTATCATTTACAATAATACTAGAAGTTAAGTCATCTCCAAAATCAAGCCAAAGTCTCACTTTAAAGACGCCCACAGCCCAGATGCATTGAAAATGGTGCAGAATGTTGACTGACTATCCAATCCCGAGGGTCATGGTTCATAACTAATGTCATGGGAATATCGTTCTACTGAGTTCTTAAACACATGAAAATGTAAGGGATATAAAACTTGACAAGTGAAAGAAATATATTTTATCTAAGGTAGAAACTATTCATTACAATTCATAACAGGAAATATGCTACTTTACCACTGTGGTTAAAGTTACAGTTATATCAAACAAAATATAAATACCATCCATAAGCTATTATGAACAAGTCCCAATCATTGATAAAATACATTTTACTTTAATTTCTCAAAGAACCACAAGTACCTGGTAAGATTATAAGCACCTCTCTGAAAAAGCAGCTTACACTTGTCCAAATTAAGAAAATATTATCTCTGTATGACCTTCTAAAATTGTAGAAACATGTTTTCATGCATAAGCATTTGCTGTGCTTATTAAATTAGGAATTGAAAGAACTTAAGTTACTTTATCAGCAGTCATATATTCAACAATCCCCTGAGTACCTACAATATATTTGATGCCAAGAAAAGAACTCACAAGGAAAACAAAATTACTAAATCCATAGAGAACACAGAGAATAAATATGCACATATTACTCTATTAAGAGAAAACCATATAGCAAAACAATCTGACTGGAAAGCTACAGAGATCTGATTGAGCTTTCCCATGAAACTATAATAAAAATGAACTATGCAGGGCTGTTGGTTACCATCAACAAAAATACAGCTTAGGGTTGGGGTTTTTGAAATGTATTAACAAAAACTAAAATAAAATGTTAAAATTCTATATGATTTTCCTAAGTAAATTTCTTCCTGGGTTTAAATAATTGTGAAGGCATCCAGGAATTTTGAGTCTGCCAATAAACAGCTATTCATTCAAGCTGTGCTTGATAGTTCAGTATGTGCGAGAGATACACAGGATAAGATTAACAACAGCAGAAATAATAGATTCTTATCCCATAGTTTATATGCTAGCTGAAATATTAGGAAAATACCATTCTATGGCAAAATAAAAGTACTCAAAATCAAGTGAAATCAATACTGAATTTAAAGTTCCAGAGAACATTGAACATAGAATATTTGATTAACTTGTCAGGTGACAGCTGATGAATGTCCCGCACAAAGGCAGGAAAGTATACAAACTTCCGCACATCCCTACGGGCTCCACAATCTAAAATTATTGGTTCCAACTAATGTCTATTTTCATTTCTACAAACATTGATTGACTGCTGTTGTATTTGAGGCAGAGTGTGAGCATTTCATGGTTTTGATTTCTAGGGCTTTTCCATTTGCAAATATTGACAAGCCATCCCGTGTTTCTAATTGTGTTAGATTGCACCATGGTGATTATGACCCATGCGATCCATCCCCTTCCAAATGTTATCTCAGAGGGAGCATCTTGGGGTGGATTTGAGAGCATGCTGGGATGCTGCCTGTGCCCTGGACTGCTTGCCTCCCAACTCGATGCCTCTGTGGCTGAATAGCCCCAGCATTTTTGTAGAAGTGACTGCCATTGTTCCTCCTACATTTGAAGATTTTTGGTAGTAACTACTGGGATGAGGTGGAAATACCAGTGAACATGGTATAATGGAAGGCATTTTTTATTAGATGTTTTCTTTATTTATATTTCAAATGTTATCCCCTTTCCTGGTTTCCCCTCTGAAAACACCCTATCCCATCCCCCTCCCCCTGCTCACCAACCCACCCACTTCTACATGAAAGACATTTCAAATCAATAAAATAGTCCTTTATTTTTGGCAAAAGCCAGTCAAAGCCTTGCTTTGGATTTCAGTTAATGCACTTCCAGTAGATATGAGTTCACTCAATTTTACTTTTAGGAAATGTCATAATTGTGTTTGTGATTTTATAAATGCTAATGGCAAAAAACTGGGAGAAAGTAGAAAAGGAAGGAAAGAGTTAGTCATCAAAATATGGAGTCTTAAAAGGAGGAAAGGGAGTAGGAAAAAAGATAAAAGCCATTGTGATTTACGAGGACAATTTTAGGATTTCTATTATCTCTTAAGATCACCATTTTTTTTTCAGATTCTTCCAATAATGATAAAACAGCAACAAGGAGAATTAACTTTCAAATTGCCTCCTAATTTGCAGCACAACATGTCTCAAAGGGCACCGAGGAAATGAGAAACCTGATTTTTGATGACATTAGAGATCATTTCATCCATTTTCCTCATCTTCTACATAATGAAAGAAGAGCAATGGAGAGTAAATGTCGGCTGTGGCGCTCCACAGTGGGTCTGGGGCAGAGACCTAGGAGCACCCCTTATGGCACTACTTTGTTAAAGTATAACACGAACTAAGTGCTGAGAATTTGAAGCTTTCATTGTGTCTCCATCCATCCGTGGTGTTATTTCCCCCCACACAACACGATGCCTGAAGTGTTGTTAATGGTCGTGTTTGTAAGATGCTTCTCCCTCCATTTTCTCTATTTGTTGCACAGAATAATCTGAAAGATAGCTCCTGTTCTATACCCTTCATTCCTTTTCCACCTTTGACCAGGGAACGCTAGTATTAAATTTTAGGTTACCTATTTTACAAACCGGATGCGGAATTTATTGATTACATCCAACAGCAAATGCAGAGAGAACAGCCAGTGGCATGTTGTTCCCACTTCCATGTGTGGTCCAGCAAGGATGGAGTCGTATTTCAGCCTGAAGATCCTTCTAAAGCTTTTCTTCTTTTAAGCTGTCCTTCGCCTGGGTTGTTACTTGAGAATGCAGGAACCCTAGTGAGTGTCATACACAGAATAATGAAGATTTTCGGCTAGACCAGCTGAGACTTGCAAGTTGGCTGCAGGAGCTTTGTCTCTGGTCCTCTCTCCCTTGCATCCTCACTCAGGCCCCTACTTCAAAATCCATCTTTGGATTTCAAGACAATTCTCTACAGAACCTTCTCTGACACTATAAAAGAGCAGGTTCGAAAGGCTTAGTACACTATCATATGACACAATGACTTTAAATTAAATATCCTTCTATCTCACAGTCTCTACGAAGGCGGAGATTCATACACAAAGTGACTAAATATATGGAGAAATGAACAGTCAACATGGAGCAAGACAATTCAAGGCATAAGAGTTTTGTATTCTTGTACTCTTTGTAAAGCTCAAGTTTTCCACACACCTTGTCTGCACTGAATTTGCCCTACTACATTACCCTGCTAAGCTGTGCCTGTATTTGTTCCCATAATGTTCTCTGAACAAAATAAATAGAATGTATATAGATATGTGGACACACTCACACATACACACACACCGCATGTTCATGTGTCCACAATGAGAATTAGATTTTATTGCAAGGTATAGGCTATACATTCTTAAAAAAAAAAGTGTCTTCATGTTGGGAAGACTGAGAACCTGGTAGCTGTTTTTTCCATAAATTTCAGTACCACAGCAATCCCAATCTGCTACTGCAAGCCTGGAGATTCCTGGAGAGTCTCTGGTACAAAGTCCATATTGGAAGGCCCAATAATCTGGTGTCAGTATGTTCAGAAACAATAAGCAAAGCAAAATGCTGCATTTTGCCAATTCCGTCTACCTCGCTATATCTGACAACTCATTTGGAAGTTTCTCCTCACTTCGATGTCAGTCTTCTTCTTTCTGAAATATACTTCCAAACATGTCGAGAGCTATATGCCCCTAGATGATTCTATGTCTTACCAAGTTTTTAATGAAGCCCATTCATTATGAAATGTTTGTCTCTGGGACTGTTTATGAATTAATTAGACTTACTAATCAAAATACTGCTCATAGGTGTTGAGTTTTCTTATCATGTTGGTTGTAACATACATAAGACATGTTTTGTGAACAATATGATAGATGGGTTTCAATAAAGTTTCTTCTATCAAATTTGTTGACCAGAATTGAACACAGGATTGAACCTAATTATTGTGAGGTCAGGAAATGAGACCTACCATGTGATCAGAAAGAAGAAAGAACAGAAATATCGAAATACCAACAATAGCTTCCAATGGAAGCATGGAGAAGTCTGGTAAAGAAAGGGAGGGGAGAAAACAAAAGGTGAAAATTATATGAGTAGAGACAGTAATTAAACATTACAGTTGTGAATACTTTTAGAAGTATCAACTCGTTTATTCTAAATTTCTCTAGCCACATAATCAAATCCTGATGTAATTGTTGCTGAAGAGGGACTTCATTGATGCATCTAGAGTTCTTACACAGCTAACTTAGAATTAGAAAGAATTTTAGATAATGGTTATGTTGAGTAAAATCAACCAGAAACCTTAAATGCAGACCAAGGCTTCTTCCACTACAGACAAGATAAAGCCTTCCATTAGAGCCTGAAAATAAAGTAAATTGCCTGTCTTCCATTTGAGATCGGACTGATATTTGAAAACCATGCATATTCAAATGGTCAATTCAAATTACTGAAAGATGGGTAACTGCAAAAGTGGATATTAAATGAATAGTTTAGCACCGTGTTTTACAAAATGAATTAAAGACAGTGCTACAAGAATACACCATTACATCACAACAAAAGGCCTGAGAACCACTTAGGAGAGCTGAGAAAAATATTTCTTTCCCTTCTTTTTAAGAAACAAGACCAAGTACAGACAAAAACTTGACAACTTTTCTCAGGGTTGTTTAGTAAAGAGCAAGGGACAAATGACCGATGTTGCTTCCTCTCATCGTCTCCCTTATAGGGATTTGGCTTTAGGAGATTTTGAAAACTAAAGTCTGCCAGATTTTGATTCATTCCTCTTGGCGGGTCCCATGGAGACAGGCTTCCAAATATGTCAAATCCTTGTGCTTCCATTGAGAGAGAAACACATGAGATGAAGACACCTGAGCCCGAGAGTGACCCTTTCCCAGGCTGTTGTTAGGATGAGGTCTCAAGTGCTACTTGAAATGCCCCCAAACTTCCTAATTCACAAGGGTGCTTAGGCAGGAGGAGCTGCCAAGTCAGGAAGAATTAAAACTCAAAAGACATCTGATTGTGGGAAATTCTCCGTGCTGTGGCCATGCTCTTTGGGAAATATAGCCAAATGTACACTGCTGAATGGAACTTCTGACGTCTTGGCTCTTGGTTCACCTAAGACCCAACCAAATTTACTTGCCGCATGGGCCCTCAGTTACACGTGGAATACTGTTCAGTATATAGGGTGCCTGTAAATACAGCAGAGGTGAGGAAACTGGTCTGGCTTTCAGACAGAGGCAGCTGTCTATGGATCATGTTAGCTTTTCATTGTCTCCACACTGTCTCCAAAGCCTTTGCTAAACTATTTGAAGCAAAGCGTGGGTAGAAGAAAACATTTATGTTTCATAGTGTTGGTCAAAACCTATGCAGGGGGAAATAGGACAGCAATGGTTTCTCAATACCTCTAGCAAATGTGATTCTTTTCTATGCAAAGAAAGATGAGAGTGAGGATGTGGTAGGTCATGGATAGTATTGTTATTTGGTTAATTGAAAGGCATCAGGAAAACACAAGAAACTAAAACAAAACATATTGGACTGTTTAAACATTTATTCACCAAATAATATGTTATATGTAGTAAAGTATTTGATATATAGTAAATGGTATCTGAATGTATTTTGAGTGAAAAATGTTCCCATTACCACAGACAGACACAGACACAAACACACACACAGACACACACCTATTTATTTAATTATTTATTGTTCTGGAGATTGGGACCAGGGTCTTGTGTGTAATAGGTAAGTTCCCCACAAATAAGATACATCCCACGTCCTCTTTTAAGCCTTTATTTTGAGTCTGGACTTCATTAAGTTACTCTGGCAGGCCTTGACCTGTCTATTGCAAATGGGCCCTGAACTCTCTGTCTTCCAGAGACTTGGCATTCCAAGAAGTTAGGATCTCAGGTTCATATCACTAGATATAGCTGTCTTTCATATTTTCAAAGATTTCTTTGAATAATGGAAGTTTATGAATTTCAAGACTTCCTTCCATCTTGGGCTCCTTCCATTTATGCATATTTTTCTTCATTACTCTGCCCACTTCCCTCTACTCTGTCTCCTCCCAGCTCGGAACAAATCATGATCATAGTTATGATACAGAATCATAAAATCATAGGAGTCATACCTAATTCTAAGATTACAGATTGTAAAGTAGAACATCAGTTACTGAACTGATAACATCATTTGCTCAGAAATAACTACAATTAAATGAAGGTATTCTGATATTCTTGAGTGGTTTAGAAGAATACTGCTCTGTGAACCTGCGCTGACACCGTGATAAGCCAGTGACAGGTTAAAGACACTTGATAGTGCAGGTGAACATTTAAGGATATGTACCAGTGTTTCTGTTAGTCTCTGTCTGTGTGGAAAATGCACTGTCTCTCACTTAGCAATGCTTTTGATTTTCCTTTTTCATTCCATGTATGTTCTTCAGGTTTGACTTACCAACCCCATGGATGCTGGTTTACTCCTAAGTCTAAATTTCCTTCCAACCTTCTCTCTACAGTTCTTGGGCAAAGTTTTCGGAAGGTTCAATCACTTGAATATTAAAAGCCTGTAAATTTACAATCTTTTCCTGGATACCCCAACACACCAGAAAAACAAGATTTGGATTTAAAATCATTGGTCATGATGCTGTTAGAGGAACACAAAAAGGACATAAATAAAGCTCTTAAAGAAATACAGGGAAACATGAATAAGTTAGAGGCCCTTACAATGGAAACACAAAAATCACTTAAAGAAATTCAGGAGAATAGGGGTCAACAGATAGAAGCCAATAAAGAGGAAATGCAAAAATCACTTGAAGAAATGCAGGAGAAATTGAGTCAACAGGCAGAAGTCGTGAAAGAGGAAACACAAAAATATATTAAAGAAATACAAGAAAATACAAACAAACAAGTGAAAGAACTGAGAAAAACCATCCAGGCTCTAAAAAGAGAAGTAGAAACAACTAAGAAATCACCTTTCTCTTTAAAACATATTTATCAACCACAAAATATGAATCACATTGTAAGCCATGGGAATTTTTCACAAATGTTAACTGAATTTATTAGGATCACTGAAAAACATGATGGAGAAACTATATGGGGGGTGGGAAACAGGTCTTTAGCAGGACCACATGACAAAAGTTTTCTTCTCTCAGTGTACTGGTGAACCACAGACTGTCTAAACAAACAAATAACACACTGTCTTCAAAGTTTGCTTGAAGTGTGTTTCTTCCACAAGTAAGCAAAAACCAACTCTGTGGTAACTTACTACAAATCAAGCTTGGCTTCCCGTATTCATGGGTTTTCTTCTTCCTGTTTGTGTGTGTGTGTGTGTGTGTGTGTGTGTGTGTGTGTGTGTGTGTGTGTGTGTGTGATGAATGTGCATATGCAGAAGCAAGAAGTCATTTATGGTCAATTTTCAGGAGCCATTTACCTTATTTTTTGACACAAGATCTCTTCTTGGCCTAGAGCTCAATGACCTAGCTCGAACGGCTGGCCCCAGTGCCCCATGAACCCAGTTGTCTCTCTTCCCAGGGCTGAGACTTTAAATGCCAGTTAGTCTTTGACCTCACTATTTCCTCTCTTGATTTAAAGTCAAATGGCTTCTTCTCTTGATCTCAGCATTCAATCCAGTTGTGGTTTTCTCTAATCCATTTACTGTGAAAATATGCTTCTTAGAAGGGAGTAAGAGCTACACTCGCCTGTGGTGGAAGGATACGTTTCAGATTGTAGTGAAGAATTATGCTGATCCAGTAACATGGCAACAGTATTTCTCTTCTAAGATCCTTGGTCTCATAGGGCTTGATTTCTGGTAGTAGACTTTAGTTCCCTCCTGTGCAAGTTGGTCTTAAGTCCAATAAGACAGCTGTTGATCATGGCCAACATATGAATTCCACTGTTGACTTTAGTGTTTTCCTGCCATGCTGGTCCTTGTTATCATTCATAGGTATCACAGATGAATAGAACTATTGATTGCTTGTTTCCCTTGGTTAAGCAGTGAGCTTTACTCATATATATCTACATTTATATATGTTTTCAAGGGAAATGGTGCTATAACTTTGAGAACTTGTGAAGGGGAATGGAAGGCTTTGGAGTGAGACCAGGGAAGGGAGAAAGGTTGTAGTTACATTTTAATTAAAAATTTTATTTTAGAAATGCTATTGAAAAATAAATTACATTTAAAAAATAAAAATGGGAACCTGATAAAGAGTTTGCAAATGTATTTTTTCCAAATTAATCCATTAAGATATCAGCCATCTATTTTCACCATGAGATTTTTGTGGAAATGTTTAAATACTGAATTAATAAACCAAATGTGTATCCCAAAATAAATGAAATTTATTTAACCTGAATAAACCAAGTTTATTATAATATGACTATTTTGTTGTAATTCACTGTTTTTCTATTCTTATAACTGGCTTGAAAATATTGTATATATCTATACCTTGTCATTTGTGAAAACACAAATTATCATTTATATTTATTTCCAGTCAAAGAAAAAAACAAAATATTGATAATGCATTCAACTTAAGAAATCATAAGATGAGCACCAAACCTAAAAATTGAAAGTAGGAGTTAATAGAAAAAAATGACTTTCCATTTTAAAATCAAAAAATACTTTTGCTAATAATCAATGCCAACAACTCTCTACCTAAGCCGTCTATTGGCAGAGCTATTTAAACTGCCCTGCTATGGCGCCCAAGCTCAAGAAGTATACTTTAAGAGTTCTTTCTTTGATTGTAATGAGCAGTCAACATTGATGGGAAATAACTCATTAAAAATGTGAATTATAAGTATGCACCCTTAAAAGTAACTTTGCTTTTGGTAGAATAATAAACAAAAAATCTATTTTTGTAATAATATTTACATAGGCTTTTGGGCTCTACAAACTGGGAGTCAAATAGTTTACATGATATATTTATCTTTATAGGACTACATGAAATACCGTACCCATATAAACAAAATATGAAGATTAGTAGCACGTCCTCTCAGCATCACATCCCAGAATTCTGGTATTTCCCAGAATCAATAAGATTGCCTCACACACTGATTTGAAGGTGAAAAACAAAATGGTGAAAAGTGGAAAAGGTGCTTTTAAAAGCTGTTCCTCTTGGGGCTCTTGGAGACTGAACTATCAACCAAAGAGTATGCTCAGCTTGGACCTAGGCCTCCCCGCACATATGGAACAAATGTCCTGTGTGTCTTCATATAGGTCTTGAACAAACGGAGCATAGACTATCTCCAACGTTATTGTCTGGCCGTGGGATACGTTCTTCTGGCTGGGCTGCTTTGTCTGGCTTCAGGGAGAGGGGATGCTCCTAGCCCTGCAGAGACTTGATGTGCCAGGGTGGGAACATAACCAGGGAGCCCCACCTTGTTCAGAAGAGAAGGAGAGGGAGGGATGGGGCAAGGGTTGTGGGAGGGGCTGACCGTGTGGGAGGGGCTGACCGTGTGGGAGGGGCTAATCGTGTGGGAGGGGGCTGGCCGTGTGGGAGGGGCTGACCCTGTTGGGAGGAGGCAGTGAGCAGGGTGAAAAAATAAGTAAATAAAAAAAGAGGGAAAAAAAAGCATGCTTGATTCCTCGCGAAAAAAGAAACATTAGAATAAGTCAATGAGTGCTAATTGCCTTGATAGGATTTGGGGTCAGATCTGCTACTCAGAAGAGTTGGCTAAAACTGGAGTGTTTTGTTATGTTTTAACAAAAACCTCTAATTAATATAAGACCAGTATTTATAAACGTGTAAAAGTACAAATCATGCCCTTGATAATACCATATGACAGAAAAAAGAATGCAATAATTGTTTCCCTAAAGTTGGGATCCTGTGCAGGCCTTCATGTTTTGAAACCCATGTGTAAAATGCTACCCAGCCCTAGGTCCTAGGTCCAGATTTCAAAACACAGCTCTAAGAACACGCTGCAGTTTTCAGCTATTGGCTTGTATTCTGTGACTAACAGTCTGTACACATGTGGAAGTTGAAGGATACATTCTATGCAGGGAAACACTTCTAGGCAGGATTTTTGCTAAATCCTCACAGAGTAGCTCATCTCGGAAGTGATGCCTTAGACATAGCAGTTCCATTACATAAGGTAGTGGAGCTTACTGAGTAAAGAGATTAACACAGGCAAACACCAGGCTTTAATCTCTTCCAGACATTCAGACTCCTGTGACCCAGACAGCTTCCTCTTCTGTCAAAATACAGATAAAGAAGCTCAATTGATTGGCAAACTTATTGCCAGTTTCCTCACGGGTGCTGAACTTCATGTTAGGACTGATCTACTGTGTCCTCTGATCCTCTAGCTATCATACTGCATGTCTATAGCAAGAAACTCCCAAAAGTCTGTGATATATTGAAACAGATTTTGAAAAAGATAGCTTTTTAAAAGGGTGGAGAGACAGGTTTAGAACAGCATTGTTGAAATAGAAAAGTCAGAATTTGGGCAACACCACTATATATGCAGTGATGAATTTTGTTTAAGGAGAAAGTAAATCATGAAATTATTCAGAGAACATCTATTTCCTTTGTTTAAGATCAGAAAAAAAAATCAAAGTTCTGAAGAATTTTCTGTCCTCAATGTCTTAATGCAGCTAATTTTATAAATATTTCTATTTTCACATCTTCTGATTCTTGATTTCAATATGCACAGACCTCTGTTTCCTTTGCAACCTGAATACAACTTCACTGTGGTTTTATAAAGCTAAAGCATAGGGAATGGTGTTTGTTTTTTAGGCAGAAGACTCTGCAGAAAAGAAACGTGATATCTGGATGATTTAGAATAGTCCACTCATAGTCAGTTACAGGCAGGTGTTAAAGAGACAGCATCACACACAGACAGCACTGAGTCTACACTGAGATAGCTTTTTCATAAATGAACTTAATAAGATATAGCCCGAGGGTTCAAGCTATTATAGATTTATAAAACAATTTAGTCTTTAAAGATCTACATTAAAGAGTCACAGAATTCATCAACATATTAATTAAGAGGTTCGTTGAAAGCATCTATTTTAATATTTTAAATATTTACACAATTATGACTTTTATGGTCAAGATGGTTAATGACATAAAATTATAATTCTCATATTTGATGACTTGATAACTATAGTTTATATAATATTAAAAGTGAATCATACACATATAAGTGATCTTAATCATAAAAATTGTATTCATTCCTAACACTGTTTTGGACTCTGTGGAATTAAACTAAGCAGAAATTCTGTTATGATATCATTTATAATGTGGAAAGACAGGAAAAACATTATAGATACAATCATCAAGTTAAATAACTGTGTTGATTTGATTGAGAATAGCTTCCATGGGCTCATATATTTGAACACTTGGGCTCCAATTGGTGGAATTGTTTGGGAAGGAAAATGAGATATGCCCTTGTTGAAGAATGGTACTTGTTGAAGAAAGTCCCAGGCCAGACCCAGTCTCTCCCTCTCCCTCTCCCTCTCCCTCTCCCCCTCCTCCTTCCCTCCTCTCCCTCTCCCTTCCCCCTCCCCTCCACTTCTACCTCCCCCTCCCTCTTCCTTCCCCTCCCCCCTTCCCTCCTCTTCCTCTCCCCTTCCCCCTTCCCTCTCCCTCTCCCTTTCCCCCCTCCCTCTCCCTTCCCCTCCCCTTCCCTCCTCTCCCTCTTCCTTTCCCCCTCCCCTTCCCTCCTCTCCCTCTCCCCTTCCTCTTTTCCCCCTCCCTCTCCCTTTCCCCCTCCCCTCTTCTCCCTCTCCCCCTTCCCATTTTCCCCCTCCCTCTCCCTTTCCCCCTCCCCCGTCCCTCTTCTCTCTCTCCCTTTCCCCCTCCCCCTCCCCTCCTCTCCCTCTCCCCTTGCCCTTTTCCCCTCCCTCTCCATTTCCCCTTCCCCCTTCCCTCCTCTCCCTCTCCCTTTCCCCTTTTCCCTTTCCCCTCCCACTCCCCTTCTCCTTCCCCTCACCCTTTCCTCTTCCCCTCGCCCCTCCCTTCCCCCTCCCCTCCCCCTCCCCCTCTCCTTCTCCCTCTCTCTCTCCCTCTCTTTTCACCTCTCCCTTTCCCCTCCCTCTTCTCCTCTCTTCCTCCCTCTCCCCCTCTCCCCCCCTTCTCTCCCTCCTTCTCTCCCTCTTCCCCTCCCTCTCTCCCTCTTCCTCTTCCTCCCCCACCTCATGCTTATGGATCAGATGTAAGCTTTCAATTACTACTCCAGGGCCATGGTTGCCAGTCTGCTGTTATGCTCCCTGCCATGATGGTCATAGACTCACCTCCTGGAACTTCAGGCAAACTCCCCCACACTCCCTTTAAACATGTCTCTCCACAGCAATAGAAAAAACAACGAAGATAAGCTCTAAGAAAAGAAAACATTTTTAATTAATAATAATAATAATATACTAAGAAAGATAAAGAACTATTGCACCCATAAGGAACAGAAAAGCCCTTTAACAAAATTCAATTATCCTTCATGATAAAAGTCCTAGAAAGACTACAAAGGACATTCCTTAACATAAAGATAATTTATAACAAACTTAGAGCCAACAGCATCCTAAACAAAGAGAAACTCAAAATATTTCCACCAAAATCAGGAACAAGACAGGGATGTCCACTCTTCTATACCTATTCAATATAGCTTTAAATCTTAGCTAAATTAATAAAACAACTGAAGGAAATCAAGGGGATAAAAAATAGGAAAGTGAGAAGTCAAAGTATCCTTATTTGAAGACAATACAATTTAACACAAGAAAAATTCTGAAGACTTCTATAGGAGATGTCTACAGCTGATAAATACATACAATAATGTAGTAGGATACAAAACATACAAAATAGCATGCAAAAATTAGTAGCCTTCCTATTTGTAAGTGACAAACTACTAAGGAAAAAAACAGAGAAACACCTTTCATAATAGCCTCACAAAATTAAAATAATTCTAACCAACCAAGCAAGTGAAATACTTGAATGATAAAATCCTTAAAACATTGAAGAAGACCCAGAAGATAGAAAAATCTCACATTAATCCTTTGGATTAATATTGTGAAAATGAGCATCGTATGACAGTTAATCTATAGATTCAATGCCATCCCCCACAAATTTACTATAATTCCATATGCACTGAAAGAAGCTAATGTACTGTCATCACATACCAAACACTTCCTCATCCTTCCATCATATAATATTATCATAAGCACATCACTGGTGACAGATCTTTAGGTTTCTTTCAGTTTGGGGGTATTGTAAGAAAAGCTTTTATGGGTTGCAGGAAATATTTGAAAATGAACCTGCCAATTCTCCACGTTCCTGCTTCTCTCAACCTACCAACTGGTTTTCAGGCTCAGACCTTGTGGCAACTCTCTCCAGCAAGCCCCCTGCAGTGTCTGGCTTGCTTGTTCCTAGAGTGGCTAGTTCCCTCTCTGCCATCGGCAGTCCCACATTAGTAACCAAGTAAAGCAAAACTCTTGAGGCTTATAAATAACCAATTATGAGATTTATGTATCAATAAATTCTCAATTTACAAGATGCCAATACAATCATTTCAGAGCCAATTGATAATGATAAAAGCTTTATCTCGGTTATTCCAACCTTATGATATCGTAACGACCTGTGGCTGGTTAAAGCCACGCTGGTTAATGCAGTCATTTTTCTTTCTCCCCTCTCTCCCTCTGATGCTCCCTGTCCCTGCAACTCTTAGCTCCGCCTCCTTTTTTCCCTGTACAATCATAGGCCTCCTGCTGCCCTAATGTAATTGGACAGGGAAAATCCTGGTACACTCATGAGTATATGTTTGTATATTATTATTCCCTCCTTTTAAGGATATATATATATCTTATTATATATATATATATATATATATATATATATATATATATAAAACGGAAGAAATGGTTGGGTTATAGTCATAGATTTAATTTTGTTATTTAAATTTTTTTCATACAATATATAACATCTCCTATAACTTCTCTCAGATCCTTCCTAAATCTCTACCTACCCAACTTCATGTTCTCACTATCAAAAAAAATCACAGTAAAACAAAATCAAACAAAAATTAGAACAGCTGACAAAACAAAAGACACTTGCATGAAAATATGGAGCCTATTTTAAGTCGGCCAATAACTCCTGGGCATGGAGTATAGTTGATATACTCACTGAAATTCATGCTGGAAATTTGCCTGGCTTGAACCTGTGCAGGCATTGTGAGCTCTCCTAAGTCTTCATTTTATAGCCTTTAAATAAAAAATAATAGATTTGTAAAAACCAGGTTATATAATCAAACAGTCAAAGCAATCAATCCCTGGTTCACTAATACAAAAGACAGAAAGATATTAATGTGCTTCCTCTTCTCCAGGAAGCCAATATTCATATTTTCTAGATTTCCATTTCCTGATATATGACGAGCTTGCTCTGTAGTAGACTAAATGAAACCCTTAAAATTCTATAACCAGTTGTCTCACATGCTAATCTAGGCATCGGGACTCGGAACACACTGCTTGCCCTATGCTGCTTTCTTCAGCACAGAGACATCAATGGAAACATGGAGGCAGTGAATTTCCCATGCCCTTTTATCAGAGCCTGGAAGAGCAGGAAGAACTGGGGAAAGTGATAGTAAAAAGTCTACAAGCTTTATGGATCTTTTAATAGCTAAGTGTAGACAGAAATCATTGCAGGAAGTATCCAGCACTTTCCATGAGTGTCTGTCTCTCTGTTATCATTTAAGTATTCTCAGACAGTCTTCCTCAAATACATTCAATTCAAATACTATAGGATGATATTGAACCAACATAGCAGCATCTGAACACGTTAGCATGACTCTCCCTAAGGCCTCTCAGGCCATGTGGTTCCTAGAGTCCCTACGTCATTCATTTTTAAATATAGAAACCTGGTCCGAAGTTTCAAGAGTTTTCATTAATGATTTAAATATGTCCTGGACCTTAGAGATTCTGCAGAAGCCTCTTGCCTGACACTGAAGCTAGGGGAGCTATTATTTATCTCTGCTGTTTGTACATATTGTGAAAATCTGGGTAGTAGGTCTAGAAATTAAGGATTTCATGTAGCCCTGAGATATGCTTTTCCCACTGACTATCTTGGGACTTTGAATACCTTACTGCCTTCAAGGACACTGTCCATGTAAAAATGAATTTAAATTGTTTGACTGTGTCTGATTTCTAGCTAAGGAATACACAGTGGGAAAATATGTAATGGGAGAGGGTTTTGGTTAAGTATGTTAATATCCACAATAGATGTTTTCACTCTATTATAATAAGACATTTATCACACACATAGGCACACATACAGGCACACCCACACCCACAGGCACATCCATATGCAAGCATATACCAAACCTTGTATTACTGGTTTTCCAATTACCAGTATGGATATTTGTTTTCAGGCTGTTTATCAAAAATGATCAAGTGTCATTCACAGGATTTTACCAAGAACCACAAACATACAGGCATACACAGACAGACACAGAGACACACAGAAAAGAGGTACACACACAGACACACACAAAGAGAAACACACAGACAACAGACATATACACACAAACATATGCATGGCTTTATGGTAAATAACATAAATACACATTGCTTTCATCCTAGATATCAAAATGAGCAGGCACTATTCAAAGAATCAAACAATGCCTAAGAAATATTGACATCCCAGGTAGGTACAGGATAAAACAGAGATGAAGGGGACTCAAATTTACAAGAGAAATTTACCATTTGAGCAGCCTGGAAAGGCATCATTATATTTAAATCAGTATTCATTAATTTCTTCCTACTACTTGATGTAAATTAATCTGAAGATGACCCAAGGGCTTTGGTTTTGTTTTCGCTCCTCGTAACATCGTCTTCTTTGAATGCCCCACTATATTGCTGCCATAGAGACCATTCTTTTCTCTAAAGTATACTATCTGTGCTTTAAGAAATAAGAAAGAACTCTCTTTCTACTAGAAGAGGTAGATTTGTAATCAGAGGGTATGATTGACCTTCCACAGCTCAACCATCAGGGTATGTCAAATATCCTGGTAGGTTCTGGCTTCTCCAGATGAGCAAAAATATCTACTCTTAAAAAGCCAAATCATCAAAGCATCATTTATTTGTAATGTATATATATATATATACCAAAAATTCTTTAATGGTGATTAATATTAACATTAATATTTCATTAATTAAACATGTATAGTCTTAATGTTAAAGAGATACACATGAACATCCACAACAATAGAGTTCTTTATTTCATTTAATTAACATGCCTCTTCCTATAATTTATCCTAAATGAGAAAAATAATGTTTTAATTGTTATTGAGGATACTAAATGATAGCTGAATACATTAATACTACATGATATAAAAATTCATAACTATATTAAGATATAGATTTCACATATAAAGAAAATTACATGCCTTTCCAATGTTATCATAGTATATTTATTTTCTATAGATGAAGAACAATTTCACAATCTGAAAATGCACTGAGAAATGGTTATGAAAATTCTAATATAACAGTAAGTGAATGTTATCTCTTGTCTATGTAAATAACTACCTAGTATGACTTCCCTTTTTAACCACATTAAATTGAAACAACGTCCAAAATAGGCTTTAGATCTCATCATAAACTTGTAAACATCATTTTTAAAAGATCATTTAGCTTATAAAATCTAAAGATAACTGAGTGACCATTTTCCTTATGAAAATACTTTTCTTTTTAACTTTGCAAATGTGAATGCCATTTTATGGTCATGACTTTTCAACCCTTTAAAATTCTTTATAATGTTGTCAATATTTTAACATGTTTAGGATATTTTTGAAACTTTGTTGATTAAAATTTGCCTTCACTTCCATGTTCATTTGTGAACAAATCCTGTTCATTTTTTAACTATTGAGAGAATTTTCAAAAAATAATACATGTATGATTTTTAGCTGTGTTAAGACATCTGCAGTCCCTTGACCAGTTTTTATTTTGCTAGTTAAAAAGAATTGAGTATTCTGTATAAGTCTCTGCAGATGGACATTGAAACCCATGTAGATCAAGGGTCCCCTCTGCTGGCAGAATATAAACCAGAAATCACCCTCTCTGACCTACTAGTAACAGAAAGGTTTGAAGGCAGAGGAGTGATCTCAGAGAGAAGCACAAGCAGAAGGCTCAGACAGCAGAGGAATATTGCAAAGTGCTATCATTTTAATCAAAGCTCTATAACTTCACTTTACACATACCAATCTAATCATTTGAATCTCTGCATATTTTATAGGCAGACCATTCATTTGTGTCAAGATGATAAGGAAAAAGAAAGTGATTGTTGGATAAATGATGTTTTGAATGAAGATTCTCTTAGAAAATTGTCACGATATTAATTTTAAATATTAAAAACCTAAGATTTCAAAATTTTCAGGCTCTAATCACAATTTTATTTAAGCTTTACATACAATAGTTTCATTACCTTTCATTAATTCAGTTGTACATTCAGCAAATATTTCATATATATATGATTTTTGCTAAATGCCTATGGTATCATAAATTACTATCATTTTAGATGACGGTAGGCATTTAAACAATTTCTAAAAGGATTTTAATATTGACTGCAATCAGAGGTAATATTGTGGCTTGATTCCACTGTGCCAGCAGAAGTGAGACTTAAGTTAGAACGTGTTCAGGAAGTATCTGAAAAAAGCCCCTCTTGATCAGACTTTTGCCAAATGAAATATGAATCTAAGGGAAAGTCTGCAGGAAGTGAATAACACTGGTGTGACTCAAATCCAAGGACTAATAAGAAAAAGAAGCAGTAGGAGGAGCATTGGTGAGCGGTTTTGATTGAAGAAATGCAGTCTTTTCAGGATTATAGTAGGTTACTGGAGTTGGTGAGGCAATGTTTCAGACAGAGACACCAGTAAAAATGTTGTCACAGTAGATTACCAAGAATGATCTAATGTAACAGCCTTCAGGATGCCGTGTTGGCCAAAGTAAGAGGAATCGTTAGGAGTTTTTCAGAGGAAATATGCTTTGTTGCGTAATTTCACATGAAAAAGAAAGGAATTTAAAAACAGAAGTGTATTGTATAAGGAGGAGCCTGCTTCTGTGCTATGTGTTGATGGTAACGTTCTGGGATTCCTTTCTTTCCACGTTAATGGACTATTGCTGCTACTCATCTGACTCAGGCTCCTGCAGCTTTCCTTGATGATTCCTGACAGGGTCATCACACTCTGAAGTGAAAATCTTCCAAGTCAGATGTTGTTTACGTATTCACTTGAATTCATTATTTCCCTCCTGCTTTTTTATCAACCTGGATTAAGTGGCAAAAGGCACCAGTGCTTTGCTGCAAGATAAAGGACTCCAGTATCAAAAAGGAAGGAGTCTGTGCCTGCTTGTACTAATCAAGGAGAATAGGACTAAGAAAGCGATAAAGTCTCTGGTTTTTAATATCCCAGACTAGGATTTGTTTGTTTATTTATTCATCTGGTTAGTTGATTAAAGGAGAATGTTTATAGCTTTCCTGGCCATTCCGCCAGACCCTAGTAGTTGAGCAGGCCAGTACTTGAGCAGGGATTCCATTCTTCTCAAAACACAACAGTAAAACCCAAATAATTGTGTTCATGGTTTTAGTCCATTGTCTACTTGTCCTGGTGCAACTCACCTTTCCCTTATAGTTTCAGTTCTGTATACATCCCTACATCATCAAAATTACTACATCTACATTAAAGTTAGACTAAGTTTGCTGTGCTCTAAATGTCCCCTACAATTCATGTGTTGAAATCTCACCTCTATTTAGTGGCATTAGCAGCTGAGGCCTTTGGGTGAAGATTAAGACACAGACACCTAATAATCCTAATAAATGGCCTGTCTAATAAAAAACACTGGGAGGAACTAGTCCCAGAGTTTTTTCTTCTATTTTTTTTTTCAATCACACAAAGATAAAGAATTTGCTCTTCAGGAGGAGGCAGCAAAATGCATTTTCTTGGTCTCTGGGAGACACAGACAAGAACTTTTGAGAAACTATCTGAACCATGACCATAGCTTCCCAGCCTCCAGAATGGTGGTACACAAATGTTGTTCTTTGTAAACTTTGTGACAGGTGTTTTATCTATAAATGATCTGGGAATATTTGTTGAGTGGCCCAATGATGTTCCACAGGAAACAACCTAAGCTCGGGATAACAAAGTGTCTTAGAAAGGGAATAGGCTAAAATGTCATAAAGCAAAGCAAGACTAAAATATAAACAGTTGAAGGTTTGAATTTTCGCTTCTGAAACTATTTGAGATCAAAGATCATAGTGGAAAGGCTGTTACACTTGATAAATTTGATCAATGTTCCAAATTAATACTTTTTTCTAACTTTATTCAGGAGTTTGGAATTGTCTTCAGATTCAATATTATTCGCATCATATTACCCACACCACTTTAAATTTTATTGCTATAAAATGTGTGTGGGGGAACTTGAATGGCTAAGTTGATAAATTACTCACAACACACATGGAAGCTATAGAGTTTGATTCTCCAGAACCCCCATAAAAGCTAGTTAGGCATTGTGACAACCCAACATCCCAACAATAGGGAGTAGACAGGATTCCCAAGACAAACTGGCTTCCTAGACTAGCTAATCAGCACTCTGAGTTCAAATGAGAAAGTGAGAAGTCTGGTTTTTGTTTTAATTAAGCAGAAAAACACTGAGGAAAATACCTGACAACTAACAACCTATACACACTCACACACACACACTAACACACACAAACATACTCATATATATATATAGTCAAACACACACACTAACACACTCACAAACACACTCACACATGCACATACTCACACACATACTCAAACACACACACACACTAACACATACTCACAAACATACTCACAAACACACTCACACATGCACATACTCACACACATACTCAAACACACACACATTGTATCCATACACCTGTATCCCACAGATGTGTAAACATGTACATAAACATGCATACTCAGAAAGACACACACAAAATAAAATAATTTTAAAATGTATGGCTAGCTATTTAGTATTAAGAGGATGGCTTTGAAGTAATATATATCAGCTACCATTAAAATCCCATAGTTCATATACGCTTATATAACTGATATAAACTCAAGGGACCTTTGGAAATGTTTTCTACTGAGAAATGAAAGACAAAAAAGCAAGATAGCATGGTGGAGGAAAACAAAAATAGTAACAGTTCTGAAAATAGATGAGTAAAGTGTGCAAATATATATTCTTTGATCCTTCTGTGAATTTATTGATATCTTCTAATAAATTAATTGTTATGGTCAAGACAAAAAGAAAATTGGAGATCCCTGCTTATGTTTTTAAACATCCTACACTGATTCAAACATTGTTTAAAACTATAAAAATTGTTTTCAGCATATACATTACAGTACATGTTTATATCAGGAGAGACATCTGATCCCAAAAATCTGTAATGTACATATAAATATTACATACACGTTACATATACATAGTTTCCAAACCATATATTTAACTATATGCATAAGTATACAGTTAAACAGGCAAGTATATACATATATGCATGTATTTAAACAAGCAAGTATATACATATGTGCACACATTGTGATAGTTTTTATATGCTTGGCCCAGGGAGTAATATTGTTAAAAGTTGTAGTCCTGTTGGAATAGGTGTGTCACTGTGGGAGGTATAAAACCCTAATCCTTGCTGCCTAGAAGTAGTACTCTGCTAACAGCCTTCTGATGAAGATTTAGAACTCTCAGCTCCTCCTGTCCCATGTCTGCCTGGATGCTGCCATATTCCAGCCTTGATGATACTGGACTGAACCTCTGAACCTGTAAGCCAGTAAGTAACATCCCTCCATGGCCTCTGCATCAGTTCTTGCTTCCTGACGTGCTTGAGTTCCAGTTCTTATCTCTTTTGGTGATGAACAGCAATGTGGAAGTGTTAGCTGAATAAATCCTTTCCTCCCCAACTTGCTTCTTGGTCATGATGTTTTGTACAGACAAATTGGTATAGTGGGGTATTCCTATGACAATCTGACCATGTTTGGGGGAGGACTGTGGAAGGACTTTGGAACTTTGGGCTAGAAGAGTCATTGGGTGTTAAAAAGCTCAGTGGAATGTTCTATAGGAGCTTGGGAGATAATGTTGAGAACAGGCAGAAGATGGAGGCCTGACTTGTGAAATTTCAGAGGGAAGACTGAAGACTATTATCTGAGCTATTGTTTTGATTGTGAAGATTTTGTGGTTTTGGTTAGCTGGGACTGAATAATCAGTTGTGAGTAACAAGACACTAGAACTACTAAAGTGAAACCTTTTCATTACTGGGACTATTGATGCTGGTTAGCTGAAACTAATAAATTAGTGGTTGTTAAGAAGAGATCAGCATCACGGAGGTGAAATCTTCTGGGAAGTGTTTTCTGAGAGCACAAAGAGGCTTCCAGAGATAGACAAAGTCATTCATGCTGCAGCTGGACTAGGTAATGTGTAAGAATCCCCCAGGTGGTACTGGTTTTGAAGGTATGAAGAGATTATGAAGAGCAGCTGAGTCTTGGCACTGTGAGAGGCCATGGAAAGCCATTGGTGAAGGTGCAGCCTCAGTTTCAGTTGATGGCCCAGGGCTGAAGAGGTCAGGCAAAGGAGTTGAGACTTGGCACCATGAAGAGAGCCTTTGAGAGGCTATTGATGAAGACGAGTTGCAGTGAAAGACCCTAGTATATTGGAGATGCCAGTACCGTGGCATGATCACCAAGAACCGCAGCAGAGGTGGAGTCCATCAACCTGAGCTTAGAGTGCTACAAAAGGAAGATTTGGAGAAGTGATTCCAGCCCTTTGGAGGAGCCCAGATCATGTGTAGATCCAAGACACTGAAACACTAAGCTGTAACATTGAAGTTGCCTTGTAGAACCCAAGATGTTCAAGATGCCAGAGCTCTGGGCTATCTGCTAAGGAAAGCTGCAAACAGAGAGTGGAACCACTCCAGGAGAAAGAAGTTTGTTGCAGTCAACAAAGTTGAAAAAGGAGTTGGAGATCTGAAGACTGCTTTGACATCCGACATGGAGATGCAGAGTTTGGCATTTTCCCAGCTGTTTTCCTGTCTTGCTTTGGGAATTACAGTTTCATGAGTAGATGAATCTCATAAGAGACTTTGAACTTTGAACTTTCAACATTGTTGAGACTGCTATGGACTATAGGGACTTTTGAAGTTGAACTAAATGTATTTTACATTATGGTATGTTTAAGTATGGACCCCATAGACTCAAATGCTGAACAAGCCTATGGGGGCCAGGGAGTAGAATATGATGGTTTGTATATGCTTGGCCCAGGGAGTGGCACTATTAGAAGGTGTGGTCCTGTTGGAATAGATGTGTCACGGTGGGTGGGGGATATAAAATCGTAATCCTAGTTGCCTAGAAGTAGTACTCTGCTAACAGCTTTCAGATGAAGATGTAGAACTCTCAGCTCCTCCTGTCCCATGTCTGCCTGGATGCTGCCATATTCCAGCCTTGATGATACTGGACTGAACCTCTGAACGTGCAAGCCAGTAAGTAACATCCCATCCCACCATGCCCTCTGCATCAGCTCCTGCTTCCTGACCTGCTTGAGTTCCAGTCCTGACTTCCTTTGGTGACGAACAGTGATGTGGAAATATAAGCTGAATAAACACTTTCCTCCCCAATTTGATTCTTGGTCATGATGATTTGTGCAGGAATAGAAACCCTAACTAAGGCACACACTTAGAAGCAAAAGTAAAAATTAGGAAATGATACACTCATTTACACTAAAAGTATGGAACAGGGAGAGAAGAGTGTCACAAACAAAATTGTGCTAGAAAAAAGAATTTAGCTCTTAGGACATGTAACTAAGGACAGGAAAGGTAGAGAAAGATAATTACCGTAAATGGAAATAATAAGGGGTTAAGAAGTCCCAGACAACACAGTAAGACCTAACTGAAGACAGAAAAGAATCTACTGCATGACCACTTTGGGTATTTGGGTATCTCAATGAAAGTTTATTTGGGACATAAAAGCATAATTGCAGAGACATGAAGATGATAAAATGATAGTGCCTATTTATGTAAGGGGAGAGCTGGGAATCAAATGGTACCTAACTGGAAATCCTGAATCTTCCATAATAAGATATGGTGACTTCATAAATAATCCACAGTTTACTAAGTATGCAGGACTCATCTTTGCTAGATTTCACTATTCTCTGGGACAGTTCTACTCAGGAGGAATTAAATCTTTATATTAAAAATGAATTTGAAACAGATTTTTACACTGAATTTTAACCCACCCAACTTCTTGAATGTGATTGTTTCCCCATAGGAACATGTTCAAACAGTCGGTCCCCAGCAGGTGGAGCTGATTGCAAACGATGTGAAACCTTTATGGGTGGAGTTCTGCAGGAGGAAGTGAATCCACAGAGGCATAAGAGTGTATTATTCCTTGAATGAAAAGAACCAGGAGTGAGACTATAAAGTTAAAGGATAAAAAATAAGATGAAAAAAAAGACAAAAAAGAAAGTGAAAAGGGCACTAGAAGAGGATGGGAAAATGGAGGAAGACTCATTGCCTGGGAAGTATTTTGAGTGTCTAGATGACAAGCTAAAGGAGAGTAAATGTTAATATCTTTAAAAGAGAGGGAACATTTCACTGAAATGAGTTGAATTTTTTGTGTAAGAAAAATCCCATCTTTGAGCTTCTTGCTTTACAGAGCCTTTGATATGCAGATAGGCAAAGGGCCTCTCCAACACAACCCAGCTACAAACAATTGAGCCAGATATTTCTTGGTTTCAAAGAATATTTTCCACATTTTAAATAACCTTTGTCATTTTTTCCTTTGGGTTTGTTTCCCTGCTGTACTTAAATGGTGTCCTGAGCCCATAATATGTACAGAAAAGCTGATTGAATAGAGTGTCCAGACACTGGAATTTTGTTTATTTGTTGCATAGAGCTACCTCCTGGATTTGTTTGTTTATTTATCAATTTGTAATCTTGTTTCAGGTTTAGAAATGATGCTTTTTCATAACTTACTCCATTTGCAAACCAGACAGGATTTATCTCTGAGTCCCCAATTCTTTTGCTATCAGCTCACATTGAGGCAATACTTCCTGTTGAGAGCACCCATATGATGTTGCCATGGCATCAAGGCCAAACACTGAGGTCACTGTCACCATAGACATAACAAAGAGGGGGCAGGGACAATGTTCTCTGCACACTGTAAGTCCAGTGAATGGCTATATTCTCTTTCTTCTAACAGTGCAGCTCAATTCCTATGTTAGTGACTCCTACTCCAGTGACTGAAATTTTTACAAGCCTGACATCATTTCTCTGTTGTTCCCCCTTCACTAACATCAGAAACACTCACCCATTACTCCACTCCCATGGGGCTTCCTAGGAAATGCCAGGAATCAGCAGATGGCAGCTGTTGAGACCCAACCCAGACTCTGTTTTTCCAGGTTGCTGCCTATAAACATGTGTCACAAGAAGGGCAGAATTCTGCCAAATTTGTATTAATAAAGGTAAAATAATTATAAAAGGGAAAATCTTGATCACAAAAAGCACTGCTTTGGTCAGAAAAATTCTGCCATGCAAAGTCACTTAAGTGTCAGTAGTGAGTATTTTAATCCGTTTTAAGCATCCTTATAAAGTTACATCCTTTCATCCCTCTAATCTCTCTCCATCAAAGGGTGGAGTTGGTTTCATGTGTAATTAATTGAGCAAATATGTTTGAGGATTCTGGCATGACTTCTACAGCAAATACTTTGAAAGAATGGATGAGAACTTCAACAAGCTACTTAGAGAAATTCCAGATCTTTCCCTAGCACTTCTCAGCACCCTAGAGTCAAGTCAGCTTAGAGCACCTAACTAGAGAAGGGTGTGTGGAACAGCATGAACCAACTTCTCCAAATGGCTAAGCCTGTGCAGTTTTTTAATCATTTTCCAACTTTTGTTGGATATAGATGAAATTGATTTTTAAGTACAATACATAAGAAATAATTACACAACCTTCAACTCACTTCCCAGCAATAACCATATCATAAATTTTAGTGCTATTCTTTTTCTTCCACAACATGTAATTGAAAGGGAGAAAACATGATGTGAAACTAACATGGTCAACTTGACCCAATCTAGAGTCACCTGGGAAGAAACTCATTGAATGTGAACTGTGGGGGATTTCCTTATTAGGTTAATTGTTGTGGGAAGAGCAAACTCAGGTATTAGCAACAACATTTCATTGTCTGGGACCTCAATGCTTTAAGAGAAGAATCATTGAGAATTAATCAAGTGACTGAGGCAGCATGCATTGATCTTTCTTTGTTCTTTCTTATACATGATTAGATTAGCTGTTCCAAGCTCCTAACTTTGTGATTTCCCCAGAGTAATGGACGGTAACCAAGTGCTGTGTGCTAAGTTACTCTATGTATCTCCTAAACTGTTTACCATCGGGATTTTTTTTGACAGCAGCAGCAAAAATGAAGCTAGAATACATTGAGTATTTTAAAGAAATGCAGGTTTAATTGTAATATGAAAGGAATTGAGATAGGTAAAAGTCACATATTTTAAAATCTTTCCTTAAGATATAACAAAAATACATAAAAGGAATAATATCGGTAAGAAAGTAATAAAGCAGTCAAATTAAGTTAAAATATCAAAAAGTGGTAGTATATTTTATGAGTTAATAAAGCTAATAAATCCAAATAAAATTTGAAATTCAAAGCTCTTGATCCATACAGGTAAAATGTTTCAATAATGCTAAACATATATTTCACATAATTTTTATTTTATGTTTTTAAAATTTGTGCTAGATAAAGGCATAAATGAAACTCACCAAAGTATATCAAATATCCCTTCATCCTCTGCCAACGAAATAAATATAAGTAAAATCCAATGTGTAAATAGGAATGTAATAGAAAATATTTTGAAATAGGCATGTGATATTTGCATGTATATGTGTGTTATCTTTTTGTGCTATTTATCAGTTTTAGTATGGGGGACTAAAATATGCATATGACTCAATAAGTCCATGATCATTCAAAGGGAATAACGCTCTGGTCTGAGATACATACATATTTAAGCCTATTCTTGAAGTAATTACTAATACTGTGGAGAAATGCAAATTAGGCAAATGAAAAACAGTATAGCAAACACACTTCAAAACATCTACCACCTAGAATCATATAATGTTTGATATTTAACCCTCTTCCCCACTAGGGCTTATTTCTCCTCTGGCTGTTTTTGCATAGATCTATGACTGACATCTTCCCGCCATGCTTAATTGCTGATTTAATTTCCACAAGTTATTTAGAAAAAGGAGAGTTCTCTGGGCAAAGAATAAGGTCTAAGTACCAAACATCAGTCACTAATAGAGCTGCTAATTAGAGAAACATCTCTTCTCTTTTGTTTGCCCTAAGAAGGTGTATCTAAATACAGAGGGGAGGTTTACTTCTACGAAGAGTTTGAGGGGGCAATCTTACAAGGCAGGAAATGCAAGGCAGTGAGTGTGGCTCTATCTTGCAAGGCAGTGAAGCGGATGATCACATCATATCCAGATTTTGAAGACTGAGAGATGAATGCCAGTGATCAGCTGTCTTTCTCCCTTTTTTATTTGAATTAATTCTGTCACCCTAGTCCAATGGTTTGTTTTATCATGTTTCATGGTAGTTTCTCCCCTTTCAGTTATCCTTCCTGGAAACATCCAAATGGATGACACACTTCAAGGTGGGTCTCTTTCATCATTCTAAACTGAGTCAAGCTGAAAATGAGTATCAACCGTCAAAGGAATCATGGGGATGCTGAGTAAAAAACTAGAGATTGGTGTCTAGTGAGTGAGTGAGTGTGTGTGTGTGTGTGTGTGTGTGTGTGTGTGTGTGTGTGTGCATGCACATATATACATACATTTGCTAACGAATGTGACAGTTGCCATTTCCTCTTCCATATACTGTAAGTTTCAACACTGTTATTGGGCACTAATTTATTTGCATGCAGATCTGTGACATACTCTGGTTCTGTAGAGTTTATTTATTCAAGGCAAGCATGTGAATTGTTTTCTATTGTTTCCTAAGATGGAAGAATAAATTTGGAGCTCCTGACATCAATCCTGTGTAGTCCTAAGGAGCAATAATGTTCTCAACAAAACCAACTAATATGGTTGTTGAATCAAGACCTGAGAAACAGACAACAATGGTTACTCTGGCAACATGGGTGGGGGATATCTCACGTGACCCCACACTTAGACAGCTACAAACAATAAATGGATGCTGAGAAAGAAAGAATTGAACTTCTCCAGAGATGTGAAACCTGACAAGCTGTCCAATTCCAAAAGGCCAGACTACATATGACCAACACTAAGGGGACTCATCAGGATATATATATGAATTTGAAAAGGAAGTAAGGAGAATGAGAAGAGTTTAAGGGAAGAGAGAGAAGAGGAATGATATAAACTCAACACTTACATATGAAGTTCTCAAACAAAACATGCTTAAAGTAAAACTGAAAATATTAAATCAACTAAGATTGGCACACAATAACTTGCATACTGGCTTATTTTTAAGAATCACATAGTGGCCACTGCATGTTAGCCATATCTCAAAGTACCACAAAGTATCCCAAAGAACTGAATTTTGAAATGATAGATCATTTACTAACCTCTTCTGAATTTATTGAGTCAATTTTGTCAGGCTATAATGTGATGTGTAGTAATAAATTTATGGGTGACTTCCATCTTTACATTTATTTTTAACTTAACACACTGAAATTCTATCCTTTCATCTGAGAAAGAGCTGGTGATTAATAAAAAAGATTTATTTCCTTGAAGACACAGTAAGCAGGTGAAATCTAACAGGGCTGTCATCTCTTCCAGCCTTCTCTCCTTTCCATGTGAATGAACATGAAAGGAAATCAGAGTTGGCTGCTGACAGACAAATGAAAATCCGCTACAATACTATCAATTTTTTAAAAAGTTATTTCAAGATTGTACTTTATGACTGAAGAAACTGTAAGGAAACAATGACTATTTTTATTGCTTTTTTTTAATAGTCTATTTGTTACCCTCATAACGGTCCATCACGTAGACAAAAACACTGACCCAGAATTGTTCCTGTCTAAAAGAACTACAGGGGCAAAAACAGAGAAGTGACTAAGGGAAAGGAGGTCCAGTGAGCAGCCCAACTTGGTATCCATCTCAACGGGAGGCGCCAAGGCTTGACACTATTACTGTTACTATGGTGTGCTTACAGACAGCAGGCTAGCAAGGCTGTCCTCTGAGAGGAAACAATGTGTAAAAAGCAAGTTCCCATTACCCACTGGATACTGTCTTTCACTTAAAAACTCTTGAAGTTTCTCTGAGAGGAGTTAGATGCTCTTTATCTTCATCTATTTCAAGATCTGAATCTCACCAGTTTTAAGACTGTAATTGTTGGCTTATAAATGTCCCATTCTTTGTTTTCGACTTTCCATGCCTAACTTTCAATTGTGGGAGTTATTTTAAGAGAAATCCTTCCTATTCTCTGGCATTAGACATAGGTCAGGTTTATATAAACTTTTATTAAGTACTACCTACATGGTTAAATCCCTATCAAGCAGAAACTTTCAAACTCATGTGAATAAACTGTTTAATGCTGCATGCATGCATTTTTGTAGAGGTTGCATGATTTAAGTATGTGTTCATATATGTACGGGTACAAGTATGTGTATAGCAGGTACATATGACTGTGCTTGTGCTTCTAGAGACCTGAAATTGGTGGCTAGTGACAACCTCATCCACACTCCATGTTAAACACTGAGGCAGTTTTCCTGGCAGAAACTAGATTTCACCATTTGAGCTAGTGTGACATTACATACTGGTCCATCTCCTCAGACCATTTCTTTGTGCTTTAAAATATCCAACTGTACTTTGTTAAACTGTGATTGGTGTTCTAATTAAGGCATGAATTCAAAAGCATAATATGCATTCTGTTGCTGGGAATTGAGATCACTATGGGCAAGTTAGGATGCAGTTGGTTTCAGTGTAACATTTTGTATTCATTCCTGAATTCATTCAAATATTGAGTTCAAGGATTGTTGGTTTTGTCTTCCCTTCACAGGAACAATAAGATGATAATGTTGTCTATTTATGTTGGTACCCATAGAGACCTTCCAAGATTCCCTGCCACCTTGCGATTTTTAACTCATGAAAACTGATGATTCAAATATCAAAGATTGTGAGACTGATGACTCAAATACCAAAGATTGTGATACAGGGGCTGGATTGTAGAAGCTGCTGTCCCTTCTATGGTTTTAGATATGGTTGTTTAATCACTGTCCTTATTCGTGACATGTCTGCAATTTGAAAGAGTATGTCAGTAACCCTCAAGACAACTTGTCATTGATCAAGATGGGACAGCTGAGACTTTGGATGTATTACTGGAAACTGGATTTACTGTGTCAAAGCCCCACACCCTCTTGTTAAAAGAAGACTTTGACAAAGATTACATTTTTCTACATCTTTCCTGACAAAATGCTCTTTGAGGTTCTTTTTTGTAGCTGAATTTTATGAATTACTGAAGAAACGAATTGCATGAATAACTGACGTGGTCATGAAATTTCTTATATAAACTATTTTTCGGGTTGTGAATGTTATTTAAAGGCTTGCATTTCAAAGTGCCCAGGTTTGCCATCTGTGTCTATATTTACACGTTTGGGTCTTTAAATTGTTTGGCATATGTGGTGGTGTTCATGACATTTTATGTATTTTAAATAAGATCAAGCTGGGAGTAGCATGCCTCTGTGGGCAACACTATTCTAATAAAGGTAATTTCTATAGTTTCCCTTCAGGAACCTAACACTTTAATATGTGAAGATATTGTGCTCTAGAAGATAGGTATCCTTAAAGGGAAATAAAAGATCTTAGAGAAACCATTTTCTAGGGAAACTTTCCAGAGTCATCAAGCTAATTACTGGCAGCTTACAATTAATTGTATTCTAGGCACAGATATATAACTATGTAAATTATAGCTAGCTTTAACTAGCAATGAGAATTGCTATTTCTTATTCTGCAATATACATGAAAGTTAAGACATGATTCATCAGTCATAGTGGCTTCTGATGTGAAGATAAGGAGGCTGGCAGAGTGGAGAACACCAGAGGCAGATATATCAAGGTAGCTGGAAACAGATAAAACACACTAAGAGCTTTGAAGAGGAAGAGTATGTTGTTAATTTTGTGGAAACCCAATGGGACACAAATTCTGGAGCCTTTCCTAAGAGTTTGTAATGTTCTGCAATCAATGAAAAAAATTGGAAGAGCTGAGTCTGCTGCCTATTTGAGAATCTCTTTCAGGTACCGATGTAATGGGCATTTTTTTTTAGATGAGGTGTATAAATGGGACACGGGTGGAGAAACAGTCATGTTTCACAGGTGCAATGCCAATTTAGATATAAACATAAGACCATGTTTACTTCACAAAGCCAAGTCAAGACCAAAGCCTCCTTTTTGAGGCAAGCTGGGAGAATGTGAAGAATTCTGTGCTAATTAGTGTAATAGATAATGGTCCAAAAATTCAATTCTTCTATTTTCTGAAATATTTAAAGGCTACAACATGGAATTCTTATTCTCTATATGGGCAAGCACAAGGAGGTCAATTATTCTTTTACTTTAGAGTGAAGAGAAACTGATGGTGCATCCAACCACTTAAAAAAAATTACCTCACAGAACCTATAGCATAAGGCCTGTTAGAATTACATGTCTGGATGTCCCTATTGAGAAAAAGAAAATAATAATTCCTATCTGGAAAGACTTCTGTAAGAATTACACAAAATATTTACCAAGTACACAGAAAATGGGAATTTGATAGCAGTTCTTTAATAAATACAACTATGACTTTGTATATTAGCCTTTAAATTACTTAAATCATACTTAAATGCTTTCATCATCATGTTAAAAATAACACTATTAAAGTTCTGATTGTCAAATATTGACATACTGAATTCAGAAGTATCAAAAGCATGCATATCCCTAAGCAACAATAATAAATTGAATTTCTCATTTTTGTCTCTAGAAAAGATATTATAAAATATACTTGGGATCTTGTCACATATAAACTTTGTAAGCAGCAGAGAATCACTGGAAATGCGTTGAAAGGATGCTTAGACTTAAGTGGAGAAAAAAGATGTAACCAAGGAGAATTCAGTTATAGCATTCATATTTCATACACTTTGACTGCACTTCCTACCAATTTGGAACACATGGTTTCTAAAACCCCTCAGTAGCTGGAGACAGGATGGTGGGAGAAGTGAAACAGATAAGGCTGTGCACAGCTGTGGATGTCAGGGTGACCATTGTCAGTGTGGATGTCAGAGATGATTAGCAGGCATCTACTGAAGACAACAGGACTTGAAAGCACCAACAAAGAACAGATAAATGTCAAGAAACTTAGAAATAGAGGGTGAAATCCAAAGTTATCTTATCACCAGACTTGCTGAGAGACAGCCACAATGTTCCCATGAAGAAGTTTCCAGACCTGAAGTACTCAGAGGTACATGACAAAGCCTAAAAAATTCTGTGCACTGACAAAACCTGAAGAAAATATACTTTAGAAGTTTCCCAGGACAGACAGCTAAAGAACTATGCATGCAGCTGACCATGCGCATGTAATAGAGGTTAAACAAGTCAAACCCAATCTTCTGGATTTTCACATGAAGCTCATCTGGACTTAAAGGGCCAGTAAATATCTTCAACAAAATTATAGAAGAAAACGTCCCTACCCTAAAAGAGGAGATGCCCATAAACATACAAGAAGCCTTCAGAACTCCAAATAGATTAGACCAGGAAAAAAATCTCTCTTGTCACATTATAGTCAAAACACCAAATGCACAAAACAAAGAAAGAATATTAAAAGCAGTAAGGGAAAAAGGCCAAGTAACATATAAAGGCAGACCTATCAGAATTACACCAGACAATGAAAGCTAGAAGATCCTGGGCAGATGTTATCCAGATCCTAAGAGAACAAAAATGCCCGCCCAGGCTACTGTACCCAGAAAAACTCTCAATTACCGTAGATGGAGAAACCAGGGTATCAAATGATAAAAACAAATTTACACAATATCTTTCCACAAATCCAGCCCTTCGAGGATAATGAATGTAAAACACCAACAAAAGGAGGAAAACTACACACTAGAAAAAGCAAGAAAATAACCTTTTAACAAACAAAAACGAAGAGAGCCACACAAATATAATTCCACCACTAACTACAAAAATAACATAAAGCAACAATCACTTTTCCTTAGTATCTCTTAATATCAATAGACTCAATTCCCCCAATAAAAAGACATAGACTAACATTCTGGATGCACAAACAGGACACAGCATTTTGTAGCATACAGGAACCACACCTCAGTGACAAAGAGGGACAGTACCTCAGTGTAAAAGACTGGAAAACTACTTTCCAAGCAAATGGTTCCAAGAGACAAGCTGGAGTAGCCATTCTAATGTGGAATAAAATCAAATTTCAACCTAAAGTATCAAAAAAGATAAGAAAGAACACTTCATACTCATCAAAGAAAAAAAATCTACCAAGAAGAACTCTCAATCCTGAATATCTATGCTCAAAATGCAAGGATACCCACATTCATGAAAGAAACTTTACTAAAGTTCAAAGCACACATTTCACCTAACAATAATAGTGGGAGAATTCAACACCCCACTCTCATCAATAGACAGATCATGGAAACACAAACTAAACAGCAACACAACGAAATTAACAGAAGTTATGGACCAAATGGATTTAACAGCTATTTATAGAATATTTCATCCTAAAACAAAAGAATATACCTTTTTCTCAGCACCTCATGGTATTTTCTCCAAAACTGACTATGTAATTGGTCACAAAACAGGCCTCAACAGATACAAGAAGATTGAAATAATCCCATGCAGCATATTAGATCACCAAGGACTAAAAGCTGGTCTTCAATAGCAGCAAAAACAATAGAAAGCACACATACATATGGAAGCTGAATAACTGAACAATGTCCTATTTAATAATAATTTGGTGAAGAGAGAGAGAGAAAGAGAGAGAGAGAGAGAGAGAGAGAGAGAGAGAGAGAGAGATTAAAAACTTTTTACAGTTTAATGAAAATGAAGACATAACATACCCCAAACTTATGGGACACAATGGAGCAGTGCTAAGAGGAAAACTCATAGTTCTGAGTGCCTCCAAAAGGAAAATAACTTGATGAAGGAAGAGAGAGAGAGAGAGAGAGAGAGAGAGAGAGAGAGAGAGAGAGAGAGAGCTGTTAGCAGCTTAACAGCACACCTGGAAGCTCTAGAACAAAAAGAAGCAAATACACCCAAGAGAAGCAGACAGCAGGAAATCATCAAACTCAGGGCTGAAATCAAACAAGGAGAGACAAAAAGAATCAACAAAACCAGGACCTGGTTCTTTGAAAAAATCAACAAGATAGATAAACCCTTAACCAGACTAACCAGAGGGCCCAGAGACAGTATCCAAATTAACAAAATTAGCAATGAAAAGTGAGATATAGCAACAGAAACTGAAGAAATTCAAAAAACTAAGCAGTAGGTGGTGGGAGAGGGTGCACCCTTGTGGAGGCAGGGCGTAGAAGGGGTGGGATGGGGGGTTTTTGGAGGGGAAAATGGGAATATCTTTTGAAATGGAAATAAATGAAATAACCAATAAAAATTTGAAGAAGAAGAAGAAGAAGAAGAAGAAGAAGAAGAAGAAGAAGGAGGAGGAGGAGGAGGAGGAGGAGGAGGAGGAGGAGGAGGAGGAGGAGGAGGAGGAGGAGGAGAAGGAGAAGGAGAAGGAGAAGGAGAAGGAGAAGGAGAAGGAGAAGGAGAAGGAGAAGGAGAAGGAGAAGGAGAAGGAGAAGGAGAAGGAGAAGGAGAAGGAGAAGGAGAAGGAGAAGGAGAAGGAGAAGGAGAAGGAGAAGGAGAAGGAGAAGGAGAAGGAGAAGGAGAAGGAGAAGGAGAAGGAGAAGGAGAAGGAGGAGAAGGAGAAGGAGAAGGAGAAGGAGAAGGAGAAGGAGAAGGAGAAGGAGAAGGAGAAGGAGAAGGAGAAGGAGAAGGAGAAGGAGAAGGAGAAGGAGAAGGAGAAGGAGAAGGAGAAGGAGAAGGAGAAGGAGAAGGAGAAGGAGAAGGAGAAGGAGAAGGAGAAGGAGAAGGAGAAGGAGAAGGAGAAGGAGAAGGAGAAGGAGAAGGAGAAGGAGAAGGAGAAGGAGAAGGAGAAGGAGAAGGAGAAGGAGAAGGAAGAAGGAAGAAGAAGAAGAAGAAGAAGAAGAAGAAGAAGAAGAAGAAGAAGAAGAAGAAGAAGAAGAAGAAGAAGAAGAAGAAGAAGAAGAAAAGAAGAAGAAGAAGAAAGACATGGCTAACAAGTACTTCCAGAAAATGTCCATCATTTTTAGCAATTAGTCAAATGGAAGTCAAAACAACTTTAAGACTTCACCATATCCCAGTCAGAATGGCAAAGATCAACAAAACAACCAACTACCAGAACTGGGTTGAGATAGGGAAAAGGGAACCCTTATTCATTACTGGTGAGACTGCAAACTAGTCCAACCACTCTGAAAATCAGTGTGGGTAGTTCTCAAATAGCTAAAAATGGATACGCCATTGGAGTTAGCAATACTGTTCCTTGGCATGTGTACAAAAGACTAGATTCTACTCTACAGACACATGCTCTGCCATATTTGTTGGTGCTTTATCTTCAATAGCTAGAAAATTGATACAATCTAAATGCCATTCAGCCAAGGAACTGATAATGAAAATATCATCCTAAGTGAAGCATCTCAGTCACAAAAGAACACACATGGTACGCACTCACTGATTGGTGATTAGTGGATGTTAGCCATCCCATACACAGTCACCAAACCAGGATGCTATTGTGGATGCTGGGAAGCGCTTGCTGACAGGAGTCTGATATGGCTGTCTCCTGAGAGGCTCTGCCAGAGCCTGATAAATACAGAGAAGGATGCTTGCAGCCAACCATTGGACTGACTGCAGGGTCCCAGATGGAGGAGTTGGAGAAGGGGCTGAAGGAGCTGAGGGAGGTTGCAGGCCAAGAGGAGGAGCAACAGTGTCAATGGGCCAGACCCCCCCCCCCAGAGCTCCCAGGGACTGGAACACCAACCAAAGAGTACACATGGAGGGACCCATGGTTCTGGCCACACATGTAGTAGAGAAAGTCCTTGCTGGCAACAGCAGGAAGAGAGGCCTTTGGGCCTGAGGGTTTTCAATGCCCCACTGTAGGGGAATGCCAGTGCAGGAAGGCAGGAATGGGGGAGGAGAATCTTCATAGAAGCAAGGGGAGGGGGAATGGGATAGGGGGTTCCTCAAGGGGAGACCTGAGAAGGGGAAAATATTTGAAAAGTAAATAAAGAAAATATCCAAAAAATGAAGAAAAAAATCATCAAGTAATCCTAAGTCATAAAAACATATGGGATAATCCCACCCAATATTATTCAGCCTTAGAAGGGATGGAAAGTCTGACACAAACTACAACATGGATGGAACATAGAACACTGAAGGTAGTACGGTAAGCCAGAGGTAAAGGGGGAGAGTCTATGGCATACAGACCACCTAGAACAGCTGACTGGTGGAAGCTAATGGTGGGTGTCTCATGCTGGGGGAGAAAAGGGAGTGAGGATGCAATGTTGGTTAGACACAGGGTTTGACTTGGGGATGGCAACAAGGTCAGACAGTGGGTGATGACTCTGGATATCAACATGCTTACTGCCATGAAAATGTATGCTGAAAATTGTTATGTGTGAAGTTTGTATGTTATAGATATGACATAATAAAAAACTAATAACAAAAAACCCAAATATATTAAAGAATATATTTTTGATGATATTCCTTCCTCTCCCCCTAACTCCTCTCAGAATTCCTTCTATTCCCTAGCCACCATATCTCCTGTGTGCTTTCTCTTTCTCTGTCTCTCAAGAAAAGATGCCATATAAAAAGCAAAGCAAAGCAAAACAAAACCAAACAAATCTTAAAAAAAAATACAACTTGTGTGCTGTGTAGCTTCTCTAACCTTTCACTGTTTCAATTCATTCTCATAGAGAAGTCGTAGTTCTTTTCCAAAATTAACTTCTACCCCACCCGAAGCCTTCAATGTATTCTTATAGCTCCTAGGGTAGGATCCAAGCTCTACTGTTATATGAATAAGAATGCAATCTTTGGTTTCCAATGATTTCTAGTTCTAGATCATGGCATTCTCTTTCCTACTCTCAGGCACTTCACTGCTTATAAATGCAAGCACCAGGCTTTAGCTTTTACATTGCCTTCCTAGTATATATTTAGGCCCAAGTTCATAACTCAAACAACATAACTGGGTATGGCTACTTAGCAGTCCAGTATCCCATCAACTAGGAGGTGAATTCAGAATAGTGAGAAGCTCAGAGTCATCCCCAGAAGTTTGTCTAGTAGCTACATGAGCTGCTATCTCAAAAAAAAAATACTTAATTTTTAACTTAAATTTGGTGGAATTTCTCATGGAATGACAAATGTTGACTCAGACCTTAAATGTACTTGCAATGTAACTGCGATAATCTGAGTTTTATCTACAGACAAAACTTAAGATGCAAGGAAAGAACACAAAGTTGACTTCTGACCTCCACATACTGGTATGCATGTGTGTGAGTGCACACAAACACACAGACATACACACACAGACACACACACACACACACACACACACACACAGAGAGAGAGAGAGAGAGAGAGAGAGAGAGAGAGAGAGAGCATTTGATTTGAAGTTATGCTTGATTCATGACTTTAGACCATGATATTTCCCATATTCCACTGCTTTTAGTTATTTGTTTTTCTTTCTTTCTTTCTTGCAATTTGATTTTTGTTTTTCATTTTCTCCCCATTTTAATTGCAATTTTGATATCCCTTTTTACAGGCTCTCATAAAACTGCAGGTTATTTTAGATATAACACTATTATTTTTCCATGGAAACCAGTCATTATTTCCGATGCTCGTTGTGTGCTTAGGAATTGTCTCTTAGGAATCGACATGCAAAAAGCTTGGTTTCAGTGTGACAATATTAAGAGATGGTAAGATATTGAAGAGATGGGCCTAGTAGAACTTGGCAGAGTACTCAGACTTGACTAAAATACTTCTTGGAGGAACCCAGTCCACCATCATGATATGTGCTGATCTGTCCTCTGTTCTCTCTTTGGTTTTCCATCTCACCCTGTGCTCTCTCTAACTCTCTCTCTCTCTCTCTCTCTCTCTCTATATATATATATA
The DNA here is from genome assembly GCF_947179515.1 of Apodemus sylvaticus. Lineage (NCBI taxonomy): Eukaryota > Metazoa > Chordata > Mammalia > Rodentia > Muridae > Apodemus > Apodemus sylvaticus. Next base: position 25,752,462 of record NC_067488.1, read on the forward strand.
TATATATATATATATATATACACACACATCTATCTATCTATCTATCTATCTATCTATCTATCTATATCTCTTTCATCTTTCTTCCATTATGGTGTCACCTGCCAGATTGTGCCAATTCAGATACACTCATCCTTGCCAGTGCAAGACTTTCAGAGAAAATTCCCCTAATATCTGCTCTGATGTGATGTGATCATGAGATGTGTCCTGAATTAAATCCTTAGAACAGAAAATAACAAGAAACTTCCATAACCGATGTTACTTTACAATCTTGTTTAAGAGTAGAAAGACCTTGGGGGCTCTGGGGCATCTAGTTGGTTGATATTGTTGTTCTTCCTATGGGGTTGCAAACCCATTCAACTCCTTCAGTCCTTCATTGGGGTATCCTGCTCAGTCTGGTGATTGGCTGCAAGCATCTGAATCTGGATTGGTCAGGTTCTGGCAGATCCTCTCAGAAGACAGCTATATTAGGCTCCTGTCAGCAAGCTCTTCTTGGCATCAGCAATAGTGTCTGGTTTTGGTGGCAGCAGATGGGATGGATCACCATGTGGGACAGTCCCTGGATGGCCTTTCCTTCAGTCTCTGCTTCACACTTTGTCCCTGTATTTCCTTTAGACAGGAGCAATTCTGGGTTAAAATTTTGAGATGGGTGGTTAACCCCATCCCTCAACCAGGGGCCGTGCCTAACCTGAGTATGGTCTCTACAGGTTATTTTTCACCTTTGTTGGGTATTTCAGCTAATGTAAACATTAGCTGTTGGGTCCTAGGAGCCTTTTGTTTTCCTGTCATCTGGGACTTTCTGGTGGCTACCCTCAGTTCTCCATCCTCCACTGCTGCACACCTCTGATCAATTTCCTAACCCTTTCTACATCTTCCCAATCTCCTCTCCAGAGCTCCCAAGGACTAAACCATTAACCAAAGAGTACACATGAAAGGGACCCATGGCTCCACCTACATATGTAGCAGAGACTTCCCTTATCTGGCATCATTGGGAGAAGAGGCCTTTGGTCCTGTGAAGGCTCAATGCCCCAATATAGGGGAATTCTAGGGTAGTGAGGTGGGAGTGGGTGGGTGTTGGGGGCGCACCCTCATAGAAGCAGGGGGAAGAGGGATGGGATAAGAGGGTTTTGGAGAGGAAAGAAGAAAGGGGATAACATTTGAAATGTAACTAACCCATAAAAAAAAGTAGAATTTTGATGGTTTATATATGCTCAGATCAGGGAGTGGCACTATTAGAAGGTAGCCTGGTTGGAGTAGATGTGGCCTTATTGGAGTAGGTGTGTTACTGGGTATGGTCTTTAAGACCCTTATCCGAGCTTCCTGGAAGTAAGACTTCCACTAGCAGCCTTCAGATGAAGATGTAGAACTCTCAGCTCCTCCTGCACCTTGTTTGCCTGATGCTTCCATGCTTGAGCCTTGATGTTAATGGACTGAACCTCTGAACCTGTAAAACAGCCTCAATTAAATGCTTTCCTTTGTAAAACTTGCCTTAGTCATAGTGTCTGTTCTCAGCAATAAAACCCTAACTAAGACAGAAATTGGCACTGGGACTCGGGCATTGTTGTGATAGGCCTGACCATGCTTTTGTTTGGAAGAATGTGGATTTGGGGACTTTGGATTTGGAAAGCAGTGAAATGCTTTAAATGGGGCTTAATTAGCCATCCTAGTAGGAATATGGAAGACTTGGTTGCTGAGAGTAATTTGAACTGTACTCACTTGGTCCAAGAGATTTCAGAAGAAAAGAATTTCAGTATGTGGCATAATTACTCTTTTTGTGGTATTTTGGTGAAGAATGTGGCTACTTTTTGTCCTTATCTGAAGAGTATGCCTGAGGCTAAGGTGAAGAGACTCAGATTAATTGTATTGACACAGGAAGTCTCAGAAACAAAGCCCATTTGTTCTCTGGTTGCATCTCATGAAGAGCAATTTAAACAAGTGCAGCAAGCTAAAAAAGGAAAAATATAAAATATATGGTTCAAGTATTAAAGGGGTATCAGGAAATAAAAATGGAGCTGATCCTGTGTTTAAGAAGATAACAAATTAAGGGAGTAGGACTTTGGGGCAAGATCCTACTCAAAGTTTAGATCCAGGCATGGTGGAACACATCTTTAATCCCAGGAGATGAAGCCAAGCAGATCTCTGAATTCAAGGCCAGCCTGAGCTATAACAAGTTCTAGGTGAAGAAAAGCTTAAATCCAGGTGTGTTGGTACATCTTTAATCCCAGGTGACAGGCATGCACACCTCTGAGTTCAAAGTAAATCTACAAAGCAAGATCCACAACAGCCAAGCTTAGGCAGTGAAGGAGTTGGAAAACAGAAAGCTAATGATAATGTGCTAGACTAAGGGGGCCATCTTCCAGCCTCTGCAAGCATCAGAACTCTGCAACTTCAGCCATATGTCTCTGCCTTTATAATCAAGCAGACAATGAGATTACTGACAATTGATGCTAGTTAGCTGGAGCTAAGAAAATAGTGGGGATTAAGAAGTGACAAACAAGCTGGAATAGAATCCTTTCAAGCTGCACCCAGGAGTACTCTGATCCTGCCAGGGAAGAACTGGTCTGCAGGGAGTGACTTGACTCCTGGGTTTGGAGGTGAGGCCACCATCTTTTCTCTGGCGACTGAACAGGCAGGTACAGCTAGGAGCACAGGGAACACAGGAGTGGCAGAGCAGCTGGGACAGGGTTCTCCTAGGCTCCATCTGCATCTAGGAGCTGGGCGGAGCCACAGCACTCTGTGCCTGGGGAGAGCCAGTCACCCAGGTGTGCTGACACAGGCTTGCAGGCCCAGAGGAGGGACAAGCTCCAACCAGAGACAGCAGCGGGACCGACTAACAGGAGAGATAAGCAGATGGCAAAAGGCAAACACAAGAACCTTATCAACAGAAACCAAAGCAACACGGCACCATCCAAACCCAGTTCTCCTACAACAGCAAGTCCTGAATATCCTAACACACCAGAAAAGCAATATTTGAATTTTAAATTACAGCTCATGATGCTGATAGAGGACTTCAAGAAGAATATAAATAATTCCCTTAAAGAAATACAGGAAAACTCAACCAAACAGGTGAAAGAATTAAACAAAAAATGTCCAGGATCTAAAAATGGAGGTAGAAACAATAAAGAAATCACAAAGAGAAATAACTCTTGAGATAGAAAACCTAGGAAAGCAGTCAGGAGACATAGATGCAAGCATCAATAGCAGAATACAAGAGATAGAAGAGAGAATCTCAGATGCAGAAGATACCATAGTAAACCTTGACACAACAGTCAAAGAAAATGCAAAATACAAGAAGCTCCTAACCCAAAACATTCAGGAAATACAGGACACAATGAGAAGACTGAAACTAAGGATTATAGGTATAGAAGAGAGCAAAGATTTCAGGCTTAAAGGGCCAGTAAATGTCTTCAACAAAATTATAGAAGAAAACTTCCTTAGCCTAAAGAAAGAGATGCTCATGAACATACAAGAAGCCTATACAACTCCAAACAGACTGGATCGGAAAAGAAATCCTTCCTGTCACATAATAATTAAAATACCAAATGCACTAAACAAAGAAAGAATATTAAAGGCAGTAGGGGAAAAGGTTTAAGTAACATATAAAGGCAGACCTGTCCGAATTACACCAGACTTCTCGCCAGAGACTATGAAAGCCAGAAGATCCTGGGAAGATGTCATATAGACCCTAAGGGAACAAAAATGCCAAAACAAACTACTAAACCCAGCAAAAGTCTCAATTACCATAGATGGAGAAACCAAGGTATCCAAAGACAAAAACAAATTTACACAATATCTTTCCACAAATTCAGAGCTTCAAAGGATAATGAATGTAAAACACCAACAAAAGGAGGGAACCTACACACTAGAAAAAGCAAGAAAAGAATCTTCTTTTAACAAACCAAAAAGAAACATAACTATCTCACACAAACATAACTATCTCTAACTACAAAAATAACAGGAAGCATCAATCACTTTTCCTTAATATCTCGTAATATCAATGAACTCAATTCTCCAATAATAAGACATAGACAAACAGACTGGATACATAAATAGGACCCAATATTTTGCTGAATACAGGAAACTCACCTCAGGCACAAAGACAGACACTACCTCAGAGTAAAAGTCTGGAAAACAATTTTCCAAGCAAATGTTCCCAAGAAACAAGCTGGTGTAGCCATTCTAATATCAAATAAAATAGAATTTTAACCTAAATCAAAAAAAAAAAGGAAGGACACTTCATACTCATCAAAGGAAAAATCTACCAAGTTTAACTCTCAATTCTGAACATCTATGCTCCAAATGCAAGGGCATCCACATTCATTCATTTTATTCATTCATAAAAGAAACTTTGATAAAACTCAAAGCACACATTTCACCTAACAAAATAATAGTGGGAAACTTCAACACCCCACTTTCATCAATAGACAGATCATGGAAACACAAACTAAACAGCAACACGGTAAAATTAACAGAAGTTATGGACTAAATGGGTTTAACAGATATCTATAGAATATTTCAACCTAAAACAAAAGAATATACTTTTTTCTCAGCACCTCATGGTACCTTTTCCAAAACTGACCATATACATAAAACCTATACACTGAATCTAATAGAAGAGTAAGTGGGAAAGAACCTGGAGCACATGGGCACAGAGGAAAATTTACTGAACAGAACAACAATAGCTTATGCTTTAAGATCAAGAATTGACAAATGGAACTTCATAAAATTGAAAAGCTTCTGTAATGCAAGGGACACTGTCAATAAGACAAAATGGCAACCAGCAGATTAGGAAAAGATCTTTACCAACCCTACATCCAACAGAGGGATAATATCCAATATATACAAAGAAATCAAGAAGTTAGATTCCAGAGAACCAAGTAATCCTATTAAAATATGGGGTATAGAACTAAACAAAGTATCTCAACCGAGGAATATCAAATGGCTGAGAAACACCTAAAGAAATGTTCAACATCCTTAATCATCAGGGAAATGCAAATCAAAACAACCCTGAGATTCTACCTCACACCAGTAAGAATGTCTAAGATGAAAAACTCAGGGGACAGCATATGTTGGAGAGAATGTGGAGAAGGAGGAACACTTCTACATTGCTGGTGGGATTAGAAGCTGGTAAAACTACTCTGGAAATCAGTTTGACAGTTCATCAGAAAATTGGACATAGTACTACCTGAGGACCCAGCTATACCACTCCTGGGCATATACCCAGAAGATGCTCCAACATGTAATTAGGATACATGATCCACTATGTTCATAGCAGCCTTATTTATAATAGCCAGAAACTGGAAAGAACTCAGATGTACCTCAACAGAGGAATGGATACAGAAAATGTAGTACATTTACACAATGGAGTACTACTCAGCTATTAAAAACATTTAATTCATGAAATTCTTAGGCAAATGGATGGAACTAGAAAATATCCTGAGTAAGGTAAACCAATCACAAAAGAACACATATTCTATTAGCCCAAAAGCTCTCAATACCCAAGATACAATTCACAGACCACATAAAGCTCAAGAAGAAGACTAAAGGTGCTTTGGCCCTTCTTAGAAAGGGGAACAAAATACTTGTGGGAACAAATATGGAGACAAAGCACAGAACAGAGACTGAAAGAAAGGCCATCCATAGGCTGTCCCACCTGGAGATTCATCCCACATACAGTCACCAAACTTGTACACTGGTGTGGATTCTAAGAAATGCTTGCTGAAAGCAGCCTGATATAGCTATCTCTTGACAGTCCCTGCCAGAGCCTTTCAAATACTGAGTCAGATGCTTGCAGCTAACCATTGCACTCTGTGAATGGTCCCCAGTGGAGGAGTTAGAGAAAGGACTTCAGGATCTGAAGGGGATTGCAACTCCATAGGAAGAACAATATCAACCAACCAGATCCCCCAGAGCTGCCAGGGACTAAGTCACCAACCCATGAGTATACATGGCTCCAGCTGCATATGTAGCAGAGGATAGCCTTGTCAGGCATCAATGGGAGGTGAGGAACTTGGTCCTATGAAGGCTCAATAGATGTTCCAGTGTAGAAGAATGTGAGGGCAGGGAGGCAGGAGTGGGTGGAAGGGTGGGTGGAGGAACACCCTCGCTGAAGCACAGGGAGGGAGGATGGAATAGGAGGTTTCCGGGACAAGAGGAAACTGGGTAAGGGGATAATACTTAAAATGTAAATAATTATTTTTAAAAAATCGTAAAAAAAAACCAAACAACTGACCAGCATCACCGAGGTGAAATCTGGCAAGTATTTTCTGAAAGAACAAAGAAGTTGCATTCCAGAGATAATCAAGGTTGTACCCTGTGCTGCAGCTGTACTTGGTAATGTATAAGAGCCACCCAAAGTGGTACTGGATTTGAAGGCATGAAGGGGTCATGAAGAGAAGCTGAGTTTTGGCATTGTGAGAAGCCATGGAAGCCCATTGTTGAAGGCACAGCCTCAGTTGCAGTTGATGGTCCAGGACTGAAGGGGTCACAGAACTTGACATTATGAAGAGAACCTATGAGAGGCTATTGGTGAACCCAAGTTGCATCAGAAGACCCCAGTGCATTGGAGATACCAGTACCATGGAATGATTACCAAGAACAGCAGCGGCAGTGAAGTGGATCAACCTAAACTTAGAGTGCTACAGAGGGCAGAGTTGGAGAAGTGACGCCAGCCCTTTGGAGGAACCCAGAAGATCATGTGTGAATCCCAGACATTGAAACAAGAAGCTGTAACACTGAAATTGCCTTGATAACCCCTAGATATTTTGAGATGCCAGAGCCCTAGGATATCTGCTGAAGAAAGCTGCTAATGGGAAGTGGAACCAACCCAGGACAAAGAACTTTGTTGCAGTCAACAAAGAAGAAAAATGAGTTGGAGATCTGAAGACAGCTTTGACATCAGACGTGGAGATGCAGAGTTTGGAGTTTGCCCAACTGTTTTCCTGTCTTGCTTTGGGGATTACAGTTAAGTGATTGGATGAATCTCAGAAGAGCCTTGAACTTTTAACATTATCAAAAACTAGACTTTTAAAATTGTTGAGACTGCTATAGACTATGGGGTCTCTGGAAGATAAAACTTTATGTACATTTTATCATTCTATGTTTAGGTATGGCCCCCCATAGATTCATGCTTTAACAAGCCTATGGGGGCCAGGGAGTAGAATGTGGTGGTTTGTATGCTTGCCCCAGGGAGTGGCACTATTAGAAGGTGCAGCCTTGTTGGAGTAGGTGTGGCCTTGTTGGAGTAGGTGTGTCACTGTGAGTGTAGACCCTTATCCTAGCTTCCTAGAAGGTGAGTCTTCCACTTGCCGCCTTCAGATGAAGATTTAGAACTCTCAGCTCTGCCTGCACTGTGCTTACCTAGATACTGCCATGTTCCTACCTTGATGATAATGGACTGAACCTTTGAACCTGTAAGCCAGCCTCAATTAAATGTCGTCCTTTGTAAAACTTGCCTTGGTCATAGTGGCTGTTCAAGCATAAAACTCTAAGAGAGACATTTTATAAGATATTTCATTTCCATTGAAATCATAGACTGAATGCTAGAGATAACAACTATAGAGTGCTGTAGTATCATGAAATGTTAGCTTAAAAAGTGTATTCCTAAGAACATTTTTAGAGCTTAATTAAAGTGAAAAAACGTATTCTTCTCTCATATATTACATCTCAAGCACAATTTCCTGTCCCTCCCCTCCCCACAACTTCTCCCTACCACTCTCCGTCTTTCTTAGGTCCAACCCCCTCAGAAGATAGCAGGCTTCCTAGGGTCATCAAGCAAACACTACACAAGCTTCAATAAGACCATGAACATATCATCATCACATCAAATCTGGACAAGGAAAAGCAGTAGGAGAAAATGGGATCCATGGGTAGGCAAGAGAGTCAGGAACAGCCTATACTTTGACTCTTAGGATTCCCACAAGAACACCATAATACATATACAGAGGACCTAGGTCAGATTCCTACAGGATCCCTGATCTTTGAGTCCCCATGAGTCCTGGTTAGTTGATTCTATGGGCTATGTTCTTGTAATGTGTCCCTGACCCCTCTGGTTCCCCATATTCTTGCCCCCTCCTCTTCAGGACTCCAGGAGCTGATCCTAATGTTTGGGTGTGATATTCTGCATCTGTTCCCATCACATGCTGGATGGGAATCGTCTTTCTGGTCTCTTTGATGATGATTCCACTAAGCTCAAGTCTCAGAACACTCTGTAGACAGGCCAAACTTAAGGTCAAATGTTCTGAGACTGGGATAATGTTCTAATCCCTCCATGGTCCAAACACCCTGCATATTCCTAAGATGTGTGGGACACTTCTCTTTCCATGTATTTTTTCATCATTATAGCAGTGAGAAGCTTTTAAACCTTCTTTCCAACATATCCAGCTTACTAAGTTTTAAAATTGCATGTGTTGGGGCTAGAATGATAGCTTAATGTTAAGAACTCTGGCTGCTCTCAAGAGGATCTAATTTCAAACCCCAGAAACTACATGGGTTCGAACAACTCCAGTCTCAGGAGATCCAATTCCCTCTCCCTACCTCTGGGTGACACTGAAGGCAGGTAATGTACAAGCTTACATGCAGGCAAAACACACACACACACACACACACAATCAGTTACTTTGAAAGATTGCATGTATTACTTGTGTGAATTGTTAACAAAAGCAGTCTCATATTGTAGGAGTTGGTTGTACTTTGGGCTCATGCTCCTAATAGTTTTAGCCAATGCTTCCACCAATCACCCTGTAGGGTAAGCTTCCAAATTTCTTCATTTAGTTTTAAGTTATAGAACAGAATCCATTTTAACTCTAGCCTACTCTCATGATAACTTTGCTCTTCTATTTGAGAAATGGCAGGTGTTATTGCCAGGATGTATGTCCCTTGAGAGGTTAAAAACACAGCAAGCAGTTTCCCTTTGGTTCCCTTTGCTTTGTCTATGCTTTTTTGCAATAAGTAAATCCATTCTTATACATAAATCTACTCTTCTCAATTGTGCTTCCATTATGCAAATTGATCATAACAGTCATGTTCTAGTCATTCCGAATTCTGGTCTACGGTAGGAAACTAATTCTCTAACTAATATGCAAGCATAAATTAATCAAAGAAATTTGAACTTCTCTAAATCTACTTGCCAAATACTGAAGTGAGAAAGAAATAAAAAGAAACTTCTAAACCATAATGATCCTCGCCTTCTGAAAGCTGAGCACCAGTTTTGATTAAAAGAGCTGCCATTTCTGGTAAAAATTATGCTGGATTGGCAAAAAAACAATTTGAGTTGATATTCATGTAAGCACATTAATATGCATATGCACTATTATGAAAAAAATGCCAACTTTCGATGGTAATTATATTTGTCATAAGAAAGAAAGGCTATCATTGGGAACAGAATTAGTGGCAATTTAGAGAAACCAGAAATTACCAAGAGCACGATTATTCATGATAAAAAACCAAGTCTTAGTTTAAACAAAAATAAAACAAGTATTTGTGAAATATAAAACTAACTAAAGAAACTAAAAATTGTATCTGATCTAATTTCTAGATTTAAAAAAAAAATGTTCTCAACTCTCCCAGAAAAATGACAGGAATAGCCTAAAAATTTCATAACTGTTCAGTATATATATTAGACTCACTGTCTTAAACATTACATCCCAGCAGATCATTTCAACAACTGTTACAAACCTTAGACATCCCAATGTGGAGACTACAGGGACAAACAAGAGGTGAGCCCAATATCGATATTTGCATTTTTCTAAGATATTCCTTTTGATGTTGACGCAGGAAAATAGATCCTAAGAATAGGAAAGAGAGTTATGATTTTTTTTATTTGAAGACGAAAGCATGACAAGTACAGGAAGATTGCCAAACAAGAGGACTACATCTCCCCCTTTGTTTCTTTATCAGTTTCTGTTATTTGTATGATAAGGCTCTTGGAGATCCAGGAGCCATGGACTCTCATGAGGCTATTAGATAAGTAGAGACTCTGAGGTAGTGTAGTGCTGGGAGATCCATCTGAATTCTAGTTAAAGGCTGTGGCATTCAAGCTAAGATCTGTCCCCCCTCATCCCCTACAGTGCTGGGTTGTGGAGGATTTGCTCAGGCTCTGAGAATGAAGAGTATTTCCATTTGCAACAGCTGCCTGAGAAGGCAGTGCTGTAACAGAGATGTTTTGTAACCATTGAACATTGGCAGGTCATTTTTTTCCACAGCTAAAAAAAAAAAAAAAAAAAAAAAAAAAAAAAAAAAAAAAAAAAAAAAGTTGTGCCAATTAGGTAATGAGATGGTAATGCCATATCTCCATGTTAAACACTGACATGAAGGAAGGAATAAATAAGAGTTGACAAAGTCTGTGACCACCCATCTCTGTACATCTGTGGAAGAGTTGCTTTCATGAGTCCAGCAGCTGGGCTAAAGGTCACACCAACCCTGCAGTTATATTATGTCAAAATAAATTAGATTGGTTGAAAAGCAAAGAAACAATACAAAATAACACTTCCTTGATTCTAGGCTTTAGGGAATCTATGTCACATGATAGTGCACCACTCTAACAGAGGCACATGAACTCAAACTCTTAAGATTGCCTGTGGAAAGGACCCAGGCAAGGCAATGATGAAGACCTAGTCCCTACCTTGAGCACTTGCTTTACACTGAAGGGGTTTGCTTAGGTAAAGACCAGAGGAAGCCTTGGGGACTAGCAAACCCTTGCTCTTCCTAAGGGCTTTGATTTGCTGTGTCAGACAAAAGAGCAACTTGTGGCATAGAAAATTATGAAAATTAATAAAGTAATTAAATACAACTTATAGAGGCTCAATGCCCCATGTAACTAAAAGAAATGTCAACCAGAAATTAATAGAAAAGATGAATGTGACAAAGAGAATCCACCCAAACTCAATCACCCCTGGTTTATAAAGGACAGTACTCATTCACAAAAAGACACTTTCTGAGAAACAAATGGAGAGAGAATTTCCAAGCTACAGGTGCCAAACTGGACAGCAATCAACTTCTGACTCCCTAAGCAGTAAATCAATTGGCCAGCCACAGAAGGATTCTTGCTAAAAGATAAAAATCTCACCCAGACAAGATATGAGACTCCATTTGGTTAGTTAGTGGCTTTTCTCTTCGCAATACTAACCCAGGAAACCCACGGAAACCCATTTAAAATAAAGGACAGATTGCTTTCCTGCTTTTTCTAGGCTGCATTGTGCTCCCTGAGCATGAAGACAGAGTACAAGTTCCAGAAGCCACCTAAGGAGCCCCGGTTACTACATATAATCCTGTAACGCCAGCACTTAGGGGTAAAATAGATTTGTGACATTTGCTGCCAGGAAGCCAGAGTAATACTAAAGGACATCTCAATTCCTCCTCTAGTCTCTGCATGTGCAAAGACTACATGCATCAACCCACAATGGCATACACATCACATGCATACATACTACAAACACATAAACATAAAACTTAGAATTAAAAATTATAAAACTAAAGTTGATATTTCCATAAACACTCCTAGATTTCCAAAACTTTCAAACTTTCAGTCAGAACTGTAAGAGTTAAAATTCTAAGAGTCTTAAAAGAAACCGTGAGGAAATATTCATGACATATTCATTAATCACTTATTGGATATGATACTGAACACTGGCTCCATACCGTAGAAAAATGACACTTCCTAACAATGTATAACTTTTGGGTATCACACAGTACTGTAAACAAAATACAACTCACAGACTGGGAGAAAGTATTATAAGTGATATCTGCAAAGAGATTCAGATGGGAAGCAGGGACTCAAATGCAGTTGCTTACCCCTAGAGGGAATCAGGATGTCTTTGTGCTCACAGATAAGCATGGTAAAAATCAGCAATGTTAAGCATGCAGATTTGTCTCTCCAACTAGAACTGTGTACACACATTTTCCACCCAGAAGGCTGGAAACGGATGTTGTTAGTAGCCGGCTGATCTGTGCTATCAATAGGACCAAACCACACCTGATTCTCCCAGACCAGCAGTCCTCAATTTATGAGTCATGACTCTTTGGGTGATCTAATGACTCACTCACAGGGGTAGTCTAAAACTATCAGAAAACACAGATATTTACAGTAGGGTTAAAATAATAGCAAAATTACAGTTATGAGTAACAAAAATTATTTTATGGTGGGGGGGGTCACTGCTCGAGGAACTGTTAAAGGGTCACAGCATTAGGAAGGTTGGGAACCACTGTCCCAAGCAATTATGTTTATCCCTGATACTTCTTCCCTGGAACTTTATCTTGAACATTGTTTCTCAGTCAATTGAATTCATACATAGGGGAGAATGTCACATGTGCTTTATAGCCTGATAGCATCTGTTCTGTTTCTATAACTAAGACCATACCACATTCTAAGTTCTTAACCTATAGACCTCATCTTTGTGATAGAAGACACATGTACTTTGCAAAAGAGTTTAAATGTAGTCACACCTTAAGCTTTCTTGTACATATATTTGAATGGACACTGGCTAGCTTTAGATTGTATTGTTTTCTGTGATTTTCACTTTTGTATTTTATTGGTTATTTTTAAATTTTAATCATATTTCCTCTTATAGACATACAGCTTAACTTCTTAATGTAAAAGTTAAATATCACTAGTTTGATGAATTTAAATCTATAAACTCTTCTATAACAATGCATTGACCTTCTGCAATACACTTGTATATGATATGTTGTCATTTTTCATCAGCTCAAATTTTTTTATTTTTGATTATTTATTAAACTCATAATTAATTACTATAAAGTATAAATCCTACACATTTAGACATTTTCTAAATATTTGTATCTTTGTAGTTTTCTTTTTATTTATAGCTTACTTATATACTAGAAGAGAAAAATTTTTTTCTTTTTTTCTTTTTTTTATTTTATTCGATATATTTTTTATTTACATTTCAAATGATTTCCCCTTTTCTGGTCCCCCACTCCCTGAGGGTCACATAAGCCTCCTTCCCTCCCCCTGTCCCTTCCTACTTCCCTGTTCTGGTTTTGCCTTATACTGCTACACTGAGTCTTTCCAGAACCAGGAGCCACTTCTCCGTTCTTCTTGTACCTCATGGAAGAGAAAAATTTAAATACTCATTATTGGCATATTATAAAAGTAAAAGTATGTGACACACAATAATACATACAATGTTGAATCTTCCATGAACAGTAAAAATACTGTGTCAGCTCAAGCCTTAGACAAAGATGCTCATGACATTCATAGACTTACTGGTTTTCTACTATTTATAACTTGTTAAAACAGAAAGTTCGAAATATTCCCAAATAATGTAGAATTCTTTAACTTCCCCCCACTTTTTAGTTCTAACAATATTTGTGTTCTGTATTTTGAAGTCATTTCCTTAAGAACATGGTTACTCGAGGGGCAGGTGGGGCGGCGGCAGCGGCAGCAGTAGCAGTGGCTGCTCCAGCTGAAGGGCCATCAGCAGTGGAACCAAGGCGTCACAGGGACCAGTTAGGCCCTGCGCCCACGACCACTGACCTTCGCTGACCAGCCGGGCAGCAAGCAGCTGCAGTTGTGCGGCGCCTTTCCTGCACGGAGACCACTTCAGAACTCGGCCTCCCACCAGTCAGGAGAGGAGCATCCATCTTGGTTCCGTACTCCAGGAATCGGACAGACTGAGGTACACAAACATAATCCGAGGCCAACACCGCGGTGGTCTGAGCCCGACGGGCGTTGGCCTGCACCCAGGCCCTGGGCGGGTCGGGGGGCCATCGGGGTGCCAACCCAACCAGGAGGTTTTTTGCCCAGGCCTGCGAGCGCGCCGCCGCCATTTTGCCTGCAGGACGACAGAGAGCTCAGGCGGGCAGACCTGTAACAGGCATAGCCTAAGGCTAACAAAGCGGGGGTCCAGGCCCCAAAAGGCACAGGACTGACACCAAGAACTGGGCGGCTTGGTGGGCCATCTGTGAGTCAACCCGCCCAGGTGATTGTTAGCAAAGCAGACTCTCCCGGCACTTTCAGGGAGCGCGGGCGCACACGCCCGCCATCCTAGTCACCTGGCAAACCCAATTAACAGTCATAGCCCTAGGGGAACTTTGCTCGGACCTTGGCCTCCCAGGCTTTTGCCTGGACTCAGGGACTGGGCGGCCAGGCTAACCTTGTGTGCAACAGCCCGGTTGGCAGATCGGCTGCCCAGCGGAGTGAGCGGAACACAGGGGAGGTCACAGTAGCATACACCGTCGGCACTCCCTGGGAGTGCACACGGGCTCCATCTGGTCCACAGACACAATCTGGGGCAAGGCCTCAGGCAGAAGCCCTTAGCTCTACTCTCTCCGCTTCCGGATCCAGATCAGTCTGGGCGGCAGCATTACATCTCCAAGTCCTGCAAGTGGCTAGCTGGGCTTCCGGGCGGCCAGCTGGGAGAAGTCAGTGTGCTCCAGTGAATCCAGCGGGCCCCAGCAGGAGCCTTCGGGTGCCTGCTTTGGGATCTGAACAGCCTGGGCAGCAGCACACTGTCTACAAGCAGTGCAGGAGGTAAGCAGTGCACCAGAGGCCAACTGGGAAGGGGCAGCTTGCACTGGTGAGTCCAGCACTGACAAGATAAACTAACACCAGTGAGATCTAGATGGCAAAAGGCAAACGCAGGAACGTCACTAACAGAAATCAAGGCAATATGGCAACATCTGAACCCAATTCTCCTCTACCAACATGTCCTGGATACCCCATCACACCAGTAAAACAAGATTGGGATTTAAAATCACTGGTCATGATGCTGGTACAGGAACACATGAAGGTCATACATAAAGAAATTCAGGAGAAAATGGATCAAAAGTTAGAAGCCCTTGCAAGGGAAACACAAAAATCATTGAAAGAAATCCAGGAGAATACAAAAGCCAACAAGGAGGAAATGCAAAAAACACTTAAAGAAATACAGGAGAACTTTGCTCAACAGGCTGAGGTCATGAAAGACGAAACACAAAAATCTCTTAAAGAAATACAGGAGAACTTTGGTCAACAGGCTGAGCTCATGAAAGAGGAAACACAAAAATCTCTTAAAGAATTACAGGAAAACACAAACATGCAAGTGAAGGAGCTAAGCAAAACCATCCAGGATCTAAAATCAGAAGTAGAAACAACTAAGAAAACTCAAAGGGAGACAACTTTGGAGATAGAAAGCCTTGGGAAGAAATCAGGGGACAGAGATACAAATATCAACAACAGAATACAAGAGATAGAAGAAAGAATCTCAGATGCTGAAGATTCCATAGAAACCATGGACTCAACAGTTAAAGAAAATGCAAAATGCAAAAAGCTTGTAACCCAAAATATCCAGGAAATCCAGGACACAATGAGAAGACCAAACCTAAGGATTATAGGCATAGATGAGAGTAAAGATTTACAACTTAAAGGGCCAGCAAATATCTTCAATAAAATTATGGAAGAAAACTTCCCTAACCTAAAGAGAGAGATGCCCATGAATATACAAGAAGCCTACAGAACTCCAAACAGACTGGACCAGAACAGAAATACTTCCCGTCACATAATAATCAAAACACCAAATGTTCTAAACAAAGAAAGAATACTAAAGGCAGTAAGAGAAAAAGGCCAAGTAACATATAAAGGAAGACCTATCAGAATCACAGCAGACTTTTCACCTGAGACTATGAAGGCTAGAAGGTCCTGGGCAGATCTCATGCAGACTCTAAGAGAAAACAAATGCCAACCAAAACTACTATATCCAGCAAAACTCTCAATCACCATAGATGGAGAAACTAAGATATTTCATGACAAAACCAAGTTTACCCAATATCTATCCACAAACCCGGCCCTAAAAAGGATAATAGGAGGACAACACCAATACAAGGAGGGAAACTTCACCCTGGAAAAAGCAAGATAGTAATCTTTCATTAAACCCAAAAGAAGTTAAGCACTCAAATTTAAAAAATAACATCAAAAATGATAGGAAGTAACAATCACTATTCCTTAATATCTCTTAACATCAATGGACTTAATGCCCCAATAAAAAGACACAGACTAACTGAATGGATACATAAACAGGACCCTACATTTTGCTGCTTACAGGAAACACACCTCAGGGTCAAAGACAAACACTACCTTAGAGTAAAAGGCTGGAAGACAATTTTACAAGCAAATGGTCTCAGGAAACAAGCTGGAGTAGCCATTTTAATATCAGATAAAATTGACTTTCAACCCAAAGTCATCAAAAGAGACCCTGAGGGACACTTCTTGTTGGTCAAAGGAAAAATACAAAAGGAAGAACTGTCAATCCTGAACATCTATGCCCCAAATGCAAGGGCACACTCTTTCGTAAAAGAAACTTTATTAAAACTAAAAGCACACATTGCACCTAACACAATAATTGTGGGTGACTTCAACACTGCACTTTCCTCAATGGACCGATCAGGAAAACAGAAACTAAACAGGGACACAATGAAACTAATTGAAGCTTTGGACCAATTAGATTTAACAGATATATATAGAACATTCTATCCTAAAACAAAAGAATATACCTTTTTCTCAGCACCTCATGGTACCTTCTCCAAAATCGACCATATAATTGGTCACAAGACAGACCTCAACAAATATAAGAAGATAGAACTAATCCCATGCCTCCTATCTGATCACTATGGAGTAAAAGTGGTCTTCAATAGCAACAGAAACAACAGAAAGCCCACATACACGTGGAAACTGAACAATACTCTACTCAATGATACCTTGGTCAAGGAAGAAATAAAGAAAGAAATTAAAGACTTTTTAGAACACAATGAAAATGAAAACACAACATACCCAAATCTATGGGACACAATGAAAGCAGTGCTAAGAGGAAAACTCATAGCCCTGAGTGCCTCCAAAAAGAAAATGGAGAGAGCATACATTACCAGCTTAATGACACACCTGAAAGCCCTGGAACAAAAAGAAGCTATTTCGCCCAGGAGGAGTAGAAGGCAGGAAATCATCAAACTCAGGGCCGAAATCAATCAAGTAGAAACAAAGAGAACCATACAAAAAATCAACAATACCAGGAGCTGGTTCTTTGAGAAAATCAACAAGATAGATAAACCCTTAGCCAGAATGACCAAAGGGCACAGAGAAAGTATCCAAATTAACAAACTTAGAAATGAAAAGGGAGATATAACAACGGAAACTGAGGAAATCCAAAAAATCATCAGATCCTACTACAAGAGACTGTACTCAACACAACTGGAGAATCTGGAGGAAATGGACAATTTCCTTGACAGATACCAAATACCAAAATTAAATCAGGACCAACTAGACCATCTAAACAGTCCCATAATGCCTAAAGAAATAGAAGGAGTCATAGAAAGTCTTCCAACCAAAAAAAGCACAGGACCAGATGGCTTCAGTGCAGAATTCTACCAGACCTTCAAAGAAGAGTTAACACCAATACTCTTCAAACTATTCCACAAAATAGAAACAGAAGGAACACTACCCAATTCCTTCTACGAAGCCACAATTACGCTGATACCAAAGCCACACAAAGATCCAACAAAGAAAGAGAACTTCAGACCAATTTCCCTTATGAACATCGATGCAAAAATACTCAATAAAATTCTTGCCAACCGAATCCAAGAACACATCAAAACGATCATCCACCATGATCAAGTAGGCTTTATCCCGGGAATGCAGGGTTGGTTCAATATACGAAAATCCATCAATACAATCCACTACATAAACAAACTCAACAAAACCACATGGTCATTTCATTGGATGCTGAAAAAGCATTTGACAAAATTCAGCATCCCTTCATGCTTAAAGTCTTGGAGAGAACAGGAATTCAAGGCCCATACCTAAACATAGTAAAAGCAATATACAGCAAACCGGTAGCCAGCATCAAACTAAATGGAGAGAAACTTGAAGCAATCCCACTGAAATCAGGGACCAGACAAGGCTGCCCCCTTTCTCCTTATCTTTTCAATATTGTACTTGAGGTACTAGCTCGGGCAATTCGACAACATAAGGAGGTCAAAGGGATACAAATTGGAAAGGAAAAAGTCAAACTATCATTATTTGCAGACGACATGATCGTCTACCTAAGTGACCCAAAGAACTCCACTAGAGAGCTCCTACAGCTGATAAACAACTTCAGCAAAGTGGCAGGTTATAAAGTCAACTCAAGCAAATCAGTGGCCTTCCTATACTCAAAGGATAAGCAGGCTGAGAAAGAAATTAGGGAAATGACCCCCTTCACAATAGCCACAAACAGTATAAAGTATCTTGGGGTGACTCTTACCAAACATGTGAAAGATCTGTATGACAAGAACTTCAAGACTCTGAAGAAGGAAATGGAAGAAGACCTCAAAAAATGGGAAAACCTCCCATGCTCATGGATCGGTAGAATCAATATAGTTAAAATGGCCATTTTGCCTAAAGCACTATACAGATTCAATGCAATACCCATCAAAATCCCAACTCAATTCTTCACAGAGTTAGAAAGAGCAATTATCAAATTCATCTGGAACAACAAAAAACCCAGGATAGCTAAAACTATTCTCAGCAACAAAAGGAAATCTGGGGGAATCAGTATCCCTGACCTCAAGCAATACTACAGAGCAATAGTGTTAAAAACTGCATGGTATTGGTTCAGTGACAGGCAGGAGGATCAATGGAACAGGATTGAAGATCCAGAAAT
This sequence comes from Apodemus sylvaticus, assembly GCF_947179515.1. Classification (NCBI taxonomy): domain Eukaryota; kingdom Metazoa; phylum Chordata; class Mammalia; order Rodentia; family Muridae; genus Apodemus; species Apodemus sylvaticus. The sequence continues at coordinate 25,771,085 of NC_067488.1, forward strand.
GAACCCACACACCTATGGCCACTTGATCCTCGACAAAGAGGCTGAAAACATCCAATGGAAAAAAGATAGCCTTTTCAACAAATGGTGCTGGTTCAACTGGAGGTCAGCATGCAGAAGAATGCGAATTGATCCATCCTTGTCTCCTTGTACTAAGCTCAAATCCAAATGGATCAAGGACCTCCACATAAAGCCAGACACTCTGAAGCTAATAGAAAAAAAACTTGAGGACATCGGTACAGGGAGAAAGTTTCTGAACAGAACACCAATAGCGTATGCTCTAAGAGCAAGAATTGACAAATGGGACCTCATAAAATTACAAAGTTTCTGTAAGGCAAAGGACACCATCAAGAGGACAAATCGGCAACCAACAAATTGGGAAAAGATCTTCACCAATCCTACATCAGATAGAGGGCTAATATCCAATATATATATAAAGAACTCAAGAAGTTAGACTCCAGAAAACCAAACAACCCTATTAAAAAATGGGGTACAGAGTTAAACAAAGAATTCTCACCTGAAGAACTTCGGATGGCGGAGAAGCATCTTAAAAAATGCTCAACTTCATTAGTCATTAGGGAAATGCAAATCAAAACAACCCTAAGATTTCATCTTACACCAGTCAGAATGGCTAAGATTAAAAATTCAGGAGACAGCAGGTGTTGGAGAGGGTGTGGAGAAAGAGGAACACTCCTCCACTGCTGGTGGGGTTGCAAATTGGTACAACCACTCTGGAAATCAGTCTGGCGGTTCCTCCGAAAACTGGGCACCTTACTTCCAGAAGATCCTGCTATACCACTCCTGGGCATATACCCAGAAGACTCCCCACCATGTAATAAGGATACATGTTCTACTATGTTCATAGCAGCCCTATTTGTAATTGCCAGATGCTGGAAAGAACCCAGGTATCCCTCAACAGAAGAGTGGATGCAAAAAATGTGGTATATCTACACAATGGAGTACTATTCAGCCATTAGAAACAATGAATTCATGAAATTCTTAGGCAAATGGATGGAGCTAGAGAATATCATACTAAGTGAGGTAACCCAGACTCAAAAGGTGAATCATGGTATGCACTCACTAATAAGTGGATATTAACCTAGAAAACTGGAATACCCAAAACATAATCCACACATCAAATGAGGTACAAGAAGAAAGGAGGAGTGGCCCCTGGTTCTGGAAAGACTCAGTGAAACAGTATTCAGCAAAACCAGAACGGGGAAGTGGGAAGGGGTGGGTGGGAGGACAGGGGAAGAGAAGGGGGCTTGCGGGACTTTCGGGGAGTGGGGGGGCTAGAAAAGGGGAAATCATTTGAAATGTAAATAAATTATATTGAATAATAAAAAAAAAGAACATGGTTACTCATAAGAACTAATCCTTTTTAATTACATTAACATTGTTTTTTCTTTTTCTGAAAACATCAACTTGAAAGTCTATTTTTATGATAGTGATAATGCCTCCTCAATTCTTTCAAAAAGATATGTGCCTACATTATCTTTTTATTGTTCTCCTAACTTCTATGAATTTAAAAGACTAAAGTGAGTTTCCTGCAGACAGCATGCAGTTTGTTCATGAATTCATCTAGTCTAACAATCCCTATTTTGTTATTAGGATGCTTAGAATAAAAACAGGAAAACTTTTCTGCAGAAGGCCTGATCATAAATGTTTTCACATTTGCAACCCAGTAGTGGTCTGTCAGAATGAAGAAGTCCTGGCAAAGTAGTATAAAAGCAGCCATTATTGATGTACAACCAGCAAGCATGACTGAACTTGGCTAATGAACTTTGTTCACTGCTGGTTTAGATCACTGACATTTAATGTTATTATTGATATGGTTGGATTAAATTCTTTGGGCTGTTTTCTGTTTATTTCATCTGTTCTTTGTTTCTGTATGTACTTTCTTCTTCTTCTTCTTCTTTTGGATTGAGTACTGTTCTTTATTTCTCTTTGTCTTTTCCATCTGCTTACTAGCATCCACTAATGTGTTTTCATCTTCCCTGTGGATAGATAACCTTTGGTTTTAATATATGCATTTCTTTATCATGACCAGCATTGAATTAATAGTCTCTTACTATAGATGTAGTGATTTCAAACTATATACCCCCAATTCATTCCCCTGAGTCATCGCAGTAGCTTTGTATCATATTTTACAATTTTAAAAACATAGTATACATGCTTAAAATATAGATTTATTAGTATTAAATGCACTTCTGTAGTAATGATAGTCTGATACTTTAAACTGAAAAAAACAATATAACCACAAATATATTTACCAATACAAGCTAATGACCCTTGCTTGACGATAGGTTGCAATTTTGCTCTTAGGAAAGATGATTGTTATGCTGCAGAGATGGCTCAGTAGTAAAGGGTACTTGTTATAGAGGGAACCCAGTTCCTAGCATAGCATACATGTGGTAGCTCACAACTATCCCTAACTTACAAATCCAGGGGATCTGACACTGTCCTCTGAACAACCGCAGGTACCAGGCAAACATGTAGTGCACGTACATACAACACCCATACACATAAATTAAGTAAGCCTGAAAAAAGACAGATGATTGCTTTGGTCAAACATTTAGTCACTTAAGTATGATCAACTTCTACCAAAGATATGTCCTTCTAAAGAATACAATTTAAATGATTTGTTTGTTGTTTCCATGATTGTCTCCAAATGAGAGTACATCTTGGTAGAAAAAACAAGGATTTCTGGATCCTTGAAAAACTGAGGAATTGTGTTGCTCACACCCAGATCTTCCAGATATGCCCAATACAGGCTTTTCTCTAAGAGATCCCAGATGCACAGGGTAAGGGAGGTGCCATTTATATTGTAATCACGAAGTCTCCACAGCAATTATAGCAACCACTATCAAAGCAACAGTTTTAATATTGCTGTTCAAGATTTTCTGTGGTCTGGGCACACACAAAATATCTCCATAGTCCACATTTTCCAGTAATCAATTGTGACATTTTAGGGCACTCTTTTCAAAACATGGGATCCAAAGGGCAACCACGTTAGCAGAAACTATCATCAACTCAGAGTTCTTGGCCATTACCAGTATGAGAACTATTTCCTTGTAATGTAAATATTTTGAAAAAAGTAATTCATCTAGCTCTCGTCTTCTTTGTACTCTTTACACAGAGCTACATAATCTGGACCATTTACTGTCATTGTTCTCACAGTGTAGATGCTCCTCAACAGATGGGTCTCAGGGGGAAACAGGAAACAATTATTTATTGACAGTTGCTACAATATCTTAATTAGAAAGCATGCTTAACCTATTTCTTGGGGATCCATGAGTACATATACATCTTCACTAAGTGGTTTTCCTTTTGCTGTGCCTTGCTAGGGGTACAAAACATTTAAGGGAAAGTTGGTTTCAAGTTTGTTACACATTGGTAGGTTTGGGCATTACTAGTTCAAATTAACCACCTGAATGTCTTTACATGATGCTGCAGACCGTGGTTTCTTGAATATCTTCTGGTAGCTCACATACCTGACTAAGGTTTTAGCAGTAGTAGCTTATCAACTCTGAGCGGATATTACAAAGAATAGTGTTAGCTAGCCACCACCCACACACACAACAAACAAAAACAAAACAAAATGATGGAGCTCAGGGATAGAGCACACATTTAGCTTTTATATTTGCCAAAGCAGAAAAGGCATGCTACTTTTTCAATAGCTGTGGTTCCATGTTTCAACTTCTCTTCTCAAGGTATCTGTACACCATTGGTACACTGGCTTAGAGAGGACAGGGCAAAGTTCAAAACAGAGTTGGCACTCCAATTCTTTTCTCTGGTGAATGAGGCAGGTCATTGACTGAAGGCTAAGGCTACTGAGATGCTTCATTTGGGGAAGATGGGGAAGATTTCCAGGTGCTGTGTTATGTGACTGACTACTTGTGACTACCTTTTTGGGGGTCTCTGGGTTAGCACAGGAATAGGGGAAGAGTTAGCCCTACTCCTGCATGTCTCAGGATGAGATTCTAATCTTAGTTTTTGACATTTCCGAGGACTGAACATGCTCAACCTCACCCATTCCATGCCAATGCCTCTGATGGCACAGTTCACATGCACTGCACATACCCATGTTTATTAGAAATGTTTTCTATACTATTTATGCCATTTAGCTACTTAGTTATACCCAGCTTCTATTTAGAATTTGTTCAATTCATTTGGACACATTCATGTTTCTATCAGATACTTTGCTCTTTTGTAAGGATAATATCCTTTACAGCATCCATTCCATAGTAATGATTTCCACAAATGTTGTTTTTCAAAGCTGAAAAAGTAATTTATATTTCATCATTTTTGTAAACTATGCCCACTAGTTATAAAAGTCAAACTGAGATGTGGTTAGGGACCTATCTACTAAGCACTCTAAAAAAGTACTGAAAAATTGAAAGAAGACAAATATCTTTCATTTATAAACTACCCTTCTGAGTGTATTACGATAAGTATCATCTAAATGTCCATCTTAACCAAAATTATTTGCAGATTTAATATAGTCTTTTACAAAATTTGCAGAAATAATTCTAAAATGCTGATGGAGCCAAAACTTTCCCAAAGTAGTAATAGCCATTTCATTCAAAAGCAACATAGCTAGAGATATTAAACTGTCTAATATCAAAACACGGCTCATCATTATTCAAAACAGCTTGTTGCAAGCATAAGAGCATATGCACACATCAATGCAACAGAATATAGTCCTGCGAAATGGATCTCCTCACTGGCAACCAGCACAGCTTTGACAAAGGCATCAAGACTGCCATGGAGAAAGAACAGCCTCTTCAGCAAATAGTGTTGGAACATCAGGTAACTACACATAGAAGCCCGAGATTGAACGTATCTTACTCTACAGACAAATCAACCCAAATATAAGATGTAAAGCTAAGAAATAATTACAACAGAAAAACACTTGTTGACATCTGTCTAAATTGTGATGTCCTAGATATAGCTCTGAAGGTGTGTGTAACACATGTAAGAATAGACTCATGAGATTCATCAGGCTGCTGTGAAGTGAAGGGAGTAATCAGAGCAAGCTCACAGATTCAAAAAAGACTTTCCAAACCATACACAGAGAGGAGCAGATATCCAACTGTCCAATGGAAAGAAATGGAAAACATTTTAAAAAATAGTCGAAGGACCTAAAAACATTTTTTTCCCAATAGAAACATACAAATGGCCACAAGAAAAAATGTTGACCAATCATCAAGAAAAAACACAAAAAGGTTTTAGGGATGTAATTTAGTATTAGGATGTTCTCCTTCTCAAGAGAACATAAAGTTCTCAGCTTAATTATGACACCTTAGAATCAAAAACAATCAAACAGCAAAAATCAAAATAAATTATTCCTCTCAATTCTTCTTGGAATAGAGATTATCAGAAAAAATGATTTTTTTATTTTCTATATTCTTTGTTTACATTCTGAATGCTTTCCCCTTTCCAGGTTCTCCCCTTCCCATTGGTCTCATAAGCCCTCTTCCCTCCACCCATTTCCCAGTGACCCCCTTCTCATTTCCCTGTCCTGGTACTCCCCTACAATGCTGGATCAACTCTTTTCAGAACCAGGGCCCTCTCTTTCCCTCCTCATGGGTATCATTTGACATGCTAATTGTGTCTTGAGAATTCAGAGCTTCTGGGCTAATTAATATCCACTTATCAGTGATTGCACAGAAAACTGGACATAACACTTCCAGAGGACCCTGCTATACCTCTCCTGGGCATATACCCAGAGGATTCTCCGGAATGCAATAAGAACACATGCTCCACTATGTTCATAGCAGCCTTATTTATAATGGCCAGAAGCTGGAAAAAACCCAAATGTCCCTCAATGGATGAATGGATACAGAAAATGTGGTCTATTTACACAATGGAATACTACTCAGCAATTAAATTACTCATGAAATTCTTAGGCAAATGGTTGGAACTGGAAAATATCATCCTAAGTGAGATAACCCAATCACAAACAACAAAATGATTTTTAAAAGACAAAATGGTGAGGTTGGAGAAATGGCTCAGCAGTTAAGAGCACTGACTGCTCTTTAAGAGGTCCTGAGTTCAATTCCCAGCAATGACACAGTAGCACACAACCATCTGTATTGGGATCTGATGCCCTTTCCTGGTGTGTCTGAAGATAGCTACAGTGTTCTTGTATATACATAAATTAAATAAATCTTAAAAAAAAAAAAGACAAAAAACCCAGAATAGCTAAAACTCTTCTCAATAGTAAAAGAACTTCCGGGGGAATCACTATCCTGGACCTCAAGCAGTACTACAGAGTAATAGTGTTAAAAACTGCATGCTATTGTTACAGTGACAGGCAGGAACATCAGTGGAATAGGATTGAGGACCCATAAATAAACCCACACACCTATGGTCACTTGATCTTTGACAAAGGAGCTGAAACCATCCAATGGAAAAAATAGCCTTTTTAACGAATGGTGCTGGCTCAACTGGAGGTCAGCTTGCAGAAGAATGCAAATTGATCCATTCTTATCTCCTTGTACTATACTCAACTCCAAGTGAATCAAGGACGTCCACATAAAACCAGACACACTGAAACTAATAGAAAAGAAACTGGGGAAGACCCTTGAGGACATGGGCACAGGGGAAAAGTTCCTGAACAGAACACCAACAGCTTATGCTCTAAGATCAAGAATTGACAAATGTGACCTCATAAAATTTCAAAGTTTCTGTAAGCAAAGGACACTGCAAAAAGGACAAAATGGCCACCAACAAATTGGGAAAAGATCTTCAACAACCCCATATCTGACAGAGGGCTAATATCTAATATATAGAAAGAACTCAAGAAGTTAGACTCCAGAGAGCCAAATAATCCTATTAAAATGGGGTATAGAGCTAAACAAAGAATTTTCACCTGTAGAACTTCGAATGGCTGACTAACACCTTAAGAAGTGTTCAGGTGCCCTTTCCTGGTGTGTCTGAAGATAGCTACAGTGTTCTTGTATATACATAAATTAAATAAATCTTAAAAAAAAAAAAAGACAAAAAACCCAGAATAGCTAAAACTCTTCTCAATAGTAAAAGAACTTCCTGGGGAATCACTATCCTGGACCTCAAGCAGGGAAATGCAAATCAAAACAACCCTGAGATTTCACCTCACACCAGTCAGAATGGCTAAGATTAAAATCTCAGGAGACAGCAGGTGTTGGTGAGGATGTAGAGAAAGTGGAATACTCCTCCACTGCTGGTGGGAATGCAAGTTGGAACAACCATTCTGGAAATCAGTCTGGCGGTTCCTCAGAAAACTATGCATGATACTTCCAGAGGACCCTGCTATACCGGTCCTGGGCATATACCCAGAGGATTCTCAGGCATGCAATAAGGTCACATGCTGCACTATGTTCATAACAGCCTTATTTATAATAGCCTGAAGCTGGAAAGAACCCATATGTCCCTCAATGGAGGAATGGATACAGAAAATGTGGTCTATTTACACAATGGAATACTACTTAGCAATTAAAAACAATGAATTCATAAAATTCTTAGGCAAATGGTTGGAACTGGAAAATATCATCCTAAGTGAGGTAACTCAATCACAAAAGAACACACATGGAATACAGTCACTGATAAGTGGATATTAGCCCAGAAGCTCTGAATACCCAAGACACAATTCACATATCAAATCATTCCCAAGAAGAAGGAAAGAGGGCCTTGGTACTGGAAATGCTTCATGCAGTATTGTAGGGGATTACCAGGACAGAGAAGTAGGAGGGACTTGATTGGGGAAAGGGCAGAGGGAAGGGGGCTTATGGGACTTATGGGGAGGGGAGAACCAGGAAAGGGAAAATCATTTGGAATGTAAACAAGGAATATAGAAAATAAAAAATAAAACAAATAAATAAAAAAGACAAAATGGTAAATGCTGGTTAAAATGTGTATGAAAAAAAGCTCTTTGCAATTTGTGAGAATGGAAATTACTAAACACATGGAAAACAGCATCAGGACCCTCTAAGGACTAAAACTAGAACTACCCTATGATCTAAAATCCTTCTTGTGGATACATCCACAAAGGTAATTAAATTAGTATCTGGAAGACAATATGATCCCACAGTCATGGTAACAGCATTCAAAATAGCCAGACACAGAGACAAACTAAGCATGAACAAATAAAAGAGTACATAAAATAATTGGTTTCATGTAGACAACTGGATGCATTTCAGTGTTTAAAAAAAAGAAATAAATCCCATCATTTGCAACAACAGAGACAGAGCATAGTGGGCATTATGTTAAATGAAACTAGCCAATCTCAGAGAGACAATCTTTCATCTGACTTATATGGGGGATCTTTAAAAAATGTTATACTAATAGAAAAGGAGATGACAGTAGGGTGCTTAACATTGACTAGGAGCTGCAGTATGGTTGAGGAAATGTCTGACAAAGATAAAAGACTTCAGTTAGACAACAGGAAAGAATTTGGAAGATGATGCTGACTATTGCTAATAATCATGTTTGTATATTTGAACATTATGAAGTGGCTTTTACATATTCTCTGTACAGAAGAAACGTCAAACTTAGGAAGTAATAGGAATATTGACTTCCTTGACATATCCATTCCATGGTATGTAGAACACCAGGCTCTTGCATGTTCTGTGTATTTATTTACTGTTTAGTCACCCCAAGATGTCATATGTTATTCTATTATTACCAGCTTGCATGTGAGAAACTCTTCTATTATTTTGCAATGCATAAGGCAGCATTCACAGTGTAAAGCACATTCTGTGTTGGAACAGATCCAAAATGTGATAAACAAGCATAGTTATCACTGGGAAGTCCAGTTTTATTAATCATGTAAATTAATTGTAATTTTTTGTTATTGCTTTGCATGATTGGTCTGGTCTGAATGGTAAAACTATTCTAAGAGTAGCTGTAAAAAAAATCACCTGTTATTATTGTACTGGGGACTATTTGTCCTTTTCTGTTGAGTACTTTTTGTTTTATAAAATGAGTTTTTTTCACTTTTGTATATGTATGTGTATGTGATATGATTGTGTGAATGTGATATGATTGTGTATGTGTGTGTGATATGACTGTGTGAATGTGTGTGTGTGATATGACTATGTATATGTGTATGTGTGTGCATATTTGCACAGGTCATAAAACTTTTTGATAAGCTGTTCTTTTTATGACATAATGATATTCTTGGTCTATTCTGACTGATAATATAATGAACTTTGTTTAAATAAATATAAATGAATTTTTCTTAGATTGCTTTCAAAGTTCATTTTCTTTGGATAAATTTTACATACGTTCATTATGTGCACATGTACATTGCAATCTGCCAGGCGTGTGTGTGTGTGTGTGTGTGTGTGTGTGTGTGTCTTTTAATTGAAAGATTAGGACCATCCATATATAAACTTGCTCTTGAAAGGTGTCTTATGCCTACAATTTAGATGGTTTCTTTTTTGCTATTGTTCATTTTTGACTTAACCGTGCTTGATTCCTTCCTAGTTCTCATATGCATTTATAGTCCTCTGGAGAGAGTGTTTTCTGTTTTTGTTAGTTTTGTTTTGTATTTTAGTTTATAAATATCTTGAAAGAGATATTTCCTCTTTTGTTAGGGTAACTTTGCTGAGTTAAAGCAGTCAAGATAGTTATTTATTTCCTTTCAGGGCTTGAAACACACCATTGCGAGTGGGTCTGCCTTTCTGGGCAGAAATCAGCTTAGTCTGATAGGTTTTGAGTTTGAACTTTGCTGTCAAACTCTCCCTTGTGCATCAGATTTTTTTTGTACTTTGGTAGCTTTACTAAAGCATACCATGAAAACATTATTTTTCTTTTTGTTCAGATTTACTAGAATTCTAAATGCCCCTGTACTTGAATAACTATATTTTCCTAAAACTTTGGAAATTGCTTGCTATTATTTTACTGAGTTGCTTTTCTATGATATTTTTCCTCATAAACTTCCTGTATGCTCTATCCATCCTACTTTTCCCTTATTACTTTCCTGAACATGATAACCCATGAACAATGACTTCAGGTTTAATATGCTAAGATCTTTAACTGGAGTTTGGATTTGACATCTGAATTTTTATTTTTCAAAAATTTGTGTGTGTCTCATTTTCAGAATTTCTATACTTATGTTGAATAGCTCTATTATATCTATATTGTTTTACTTAGATAATTCAGCTATATATCCTTTGAATTAGTTAATAATTTTAATATTATTCTTATGGATTCATTATCAAGCATGGTATTCACTTTGAAAACTACTAAATCTATCACTACAGACTTCTGAAATTTGGAGTGGTTAAGTCACCTTTGTCTGGGGATGATTTATGTTTATCTTCTTGTAGACATAATATCAACAATTTTATCATTTTTCTCTGCTGTTGACATGGGAGTAAACGTTCACAATGAAGAACTTAGACCTTCCCAACTGACTGTTTGGGACCATGGCCTTAGGTAAGGACATGTATCTCCTCTTTTTATGTTGAACACTCACTTGTAGCTGAGCACAGTTGTAGTGTGGCTACAAAATGTGCAAATATTTTTACAGTTCAGATACACTTATACTCCAGTGGCAAAGATTCTGTTTAATATTATAGAAGTGCCAAATTTCATCCCTAACTCACTTACATAGAAAATAAGAAAACCACATTTGCTTTCCACACTTCTCTCTGTTATCTTCATGGTAATCTGTGTTATTTGCCATCTTGAAATTATTTTATTAATTCTCAGCATATTTTCTTTGAATACTTGTTTATTCTTTGTCATCCTACCTCTTTTGCTCTCAAAGTCCTAAATTAGATCATTTGATTCCTCCATCTTATCTGGAAGACTGAATCTCCCATCCATGTGCATTAGTCAGGTACAACTAGTAGTCAGAAACCTCGGGATATTTTGAACAGAAAAAATTTAAAACAGGGAATGAGATTGGCCAGAGAGATGGGTCAGTGGGTACAGACACTGCAAAACTTGGTGACCTGAGTTTAATTTCAAGGATTTACATGGCACAAGGAGAGAACAATCCCAGGTTGTTCTCTGACATCTACATACATGCTAGGCGCACATGAATACTGCCTCTCCCCCTTCCCCACATAACAAACTAAGCACATATAATAATAAAAGAAGGAATGAGTGACGTTTAGATATTTACATGTTACTAAAAGATAAAAGAGATTTTTTTTAGACTATCCCTAGTTTGAAAAGATTTAGCCATTAAAGAAACAAGTACAACCTCAAGTTGGGGTTTGGTCATCATTGACAAGGGCATAACTACAGCTCACTGGATTGGAAGAATCCTCCTAAAGTATTTTAAGCCAAAAAATTTTCCTATAGCTGGCACCAAGGTTTTCAGGAAATGAGTTTGGTGGTTATGGAGATGGAAACTAAGGATGACATACAGTAAATTCCCAGAATAGAGTAAAAGAAGGCTGTGGTTGTTGGTCAGGAAAGCACTGTCTTAGGATGCTGTAGAATTCTCAATCTGTTTATGGTGACTTTGAAAGAGCTAAGAAGCCAACTAGAGGACAAGAGAATTGAAGAAAACCTCCTGAGAAGGAGCAAAGACATTCAGGTACCTTACATACTGTGGGAAACTGAAAAGGGAGCTTTAGTTACTAAGGAACTGGTTGTGTTGACCTTGCTGAACAACAAGAAACCAGCTGGTTGTACATAGATTTCAATGGATGCCAAACTGCAGAGAAACTATGAGATTTACTGGGACATTTAGCTTTGGAGAAAAGTCATTGCTAATTATCCAGAGGAAAGCATGGTGAGCCTATAGAGACTTCTGGGAAATGATAGTGGCTTCTGAGCCTCCCAGAAGACAAGCAGGGCTGTACACACACTGAGAAGATCACTGACATTCATCCAGTGTCTTCCTTTTGGGATCAGGCTTGCAAAGCTAGCTTCCAGCATGAGAACAGGATGAAACTCTTCAGGGACAGTTCAAAAGCCCATCTTCTAACAACATCCCTCCAGTGCCCTCTACTGTCAAAACTTTAAACAATTTCAGTGCCACAGAAAGGACAAGTTGGGGACTTTACATTCAAGAGATAAGTAAAACATTAATACATTAATAATAAATTCCTTGGGCTTAATCCCAGGTACAGGATTAAACCAATTCCAGTTTTCATGTCCCTTCAAAAAAAATGAAAGCAACCCAGTGATAGGGATATTAAGAATTATGAACTCTTTACAAGGAACTGAATAGTAAAAAGAAATGAATAGTATTAACGCTACTTAGAAAGAATACCCCAGGAAGGCATCACCTTTGAAAGCAATAAAGTATCTGAGGGCTGGCTTGGAGACTCCAAACAGGGAACACTGTATACAAATGGGATCTGTGAAGCACCAGACTTGGCTTCTGAGGCCTGAAATCTCTATGTGAAATCTCTGTGTGAAATCTCCATGCAAGAGCCTGCGAGCGATCTGGCTCTGAATATTCAGCATTGGAAACGCAGAATGTTCAGACTGCAATGATCTTTCCTTTCCCTTTGCTCCACTTTCTGAACCCAACTGGCTCGGGTTCTATACAATCCCTATACTATCTCTTCCTCCCTGAGAAGCTAACCAGTACCTCTCCATTCATTGTTTTCTGCTTAATTTCATATAGTTTTCTTCATTTTTATTAGAACTATTTAAGTAGCATTTTTGCAATAGACTTTTCAAGCATCTGACCTTTTCTATACTTCTAACAATAGCAATGGAAGTATTAATTTATTAACCTTTATGTTTATGGAAATCTATGGAATGTAAGAATAAGGGTTGTGTGTTTCTCTTGATCACTGCTATATTTTTGTTGCCTAATTTACCTAGTATCTCTTGAGCATACTATACTAGTCTTTCAGAACTTAAGTACTGAAGGAAACTAATTCTTTTCCAAATATGGAGATTCTTCTCACAGGGATCATCTATTTCCCACCTTTAGTGTACATGTAGACTTAATGCTCTTGTTTTCATTGTCAGCTGAATTTATTCTATGATGAATAGTCACTCAAATTGTTGTCACATTCCATATTCATGACTGGGATAATGACTAAAACATCCTATGTGATTATTTTGGAGACTGCTAAGTCTCATGAAAAATAAAGTCTAAACAACACTAGCTACAAATACAGTGTTGTACTAACAAGATAGCTCAGGGAGTTGAAATGCTTACCACCAAGACTGACAACGTGAGTTCAATGTGCAGGATGCATAAGGGAGAAAGGGAGAACAAATGTCCAGAAGTTTTCCTCTAATGACCACATATGGGTTATGTCATGTGGAAACACACACACACACACACACACACACACACACACACACACAATTAAAATGAATGCAACAAAATACAAACATTGTGTTACATGGAGAAGACTATGTATTTTAATAAGGAATAAGTTAGAAAGTAGTCTCAAAGGATTCTACAGAAAAATAAATGAAGACTTGTAAAAAAAAAAAGAGTAACTAGAGTCTACAAGAATAAGCTTTCACAGTATTCAGCAAAACCAGAACGGGGAAGTGGGAAGGGGTGGGTGGGAGGACAGGGGGAGAGAAGGGGGCTTGTGGGACTTTCAGGGAGTGGGGGGCTAGAAAAGGGGAAATCATTTGAAATGTAAATAAAAAATATATCGAAGGAAAAAAAGAAAAAAAGAGTAAGCTTTCAGAAGACAAAAGGGTAATTTTCAAGTTTTGATTGAAAATCAAAATTATTGAAAGCAAAAGAATTAATGATAGAAACCCTGATAATTAAATGAATACTAGAAAATAAATATATAAAGGTATATGCTATCAAGATACAGGACAAAATTGTGGTACATGGATACACTAGTTGCATAATGTTCGTTTAATTTGTGATCATGTTTGTCCATTATGTGACTGGACTCATACTCTGATTTTGAAACTTTCCAAGGTAGGCTAAACAAATCTCATTTTCTGTATTATCATGGGGTGTAGAAAGAAGTATGAAATTAATCTGATATGATGAGATGGCTCTGTAAAGAAAAACTTGACAGGGCAAGCAAGGAAGTTTGAAGGACCTTGTCTCCTATAATCTAAGAATACACAGACTGTTTCATAAACATTTCAACCAAGAAACCATAATGTATTACATTTAACCAAGACCAGGCTGTATAGTGACATTCTAATACAGCATTTGATGACAAGTAGCTTTAATTTCTTTTAAAATTTCATTTAACTTTTAATTTATGGAAGACAAACTTTTGTCATGTGATTAGATTCTGTACTCTGAATAAGTGAATTTGTATATTCAGTTGTAGTTTTCCATTTTTCTTCTTTTATTGAAAGTAGATTCTTTTCTCCTATCCTGATTACAGGTTCTCCTCCCTCGACTTCTCTCAGATCTTTCCCATCTCCTCTCCCATCTAGATCTACTCCTTTGTTCAAACTCTCATTAGAAAAGAACAGGCTTCTAAGAGATAACAAGGATGCATAACAAAATGGAAAATGATAAGACCAAGCCATGACACTGAAGTTGGACAAAGCAAAACAAGAGAAGGAAACAGCCCAAGAGAAGGCACAAGAATCAGAGATGCATACATTTGCACACTATGGAGTTCCACAAACATAATAAGCTGAAAGCTATAATATAAAAGATAAAGAAGAAGTCAAACTATCACTATTTGCAGATGATATGATAGTATACTTAAGTGACCCAAAAAACTCTACTAGAGCACTCCTACAGCTGATAAACAACTTCAGCAAAGTGGCTGGCTACAAAATCAACTCAAGCAAATCAGTAGCCTTTATATACTCAAAGGATAAGCCAACTGAGAAAGAAATTAGGGAAATGACACCCTTCACAATAGCCACAAACAGGATAGAGTATCTTGGAGTGACTCTAACCAAATAAGTGAAAAACCTATATGACAAGAACTTCAGATCTCTGAAGAAGGAAATCGAAGAAGATCTCAGAAAATGGAAAAATCTTCCATGCTCATGGATTGGCAGGATTAATATAGTTAAAATGGCCATATTGCCAAAGGCAATCTACAGATTCAGTGCAATCCCCAACAAAATCCCAACCCAGTTCTTCATAGAGCTAGAAAGAGCAATGCTCAAATTCATCTGAAATAACAAAAAACCCAGGATAGCTAAAACTATTCTCAAGAGTAAAAGAACTTCAGGGGGATTCAGTATCCCAGACCTCAAACTTTACTACAGAGCAATAGTGATAAAAACTGCATGGTATTGGTACAATATCAGGCAAGTGGATCAATGGAATAGGATTGAAGACCCAGAAATGAACCCACACACCTATGGTCACTTGATCTTCGACAAAGGAGTTGAAAGCATCCAGTGGGGGAAAAAATAGTCTTTTGAACAAATGGTGCTGGTTCAAATGGAGGTCAGCATGCAGAAGAATGCGAATCAATCCATTCTTATCTCCTTGTACTAAACTCAACTCCAAATGGATCAAGGACCTCCACATAAAACCTGACACACTGAAACTAATAGAAAAGAAACTGGGAAAGACCCTTGAGGACATGAGCACAGGAGAAAAGTTCCTGAATAGAACACCAATAGCTTATGCTCTAAGATCAAGAATTGACAAATGGTACCTCATAAAACTACAAAGTTTCTGTAAGGCAAAGGACACTGTCAAAAGGACAAAACGTCAACCAACAGATTGGGAAAGGATCTTCACTAACCCTAAATCTGACAGAGGGCTAATATCTAATATATACAGAGAACTCAAGAAGGTAGAGCCTAGAGAACCAAATAACCCCATTAAAAAGTGGGGTACCGAGCTAAACAAAGATTTTTCACATGAAGAACTTCAAAGGGGTGAGAAACACCTTAAGAAATATTCAACATCATTAATCATTAGGGAAATGCAAATCAAAACAACCCTGAGATTTCACCTCACACCAGTCAGAATGGCTAAGGTCAAAAACACAGGAGACAGCAGGTGCTGGCGAGGATGTGGAGGAAGAGGTACACTCCTCCACTGCTGGTGGGATTGTAAGATGGTGCAACCACTTTGGAAATCATTCTGGAGGTTCCTCAGAAAACTGGGCATTTCCTTCTTCAGAGTCTTGAAGTTCTTGTCATACAGATCTTTCACATGTTTGGTAAGAGTCACCCCAAGATACTTTATACTGTTTGTGGCTATTGTGAAGGGGGTCATTTCCCTAATTTCTTTCTCAGCCTGCTTATCCTTTGAGTATAGGAAGGCCACTGATTTGCTTGAGTTGATTTTATAACCTGCCACTTTGCTGAAGTTGTTTATCAGCTGTAGGAGCTCTCTAGTGGAGTTTTTTGGTTCACTTAGGTAGACGATCATGTCGTCTGCAAATAATGATAGTTTGACTTCCTCCTTTCCAATTTGTATCCCTTTGACCTCCTTATGTTGTCGAATTGCCCGAGCTAGTACCTCAAGTACAATATTGAAAAGATAAGGAGAAAGGGGGCAGCCTTGTCTGGTCCCTGATTTCAGTGGGATTGCTTCAAGTTTCTCTCCATTTAGTTTGATGCTGGCTACCGGTTTGCTGTATATTGCTTTTACTATGTTTAGGTATGGGCCTTGAATTCCTGTTCTCTCCAAGACTTTAAGCATGAAAGGATGCTGAATTTTGTCAAATGCTCTTTCAGCATCCAATGAAATGACCATGTGGTTTTGTTCTTTGAGTTTGTTTATGTAGTGGATTGTATTGATGGATTTTTGTATATTGAACCAACCCTGCATTCCCGGGATAAAGCCTACTTGATCATGGTGGATGATCGTTTTGATGTGTTCTTGGATTCGGTTGGCAAGAATTTTATTGAGTATTTTTGCATCGATGTTCATAAGGGAAATTGGTCTGAAGTTCTCTTTCTTTGTTGGATCTTTGTGTGGCTTTGGTATCAGCGTAATTGTGGCTTCGTAGAAGGAATTGGGTAGTGTTCCTTCTGTTTCTATTTTGTGGAATAGTTTGAAGAGTATTGGTGTTAACTCTTCTTTGAAGGTCTGGTAGAATTCTGCACTGAAACCATCTGGTCCTGTGCTTTTTTTGGTTGGAAGACTTTCTATGACTCCTTCTATTTCTTTAGGCTTTATGGGACTGTTCAGATGGTCTAGTTGGTCCTGATTTAATTTTGGTATTTGGTATCTGTCAAGGAAATTGTCCATTTCCTCCAGATTCTCCAGTTGTGTTGAGTACAGGCTCTTGTAGTAGGATCTGATGATTTTTTGAATTACTCAGTTTCCGTTGTTATGTCTCCCTTTTCATTTCTAAGTTTGCTAATTTGGATACTTCCTCTGTGCCCTTTGGTCAGTCTGGCTAAGGGTTTATCTATCTTGTTGATTTTCTCAAAGAACCAGCTCCTGGTTTTGTTGATTTTTTGTATGGTTCTCTTTGTTTCTACTTGATTGATTTCGGCCCTGAGTTTGATGATTTCCTGCCTTCTACTCCTCCTGGGTGAAATAGCTTCTTTTTGTTCTAGGGCTTTCAGGTGTGTCATTAAGTTGGTAATGTATGCTCTCTCCATTTTCTTTTTGGAGGCACTCAGGGCTATGAGTTTTCCTCTTAGCACTGCTTTCATTGTGTCCCATAGATTTGGGTATGTTGTGTTTTCATTTTCATTGTGTTCTAAAAAGTCTTTAATTTCTTTCTTTATTTCTTCCTTGACCAAGGTATCATTGAGTAGAGTATTGTTCAATTTCCACGTGTATGTGGGTTTTCTATTGTTTCTGTTGCTATTGAAGACCACTTTTATTCCATAGTGATCAGATAGGAGGCATGGGATTAGTTCGATCTTCTTATATTTGTTGAGGTCTGACTTGTGACCAATTATATGGTCGATTTTGGAGAAGGTACCATGAGGTGCTGAAAAAAACGTATATTCTTTTGTTTTAGGATAGAATGTTCTATATATATCAGTTAAATCTAATTGGTCCAAAGCTTCAATTAGTTTCATTGTGTCCTTGTTTAGTTTCTGTTTTCCTGATCGGTCCATTGAGGAAAGTGCAGTGCTGAAGTCACCCACAATTATTGTGTTAGATGCAATGTGTGCTTTGAGTTTTAATAAAGTTTCTTTTATGAAAGAGGGTGCCCTTGCATTTGGAGCATAGATGTTCAGGATTGAGAGTTCTTCTTGTTGTATTTTTCCTTTGACCAGCAAGAAGTGTCCCTCAGAGTCTCTTTTGATGACTTTGGGTTGAAAGTCAATTTTATCCGATATTAAAATGGCTACTCTAAAACCACGAGGACCCCTGAGCTGAGTGTGACTTGAGCTTCCTTCTGTCTCTGAGTCTCACTAGAATTTACACTTCCCTTGGCCAGCCCAGGGCTAAGAGACAATATTTCTCTTCCTCTAAGACTGAAATCTGGTCCTCTAGACAGATAATCTCAGCCCAGTCCTCCTAATGAGCTCCATTGTCCTACAGAGGTGTACACTAGGAAATGTAAATTTCATGACAAAATTCTTAAGACATTTATCTTAATACTCTTTAAGTTCCTTTGGGCATATTTTCAATAAAATCATTGTTAAGTTAGCCTGTTTTCACCTCTTCTGTTTATTTACACTATTTATTAATTATTGTTTATTGTCTACATTTAAGTCAGCTGATACTTTTGTAGGAAAGGGCAGAGATACACTTTTTCTTCCTTTTTCTAATCATTCCCTTGACATTGTTGGGCGATATGTTATTTTACTTAATTAAAGAAAAGAAGTGGACACATGGTGGGCGGTGGCGGCGGCGGCGGCAGCAGCACAGCAGTAGCTGGTCCAGCTGAAGGGCCATCAGCAGTGGAACCAAGGCGTCACAGGGACCAGTTAGGCCCTGCGCCCACGACCACTGACCTTCGCTGACCAGCCGGGCAGCAAGCAGCTGGAGTTGTGCTGTGCCTTTCCTGCACGGAGGCCACTTCAGAACTCGGCCTCCCACCAGTCAGGAGAGGTGCATCCATCTTGGTTCCGGACTCCGGGGATCGGACAGACTGAGGTACACAAGCATAATCCGAGGCCAACACCGCGGTGGTCTGAGCCCGACGGGCGTTGGCCTGCACCCAGGCCCTGGGCTGGTAGGGGGACCACCGGGGTGACAACGCAGCCAATGGGTTTTTTTTGCCCAGGCCTGCATGCGCACCGCCGCCATTTTGCCTGCAGGACGACAGAGAGCTCTGGCGGGCAGACCTGTAACAGGCATAGCCTAAGGCTAACAAAGCGGGGGTCCAGGCCCCAAAAGGCACAGGACTGACCCCAAGGACTGGGCGGCTTGGTGGGCCATCTGTGAGTCAACCCGCCCAGGGGATTGTTAGCACAGCAGACTCTCCCAGCGCTTTCAGGGAGCGCGGGCGTGCACACCCGCCATCCTAGTCACCTGGCAAACCCAATTAACAGTCATAGCCCTAGGGGAACTTTGCTCGGACCTTGGCCTCCCAGGCTTTTCCCTGGACTCAGGGACTGGGCGGCCAGGCTAACCTTGTGTGCGACAGCCCGGTTGGCGGATTGGCTGCCCAGGGGAGTGAGCAGAACACAGGGGAGATCACAGCAGCATACACCATCAGCACTCCCTGGGGGTGCACACGGGCTCCATCTGCTCCACAGACACAATCTGGGGCAAGGCCTCAGGCAGAAGCCCTCAGCTCTACTCCCTCCGCTTCCGGATCCAGATCAGCCTGGGCAGCAGCACCACATCTCCAAGTCCTGCAAGTGGCTAGCTGGGCTTCTGGGAGGCCAGCTGGGAGAAGTCAGTGTGCTCCAGTGAATCCAGCGGGCCCCAGCGGGAGCCTTCGGGTGCCTGCTTTGGGATCTGAACAGACTGGGCAGCAGCACCCTGTCTACAAGCAGTGCAGGAGGTAAGCTATGCACCAGAGGCCAACTGGGAAGGGGCAGCTTGCACTGGTGAGTCCAGCACTGACAAGACAAACTAACACCAGTGAGAACTAGATGGCAAAAGGCAAACGCAGGAACGTCACTAACAGAAATCAAGGCAATATGGCAACATCTGAACCCAATTCTCCTCTACCAACATGTCCTGGATACCCCATCACACCAGTAAAACAAGATTTGGATTTAAAATCACTGGTCATGATGCTGGTACAGGAACACATGAAGGACATACTTAAAGAAATTCAGGAGAAAATGGATCAAAAGTTAGAAGCCCTTGCAAGGGAAACACAAAAATCATTGAAAGAAATCCAGGAGAATACAAAAGCCAACAAGGAGGAAATGCAAAAAACACTTAAAGAAATACAGGAGAACTTTGGTCAACAGGCTGAGGTCATGAAAGACGAAACACAAAAATCTCTTAAAGAAATACAGGAGAACTTTGGTCAACAGGCTGAGGTCATGAAAAAGGAAACACAAAAATCTCTTAAAGAATTCCAGGAAAACACAAACATGCAAGTGAAGGAGCTAAGCAAAACCATCCAGGATCTAAAATCAGAAGTAGAAACAACTAAGAAAACTCAAAGGGAGACAACTTTGGAGATAGAAAGCCTTGGGAAGAAATCGGGGGACAGAGATGCAAATATCAACAACAGAATACAAGAGATAGAAGAAAGAATCTCAGATGCTGAAGATTCCATAGAAACCATGGACTCAACAGTTAAAGAAAATGCAAAATGCAAAAAGCTTGTAACCCAAAATATCCAGGAAATCCAGGACACAATGAGAAGACCAAACCTAAGGATTATAGGCATAGATGAGAGTGAAGATTTACAACTTAAAGCGCCCGCAAATATCTTCAATAAAATTATGGAAGAAAACTTCCCTAACCTAAAGAGAGAGATGCCCATGAATATACAAGAAGCCTACAGAACTCCAAACAGACTGGACCAGAACAGAAATACTTCCCGTCACATAATAATCAAAACACCAAATGTTCTAAATAAAGAAAGAATACTAAAGGCAGTAAGAGAAAAAGGCCAAGTAACATATAAAGGAAGACCTATCAGAATCACAGCAGACTTTTCACCTGAGACTATGAAGGCTAGAAGGTCCTGGGCAGATCTCATGCAGACTCTAAGAGAACCCAAATGCCAACCAAAACTACTATATCCAGCAAAACTCTCAATCACCATAGATGGAGAAACTAAGATATTTCATGACAAAACCAAGTTTACCCAATATCTATCCACAAACCCGGCCCTAAAAAGGATAATAGGAGGACAACACCAATACAAGGAGGGAAACTT
The DNA here is from genome assembly GCF_947179515.1 of Apodemus sylvaticus. Taxonomy (NCBI): domain Eukaryota; kingdom Metazoa; phylum Chordata; class Mammalia; order Rodentia; family Muridae; genus Apodemus; species Apodemus sylvaticus. Next base: position 25,792,174 of record NC_067488.1, read on the forward strand.
CACCCTGGAAAAAGCAAGATAGTAACCTTTCATCAAACCCAAAAGAAGTTAAGCATTCAAATTTAAAAAATAACGTCAAAAATGATAGGAAGTAACAATCACTATTCCTTAATATCTCTTAACATCAATGGACTTAATGCCCCAATAAAAAGACACAGACTAACTGACTGGATACGTAAACAGGACCCTACATTTTGCTGCTTACAGGAAACACACCTCAGGGTCAAAGACAAACACTACCTCAGAGTAAAAGGCTGGAAGACAATTTTACAAGCAAATGGTCTCAGGAAACAAGCTGGAGTAGTCATCTTAATATCAGATAAAATTGACTTTCAACCCAAAGTCATCAAAAGGGACCCTGAGGGACACTTCTTGCTGGTCAAAGGAAAAATACAAAAAGAAGAACTGTCAATCCTGAACATCTATGCCCCAAATGCAAGGGCACCCTCTTTCGTAAAAGAAACTTTATTAAAACTGAAAGCGCACATTGCACCTAACACAATAATTGTGGGTGACTTCAACACTGCACTTTCCTCAATGGACTGATCAGGAAAACAGAAACTAAACAGGGACACAATGAAACTAATTGAAGCTTTGGACCAATTAGATTTAACAGATATATATATAGAACATTCTATCCTAAAACAAAAGAATATACCTTTTTCTCAGCACCTCATGGTACCTTCTCCAAAATCGACCATATAATTGGTCACAAGTCAGACCTCAACAAATATAAGAAGATCGAACTAATCCCATGCCTCCTATCTGATCACTATGGAGTAAAAGTGGTCTTCAATAGCAACAGAAACAACAGAAAACCCACATACACGTGGAAACTGAACAATACTCTACTCAATGATACCTTGGTCAAGGAAGAAATAAAGAAAGAAATTAAAGACTTTTTAGAACATAATGAAAATGAAAACACAACATACCCAAATCTATGGGACACAATGAAAGCAGTCCTAAGAGGAAAACTCATAGCCCTGAGTGCCTCCAAAAAGAAAATGGAGAGAGCATACCTTACCAGCTTAATGACACACCTGAAAGCCCTAGAACAAAAAGAAGCTATTTTGCCCAGGAGGAGTAGAAGGCAGGAAATCATCAAACTCAGGGCCGAAATCAATCAAGTAGAAACAAAGAGAACCATACAAAAAATCAACAAAACCAGGAGCTGGTTCTTTGAGAAAATCAACAAGATAGATAAACCCTTAGCCAGACTGACCAAAGGGCACAGAGAAAGTATCCAAATTAACAAACTTAGAAATGAAAAGGGAGACATAACAACGGAAACTGAGTAAATCCAAAAAATCATCAGATCCTACTACAAGAGCCTGTACTCAACACAACTGGAGAATCTGGAGGAAATGGACAATTTCCTTGACAGATACCAAATACCAAAATTAAATCAGGACCAACTAGACCATCTAAACAGTCCCATAATGCCTAAAGAAATAGAAGGAGTCATAGAAAGTCTTCCAACCAAAAAAAGCACGGGACCAGATGGCTTCGGTGCAGAATTCTACCAGACCTTCAAAGAAGAGTTAACACCAATACTCTTCAAGCTATTCCACAGGATAGAAACAGAAGGAACACTACCCAATTCCTTCTACGAAGCCACAATTACACTGATACCAAAGCCACAAAAAGATCCAACAAAGAAAGAGAACTTCAGACCAATTTCCCTTATGAACATCGATGCAAAAATACTCAATAAAATTCTTGCCAACCGAATCCAAGAACACATCAAGACGATCATCCACCATGATCAAGTAGGCTTTATCCCGGGAATGCAGGGTTGGTTCAATATACGGAAATCCATCAATACAATCCACTACATAAACAAACTCAAAGAACAAAACCACATGGTCATTTCATTGGATGCTGAAAAAGCATTTGACAAAATTCAGCATCCCTTCATGCTTAAAGTCTTGGAGAGAACAGGAATTCAAGGCCCATACCTAAACATAGTAAAAGCAATATACAGCAAACCGGTAGCCAGCATCAAACTAAATGGAGAGAAACTTGAAGCAATCCCACTGAAATCAGGGACCAGACAAGGCTGCCCCCTTTCTCCTTATCTTTTCAATATTGTACTTGAGGCACTAGCTCGGGCAATTGGACAACGTAAGGAGGTCAAAGGGATACAAATTGGAAAGGAAGAAGTCAAACTATCATTATTTGCAGACGACATGATCGTCTACCTAAGTGACCCAAAGAACTCCACTAGAGAGCTCCTACAGCTGATAAACAACTTCAGCAAAGTGGCAGGTTATAAAATCAACTCCAGCAAATCAGTGGCTTTCCTATACTCAAAGGATAAGCAGGCTGAGAAAGAAATTAGGGAAATGACCCCCTTCACAATAGCCACAAACAGTATAAAGTATCTTGGGGTGACTCTTACCAAACATGTGAAAGATCTGTATGACAAGAACTTCAAGACTCTGAAGAAGGAAATGGAAGAAGACCTCAAAAAATGGGAAAACCTCCCATGCTCATGGATCGGTAGAATCAATATAGTTAAAATGGCCATTTTGCCTAATGCACTATACAGATTCAATGCAATGCCCATCAAAATCCCAACTCAATTCTTCACAGAGTTAGAAAGAGCAATTATCAAATTCATCTGGAACAACAAAAAACCCAGGATAGCTAAAACTATTCTCAGCAACAAAAGAAAATCTGGGGGAATCAGTATCCCTGACCTCAAGCAATACTACAGAGCAATAGTGTTAAAAACTGCATGGTATTGGTACAGTGACAGGCAGGAGGATCAATGGAACAGGATTGAAGATCCAGAAATGAACCCACACACCTATGGCCACTTGATCCTCGACAAAGACGCTGAAAACATCCAATGGAAAAAAGATAGCCTTTTCAACAAATGGTGCTGGTTCAACTGGAGGTCAGCATGCAGAAGAATGCGAATTGATCCATCCTTGTCTCCTTGTACTAAGCTCAAATCCAAATGGATCAAGGACCTCCACATAAAGCCAGACACTCTGAAGCTAATAGAAAAGAAACTGGGGAAGACCCTTGAGGACATCGGTACAGGGAGAAAGTTTCTGAACAGAACACCAATAGCGTATGCTCTAAGAGCAAGAATTGACAAATGGGACCTCATAAGGTTACAGAGTTTCTGTAAGGCAAAGGACACCATCAAGAGGACAGATCGGCAACCAACAAATTGGGAAAAGATCTTCACCAATCCTACATCAGATAGAGGGCTAATATCCAATATATATAAAGAACTCAAGAAGTTAGACTCCAGAAAACTGAACAACCCTATTAAAAAATGGGGTACAGAGTTAAACAAAGAATTCTCACCTGAAGAACTTCGGATGGCGGAGAAGCATCTTAAAAAATGCTCAACTTCATTAGTCATTAGGGAAATGCAAATCAAAACAACCCTAAGATTTCATCTTACACCAGTCAGAATGGCTAAGATTAAAAATTCAGGAGACAGCAGGTGTTGGAGAGGGTGCGGAGAAAGAGGAACACTCCTCCACTGCTGGTGGGGTTGCAAATTGGTACAACCACTCTGGAAAGCAGTCTGGCGGTTCCTCCGAAAACTGGGCACCTCACTTCCAGAAGATCCTGCTATACCACTCCTGGGCATATACCCAGAGGATTCCCCACCATGTAATAAGGATACATGCTCTACTATGTTCATAGCAGCCCTATTTATAATTGCCAGATGCTGGAAAGAACCCAGGTATCCCTCAACAGAAGAGTGGATGCAAAAAATGTGGTATATCTACACAATGGAGTACTATTCAGCCATTAGAAACAATGAATTCATGAAATTCTTAGGCAAATGGATGGAGCTAGAGAACATCATACTAAGTGAGGTAACCCAGACTCAAAAGGTGAATCATGGTATGCACTCACTAATAAGTGGTTATTAACCTAGAAAACTGGAATACCCAAAACATAATCCACACATCAAATGAGATACAAGAAGAAAGCAGGAGTGGTCCCTGGTTCTGGAAAGACTCAGTGAAACAGTATTTGGCAAAACCAGAACAGGGAACTGGGAAGGGGTGGGAGGGAGGACAGGGGAAGAGAAGGGGGCTTACGGGACTTTCGGGGAGTGGGGGGGGCTAGAAAAGGGGAAATCATTTGAAATGTAAATAAATTATATCGAATAAAAAAATACTCATCTCAAAAAAAAAAAAAGAAAGAAAACTGGGCATGGCACTTCCGGAGGACCCTGCTATACCACTCCTGAGGATATACCCAGAGGATTCCTCAGCATATAATAAGGACACATGTTCCACTATGTTCATAGCAGCCCTATTTGTAGTAGCCAGAAGCTGGAAAGAAACCAGGTGTCCCTCAAGGAAGGAATGGAAACAAAAAATATGGTATATATACACAATGGAGTACTATTCAGCCATTAGAAACAATGAATTCATGAAATTCGTAGACAAATGGATGGAGCTGGAGAACATCATACTAAGTGAAGTAACCCAGTCTCAAAAGATCAATCATGGTATGCACTCACTGATAAGTGGATATTAACCTAGAAACTTGGAATACCCAAGAAATAATCCACATACTAAATGATTTCCAAAAAGAACAGAGGAGTGGCCCCTGGTTCTGGAAAGACTCAATGCAACAGTATACGGCAATACCAGAACAGGGAAGTGGGAAGGAGTAGATGGAGGAACAGGGGGAGGGAAGAGGGCTTATGGGACTTGCAGGGAGTGGAGACCCAGAAAAGGAGACATCATTTAATATGCAAATAAAGAATACATCGAATAAAAAAAAAGAATCTGATGGGTACTCTGGTAGGTCTTGTGTATGCTGTCACTCTCTTTGAGTGCTTTGCTTGGCTGATTTAAGAAGACTTGTGCTTCCAGTTCTTCCACCTCTCTGGCTCTTACACTGTTTCTGCCTCCTCTTCCACAGGGGTTCTTGATCTCTGGGGGAAGAGATTTAATGGGGACATCCATTTCAATCTGTATTCCAAAGGGGTGCCTCCCTCTATTCCCACTCTCTCTCTCTCTCTCTCTCTCTCTCTCTCTCTCTCTCTCTCTCTCTCTCTCTCTCTGTGTGTGTGTGTGTGTGTGTGTGTGTGTGTGTGTGTGTGTGTGTACATGTGTTTGTAAAGCATCTGGCTGTAGGTTTCTGTATTTGTTCCCATCTATGTATGCAAGAGGTAGCTTCTCTGATGATGGATGAATAAGGCTTTGATCTATGAATAGGAACTATGAAAAAAGCAGAATGCCATTTTGTTGTTATATTTTTCAGACCACTAGTATTTAGTTTTATGCTATGTCTCTGTGTTATATAGTATCTGATCTTTTGTCACCTAAGTGATGTCCAGAGTAGACTAAATTTCATGGAGTGACCCTTGAGTCAAATCAGATGATGCTTGGATACTCTCCCAAGTTTTTTGTCACTATTGCCTTTGCATATTTGAGAAGCAAACATCATTGTAGATCTAAGTGTTTATGGCTGAGTTAGGCATTATAGCATAAAAATGGTTGTAGATATATCTTATAATCCTACAGGTCAAGTAATGGTAGAGAGATCTGACAGATTTTAAATGAAATGCTCATAAAACAGAAAAGGGATATAGAATCTCCCAAAGATAGTTTAAATAATACTTTATAAACATTAACTTTTTAAAATGCCAACTAGACAGCACAGTGGCTGAAAAGCCCTAAATTTTAGAAAGGGCTGCTGAATTAGATCAGCATAAGCATATGATATATCTCAGAATGGGAGACAGAACATAAATTGCACTGGGGAAGAGAATATGCTCTTGTATCAACAGGAGACGAAAGCTAGATATTCCTTCCAAGTTGATAAAAATCAGATGTGCCATACCCAGAAGATGTAGGCTGCACCTATGAAGGAAAACACAAAGCAGAACAAAACAGGTAATATCAATGTCTGATGGCTCTAAGATTGGCCAAGACATGAAAATGTCTTCAGCCAGGACATCAGCTATGCATAACCAATAAATCTGATTGTCTACAGAATCCTCAAAATTTATCATGCCATCCTTTCAAATGGCTTTGAAAGAAATTATATTCTAGTTTAGTTACAAAGTACAAAATAACTTAGAAAGACAGATGCCTTACCTTCTCAAAGAGAAAAAAATTATCTTTAGTTGAACTGTGCACACTGCACATTCCATTCATGTTATTACAGAAATGTATGTTACCTTTGAGAGTTTTATATTTACAGACAGCAAGAAAGTCAATATAGCCCTGACAAGATTTTCCTCAGGGATGCTGAGATGCCAACCTCAGCTTTCAGGGCTGTCCTGAAGCTCCTAGTTTTTACTATTCTGCTGAGACATTACTTACACCTTTACCTCCCAGACGTGTGGTGTCTCTGATTATCATGGAATCCTTAACATTAACAGGGAGTAAAATATGGACATTATTATACATACAAGCCTTATAATCATAGCAGCCATGGACACTCCTGGAGGTTCATGCCTGCTGGCCCTGTCCCAGGGGCAAAAACCACGTCATTGTATCCCTACCAAGGCCATGCTGGACCCAGCATTTGTTAATTAACCATAGTTCAGTTTCAGAATTCTCAATTTTTCCCTTTTTCGAGCTCTTCTGTTTGCTTTGTGGATTTACTTTCAATATTGTTATGATACCTGTAACTTTCCTATGAATGAGAAAAGATTAAATCTTATTTTGCATAACAATTCTTATATACAATAGAAAAAGGGACTTCCTTGGCTGGAAAGAGAACATCTACTACAAGAATACTAGAGTCTGAAATCATGGAGAAAGCAAACTGGTACTCACCTGGATGGTTCGTTCGAACTGTATAACTTTCATAGTGCTGGAGGACACTATGCACACTACAGGGGGAAAAGTAGTAATCACTGTCACTCAGATGTAAATCCTGCAAAGTATTAAATCAACTGGTGTGACATGATTATGTTCACTGCTACAATGGTGGCATAAATATTGTGGGAGTAACCAAGTCAAATTTACATGGATGTAAGGTCAGTGAGCTAATAGTGACCTGGCACAATTTAAGAGATCAAGAACTTTTGAGTAGATTGGTCAGAGAGCCTAGTGCTACTATTCCATTAAATAATATAGCACTGAAATAATTCCAAATGGATTATTGATATACCCTTTATATCAATCCATTAAAAATGCTTTTCAGAGAAGTTTTTCTTTCAGTAGATGGCAATTATTACAGAGATTTTCACCTGTTCATCATGCAGAGATTAGGAAACTGTAAAGTTCTAGACTCTAAATAGAACATACACACCACACTCCTCACAAGGCTCAGAAATCTTAGCAGGCATGGAGGAATATTTTAAGAGTCAGAGTGGTGGATATGTTCAAGGAAATGCTTTGTTTTCCTGACACAACAAAGCAGTCGAATATATTAATTCACAGTGTTTGGAACAACATGCAAAGCATCTGGGAAAACTTGGGCACAAAATCTTACCACTAACTGAGAAGTTAATAGCATTTTATAACTGGGGTGTTTCCTTTAATAGTGTCACAGTTCAACCACAGAATAGGCAGGCCCTAATCCCAAAAATAGTTGGGCAATGCTAACAGGACTCAATGGAAAGGGCTGGAAGGAAAAGGGAAAACCTGAAAGTTAGGTGGGTAGGGAGGCAGAGTGGGAGAAAGGGTAGGTATGAAATGAAATGAAGAGGGTTAATTGAGATCAAAATTCATTGTATGAAATTTCAAGGAATTATTGCAATACTATTTTTAGAAATTAATGCACAAAATAGTGTTTGAAAAGAAGATAAGGAAATTAATACAAGGACGAAGTTGAAAGAAGAAATGATGGAAATAATCACATGAGTAAGTAATAAAAATAAAAGAACAAATCAGCAAAGGCCAATGAAAATAAAGAAAAAATATAATAACCAAAAAGATGAGAATAAAGAAATAAGAGAAAAAAATTTTGCAGTTGAATAAAAGATAATTGAAATGAGGAGAGCAGAAAAGAGAAAAGACTAAATAGTTAAATATTAAAAATTGAGTATTAGGACTTCTATCTGAAATCCATGTGCTTGGAAGACTGAAGCTCAAGTAACACAAGCCTCAGGCTAGGCTGACCCTATAGTGAGAACCAAACTTTACAAAGAGCATAGAAAAAGAAAGAGGGTGAGGAAATTAGAAAGAAAAAAGAAATGAGAAAATAAGAGAAAATTACAATAAAATTAGATTGAAAACTTGTTTGTAAATATTTAAAGCAATCTGATCTGTTCAAAGGCTCTGTAAGGAATGAGAGAGGGTCAGTCGCTGTCCACCAGTCTGCTCTTCCTAACAGAGAGAACGATTGGCAAGCTTTCTACCAGCCTGCCAACTGCTCTGAAGTCCCCAGAATACATCTCTGACCCGCTTCTCATTTATCATCTCTCAAGGCTACCACTTCTAGGAGTCGTTTCATGACCTTTGCTTGGAAGTCCCGAACGCAGATCAATGGAGAGGCTTCGAGTTCCAACCCAAAGACTCAGATGAATCATTTCAAAATGGCGTCTCATTCCATCAATACAGCCAAATGCCAGGGATAGAGGAGAGAACTCGGCATGAGCATACTACAGATGATGAGACTGTGTTTCTGCTTAGTGTTGGCACTACTTCAATGCTGTTTTCTGAACCTTACACTATTTCTTTCACCTTTGCCATAGTCTATAGCCCAGTTGCTTTCAGGTATATTGGTTGTTGAAGCTCTCTCTGTCCCTCAATTCTAAGCTACAAAATGTCAGGTTTTCTGTTTTTGTTTGTCTGTTTGTTTGTTTTCATGATTCTGTCTCCTCACTTCAATACTTTTCCACTGCAAAAACACCTGGAGCTGTGAGACGTTGGTGGATGTTACAAGTTAGCCATGGTTCTATATTTCTAACAGTTAAACACTGGGAATGGGATGGTGGGTAAACAAACTCACATGTCACACAATGAATTGCACGTGTGTGTGTGTGTGTGTGTGTGTGTGTGTGTGGGTGGGTGGGTGGGTGTTACACAGAATGAAAAAAATTAGAGTATGAGGTTTATAAGCAGTTTCTCATTGAGCAACTATAAGCATACTAACAAATGCATAGTGTGTTCTCTCTCCAAATATACATTATTTTCATTTTTCATAGAGAAGACAGCATTCTTCCTACTAAAAAAAGAAAAACCCCAGAAATAGCACATTTATCTTCTAAGTGATTATCATGTTGTTGAAAGTCTATATGTTTATAATGCTGATTCTTGTCAAGATTTTCAAATCAAAATAGACATAGTTCAGGACAAACACAAAGTAAGATTCAGTTGTGGTTTTCCTTTTTGTTAGTCTATTTGTTTGCTTGGAGAGTTTTTTCTCAGTTATTAATTTTAAAAACAATCTGTTCCATTTAATATTATACAAAGTATTTATTGCACATATTTGTTTTAAAATTTTCATCAAAGGAACCTCTCTACTCCAGTATTTAATAAAGTCTTAAGATCTATATTATGGATTGGCTGAGGGATTTGTTTTTGCAATAGGTTCATTTAATAAGTATGTCCGTGAATGCCAATCAATGGGCGAGGTCTCTAGGGTACAGAAAAGAATAAAGAGGATTTATATGGATGAAATCCTGTGGGTCTTGGCTTCTTTAGCACTCGGTAGTTTCCAAGAAGTCTTGAACTTCTTTTTTACTGATGTTTTTGCTTGTCGATCTTTTCCTGGAATCAAAAAATTAAGTTTTTTAAAGCATCAAGTGGACATAAAAGTGTAACAGAGATACTAAAATATACAAATAAAGTTTATTTGTACTGCATAAGACATTACACATCTCTCTTAAAATGTTCAGACTTCCCAACATATCATTTTTCTTTCTATAATTTATTTTTTATTCAATTTACATATAAATCACAGCCCCCTTCCATCCTCTTCCCCAACATAAAATCTCACCTTTTCTCCATATCCTTGATAATGTCAATAAATGGACGATTTACGGTCTCTGGCAGAAAGTAGATGTTGATTGTCATCACGATGGGTACGACTCCATAGAGAATCATGGGAAGATGCACAAAATACTTTCTAGTAACAAGTGTTAGTGCAGACAGTACTACTGCTAAGCGAGCAACAGTTATATAAACACCATTTATAGTTGTCCTGCAAAGAGACCAGAGATGCAAAGCCTGAATCTACAAGCTTGGTCTTAATTGTACCATTTTCAGTACAGATATCTGACATCACCCATGATCTATCTATCTATCTATCCATCTATCTATCTATCTATCTATCTATCTATCTATCTATCTATCTATCTATCTATTTATCTATCTATCTAAATGCCTTCTAAAGTTCTATAACAAGCATTATTTTCAAATAGACACAGAGTTTTTGCATTTCTTGAACATACTATAATGTGTTAAACTATAGTTTTTGTTGTCAATAGAGTATACACTACATTGTGATCTTTAGCATTCTCATGTGCAAAATGAATGAAATAGATATTGTATCTATTAGGGTTACTTGATAAAACAAGATAAGTTAAATTTAAACTCAAATACAAATATTATTTTAGTAAGTAGTATCCAACATTTATTTACTTACTGTTTTATTTACACCAAAAAATCCTGATATCTATATACATTTTAAATTTAATGAATTGACCCTACTTTCTTCCTTTTTCTTTTCAGGTTAAGTTCTGTCCTAGTACATAGACTGTCAATGAAAATTTTAGCAAAAATAGTTTATAAACTAGAGATTTTCTACTTGGCTGATAGCGCTTTCTTATAGAACTTTAGAAAATAAAATGTTGCAAAAAAATGAAATCTAAAGAATAAAATATAACTTGACAATTTGAATCCAAGTAAGATTAGGATTGCATCTCATTTTTTCAAAAAAATTACATGAAATTGCCATTTTACATGTATTTTATAATTTGTCTTCTACACAAATCAATGCATTTTTCCCAAGTGGGCATATTTAAATGGACATTAAATTATAAATGTTAAAATTAATTACTAAGTAAATTAATGAAGCCCTCAGAAAACCATTGGTTTATTTGGAATAAGAAGTGGATACTGGGCAGTCTGGCGGTTCCTCCGAAAACTGGGCACCTCACTTCCAGAAGATCCTGCTATAACACTCCTGGGCATATACCCAGAAGACTCCCCACCATGTAATAAGGATACATGTTCTACTATGTTCATAGCAGCCCTATTTATAATTGCCAGATGCTGGAAAGAACACAGGTATCCCTCAACAGAAGAGTGGATGCAAAAAATGTGGTATGTCTACACAATGGAGTACTATTCAGCCATTAGAAACAATGAATTCATGAAATTCTTAGGCAAATGGATGGAGCTAGAGAATATCATACTAAGTGAGGTAACCCAGACTCAAAAGGTGAATCATGGTATGCACTCACTAATAAGTGGATATTAACCTAGAAAACTGGAATACCCAAAACATAATCCACACATCAAATGAGGTACAAGAAGCAAGGAGGAGTGGCCCCTGGTTCTGGAAAGACTCAGTGAAACAGTATTCGGCAAAACCAGAATGGGGAAGTGGGAAGGGGTGGGTGGGAGGACAGGGGAAGAGAAGGGGGCTTACGGGACTTTCGGGGAGTGGGGGGGCTAGAAAAGGGAAATCATTTGAAATGTAAATAAATTATATCGAATAAAAAAAAAGAAGTGGATACTGGGATAGAAATAGCTTCAGGGAATTATATTCCAATTACAAATGGTAAACTTTTGCACATGTAATATAAAGCATAGAACCTACACATGCAAATTATATATTGATGACAAAATTGACTAAGAGGGTTCATTTACAGTTAACCATATGCTAATTTCAGTTAATTAATTATGTTAATATTATTCTCCACAAATAATAATAACATTATAATTTTTTATTGCAATTTTTACATTTATTTGTTTGACTGTACATATCCTGCAGCATATCAATGGAGGTTAGAGAACAGCTTCTGAAAGTAGGTTCTATTCTCTACCACATGTTTCCAGGGATCCAACTCAGCTTTTCAGACTCAGTGGTGTTAAGTGCTTTTACCCACAGAACCATCTCCTAGGCCTTTATTTTACAATATTTTTAAAAAGATTTTTATATGTATATGTTTGTCTGCATGTACGTATGTGTACCACATGGGTACTTAAGTCAGGAGAGGCAACCTATCTCCTAGGACTTGAGTTACAGAAGATTTTTGAGCTACTGTATAGGTTTTGGGGCCAAATTTGGATCCCATGTAAAAGCAGAAAACACTGCTCAATGCTAAACCATCTCTCCAGCTCCCAATTTAACTTTTGATTTTTTAAATAAAATTCAATGATTTTTAAAGTCAAACATTCTAACTACCACATAATCCAAATTAATTTTTATTTTGAGATAGGGTTTCTCTGTGTAGCTCTGGCTACCCTGGAACTCACTTTGTAGACTAGGCTTGAAATCAGTGATTTTCCTGCCTCTGCATCTTGAATGTTGGAATTAAAAGTGTGAGCCACTACACCCAGCTCAGATTAAGTTGTTTTTTTTTAATTTTTTTATTCGATATAATTTATTTACATTTCAAATGATTTCCCCTTTTCTAGTCCCCCACTCCCTGAAAATCCCGTAAGCCCCCTTCTCTTCCCCTGTCCTCCTTTTAAAAAGAAGGAAGAGCCCGGATAGCTCAGTCAGTAGAGCATCAGACTTTTAATCTGAGGGTCCAGGGTTCAAGTCCCTGTTCGGGTGCTAAGTTTTTTTGTGGAAATCTGCATTTACAAACAATCATTGTTAGGCTGTATCGTTTGATAAGAGCATTATAATAACAAAAAAGAAAGAAGAATCCATGGGCGGTAATAGATAAATGATGTACCTGAATTATTGAGATGGCTAATGTGGCAGGAAGGCTTTAAGGATGCATATTTATCCAATAAGATAACAACCTACACATACAAAATATGGTGCCCCTCTCTTCATAACTCAACAAAATCCTTCTAAAAAGTTAGCTTTTATCAGGTAAATTCAAGGTTGTCTAACAATCATGTCTTACTGCTGGATGCCCTGTATCCCACCAAGAATGTCATTAACTCCACTACTGAAAAACAAAACCATATGTTTTTTTTTTTTTAATTTAAGGGAATGGAATCCCTGACAGATATATAAAAATATACTCATTAAGATGTTTTGTTATTTGGGTGGTTCGAAAAATCAAAAAATGTCCATTCACAATGGAGAGTTTTGTCTTAAGAGAATATGTAATATTTGTTAAGAGTAATCGAAATTTTTTGGCTGAATAATTAAAATAATTAGTAGGGAAAGCGGGTTATATCTAATTGAGTTGAGAAAGGGTTACATGACATATTCAAACAAGATTCTTGCCAAGACACTAGTTTATGCTCCACAAATTGACAGCAAGATCCCATCGCTGAAGACAATACAGATAACTCATTGAACATGGAGAGGTTGAGCTGCTGCCTACTTAAAGCCTTCACTCCTACTTCCCAACCTCTTTGATACAGAAAGGTACTTTGACCTACAATGATGGCCCGCCTGTAAAACATGCTAAGGCAATGGTGGCACAAAGCTGGTGGGGTTAATCAAACAATGCCTGATTCGACATATGGCATATCGTGTGAGAAAATAATGTATTTTTACTAAAAGGAAAAAGAGGAAGAAGAGGAGGAGTAAATATTCATCACAAACAAATGTAAATAATGAAATAACAAGCAGGATTTTTAGTAACTTCCAAAACAAGTTGTCTGATAGCTCGCACTATACATGAAATTGTCAAATGTTTTGAAATTCTCTATTGAAGAGAGAAAACTTAAAAAGTTTTCCCATTAGTAATAGAAAATGTGTCCATAAGGAATACAGAGGTGAGTGTTATCTTTGGCAAACAAACATAAGGAACTCATTTTTGTAAGGTAAAGGCTCAGCTTTGAACATCTGAAGCTCTAATGTCCTTGAACACGTATGAGTGATTAGGGCTGTATTATAGGTCATTGTGCTATATGCCATCCATTCTTTAATATGCAACATTTTGTTTTTGTACACAAAAACATCTTCAGGAAAGTACCTTTTCAAATTTTGTAAACAAGTGGTCTTTGAGCCATCAAAGATGTAAAATAATAGGCTAGGCTAGGATATTATTTTAAGCCCAATGAGATAGAGTAAGAAGAAACTAGTAGTCTGTGTGCTGAAATTTTTGTATGTAACCAGAGTTTTTAAAATGCAATGATGTAGAAGGAGATGGGAAGATTTTACAGAATATTTTTACCTGCTAAATTATTCTTTCAACTGCTGCCTAAATGTCTACTTATCTCTAACATTGTGGGAGGACACTTTCTGTTTACCTTATTTTTAAGTTAGCTTATGAGATAATGGCTTTAGCTATGATGCTTTCATACATAGGTAATTATGTTTAGTTGTTATTCATTACTCTCTCCTCCCTCTCCCCCTTCTAATCCCTGGGCTCACTGGTCCTTCCCCCACAGCTGTCCCACCTTCTGTTTTCATGTAATATGCACTTCATTGCATTCTCCTTTTCCTCTCCTCTTGTATTTTCCCTTCTGTTTTCTACTTGTATGACCTATACACACAAACATAAACACACACACACTCATGCACATATTACATCATATCACATCAACCTCACTCGCCTTTACACAGGTTGTACTGCTTAGTTTTGTGTCAAATTGACTCAAGGTAAAGTCATTGAAGAAGAGGGAACTTCATTTAAGAAAATGCCTCCATAAAATCAGGTTGTAGATGGGTCTCCGATGCATTTTTAAAATTAGTGATTTTGGGAGAAAGCCTAGCCCATTGGATTGTATCATTCCTGGGCTGATGGTACTGGCTTCTTTTAGAAAGCAGGCTGAACAAGCTATGTGGAGCAAGCCGTAAGTACTCCTCCATGGTTCCTGCCCTGCTTGAGTTCCTGTCATGACATCATTTGATGGTGAAACTGTGATGTGGAAGAATAAGATGAATAAACCTTTACCTCTCTGAGTTGCTTTGGTCATGGTGTTTCATCACAGCAATAGTAACCCAACCAAGACACAGGACATCTAAGCTATGAGTCAGCATGCACTTTATAGGCCTAACAAATCTATAGACTATTCCATCCAACAGAAACAGAATGCACATCTTCTCAACACTCCATAAAACTTTTTTTGAAGTAGTCTAAATGGTAGAAATGCCTTGTAAAATAACACCCATTTTACTCATTAAAATTTTCTAGAATGTTCAATAGTATTCAGAATATGGACCATTGCAGTTTCTTTTCTTACCTGAGTGCCACTGGCATGAGTTCATTGCTGTAAGCTGTGCTTACACTACAGAAAGCTGCAAAAGATCCTTTTCCCAAAATGAAAATAATAAGGCGCAAGATGTGCATCTCTGCAAGCAATGTTAAAGGGAGAAAATGCTTATTCTATCAATATTTTTTGACCTCTAATTCAAAAAACTTAAAAATAGTTTTTTACATATTAACTACTAAACTATTATCTGGAATCAAGTACTACTGTTTTATGAAAATACACATTCTGATTATGGTTCCCCTCCTATAACTCTTCATAGATCCTCTCTACTTCTCTACCCACCCAAATCTACATCCTTTTCCGCACTTTATTGTTAGAAACAAAAAAGGCATCTTAAAAATAAAAATAATAACTCAAGAAGTTAGACCCCAGGGAACCAAATAACCCTATTTAAAAATGGGGTACAGATCTAAACAAAGAATTTTCACCTGAAGAAATTTGGATGGACGAGCGGCACCTTAAGAAGTGCTCAACATCATTAGTCATTAGGGAAATGCAAATTAAAACAACCCTGAGATTTCACCTTACACCAGTCAGAATGGCTAAGGTCAAAAACTCAGGAGACAGCAAGTGTTAGCAAGGATGTGGAGAAAGAGGAACACTCTTCCCCTGATGGTGGGGCTGTAAGATGGTACAACCACTTTGGAAATCAGTCTGGCTGTTCCTCAGAAAACTGGACATGACACTTCCGGAGGACCCTGCTATACCTCTCCTGGGCATATACCCACATTCACGTATCTATACATTCACATCTAGCATGAACACACACTCACACACCTGTATAATTAAACATGAAATAAATATTCAAATAAATAGGGTCTAGTGTTCTTTTAGGCAGTAGAGCATGAGTTATATTTTTGTATTTGAAAATCTAAGTCTACATGGATATACATTAACAGTAAGATTCTGAACACTGATGAAGTCTCACCTTCAGGGAGAAATATGTTGATGGTAATACAACTTCCAGTTGCAAGGAGCAGAAAAGCAATTAAAGGACGACGGCTTGCATTTTTTAATGTAAAATATGTGAGTGATTTACTGGGTATGTCTATCATTCCTAGGAGAATCTGGGTCAGGAATATATTCTTTCCCAACATTTGAACATCCAACAAGAGGCCAAAAATGCTGAAAAATTCTGCAAAACTGGGAGAGAACACACAGAGGCATTCAACCAACTGAGGAAACAAAACATTTTATTATAGTGTGTGTGTGTGTGTGTGTGTGTGTGTGTGTGCGCGCGTGCGTGTGTGCGTGTGCATGTGCGTGTGCGTGCATGTGTGTGTGTGTGTGTGTGTATGTGTGTGCCTGTGGGTGTGATTTGGCTCATCATTTGCTTTAAAGATACAACTAAAATAAAATTTCAAGTATTGCATAAAATTGAGTTTTGTAATGTTACAGAGCCTACTTAAGAGGAAAGCATAAAAATAAGATAATTATGGAAATGATCAATAAATTGAGCAGAGTTTATAAGGAAACTTATATTTAAAACATTCTTAACTTGGTTTACTGCTTTAATAGACTCTACATTTGATGTGTGTCAAGTCCTGGGCAGGGAGTATGAAGCTGTCTTTAGTGATCATTTTCTATATAGAAAACAAGGGACTGAAAATCTGCATCTTGTAACTCTTGAAACAGTGCAAGAGTATATCATGTAAGATGTGTATATTTAGGAAGGTCAAATAATTTATCCTGAGGTCCTTTTTCTTTTCCTGAAATTTGAGTTAGAAGTAAATTCACTGGAGAAAGCTGCAGTTGTCGTGTACAAATGTATTATCACTTGCAATGGTCCTGCCGTACTGGTCTCATATAATTGCCTAATGTGTTGCAAAGATGTTCATTTGTAACATCTGGAGATCACAGAAGATCTCAAACTTTGAGAAAAACTTGAAATTTTTGTAGATTTGATTTCAATGTTATGCATTGAGGCTTACTGCTCTAAAGTATAAATAAAATTGTTTGATTTCGTTTAAAACCTGCTTTATTGTTCTCATTATTTAGCGAAACTTAGTTGAGGTCTAAATTGCCTTTTTAATTTCATGCTTATATTTCTCCAGTTTCTGTAAATTACAACCATCCTATGAACCATTTAAAAAATCATGACCCATGTAAGTTGCTTTTAATCCTTCCCTACATATATTTATAATTTGGTTTCTAGTGTCTTGAATAAAGGGTAAAGGAGAAAGTTGTTGACCCCAGGCATTCCTCAAAGGGCTTAGCATGATGCTGAAGCAGTTGAATATATGATAGTGAAGGGAGGAGGGTAAAGTACTCACATTAAAATGGCATTACAAACCACTATTTTACGTATCATAGGGTTAATAATGATGTCGTTTATTCTAAAATGCTTTCCGGTTGAATTTACATCTTCCTTAAGTTTGGATTTCAAGTCCTTCAGAATGAAAAAAGATCAAGGCAACATATTTAGGTTGAACAGAAGCTTGAAACAAATTCTCCACAAATTATATTTCACTCTTCCATGCTGCTATACTCCGTCTATGACTAGCTCATAAAACCAGAGTGGCACTGATCATACTCCAACCAGCTAAAAGAAAAATAGGAATGGCAAGATCACTTAAAGTGAGGGCACTTGCCACCAAGCCTCATGACTTAAGTCCAACCCCAGCACTCACAGTTCAAGTCTAGAAGTGACTCCCATATATTGTCCTCTGACCCTCATATGACCTTCCTTGCAAGGGTATGCCCCCAATACATATATACAAAATGAATAATAAGTACAATTAAAATTTTTGAAGCAAATAAGTAAAAAATGAAGATAAATTAATAAATGTTTAAATGAAAAACTAGATATTATACATGCTGTGAAACTGTTTCCTGGTAAAATATAAAATTACTTTCTAATAATTCCTAAATTGTTTTTTACTAGAAACTATTGGAGCAGACTAGTCTGACATAGTCATAACTAGATATGTTATATGACATAGTCTAATGCTCAAACTGACTGACTGCTGTCAAACTCTTCCTAGGAATCCCCACTGAATCAGTTACATTTGATGATGAGTCAAGTCCTGTACCTGATTAACTACCAGAAAAATTACAGTTAATTTTTTATTGTATCTTTGCAGATTTTTACATATCTTATATCGCTGTTAACTTATGTGAAATTAATTTTTTCAGCCAAATTCTATATTAAATATTAACTTTTATACTCAACTTTTTAAATGATTTTTAATTAGATCTTTTTCTTTTCTTATTTTTATTATTTATGAACACCACATCATGAACTCTAATCACACTCCCTATTCCTCCCAGGTCCATCCCCTCCCCTTGTAACCACACCCATAAAGAAGAAGAAGGAGGGAGAGGAGGAGGGAGGAGGAGGAGGAGGAAGGAGGAGGATGAAGGAAGGAGGAAGGAGGAGCAAGGGGGAAGGAGGAGGAGAAGAAGCAGGAGGAGGAGGAGGAGAGGAAGAGGAGGAGGAGGAGAAGGAGGAGGAGGAGGAGGAGGAGAAGAAGAAGAAAGAAGAAGAAGAAGAAGAAGAAGAAGAAGAAGAAGAAGAAGAAGAAGAAGAAGAAGAAGAAGAAGAAGAGAAGGAAGGAGAGGAAGAAGAAGAGGAGGAGGAGGAAAGAGGAAGAGAAGGAAAGAGGAGGAGGAGGAAGAAGAGGAGGAGGAGGAGCCCAATTTGTGCTGTTCCTAGCATTGTAAATAACACTAAATAAAATCAGCAGATTGTATTTATATATTTAGATGTTCATATATTACAACGACAATTAAAGAAAAAAAGAGGCTGTGAATCATGGGGAGTAGGAAGGGGGTGTCATTGAAGGAGGAAAGTGAAGGGGGAAATTACACATTTTAATTAAAATAGACATTTTAAAGAGGTAGTAATGATACTCATATTACTTAAGTCTATCCCCAAATTCTTCTAGTTCTTGAGTATGTTTGCCTATAATTTCACTGTGGTTCTTATTATTTGATAGCAACAGGAATGTAAAGATAATGGTAATGTGTGTCTAGTACCTCAATGGATAGACTTTGTGCAAAGTCTTTCTTCCCATTGATGGAGGCAATTCTCTGGAGCTCCTTCCATGCTTGATCTGTTTTGCCAGTGATCATAAGCCACCGGACTGATTCTGGCATCCAGCTGTTTAAAATGCAGTGAATAGAAGGGGAGGTCATATTCCAGTCCAATGACATTCCTGTTGTATCCAGGAAAAGAATAATCTTATAGAATATGATTCCTCCTAGCAATAGATGACATCCCAGGGTCTAACTAACCTTTGAATTATTATTACCACTGCCATACCCTGTTACTAAGCATTTTAACACTGTTTCTCAGCTAAAAAATATTTATTCTTAAGAAAGGAGGAAATACTTGATTATTAAAATCTAAATGTTTTTTAGTACTTAAAAAATTCACTTCAACTTTAAAGAACAACAAAATAATACTAATTTTACATTGTTTCTTGAAAATGATATCTTGTGTTTTATTTCTAAGAAGACTAATTAAAAATTTAAAGAATTCCAGTGTAGTTGTTTTCAGAAAGAAGGCTGTTTTGTGTTTGCTTTAAGAGGGATCAAAAAAGATCTTTTTTTAAACCTCTCTGTCCTTCGCTGAAAATAGATTTTCCTGTGACTTGATCTCAGCAACCAAGAGAAAAATAGATTAATACCTGAGTGAAATGTTGAGCCACCATTCACTTTATTTTATAAATAAACTGAAGGATTTTATTTGCTGCATATTACACTTAAAATAGCTTAGTGCACATGAGTAAATGGTAGATATTCCTCAGTGGCCATAACACCGTCACTATGTATTACAGTCATTGATATGAAATGGAATAGGATATATCAAAGTGTACATACCAGAAAAACATAAAAAAGATGAAGTAGGTCAAGGCAAATATAAGTTGGAGTAAGTGCCAATCCGAAATCACATACGCTAGTGCCCCAAGTCCACCCAGGCCAATACTGGCGCACAGTCCATTGAGCACTATGGTTGTGGCATACCACTGTACTGGTGTTTCTTCTATAACTAAAAGAAAAAAAAGAGCACTGTATTAGTTTGTATTTTACTGGTATGTTATCACCATGACTAATATTGACTTAGGGAGGGAGGATTTTTCTTTCTTATCTTAGAGCTTATAGATCATCATAAAATGAAGGGCAGGAATTTGAAAGCAGGAACTGAAGCAGAGGCCATGGTGGACTGCTTCCTAGCTGGCTCTCCATGGTTTTCTCAGGGGATATGGGGCCACTCACATTAGGCGAGGAGCTCCAAATTGATCATTAATCAAGAAAATGTTCCATATACTTGCTTATAATCTATTCTATGGAGACATCTCATCAACTGAGGTTCCTTCTTCCCAAATGGGTCTATCTTGTGTCAAGTTGACAAAAACTAGCCAGCACAATATCTAACACTTTTTAAGAAAGATGGCTTCAAGAATATAGGATAATACTTGTACAGATCAAGGCAAACTTACCAAGGGTAAGAGAAGTGATGATAATAGTACTTGAGGAGGCTGATAACAGGAATCTCAAAACACAGTAAAAGGAGAAATTGGGGGCAAAGGCACAGCAGGTCCCCAAAACCCCATAGGCTAGGCAACAAAACATCATCAATGGCTTCCTTCCAAACCTATGGTTACAGTTAAAAGAGTAAAAGATCTAACAACTTGTTATATACACATTTTAGCATATTCCCAGAATACCCTTATTACTTTTAGATGCTTGTTTTCTGGAATGCATATACCATCATAACAAAACAAAGTCACAATCTTTACATAAGTGTCACTATATAGAGAGTCACTATATTTATGTGTCTAATATAGCAGTTTTCTATTTCTGAGCTGCACCATCACTTCAAGTACGTTTTACATTTTAAGCTCTTTTTAAACAGTTGTGTGTGTGTGTGTGTGTGTGTGTGTGTGTGTGTGTGTGTGATGCATGCAGGCACACGTGGAGACCAGAAGGTGATATCTGAATTGAATTGAGGTCCTCTGAAAGAACTAGCACTCACTACTGAACTGTCTCTCTAGCCCCATCATTTAAGTTTCAATACTAACTGTTCTTTCTTGCAATGCATATCCACACATATTAATTGGATTACATCCTTCCTCATAAATATTAATAACTAACATTATTATTCTCAAAAATAACATTATTCTTAAACTGTTTGTTTTAAAAATCTGTCTCATTATTTATCTGTGTGTGACAACTTATATATTCTTAATTTTATATTTTTCTCTCTAAAACTTTTCCAGAGCACTCATAATACTCAGTTTTTGTTTTTTTGTTTGGTTGGTTTTGGGGTTTTTTGTTTGTTTTGTTTTGTTTGTTCGCCTACTGTCATGAAATTTCTTGTAGATGCCAAGTAAGTGAATTTTCACAAATGAATTCTTTAATCATACTACAGAATTTTAAAATGTGAAAATGCATATAGCATTTTGAATTGCCACAATTCTCTTTTTCTCCTTGATACCAAACTTAAGAAAAAAAATTGAGATTCAGTTCTTAAAAATTTAGCTACTTAGCATTGTTTCCCATTGCTAAATATATGCTTTTTATTAATAATATTTGTTATATGACATTTTGTGATGTTTTTATGCCCTTACACTTTTTCCATCTACCAACTGTTCATTTTTTTATGAGCCAGTTCAAAGTTTACTTTCATTGGACACCTATCACATTGATGGTTGTCTTCCAAAGTTGGTTATTTCCTTGAAACATATCTACCATGTATATTGTATACCCTCTCCCCAGCTTCTTTCAATGGTCATAATTTTTTAGTAAAAACATGTAGTCTTTAAAAACAGTTTCATAGCTGTTTCCTTGTCAAAAAAATAAAAATGAAACTTACCTGTCAGCAACAATGCCACATAGAGGACCAGCCAGCAAATGCCCTGCCAAAGAGGTGGCTTGAGCATAGTACTTGAATGACTGGAAATCGCATACTAAATCCCACTGTAAAAGAGTGAACAAGATGATTATAACTTGAATAATTACGTATAGTATTTGAAAAGAGACCTCAAGTAAAGCAAGAGGATAAACTTGTTGAATAATGAGAAGCGGTCTATGATTAATGTTTAACGTTGACAGTAATTGTATCTTAGGTAACTTGGGGTCATACATGTCATTGGCCCTGGGGGAGAACCTGCCACTATTATTTTACTAAATGTACATAATATCCAGCTAGCTGCTAAAGACTTACATCGTAAGCATAGATTCATGCATCTGCCACTTCTTGCCAGAGCATTTTCTGTCAGGAACCATCTAGGAAAGCCTAAGCTGAAAGGTGGCCTTTCTGGACGTTGCCCACACTGTTGCATGGACTAAGATGGCTGAGCTCTAAAAGTGAAGATCCCAAGGAGACTCCATCGCAAGATTGCATCTTGCAGCTGATATGCCTTTCCTGTCATTATTAAATTAATATAATAATCCCTGTGCATTAGTCCACCCTATTGAGCAGATTTTCTACAGATCAATATAAATATGAACTTTCAAGAATTAATGCGGTTTAGATGAATAAATGATTTTAAAGAGTTCCTGATTTGATTCAAATAATCTTAGGAAGAAAGTTTTAAGCGATCAGATACTATTGTGGATGCCAACAAGTGCTAGCTGACAGGAACCTGATATAGCTGTCTCCTGAGAGGCTCTGCCAGTGCATAACAAATACAGAAGATGAAGTACATAGCCAACCAATGGACTGAGCACAGGGTCGCCAATGGATGAGCTAGAGAAAGGACCCAAGGAGCTGAAGGGGTTTGCAGCCCACTAGGAGGAACAACAATATGAAACCAACCAGTAACCCCAGAGCTTCCCAGGACTAAAACACCAACCAAAGAATACACATGGAGGGACACATGGCTCTAACTACATATATATATCAGAGGATGACCTTTTCAAAAATCAGTGAGAGGCCCTTGATCCTGTGAAGGCTTGATGCCCCAGTGTAGGGGAATGCCAAGTCAGGAAAGTGGTAGTGGGTTGATTGATGAGCAGGGGGATGGAGGATGGAATAGGGGGATTTCAGAGGAGAAATAAGGAAAGGAGATAACATTTGAAATGTAAATAAAGCAAATATCTAATAAAAAAGGTTGTTTTAGTTGTTTTGCTAGAAAGATGTAATAAAGTTAGAATCAAGAATAGAATGTGCCCACTCCTCATATTATAAGACTACATAATAATAATATATAATGAATTTTCATAATTATACTAAAAAAAGAGAAGTAGGCTTGAGACAATTTGTGTTCAAGGAAAAGCATTCAAATCCAAGGAAGAAGAGACGGGTGTGAACCATGATAAGCCAAGGCCACATAAAAACTGCGGCTTTGGACTTATAATGACCTAATAGCATCTAGCACTGCTTTGAACTTAATATCAACATCCTTTTGTAACTTCCCTTTTATATAGCATTTTTTTGTATATAAAAAGGCCAGAGAAAAGAAATAAAGATGATAGGGTGGCTTAGAAAGTTATTCCACATACATACATACATACATACATACATCTACAAACACATATATGTCTGCTTGTTTACATGTACATATGTAGGTATATGGGTATGCAAGTAAAGTAAGCATGCATGACACATGTGGAGTTGGTTGAAATGGATGGCTAGGCACAATCACAGTGTATTTATAAAGGATTTAAAGTCTTTTCTTTGTAACATTTTATCTAAAAGCTATAAAAACATAAAAACAATAAATAGAAGGCAGGGCAGCCATTTTTTAATTTCTATGCATGTGTTTGTGTGAGTGTGTGCTCTGTGAGAATGACTACTTTTTTTCTGTTGTGCCTCTTTTCTGTTTGCCCGTCCAGAGAAGGGCAGGAATAAATAAATCCTTTACCTAATCCCAACAGGTGTTAATTCATTTGAACTCACTGGCTTCTGGTGACAGAATAACAAAGAATTAAGGAGAGTAAATATTATTAATACTAAGCAACTTTTACTTCTACAAAGCCAAGTTTTGCCCCACTCCACACTTCCTTGGCTGCCTCCTGGAGAGAACAAGTGCTCAGGCCTGCTCCCAGCCATTTCTATTCATCATTGATGATCAACAAAGATATCCAGTATTTGTCAACATACATTAAAAGAGGAAAACCAGAATATTCAGCCTTAATTGGAACATATATACTATATACCCCAATTAAGATTTCATATATTAAGGTATTTCTATCATAATTGATATTCAAGGAACATTTCTAAAGGTTTTTAGTGCTATTTCTCCTTTCCTTTGTTCTGTTCCTTCATCTATTTTCCTGAACCCCAAATTAACCTTTTTTATTTTATTACTACTTATAAACTTTTATACCAGTCCATTCTATCTCACCTCCCTTGAAACACTCTCCCCATGGCCCCTTAGCAATTTCCTGACCTATTTTGTTATTCAAAATAAAACACATATATGTGAAGATTCAAAACTACATTTAAGGATGAGAAAAAGCATGCAATACTTGTCTTTCTAGTTCTTACTCAGAATGATAGTTCCCATCTCCATCAATTTACCTGTACATTTCATAATTTCATTTTTCTTAATAGTTTAATAATATTCTTTAATGGTCATGCAACTACAGCCAATGGAGGGAGTTAAATTTTCTTCATCTGTGTTCAACAATTTCAACCTTCAATGTAGAAGACATCCCTATCCTTTATAAGATACTTGTCTTACTCTAGAAGCAGGTTTGGGACACATGAAATAACAATTTCTAACAAGAGATATGTCCACTGGTGCTAGAATATGATGATTTAATTATCATGGAATAACTAATCACTTTCCACCGGATTTGAGGCCTGCTTCACAGGGGGAAATTTCATGCTTGGTATGGTAATACTGGTCAGAATCCCAGGGCTGAGGAGGTCATAGACCCTAGGGTAGAACCTGTTACTGTGAATTTGTTCAATGATAATAGTCTTAAATTGCCTTCCTGTGGTAGAATAAGATGACTCTTGAATCACATGTTTGAATATTTGCCTCCCATTTGCTAGAAACTCTTGGGGAAGAATATTGAGGTAGGGCCTTGTTGTGTCACTGGGAGTAGAAACTGAGATTTCAAAAGACTCATGAGAGTCCCAGTGATTGCTGTCTGTCCCATGGTTGTGGAACAAAATGTGAGTGCTCACATGTTTCCTTACTCCTTCATTATCGACTCTTAACCTCTGAAACCATAAGCCAAAAAGAACTTTCTTTTATAAGTTGCCTTAATTATGGCGTTTTATCGCAGCAATAAAAAATTAACTTATGTACATATAAATATTTGTGTGTATACCTATATACCTGATGACTGTCATTATTGCTAAGAAAAGCTTCTTTTAGTAGGCAGCAGTCAATGGAGAAACACATATTTGTAGCCATTTCAAATCTGAATAGTTATCATCTAATGGGAAAAGTTAGAAATTTTAATAATTATGTTCAGATGACATCATTAACCAAAATGTTCCCTAAAATAGTATATAAAGTAACACTGCAATAAATATTAATAAACTGAAATAAAAAGCTACTCAACAGTAAAGAATAGATCTAAGATTTTTCAACCAAATAAGGCAAGCCATATGAATATACTACTGACCATAATATCTGAATACAATCACCACATTATGTTAAACCCTTTGTAGCCTGGTGGTGGTATTACTTTTTTCAAATATAGGGATATTTAAAGTATGTATTTACACATACAGACACACATGTACATACAAACACACACATGTACACACAAAAACACACAGACACAGACAGACAGACAGACACAAACACACACACACACACACACACCTTATCTCCTTCCTTAGTCTCAAAGTTTTGTGAAAACTATCTTACATCTCAATACTGCATGTCAGGGTTCTATAGTCAATTCACTAGACTTCACTAGATATAAGCATCTTACCTCAGTGACAATGGTAGAAGTAAAAACACTGTGGTCATATGTCCATCCATCTAGGCACGGCTCAGTCTCTAGCTCAGTATTGTTAGAAATTGATATATTAGAAACTAAGAATTGCCACTGGGTGTGCTTAAAGCGTCTGCATTGCTCAGGTTTCTGGTTTGGGCCCATTGGGATGGAGATCTTTATCAAAGCTTCAGTAGTCAAGTTCATGGCAGTACCATTTTCAGATCTTGAATTGTCAAGGTTTATACTGCAGTGATGAGCAGGGATGGCTGCTGTAAAATTCTCCATGACATCATGAGGAGAATTTACCATAGATAAAATGTTGAGAAACACGATCAGCCAAATATGAAATCTTCCATTATCACCTACATGATGTAGAATTTCATCAAAATCCATGGCGATTCTTGTAAATGCTAGATGTAGAGTCATAGATACAATTGTATAGAAAACACAAATTCAAAAATCACAACTTTATTAATTTAAAGACATATCTTTTCTAGACTAGATATTAAAAAATTGAAATAGTTATTATTTTCTCAGCAAAATGTACAATCCTTCCCTGAATATTAAAAAGTAATAAACAGTTCACTTCTTACAACATTGTCAGCAGTGTATTTTATTTCATAATGACAAAAAATTCAAAGGAAATATGTCTCTGATTTGGCAACTTATAGAATGAACTCCATTTTATAAATACAGGTAACATATAATGTAATGTATTCTGCTCAAATCTTGTGAAGTGGATTTTGAAAGATACTAACAACTAATACAATCTTTCTGCCCCCTGTGAGACTATGTCTTATAAAGCAGGAGAACTATACTATGAAATCTCAATACTACAGAAGCCTAACCAAAATCTGAGCAATGACAGTATCAGCTACCATGTTAATATGCACAGCAAAAATCTCCCAAGGCCTCGCCCCTAGATGAAGAACTGTATGCAATTAATAACTGCTGAGAGTGAGAGAATCAGGACCTTCCAGAAATTAATCCCCTTGATAGTTATGAGCGGCAAGTGGTCATCCCAATGTGTGTGTGTGTGCGTGTAAGCAACACTAAATGGACTGTTTTATTTATATATTTATTTGCATCATATATATATATATATAAATAATATTTTTAAAGAGAAAAAGCAAACAATAGAGTTAGTAAATGAGAATTGAAAAAGTATTTGAGGATAGAGAAAGGAGTTATACATAGAAGAGTGGGTTTTATATATAACAGGATATGATAATAGAGAATTAAAGATGACAAAATATTTTATTCACATAAATAAAATGTCATAATATAACCCATTAATGCAATTAATGATTGCAAATAGAAATGGAGATGAAATGCTAATATATAAACAAAGATATATCATATTCTTATATTCAAGGCATAAAATGCCATGGTTATATAATAATTCTAATAATCAGATTAAGCCAGGAGGTCATGGTGTATGCCTTTAATCCCAGCATTGGGGAGGTAAAAGCAGGTGGGTCTCTGTGTGTTTGAGGCCAGTCTGGTTTACAAAATGAATTCCAGGACAGCCATTGATACAAAAGAGAAACGCAGTCTCAAAAAACAAAACAGAATACCAACAAAAATCTTATATTTCTATCATGATATAAATATATATGTCTTCTATACTAACAGTTTGCAGCCTGCTTGTCTCACCATTGTGGCTTAGCAGCATCTTCCCATTTATCTGACCCCAATCACCTGAAAGCATCAATCTACCTTTAGGTTCTATAAATTCAATGGTTTTGTACTGTACATGTAAGTCACATCAAACAATATTTGCCTTTCAGTGTGTTGATGTCTTCCCACAAGATACTGTCATTCAGGACTATTTATATTTTCTTACATAGCAAGAGTTTCTTCTTTTTATACCTGAATAATAATAAAATAATATATAATATAATATAAATATAATCTATTACAATATTCTCATACTGCATTATATAATATGATATAATATACTTACATATCTATATATTATATAATATATATTTTATAATATATATGATAAAAAATATTTTTATTATATAGTATAGTGCAATATATAATAATATGATATAATCATATTGTATTATACAACTGTATGGTTGTATTATATTATATATAATATATATATTAAATTATACAGTAGAATAAAAGAAAGACTTTAAATCCTAATTGGAAGTTTGTCTTCAAATATATCAGTTTGTGCTCAAAGTCAGTAAATAAAAATAATTAAAGGTATACATTTGGGTGGTTTTTATAAGAATTAATAATATTCATATTTAAGCATTTTTGTTTTCTCAAAGTAAAGGTAGTGAAACTAGTTTCTAAATATATTTAAAAAGGGACATTGTAAAGTTATCTAACTCCATATTATATATAACATAATATATACATTCTTTGAACAGCTATATGTCTTTAAAAGAACTCAATATTCCAAATAATCTATAAAAATTACGACCAAGTCCAGCCTCAACAATAACAGATCCTCTCATATTTTGGAGCAGCTCATATAAAAGCTACAAGAAATACCAATATGGAGGCATAGTTTAAGAGTGGTGAGTGTTTGCATATTGGTCACAGAATGCAATGCAAATCAGCATCTCAACAAGGGACAATACTATGCAGATTCCTCAAAAGCACTTAAAAAATTTATCAGTTTTTTTTCTGTTTTTAAATACAAAGGAAGACACATTGATAAAATATTTGTCTCATATTCATTACTGAAATATTCACAATAGAAAGCTATGAGAACAAGTTAGTATCTATCAATGGAACTTAATTGCAATGAAAACTGTTTACACTTTGTTCAAATGACATGTTTATATAATTAATAAGTATATATGTTTATATTGATAGGAATTATGTAAATGTAAATAAAATATTCTCAAATGGTGTCTTTAAAAAGAAAAAGTAAGTTTATCCTTAGCATTGTGAAGGCCTTATTAATGTTTTTAAATTAATGTTATTAAAGTTTGTGGTATAGTCACTGTAAGCTCATTCCATAAAACTTCAAGGTCTTGTCAGATGATAAAGTTGAGGAAAGGAAAGATTAAGAAAGAGTTGTCCAGGTACAATGCTGGGGGAAAAAAGGTTAATAGCACAGATCAGGAATCTATCTGACTAGAACATGACTAAAAAGAATAATTAAAAAAAACAAAAACAAATCGTGAGTCAGGTTGAATGGGTTGAATCAGAATTGTGTCAAGCAGTTAACTTTACAATGTTCCTTTTTAAATATATTTAGAAACTAGTTTCACTAACCTTTCTTTGAGACTTAAACACAAAAATCATTGAAAGAAATTCAGGAGAATACAAAAGCCAATAAGGAGGAAACGCAAAAATCACTTAAAGAAATACAGGAGATCCTTGATCAACAGGCAGAAGTCATGAAAGAGGAAACACAAAAATCGCTTAAAGAATTAGAGGAAAACACAAACAAATGACAGAACTGAGCAAAAATTTTCAGGATCTAAAAACAGAAGTAGAAACAGCTAAGAAAGCACAAAGGGAGACAACTTTGGAGATAGAAAACCTTGGGAAGAAATCAGGGACTATAGATGCAAATATCAACAACAGAATACAAAAGATAGAAGAAAGAATCTCAGATGCCGAAGATACCATAGAAACCATGGACTCAACAGTTA
This sequence comes from Apodemus sylvaticus, assembly GCF_947179515.1. Taxonomy (NCBI): domain Eukaryota; kingdom Metazoa; phylum Chordata; class Mammalia; order Rodentia; family Muridae; genus Apodemus; species Apodemus sylvaticus. The sequence goes on from NC_067488.1 coordinate 25,821,911, forward strand.
AAGAAGATGCAAAATGCAAAAAGCTTGTAACCCAAAATATTATTAATTCTTATAAAAAACCACCAAAATATATACCTTTAATTATTTTTAGTTATTTACTGGCTTTGAACACAAACCTGTATGTTTTAAGACAAACTTCCAATTAGGCCTTAAAAGTTTGCTTTTATTCTACTGTATTATTTTACTTGACAAAATCAACAGTTAGCTGAAACTTCTAGATATTTGAAATTATATATATATATATATATATATATATATCAATTGCATTCATTGAATTATAATTCTATGCTCTACTTTGTTGACAAATTATAAGATCAAAACATACCACTATAACTTTTCAAGTTATAATTTTTAAAAAGTAAATGTAGGTAAGTACAATGAAAAACTATTAAAGTTTAGCAGGAAACTGGTATTTGTACTCATAATGCCAAAGGTAGCAATATAAAATCTTAAAATAGGAATTCTCATAATGTTGCTAATTGATTTATATTCATTCCAGATATGAGACACAAGGGCAACCAGTTTCCATATTTTTCATCTAAATAAAGATCTTTTTGATATGATGATTTAATTCCTTATTCTATATCAACCATTATTTTACATGCTATTTTAATAAAAACATGGAAATTTACCTCTATAGGACTTCTGTTGCACACAGCCAAATCACACATGGAGAAAAGCTATGTCTCTTTACCAAAGAGAAAAAATATCTACTAAATTGTTATAAAGTTACTAATTTACCCCTATTCCACTGTTCACTGGAGCTAACACACTGAAGTGGACTTTAGAGTTATTCGTGGTTTTTGGCTTAAAGTGATGTTAATGAGACACTGCATTAATGAGAAGTGTTGATGCTTAGTCACTCTATGGAGAAAAAAACAAACTGTAGTCCAGACAACGTCCAGGAAGGACCCAGGACAGGGACTAGAACAATGCCATGTAACTTTTTTTCAGTCTATATGTCTGTGTAGCTTTCTCTCATCACTGTCTTCTTTTCCAGCATTGATATTCTACCTGAATAAATTAAAAGTTTTAGAGAAAATTTACCTTAGGTAATCCATCATTTTTACCTGAAAATGACTTCATTTTTCTCTATTTTAAATGTTTCTATCATGCATACATTAAAGTATGATCATATTTATTCACACTTTCCCATCCTCACTCACTCATATACCTCCAAAATATCATTGTGCCAACTTAATGAATTTTATAATAACCCAATAAGGCCAGTTGCTGCTTTCCACGTGTTCATGCATGGGCAAATATACCCATGGCCATGTAATAAAAAAAATAGTTCTCCTATAGCTCCTATAGACCACTGAATCTTTAGAAATCATAAATCCAGTATATACGTACCTATGATACAAGCTAATTTATTACACAATAATTTATTCAATCCAGTTAATGATTTCTCAAGTTCCACTTGGTAATCTTCAACATATTCAACTAAATGAACTCTGATAATGAGTGCAACATTCACATTCCTATGGATTTGCTGAAGTCATGGACATAGAAATAGCTAACAGATTGATACTTAAATTTAACCCAATAATTTTATTAAATATAAATGCAATCCTAAATTGCCTTCTCTTCTAGTATTAATTTAAGTTCAGGATTTACATCCTCTTTTATATGAATTCCACAGTTTTTGTTATTTAAAGTATACATAATGAAATATTAAGTGTTTACTTTTGGAAAAAAAAAAACTAATGATGTCCAAATCTGTGCATGAAGTGATTTCCACCAGCCTCAGTTATTTTTGTCCTTGCTGTGATACAGAAAACGGGAAAGATTCATGAAGAAAACTAGGGAAGCTAGGCATGCAACTCAGTAGACATCTGCCTAGCACATAGGGGCCTAGGATTTATGCACAACCGCAAGAAAAGAAATGTCTTCAACTCACAGTTCTATAACTTCAAGGATATGGCTCTGCCATTGACACAGCTCTAATGGTGATCTCATAAAAGATATTGTCCAATGAATATTTAAGATCTTCAAAAGGCAAAGATGAAACAATTTGAAGAATGGGCCTGGACCTAAAGAGAGTTCTCAGACATGGCCTTTCCTTCTGTCTCTGCTCCACACTTTGTCTCTGTACTTTCTCCCATGGGCTTTTGTTCCCCCCTTCTAAGAAGGACCGAAGTATCCACACTTTGGTCTTCATTCTTATTGAGTTTCATGTGGTCTGTGAATTGTATTTTGGGTATTCAGAGCTTCTGGGCTAATTCAGAGCTCCACTTAACAGTGAATACATATCATCTTTGTTCATTTGTGATTGGGTTACCTCACTCAGGAAGATACTTTCTAATTCAATCCATTTGCCTAAGAATTTCATGAATTCATTGTTTTTAGTAGCAGAGTAGTACTCCATTGTTTAAATTTACCACATTTTCTGTATCCATTCCTCCAGACTGCCTCACGTGGGGATCCATCCCTTATACAGTTACAAAATCCAGACATTTTTATGGATACCAACAAGTGCTTGCTGACAGGGTCCTGATATACCTGTCTCCTGAGGGGCTCTGCCAGTGCCTGACAAATACAGAGGTGGATGCTTACAACCAACCATTGGACTGAGTACAGGGTCCCCAACGAAGGAACTAGAGAAAGGACTGAAGGAGCTGAAGGGGTTTGCAGCCCCATAGGAGGAGCTACAATATGAGCCAACAAATACCCCCAGAGCTCCCAGAGTCTAAACCACCTGTAATACTCATGGAGAGACCCATGACTCCAGCCCCAGATGTAGCAGAGGATAGCCTTGTAGGACATCAATGGGTGAGGCCCTTGGTCCTGTGAAGGTGTGATGCCCCAGTGTAGGGGAATGCCAGAACAGGGAATTGGGAGTGGGTGGGTTGGTGAGCAGGGGGCAGGAGGAGGGGATGCAGGGTTTTCGGAGGGGAAACCAGCGATGGAAATAACATTTGAAATGTAAATAAAGAAATATCTAATTAAAAAGAAAAAAGAAAGAAAAAAGAAATCCATTGTGGAATAGGGAACTTGGGGTAGCCAACAGAAAGTTGGCTCCACAAGAAGCTCCCGGGACCCAACAGGGATGAAATTAGCTGAAATACCCAAGAAAGGGAAGAGAAAACCTGTGGAGACCATATCCAGAGGTTAGGCATGGTCCTCCATTGAAGGATGGGGCTGCCAGTCCTTCTGAAAATTTTAACCTAGAATTGCTCCTGTCTAAAGGAAATACAGGGACAAAGAGTGGATCAGAGACTGAAGGAAAAGCCATCCAGAGATTTGTCCACTGAGGGATATATCCCATATGCAGCCACCAAACATAGACACTATTGCAGATGCCAAGAAGTGCTTACTGACAGGAGCCTGATATGGCTCTCTCATGAGAGGCTTTGCCAGAGGCTTTCAGATACAGATACAGATGCTTGCAGCCTACCATTAGCCTGAGCACGGGGACCCCAATGGAGGAGTCAGGGGAAGGACTGAAGAAGCTAAGGAGTTTGCAACTTCATAGGAAGAACAATATCAACCAACCAGACCCCACCCCAGAGCTCGCAGGGAGTTAACCACCAACCAAAGAATACACATGGAGGGACCCATGGCTCCAGCTACATATGTAGCACAAGGTGGCCCTGTCTGGCATCAAATGGAGGGGAGGGTCTTGGTCCTGTGAAGGCTGGATGCCCCAGCATAGGAGAATGCTAGGGTAGAGAGACAGGAGTGGGTGGGTAAATGGGGGTGCACCCTCATGGAGGCAAGGGGAGAAGGGGTGGGATGGGGGTTTTTGGAGGTGAAACTTGGAAGGGGGATAACATTTGAAATGTAAATAAATGAAATAAGCAATAATTTTTTAAAAAGGAGAAAAAAGGAGAAAGAAAGAAAGAAAGAAAGAAAGAAAGAGAGAGAGAGAGAAAGAAAGAGAGAGAGAGAAAGAAAGAAAGAGAGAGAGAGAAAGAGAGAAAGAAAGAAAGAAAGAAAGAAAGAAAGAAAGAAAGAAAGAAAGAAAGAAAGAAAGAAAGAAAGAAAGAAAGAAAGAAAGAAGGAAGGAAGGAAGGAAAGAAAGAAAGAAAGAAAGAAAGAAAGAAAGAAAGAAAGAAAGAAAGAAAGAAAGAAAGAAAGAAAGAAAGAAAGAAAGAAAGAAAGAAAGAAAGAAAGAAAGAAAGATAGAAATGGCTAACAAGTACTTCCAGAAAAATTCCATCATTTTTAGCAATTAGTCAAATGGAAGTCAAAACAACTTTAAGACTTCACCATATCCCAGTCAGAATGGCAAAGATCAACAAAACAACAAACTACCAGAACTGGGTTGAGATATGGAAAAGGGAACCCTTATTCATTACTGGTGGGACTGCAAACTAGTCCAACCACTCTGAAAATCAGTGTGGGTGGTTCTCAAATAGCTAAAAATGGATACGCCATTCGAGTTAGCAATACTGTTCCTTGGCATGTGTACAAAAGACTAGATTCTACTCTACAGACACATGCTCTGCCATATTTGTTGTTGCTTTATCTTTAATAGGTAGAAAATCTGAATGTCCTTCAGCCAAGGAACTGATAATAAAAATGTTGTACCTACATACTATGGAATAATATTCAGCTGTAAACATGGGAAAAGGGATATCAAGAACTTTGCAGGTAAATAGAACTAGAGAAGATCATGTTGAGTGAGTGACCCAGAAATACAAAGAGGGCATGTTCTCTTTAACCAAAGTCTCTCAGCATCAAATATTCAGATGTGAAGGCATAGCCTGGAGTAACTACAGAAACAAAGGAAGGAAAGTGATACAGTTATTGGAGCAAGAGGATAAGAGAGGAATAGAAAGGGGGTGTTAAGATCCAAGTGATCTAATAGGGGGAGTGGGAAGAATGGGGCTTTTTTAAAAAAAATATTTTTATTTTCTATATTCTTTGTTTACATTCCAAATGATTTCCCCTTTCCCAGATCCCCCTTCCCCATATGTCCCATAAACCTTCTTCTCTCCATCCATTCTCCAATCACCTCCCTCCTTTTTCTCTGTCCTTATATTCCCCTCCAATGCTTGATCAATCCTGTCCAGGATCAGGACCCTCTACATACTTCTTCATGGGAGTCATTTGTTATGTGATTTGTACCTTGGGTATTCAGGGCTTCTGGGCTAATTAATATCCACTTATCAGAGATTGCATTCCATGTGTGTTATTTTGTGATTGGGTTACCTCACTTAGGATGATATTTTCCAGATCAAACCATTTGCCTAAAAATTTTGTGAATTCATTGTTTCTAATTGCTGAGTAGTATTTCATTGTGTAAATATACCACATTTTCTGTATCCATTCCTCTTTTGAGGGGCATCTGGGTTCTTTCCAGCTTCTGGCTATTATAAATAAGGCTGTTATGAACATAATGGAGCATGTGTCTTTATTGCATGCCAGGGAATCCTTTGGGTATATGCCCAGGAGAGGTATAGCAGGGTCCTCTGGAAGTGTCATGTCCAGTTTTCTGAGGAACCTCCAGACTGATTTCCACAGTGGTTGTACCATCTTACAGACCCACCAGCAGTGGAGGAGTGTTCCTCTTTCTCCACATCCTCGCCAACACCTGCTGTCTCCTGAGTTTTTGACCTTAGCCATTCTGACTGGTATAAGGTGAAATCTCAGGGTTGTTTTGATCTGCATTTCCCTAATGACTAATTATGTTGAGCACTTCTTAAGGTGCCTCATGGCCATCCGAATTTCTTCAGATGAAAATTCTTTGTTTAGATCTGTACCCCATTTTTAATAGGATTATTTGGTTCCCTGGGGTCTAACTTCTTGAATTCTTTGTATATATTGGATATTAGCCCTCTATTAGATGTGGGGTTGGTGAATATCCTTTCCCAATTTGATGGTTGCCATTTTGTCCTTTTAACAGTGTCCTTTGCCTTACAGAAACTTTGTAATATTAAGAGGTCCCATTTGTCAATTCTTGATCTTAAAGCATAAGCTATTGGTGATCTGTTCAGGAACATTTCCCCTGTGCCCATGTCCTCAAGTGTCTTCCCCAGTTTCTTTTCTATTAGTTTCAGTGTGTCTGGTTTTACATGGAGGTCCTTGATCCACTTGGAGTGAAGTTTAGTACATGAAGATAAGAATGGATCAATTCGCATTCTTCTGCATGCTGACCTCCAATTGATCCAGCACCATTTGTTGAAAAGGCTATCTTTTTTCCACTGGATGTTTTTGGCTCCTTTGTCGAAGATCAAGTGACCATAGGTGTGTGGGTTCATTTCTGTATCTTCAATTCTATTCCACTGGTCCACTTGTCTGTCACTGTGCCAATACCATGCAGTTTTAAACACTATTGCTCTGTAGTATTGCTTGAAGTCAGGGATACTGATTCCCCCACAATTTCTTTTGTTGTTGGGAATAGTTTTAGCTATCCTGGGTTTTTTGTTATTCTAGATGAATTTGAGAATTGCTTTTTCTAACTCTGTGAAGAACTGAGTTGGGATTTTGATGGGGATTGCATTGAATCTGTAGATCACTTTTGACGAGATGGCCATTTCAACTCTATTAATCCTGCCGAGCCACGAGCATGGCAGATTTTTCCATTTTCTGAGGTCTTCTTCGATTTCCTTCTTCAGAGACCTGAAGTTCTTGTCATATAGATCTTTCACTTGTTTGGTTAGAGTCACACCAAGATACTTTATATTGTTTGTGGCTATTGTGAAGGGTGTCATTTCCCTAACTTCTTTCTCAGCCTGCTTATCCTTTGAGTGTAGGAAGGCAACTGATTTGCTTGAGTTGATTTTATAACCAGCCACTTTGCTGAAGTTGTTTATCAGCTGTAGGAGTTCTCTGGTGGAGGTTTTCCAGTCACTTAAGTAGACTATCATGTAATCTGCAAATAGTGATAATTTGACTTCTTCCTTTCCAATTTGTATCCCCTTCACCTCCGTATGTTGTCCAATTGCTCTAGCTAGAACTTCAAGTACTGTATTGAAAAGATATGGAGAGAGAGGACAGCCTTGTCTAGTCCCTGATTTTAGTGGGATTGCTTCAAGTTTCTCTCAGTTTAGTTTGATGTTGGCTACTGGTTTGCTATATATTGCTTTAACGATGTTTAGGTATGGGCCTTGAATTCCTGTTCTTTCCAAGTCTTGTAGCATGAAAGGATGCTGAATTAATCAAATGCTTTTTCTGCATCTAATGAGATGTTCATATGGTTTTTGCTTCGAGTTTGTTTATGTAGTGGATAGCATTGATGGATTTCCTTATATTGAAACATCCCTGCATCCCTGGGATGAAGCCTACTTGATCATGGTGGATGATTGTTTTGATGTGTTCTTGGATTCGGTTGGCAAGAATTTTATTAATATTTTTGCATCAATATTCATAAGAGAAATTGGCCTGAAGTTCTCTTTCTTTGTTGGCTCTTTGTGTGGTTTTGATATCAGCGTAATTGTGGCTTCATAGAATGAGTTGCATAGAGTTCCTTCTGTTTCTATTTTGTGGAATAGTTTGAAGAGTATTGGTGTTAGGTCTTCTATGAAGTTCTGATAGAATTCTGCACTGAAGCCATCTGGTCCTGTGCTTTTTTTGATTGGGAGACTTTCTATGACCCTTTTTATTTTATGGGACTGTTTAGATAATCTATTTGATCTTGATTTAGCTTTGATGTCGGAAATCTATCTAGGAAACTGTCCATTTCCTCCAGATTCTCCAGTTGTGTTGAGTATAGGCTTTTCTAGTAGGATCTAATGATTTTTTTGAATTTCCTCAGTTTCTGTTGTTATATCTCCCTTTTCATTTCTAAGTTTGTTAATCTGGATACTGTCTCTGTGCCCTTTGGTTAGTCTGGCTAAGGGTTTATCTATCTTGTTGATTTTCTCAAAGAACCAGCTCCTGGTTTTGTTGATTCTTTGTATGGTTCTCTTTGTTTCTACATGATTTATTTCGGCCCTGTGTTTGATGATTTTCTGCCTTCTACTCTTCCTGGGTGAAATAGCTTCTTTTTGTTCCAAGGTTTTCAGGGGTGTCATTAAGCTATTAGTGTATGCTCTCTCCATTTTCTTTTTGGAGGCACTCAGGGATATGAGTTTTCCTCTTAGCACTGCTTTCATTGTGTCCCATAGATTTGGGTATGTTGTGTCTTCATTTTCATTAAGTTCTAAAAAGTCTTTAATTTCTTTCTTTATTTCTTCCTTGACCAAGGTATCATTGAGTAGAATATTGTTCAGTTTGACGTGTATTTGGTTTTTCTGTTGTTTTTGTTGCTATTGAAGACCACTTTTACTCCATAGTGATCTGATAGGAGGCATGGGATTAGTTCGATCTTCTTATATTTGTTGAGGTCTGTCTTGTGAACAATTATATGGTCGATTTTGGAGAAGGTACCATGAGGTGCTGAGAAAAAGGCATATTCTTTTGCTTTACGATAGAATGTTTTATATATATATATATATATATATATATATATTAAATCTAATTGGTCCAAAGCTTCAGTTAGTTTCATTGTGTCCCTGTTTAGCTTCTGTTTTCCTGATCGGTCCATTGAGGAAAGTGCAGTGTTGAAGTCACCCACAATTATTGTGTTAGGTGCAATGTGTGCTTTGAGCTTTAATAAAGTTTCTTTTATGAAAGAGGGTGCCCTTGCATTTGGAGCATAGATGTTCAGGATTGAGAGTTCTTCTTGTTGTATTTTTCCTTTGACCAGCAAGAAGTGTCCCTCAGAGTCTCTTTTGATGACTTTGGGTTGAAAGTCAATTTTATCTGATATTAAAATGGCTACTCCAGCTTGTTTCCTGAGACCATTTGCTTGTAAAATTGTCTTCCAGCCTTTTACTCTAAGGTAGTGTTTGTCTTTGACCCTGAGGTGTGTTTCCTGTAAGCAGCAAAATGTAGGGTCCTGTTTACGTATCCAGTCGGTTAGTCTTTGTCTTTTTATTGGGGCATTGAGTCCACTGATGTTAAGAGATATTAAGGAATAGTGATTATTACTTCCTGTCATTTTTTATGTTATTTTTTAAATTTGATTGGTTAACTTCTTTTGGGTTTGATGAAAGAAGGTTACTATCTTTCTTTTTCCAGGGTGAAGTTTCCCTCCTTGTATTGGTGTTTTCCTCCTATTATCCTTTGTAGGGCTGGGTTTGTGGATAGATATTGGGTAAACTTGGTTTTGTCATGGAATATCTTAAAGCACCAGCTTTTCAAAATACCCAGGTTTTTTTGGTTACTTTCTTTTTATTTATTTTATTTTTTTGTACATTCTTTGTTTACATTCCAAATGATTTCCCCTTTCCTGGTTCCTTCCTCCCTATAAATCCCATAAGCCAGCTTCCCTCCATCCATTCCCCAATCAACCCCCTCCTACTTCTCTGTCCTGGTAATCCCCTACATTGCTGCATCAAGCCTTTACAGTACCAGGGCCCTTTCCTTCCTTCTTCTTGGGAATGATTTGATATGTTAATTGTATCTTGGATATTCAGAGATTCTGGGCTAATATCCACTTATCAGTGACTGCATTCCATGTGTGTTCTTTTGTGATTGGGTTACCTCACTTAGGATGGTATTTTCCAGTTCTAACCATTTGCCTATGAATTTCATGAATTCATTGTTTTTAATTGCAGAGTAGTATTCCATTCTGTAAATATACCACATTTTCTGTATCCATTTCTCCACTGAGGGACATCTGGGTTCTTTTCAGCTTCTGGCTATTACAAATAAGGCTGCTATGAACATAATGGAACATGTGTCCTTATTGCATGCCGGGGAATCCTCTGGGTTTATGCCCAGGAGTGGTATAAGAGGGTACTCCGGAAGTGCCATGCATGGTTTTCTGAGGAACCTCCAGACTGATTTCCAGAGTGGTTGTACCAGCTTGCAATCCCACCAGCAGTGGAGGAGTGTTCCTCTTTCTCCATGTCCTCGCCAACACCTGCTGTCTCCCGAGTTTTTAATCTTAGCCATTCTGACTGGTGTGAGGTGAAAAGAGTTGTTTTGATTTGCATTTCCCTAATGATTAATGATGTTGAACATTTCTTAATGTGCTACTCAGCCATTTGAAGTTCTTCATGTGAAAATTCTTTGTTTAGCTCTGTACCCCATTTTTAATAGGCAAGAATTTTATTGAGTATTTTTGCATCAATATTCATAAGAAAAATTGGCCTGAAGTTCTCTTTCTTTGTTGGATCTTTGTGTGGTTTTGGTATCAGTGTAATTGTGGCTTAGTAGAATGAGTTGGGTAGTGTTCCTTCTGTTTCTATTTTGTGGAATCGTTTGAAGAGTATTGGTGTTAGGTCTTCTCTGAAGTTCTGACAGATTTCTGCACTAAAAACATTTGGTCCTGTGCTTTTTTTGAAGACTTTCTATGACCCCTTCTATTTGTTTAGAGGTTATGGGACAATTTAGATGACTTATTTGATGCTGATTTAATTTTGGTGTCTGATATCTGTCTAGGAAATTGTCCATTTCCTCCAGATTCTCCAGTTGTGTTGAGTATAGGCTTGTACTAGGATCTGATGATTTTTTTTGAATTTCCTCAGCTTCTGTTGTTATCTCTCCCTTTTCATTTCTAATTTTGTTAATTTGGATACTGTCTCTGTGCCCTTTGGTTAGTCTGGCTAAGGGTTTATCTATCTTGTTGATTTTCTCAAAGAACTAACTCCTGGTTTTGTTGATTCTTTGTATGGTTCTCAGTGTTTCCACTTGATTGATTTCAGCCCTGAGTTTGATGATTTCCTGTCTTCTACTCTTCCTGGGTAAATTAGCTTCTTTTTCTTCCAGAGCTTTCACAAGTGCCCTTAAGCTCTCCAGTTTCTTTTTGGAAGCACTCAGGGCTATGAGTTTTCCTCTTAGCACTGCTTTCATTGTGTCCCATAGATTTGGGTATGTTGTGCCTTCATTTTCATTAAATTCTAAAAAGTCTTTGATTTCTCTCTTTCTTTCTTCTTTGGCCAAAGTATCATTGAGTAGAGTATTATTCAGCCTCCATGTTATGTGGGCTTCCTGTTGGTTTTTTTTGCTATTGAAGACCACTCTTATTCCATAGTGATCTGATGGGAGGCATGGGATTAGGTCAATCTTATATTTGTTGAGGTCTGTCTTGTGACCAATTATATGGTCGATTTTGGAGAAGGTACCATGAGGTGCTTAAAAAACAGTATATTCTTTTGCTTTTATGGAAAATGTTTTATATATATATTTAATAATTAATTAATATATTTAATATTAATAAATTAATGTTAAATATAAATATTATATATTTAATATAAATATATATTACATATTTATGTAAATATATAAGTATATAACTATATACTTATATATAACACATATATATGTTAAATCCAATTGGTCCAAAGCTTCAATTAGTTTCACTGGGTCCCTGTTTAGTTTTTGTTTTCCTGATTGGTCCATTGAAAATAGTGGAGTGTTGAAATCACCCACAATTATTGTGTTAGGTGCAATGTGTGCTTTGAGCTTTAGTAAAGTTTCTTTTACGAATGAGGGTGCCCTTGCATTTGGAGCAGTGATGTTCAGAATTGAGAGTTCTTCTTGGTAAATTTTTCCTTTGACCAGCAAGAAGAACTTTCATGTCTCTTTTGATGACTTCAGGTTGAAAGTCAATTTTATCTGATATTAGAATGGCTAGTCCGGCTTGTTTCCTAAGACCATTTGCTTGGAAAATTGTCCTCCAGCCTTTTACTCTAAGGTAGTATTTGTCTTTGACACTGAGCTGTGTTTCCTCTATGCAGCAAAATGTAAGGTTCTCTTTACATATCCAGTCTGTTAGTCTATGTCTATTTATTGGGGAATTGAGTCCATTGATGTTAAGATAAATTAAGGAATAGTGATTCTTACTTCCTGTCATTTTTGATGTTATTTTTATATTTGAGTGGTTATCTTCTTTTGGGTTTGATGAAAGAAGGTTACTATCTTGCTTTTGCCAGGGAGTAGTTTCCCTCCTTGTATTGGAGTTTTCCTCTTGTTATTCTTTGTACGGCTGGGTTTGTGGAAAGATATTGTGTAAATTTGGTTTTGTCATGGAATAGCTTGGTTTCTCCATCTATGGTGATTGAGTGTTTGGCTGGGTATAGTAGTCTTGGCTGACATTTGTGTTCTCTTAGAGACTGCATGAGATCTGCCCAGGATCTACTAGTTTTCATGGTCTCTGCTGAGAAGTCTGGCGCAACTCTGATAGGTCTTCCTTTATATGTTACTTGGCCTTTTTCTATTTCTGCCTTTAATATTCTTTTTTTTAATTATTCGATATAATTTTTTATTTACATTTCAAATGATTTCCCAGAAAGTCCCGTAAGCCCTCTTCTCTCCCCCTGTCCTCCCACCCATCCCTTCCCACTTCCGCGTTCTGGTTTTGCGCAATACTGCTTCACTGAGTCTTTCCAGAACAAGGGGCCACTCCTCCTTTCTTCTTGTACCTCATTTGATGTATGGATTATGTTTTGGGTATTCCAGTTTTCTAGGTTAATATCCACTTATTAGTGAGTGCATACCATGATTCACCTTTTGAGTCTGAGTTACCTCACTTAGTATGATGTTCTCTAGCTCCATCCATTTGCCTAAGAATTTCATGAATTCATTGTTTCTAATGGCTGAATAGTACTCCATTGTGTAGATATACCACATTTTTTTGCATCCACTCTTCTGTTGAGGGATACCTGGGTTCTTTCCAGCATCTGGCAATTATAAATAGGGCTGCTATGAACATAGTAGAGCATGGATCCTTATTATATGGTGGGGAATCCTCTGGGTATATGCCCAGGAGTGGTATAGCAGGATCTTCTGGAAGTGAGGTGCCCAGTTTTCGGAGGAACCGCCAGACTGATTTCCAGAGTGGTTGTACCAATTTGCAACCCCACCAGCAGTGGAGGAGTGTTCCTCTTTCTTCACACCCTTTCCAACACCTGCTGTCTCCTGAATTTTTAATCTTAGCCATTCTGACTGGTGTAAGATGAAATCTCAGGGTTGTTTTGATTTGCATTTCCCTAATGACTAATGAAGTTGAGCATTTTTTAAGATGCTTCTCTGCCATCCAAAGTTCTTCAGGTGAGTATTCTTTGTTTAACTCTGTACCCCATTTTTTAATAGGGTTGAGGTCCATTGAGGAAAGTGCGGTGTTGAAGTCACCCACAATTATTGTGTTAGGTGCAATGTGAGCTTTGAGCTTTAATAAAGTTTCTTTTATGAAAGAGGGTGCCCTTGCATTTGGAGCATAGATGTTCAGGATTGAGAGTTCTTCTTGTTGTATTTTTCCTTTGACCAGCAAGAAGTGTCCCTCAGAGTCTCTTTTGATGACTTTGGGTTGAAAGTCAATTTTATCTGATATTAAAATGGCTACTCCAGCTTGTTTCCTGAGACCATTTGCTTGTAAAATTGTCTTCCAGCCTTTTACTCTAAGGTAGTGTTTGTCTTTGACCCTGAGGTGTGTTTCCTGTAAGCAGCAAAATGTAGGGTCCTGTTTAAGTATCCAGTCAGTTAGTCTGTGTCTCTTTATTGGGGCATTGAGTCCATTGATGTTAAGAGATATTAAGGAATAGTGATTATTACTTCCTGTCATTTTTGACGTTATTTTTTAAATTTGATTGGTTAACTTCTTTTGGGTTTGATGAAAGAAGGTTACTATCTTTCTTTTTCCAGGGTGAAGTTTCCCTCCTTGTATTGGTGTTTTCCTCTTATTATCCTTTGTAGGGCTGGGTTTGTGGATAGGTATTGGGTAAACTTGGTTTTGTCATGGAATATCTTAGTTTCTCCATCTACGGTGATTGAGAGTTTTGCTGGATATAGTAGTTTTGGCTGGCATTTGTGTTCTCTTAGAGTCTGCATGAGATCTGCCCAGGACCTTCTAGCCTTCATAGTCTCAGGTGAAAAGTCTGCTGTGATTCTGATAGGTCTTCCTTTATATGTTACTTGGCCTTTTTCTCTTACTGCCTTTAATATTCTTTCTTTGTTTAGAACATTTGGTGTTTTGATTATTATGTGACGGGAAGTATTTCTGTTCTGGTCCAGTCTGTTTGGAGTTCTGTAGGCTTCTTGTATATTCATGGGCATCTCTCTCTTTAGGTTAGGGAAGTTTTCTTCCATAATTTTATTGAAGATATTTGCTGGCCCTTTAAGTTGTAAATCTTCACTCTCATCTATGCCTATAATCCTTAGGTTTGGTCTTCTCATTGTGTCCTGGATTTCCTGGATATTTTGGGTTACAACCTTTTTGCATTTTGCATTTTCTTTAACTGTTGAGTCCATGGTTTCTATGGAATCTTCAGCATCTGAGATTCTTTCTTCTATCTCTTGTATTCTGTTGTTGATATTAGCATCTCTGTCCCCTGATTTCTTCCCAAGGCTTTCTATCTCCAAAGTTGTCTCCCTTTGAGTTTTCTTAGTTGTTTCTACTTCTGATTTTAGATCCTGGATGGTTTTGCTTAGCTCCTTCACTTGCTTGTTTGTGCTTTCCTGTAATTCTTTAAGAGATTTTTGTGTTTCGTCTTTCATGACCTCAGCCTGTTGACCAAAGTTCTCCTGTATTTCTTTAAGTGTTTTTTGCGTTTCCTCATTGTTGGCTTTTGTATTCTCCTGGATTTCTTTCGATGATTTTTGTGTTTCCCTTGCAAGGGCTTCTAACTTTTGATCCATTTTCTCCTGAATTTCTTTAAGTATGTCCTTCATGTGATCCTGTACCAGCATCATGACCAGTGATTTTAAATCCAAATCTTATTTTACTGGTGTGATGGGGTATCCAGGACATGCTGGTAGAGGAGAATTGGGTTCAGATGTTGCCATATTGCCTTGATTTCTGTTAGTGACATTCCTGCATTTGCCTTTTGCCATCTAGTTCTCACTGGTGTTAGTTGGTCTTGTCAATGCTGGACTCACCAGTGCAAGCTGCCCCTTCCCAGGTGGCCTCTGGTGCACAGCTTACCTCCTGCACTGCCTGGAGACAGGGTGGTGTTGCCCAGGCTGTTCAGGTCCCGAAGCAGACACCCGAGGGCTCCCGTTGGGGCCCGCTGGATTCACTGGAGCACACCGACTTCTCCCAGCTGACCTCCCGGAAGCCCCTCTTGCCTCTTGCAGGACCTGGAGATGTGGTGTTGCCACCCAGGCTGATCTGGATCTGGAAGCGGAGAGAGCTGAGCTGAGGGCTCCCGCCAGAGGCCTCAGGACTGGAACCCAAGCTCTGGACCACAGGGGCAAGCCCTGAGCTCCCAGACTGCCTCTGGGTGCACACCAGGTCTCCCGTACTTCCTGGAGACTGAGCACTGTGGCCCTGGCCATTCAGATCCCAAAGCAGGCACCCAAAGGCTCCTGCTGGGGCCCACTGGATTCACGGAGCACACAGACTTCTCCCCGCTGGCCGCCCGGAAGCCCCTCTACTGCCTTTAATATTCTTTCTTTGCTTAGTACTTAGGGGTTTTGATTATGATGTGATGTGAGGTATTTCTGTTCTGGTCCAGTCTGTTTGGAGTTCTGTAGGCTTCTTGTATATTCATGCGCATCTCTCTCTTTAGGTTAGAGAAGTTTTCTTCCAGAATTTTGTTGAAAATATTTGCTGGCCTTTTAAGTTGTAAATCTTCACTCTTATCTATATCTATAATCCTTAGGTTTGGTTTTCTCATTGTGTCCTGGATTTCCTGGATGTTTTGGGTCACAAACTTTTTGCATTTTGCATTTTCTTTGACTATTGAATCAATGGTTTCTATGGTATCTTTGGCATCTGAGATTCTTTTATGTCTTATATTCTGTTGTTGGTATTTGCATCTATGATCTCTGATTTCTTCCCAAGGTTTTCTATCTCCAAAGTTGCCTTGCTTTGCGATTTCTTAGTTGTTCTACTTCTGTTTTTAGATCCTGGATGGTTTAGCTCAGTTCCTTCATTTGTTTGTTTGTGTTTTCCTGTAATTCTTTAAGAGATTTTTATGTTTCCTCTTTCATGACTTCTGCCGATTGACTCAATTTCTCCTGCATTTCTTTGAGTGGGTTTTACATATCCTTTTATTGGCTTCTATCTGTTGACCCATATTCTCCTGAATTTCTTTAAGTGATTTTTGTGTTTCCATTGTAAGGGCTTCTAACTTATTCATGTTCCCCTATATTTCTTTAAGAGATTTATTTATGTCCTTCTTCTAACAGCATCATGACCAATGATTTTAAATCCAAATCTTGTTTTTCTGGTGTGTTGGGATATCCAGGACTTGCTGATGTTGGAGAATTGGGTTCAGATGCTGCCATATTGCCTTGATTTCTATTAGTAACATTCCTATGTTTGCCTTTCACCATCTGGTTATCTCTGGCCTTAGTTGGTCCTGTTGTCACTGGCTGATGCTTGAACCTCCTGTGAGCCTGTAAGGCTATTTCCACACCTCTGGATGATTGGGTTTCCCCTGGCACAGATTGCTGATGCCCTACTCTTGGGTGCTGTTGGAGCCTTTGTATGCTTTGCCCCAAGCAATGTTATACTCAGGTTGTCTCTGTGTACCTGGTGTTGCCTCTCAGGTCTACCCGGGGGCCAAGATGTTGGAGACCCCTTCCAAATGTCCATTACTCTGAAGGACAAACATGCCCAGACAGGCCTGGCACAGAGATGACCCACAGAGCTTCCCAAGCCTTGGGCGTAGGCAGAATCCTGGCGGGCTGTGTCCAGAGTGATGTTAAACTCGGGATATCTCTATGTACCTGGTATTGCCTGTCTGGTCATTTTGGGAGCCAAGATCACCCAAAATACCCACTTTTATCTGAGGACAGCTATGTAGAGCTTGGACAAGAGCAAGAAACCATACACTAATAATATTTCAATCCCAGAAAATTTTAATACAGAATATAGGTTACTTTAAATGATCAGTATCCCGAGCTACTTACAAAGAGGATAGAAATGGTAAGAAATTACTCTTTCCAGTGCTAAACAGTAATGGCCCAAAGTTGAAGAAATCTCGCCTTGTTCAACAGCAAGGCAATGGCTACTTGTACATAAACCTCACTCAGTCATTCTTTCGTTCATATGTAGTACTTTACATATACAAATGTTTCCCTTAAATCTTTATTTTATTTTAAATGTGTGTGTGTGTGTGTGTGTGTGTGTGTGTGTGTGACTGTATATGGAGTCTGTGTGTAAGTTCAGGTGAGCAGATGTCATAGTATACACATGGACAGAGATCATAAAGCAATTACTTTTAAGAGTCAGTCCTTTCCTTCTACTAAGGATTCCAGAGATTAAATACAGATCTTTGGGCTGGCATGACAAACAGTTTTGATTCAATGAGCCATCTCACCAGGCAATGAATTTGACTTTTTAACAATTGAAATAGTCTAATACCCCCTCTCAATTTTTTTCATCTAACACATTGTTCATGTTGTTTGATATTATTCTTGATTGGGTGGTTTTCGAAAAACAATTGATTGTATAGTCCATGTCTCTAATTTGTCTCTATAAACCCTTAAAACAAATTTAATCAGACATTAGTCCTTTTGAATCCATTACAGCTGCTCATTAAGTAATTGATGCTTCCTGTATTGATAATTCACAGTAGTGAACGCCATCATTGTTCCTGACTTAGTAGGGGCGTTGACACCCTAATTACTGCCTCTTAGATGGTTGCTTCTAGGACATTGTCTTCTCTTGATTGTCTACCATTCTTGCAACTCCTTGGCAGACTCTTCATCTTGTACTGGTTGATTTCTGGCTTATTGATTCAAATTCATCTCTTGGAGGACTGTTTCCAATTGTGTGTCTCTGAATACTCTATCAAAATCCATCTGTTTTCTATAAGTCTTTTACCCACCTAAAAGGATTTCAGTAGCATCTACATTAAAAACCACATCACAATACCATCAAAACAGGATGGATATCAGCCAAGAAAAAGGCAGGTGAGTCTCCATAAATTTACAGACAAAAGTATGTGTTTCTGAACCAGTAAGTCCTAATGTCACCTCCATGAAGTTATTCAAATGATTAATTCTGCAGTTTGTTCATCATCGAATGGACATACAATGAATACCTTGACCTGAGCATTTTCACAGCCTCCCCTCTTCTTCATATAGGAAAATTATCTAACACTTGCTCTCTCGTCTAGACTTCAATGCTGTCTTCCCCAATGTCTCTATAGCCCAAATAATTATCTTTAGGTCTTTGGAGTGTGGAGAATGATCTGACCTCTACAGTTTAGCATAGGATCTTCCCTCAGTACACTCCTACTCTCTGCATTACTAAAGTACAGGTACTTTTGTTGGAAAATTCTGATACTGTAGTCAGTTTCCAGTTATTTCCACTAATCTATTAGCATGTGAGGAAAGTACCAATGCTCTTCTATCTTGTTATGTCCTGTTAAGATCACAGAGGCTAATCAATACTCTACCTGAACCAACAAGTGAAGGGTAACATGCAGGTTAACACCAGCAGCACATCAAGGTTCTAAGAGTCCTTAATCAATTGAATTTTCTTTGCTCTGATGCATTCAAATCTCCAGAATCTTAGTCTTCTTGTAGGTATAAATCAAGAACGAAGCAGGACTTGCCAATAGACATCCAGGTGGTCTGGACAGTGTCTTAAGGTAGGGATTGAGATTGTGCTAGATACATTTAGTTGTGGTAGCAGAGAACATCTTGTTTCCAGCATGAACAGAGAAAGTCCCTGGGGAATAAGAGTACCTTCATTAAATCAAAACAGAATAGCTTTGCTTTCCATATGTTGGTTCCAATTATTATCTTCGTATGTTGAAACAAGCCAATTTTCTTTCTTAATATACATTTTAAAAGCCAAGAAGCTGCTAACAATACATAAATGATCACAGCTCAGGGCTACTTCAGGCAATGACAACCTAGACATCCTTGACAAAGGACAGTAAATCATGAAAAATGTGTGACCATCATGGAGAAGAAGCACAGTTTACCCATAGCTGAATATTATTTGGAGCAATTTGACAGGATCAATTTAAGGTGAGTTAATTTCTTCTATTTTGCTCAGTTTTTTATTGTCTTCTCAATATTCAAATTTAATCATATAATATCAAACAGATGGCTTGAAAAGTGAATAAATAGGTCATAAGAGTTCTGTATACTTCATTGTTCTGGTTTATGGCTAAACACAGCAATCAGGTTTTGTTGAAACCGGATAGTATTGCAAGTTTCACTTTGTTTGAGTTCCAGGTGATCTGGAAGAAATAAAACTTTTCCAGGAGCACGTGTTCTTGGAATCCCTACTTCATGTAATTTGCCTAAGAAATTGATTCAATCCCACAAGGGCTTCCAAGCTACAGAATTGTTTTAAAGACCTATGATAATCATGTCTTTATCATGATTTGCCAAAAACAAACATGTCAACTAATTAATTACATAGATGCAGTGCATTTTAAGTGAAGAAAACAAAAAGTTTGAGTGGAAGACCAAGATATAGAAGAGGCAAAGAATCTGATGAGTCCTGTAAGCTCTCAGATAAATCAACAAGCACACCACATTGTACTTCCTTATTTCTCCATTTTTGGAGGGCATTCTGCACAAAAATTCTCTACCATGGCCTTTTCTGTATAGAAAGAGCTTAGGAGTTTCCATATTCTACCTCTGTGAAGACCACAGAGGATTAATCGGAGCATGAATCATTAAATTGCAGGCAGTGTAATCAGTTAGATAATACAACAAACCTAAGAACACAAGAGTTCTAAAACATACCTTCAAAGTGCACCTGGAATGCAGAGTTTTTTCATTTAGAGATTTGTGATTACTTGAAGATGAAATATAGTCTAGTTCAATAAGACTGAATTAAGTCACAAACATAATACGTAAGATAGTCTCTTTTCATTTAGTACCAAAGATAAGCAAAAATATATTTTTAAATGAAAAATACTTGCAGAAATACAAACTACACATGGTACCGTTACAGCTGAAGGAAGTAGAAAAACACATAAAGTTCAGTATAGGGGCTCCCTAAAATGCTAGAAATAGAACTGCTACATAAAGCAGCTATAGTGTTTCTGGAATATACTGGAAGAAACCAAAGAAGCAGCATGGCACAGATATAGAGATACTGTATCGAGATACATTGAAGAAAGCACTATTGATAATTTCTGATATCTGGAACCATTCAAGATGCCTATCAGCAGCCAAATGGAAGAAGAAAATATTGAATAAAACACACACACACACACACAAAGCAGAGGTGTACAAAACACTAAAGAAGTCTGAATTATCATGTAGCAAAATGCATAAGCCTAGAAATCACTGTGGTAAGTAAAAATGAATTAGACTCCAGAAGACAAGCATCTTATGCTTTTTTCTATGACTAACACAAAACTTTTAAGTACATGCATATGGCGTGAAGGTAGAAAGGAGACTCAATCAGGAAGCTGAAAAAAGATAAGTTAGAAGAAAAAAACAGGAACAGTAGGGTAATGGAGGTGTAACTACAAAGTACATGGACACACATGGCTATAATTTCCATTATGAATCACATTAATTTGTATACTAACTAAAGTATTATAAAAGAATATAAAAACAGCTGTATAAGGCTTACTGTTGCTTACAATATATTAGTTTAATAAAGTCCTGATTCTCTATTTCTATTGTTAACCTTTAATCTACCACATGATGCTCATCTTTGATTGAGCAGTCCATTTGTTACATTATATTGCATATAAAGCATATAACACACAACATACAGGAGAACTCAATACTTACACGACTCATATATCATTGATGAACAGTAGCCCATTAGTATGTAAGGTGGGGTATCAAATGTCAACATGTCAACATGGAGTTTTTGAACAGCACATGTTTTCACACGGTAATTTTCATACTATTCACAAGCAAATTATATAACAAGTTATAAGATTAAAGAGACATTATGTGACTCAGCCTCAAAGTCAACATTATAACAGAAGCCCATAAGCAGTGTGCATGCTGATTCTGAAAGGCAATCTTTAAATATATGACATTTATGTTTTAATCATATTTTCCAAACAAGTATGGAATGCACAAAAGTACTACACAAAACAGTGTAAAAATTGTAAAATGGACTCTGAACTCAATGCTACCATCCTTTTCTAAATTGATTTTCATACTGGGTAGCGATGTGTTTTTGTACATTTTGTTTCTTCAGATACCAGTGCTAACAATTGCCTTTTCTGTATTATTGTGAGATCGGACCTGGGGAGAGGCACTCAGTTTCTATGGTAAAGAACGGCTTAGCTGAGGATTCTCTGTTTAGCTCTGTTCCCCATTTTTTAATAGGGTTATTTAGTTTTCTGGAGTCTAACTTCTTGAGTTCTTTTTATATATTGGATATTAGCCCTCTATTGGATGTAGGATTAGTAAAGATCTTTTCCCAACCTGTTGGTTGCTGTCTTGTCCTATTGGGGAAGTGTGTCCTCACAGAGGCAGAAAGGGGGAGGAGATAGGGGATTCCATAGGGGAGACCTGGAACAGGGATAAAATTTGAAATGTAAATAAAGAAAATATCCAACTTTTATTTAAAAAAAAAAAAGAATGGCTTAGTATGGTCTCTCAGAAGTTTTTCCTCCCAAAGGGCTAGATTAGATGCCACAAGATAAGATTGATTTAAGGTAAAACTGTGTCTGTCTCTTCTGTCCAGGTATTCCCTATGATCAATTTAAAAATAGGACCTACAGTCTCAATTCCTAGCTGGTCAAAAGATCTCTTCTTTGTTACCCCTTTCTATGACTTTCTAATTCATGCAAAAATAATGTTCTATTTATCTTACATCTAGAACCATCTTTCCAAGGGTCTATGTCTTCTTTTTTGTTTGTTTTGTTTTGTTTTATGTCATTGTCATATCTATTTTGTGTCTCCCTCCATTGCATACATACATACATACATGATTATACACACATATGCTACATGCTACTTAAAATGGTTTTTGGATTAGAGTGAATATGCCTTTTACTTATGTATTAGAGTCTTAAGATTGCTGTAACAAAAATATATTATAAATAGCAAGTTTAAGAAATATAAGTCTGTACATGTATATATGTATATTCTGAAACATAACCTGTCCAGTCTGTATAGTGTTCAGTTGTATAGTCTAAATCAAGGTACTGGCAAAGATGTACCTGAACCACTTGCACCTGTCCAGCTATAATGGACACTGGCATTGTCCTGGGGTCTTGATGCATAGTGACATCATTTAAATTTCTCCCCATCTTCACAGGACCTTCCTCTCTATGTGTAGATCTCTATCTCTACATCTCTATTTGCAATAACTCTTTTGATTCCCACAAAGACTATTTTTAATCATTTGAATATGGTTTCTCCCAACCCTGTCTGACCTCATTTTAACTTTATTACACTGGTGAACAACCTATTTACAAAAAGACTATATTAAAAAGTGCTAAGAATTAAGGTTAGAAGGTACTTTTGTGGGGTACACTAAATTACAGCTTTTGTGTACTCATACAGATTCATACTATCCATCAGTCTTTCAGCTTGCATTATTGTACGAGTAGAAAATATTCATTTTAGTACCATTCATCAATCCTTAAACATCACGGGGGTGGGGGGGGAAGGTCCTATATTGTGTTTAATCATTGGCCTAATAGAGTGATATGAAAACCATGGTGGACTTAGAGAAAATTGGGGTTTTCATCCCAATTCTTCGGTATTATAAGGACCATAAAATGTAAACCATATGTCAGTTGAGTTAAATTTGGCTTAAACCCTGATTCCAATCTCTTGCCAAAGCCCAAAGCCCTTCCCAGGACATCTGTTGATTCCCAAGTGCTTGTTTTCTCAGGTTTCTCTGACTCAGCATCCTTGTAGTGCTCAGTGCTGCTCACATTAATCTGAGACCATTAGAGAATACTATAAAATATCTTAAATAGGCAAATATGTTTTGGGTATCCTGCATATGCATTTTTACTGGTTATTTGTGCCTACCCTGCCTCTCTCAGTGGTAGGGAGATGGTGGTAGTACCAATTGTCACTGTTGATCAAGCACAGTCATTTATCAACAAGGTATAATTATCCTTCCTACTAGAGGAAACTAGTTTTGCATGCATAGTGGCCATAAAACATTCTAACCCTCTTAGCTTCCTTCATTTTGAATAAGTAGTCATTGTGTTTTCCTTTGAATAGCTTGTGGCATCTTACACATTTCCCTATTAATTAGAAAATGATAAAAATCTGTTAAAAGTTCTTTTTTTTTCACAATTCACAATTACATTTTTAATGAAATTAGCATTTAACAAGGCAAAGTGTAGTACTTTCAACTCAAACTAAAGTACTTAGGTTAGCCACACTGGCATTTAAAGAGTTTAGCAAGTTTTCTAAAGCTGAGATACTGTAGGAGGACAGAGAAAGATATGTGGGGAAGCCTTTTGTTTTGTCCTCAGATTTCCCTAGCATTTCCATGTAGCATTATTGTACTTGAAACCATCCATACAATATGAAAATTACTCTACCCATGTTCATACCATGGAGCTTCAACAAGCACTGTGAAGGATCTTCTCAGATTATATCCAAAGGTTGTACCAAAATATTGAAAGAAATAGACCTTCTTTCTACTTACAAAAGGTTGTGTCCATTTTTCTGAGCCCCCATTAGTCTATCACCAAAAGTAGCTGGTGGTAACTATCACACGGGAGTATATAAAATTTAAAGGTGATGCTATGTAAAAAGACATGCACTAAAGAATAAAAAAAGGTTATAAAAAAGGGTTAGCTGAACTTCTTACATCAATATAAATCAAATGCAATGTTGATGCAGAATGGCCGAAAGTTTAAAGCTACAGGATTTTGTGTAAGATCTTGGATGGCCACCATTCCATGAGTTGTAATCTTCTGACCAAAGGAGAGTTAGCATTCTCTATCTATTCTCATCTATAAATCAGTAAGTTTCCCAATCATTCCTTCCAGGCTGTTCCCATATACACAAATACATGTGTGTCACTTGCCTGGAACAAATGCTTCAAATTTTCCGTTAGTCTGAGAGCAGTCTTGCCTGATTACCCTCTGTTGTTTACACTATCATTAAAATATTATCTCCCTCTATGTTCCTATTTTAATCAAAGGAAGCTAGAGATACTTCTGTATAGTTAGGAGTTAGAAGAGTGGGAAGAAGAGGAATGTCATACCTGAATGACTTTAACTTGGACATCCATCTGGAATCTAATTTTAATTCTCATAGGAATCTACCTCTTTGATAAATCTACATCCTGAAATCTGCCTTGGACACTACTCAACTGGGTAAGTCTTTTAGAACCTTGGTTTTCCTATATATTACTTTCTATTCCCTTTTTATAACTGGAGTCCCAATGTCACTCATTATTTTATTATTATTATTATTATTATTATTATTATTATTATTATTTCATCTTTTTTTACAGTCCAATCCCTCTTCCTGTCCACCCTCTAACTATTCCTCATCGCCTCCTCCCCTCTTCTCCAAGAGTTATGTTCCCACGCCCCACCAGAACTCCCAAATATCTGGGGCCTCACTTTTTTCAAAGGTTAGGTGAATCTTCTCTCACTGAAGCTAGACCAGGCAGTCCTTTGCTGTATATGTGTTGGGGGCTTCATATTAGTTGGTGTATACTGCCTGGTTGGTGGCTCAGTGTCTGAGCATTCTCTGGTGTCCAGGTTAGGTGAGACTGCTGGTCTTCCTATAGAGTCACCCTAAATAAATATTAAGTAAATATTAAGTAAATATTTCATGATTCAAGAAATGCGGAAAGATATGGAAAGATATGACTACAGTGGAGCATCTACAAAAAAGAAAAGGGTGACCATGGGAAGAACAATGACTCCAGCCACCCAGACTCCCTAGGACTCCCAGGGACTGAACCATTAACCAAGGGGTACATATGTTTCCAGCCAAAAACGTGGCAAAGGAAGGCCTTGTTGGGCATCAGTGGGAGGAGTGGTCCTTGGTCAGGTAAAGACTCAATAGAGGCCCCAACAAAGGGAAACCGATGCAGGGGAGGTAGGAGTATGTCAGGTGGAGGGGCATATATAAGTGGAGGCAGGTGGTGGGAGGAAGGGTTGGGGATCTTTGGGGAGGGGGGTAAATCGGGAAAGGTTTTACCACTGGCAATGTAAATGAAGACAATATTCAATTTTTAAAAAAGGAAGGAAGAAAGAAAAGGGCAAGATTCTTACAACCCTTTGCCTATGCCCTGGACAACTTTCCACTGGACCCTCCCTGCCCTTGGGGGTTGGGGACGAGTTGTGCAAGGTCAATGACACAGATTCTGGGAGCAGGTGAGAATGCTGCAGGAAGCTCCTTTAATGCCCTCCACCCATGCCCCCATTGGTCCCAAGAAAGTATCTATTCTAAACAGCAGTTCCTGATTGGCTGGCGTTATTTGAGCGATCCTTTCTCTCTCAGGAAGTCCTCAATTAGGTCCTCCTGCAGGAATGCTGGTGTTACAGGCAGTCCTTAGTTAGGTCCTCCTGCAGGAGCTGCTTCTGCAGCTGCACGGGCCCAGCATTTACATAGGGGCAGCCCTGCTGTTCCTGCTACAATAATCCAAAGCTCAAAATGAAAATGTTCAGTTCCTTTTCGGTTTATAAGCTTAGGAGTGTGGTCTATACTACATCTTCCTTCCTGACATCCTCTTCATGTAACTATTGAAGAATAGGCTAATAGCCAGTGATAAGTGGTGTTTTACAATGTTGTTTAGAGGAATTGTCCTTTGACTGTATGTGTTTCTTAGACATTGCTTCCACCGTTGTTACAAGAAATTGGGGGGAATGATTTTAATTTTTCAGGATAAAATATAATTACTCTACTTCCTCCCTTACCTTTCTCATCTCAAACATCCCCATGTATCCCTTCTTCCGTATCAAAATCACAGCCTTATTTTTAAGTTGTTACGTTACAAAAATATTTAAATACAGCCTGCCCAGCCCATTTACAGTTACTTGTATTTACGTGATTTCATGATAATCACTTGGTAGTAGAAAATCCTCTACTTTAAGCTTAATATTTTTAGTGTGTATATTGTAGGTTACATTTTGATGTCTGCAATACTCACTGTTTAAATCCCAATTCCCAATACCATAGAATGTGGCCTTACTGGAAACAGGCTTATTGAAGATTCAATTAAATGAGATGAGATACTTAGCTTGGGTTATGAGCCAATATGATAGGTGTCTGTATAAAAGAGGGGATATTTGTACATAGAATAAGGGGAAATTACATGGTTTTTGACTGAAAACATTAGAGACAAATTGCTAAAAGTCAAAGAAATTCAAAGATTGTTAGTATATCCGTCTAAACCAGATGAATAGTTAAGAGCAGCTTCATCCCACTATCTTGAATGATGAACCAATCTTCCTGATAGCATGATCTTAAACTATAGCCCACAGAACTATGGATCAAATAAATAACTGTTGCCAAGACCTTCCCCAGTGTATGGTGCTTTGTTATGCCAGCCAATTTGCTTGTACTATATCCATAATAACAATAAAATAGTTATTATTAATGATAAAACAAAAACAATAAAAATAATTCTTTCTAAAATATGAGATTAAATATAAGACTACTTTGTCTCAAGATAAAGTAGAAATGAACATACTTGATTCAAGAGTATATAATAAAGTTTATTGTAAAGGATAAAATATAGTATTAAAAATGAACTATATGGCCAACCTGGCACTTACAGTGAGTCCTATCTCTATTGCCTAACAGG
Source organism: Apodemus sylvaticus (assembly GCF_947179515.1). Taxonomy (NCBI): domain Eukaryota; kingdom Metazoa; phylum Chordata; class Mammalia; order Rodentia; family Muridae; genus Apodemus; species Apodemus sylvaticus. The sequence goes on from NC_067488.1 coordinate 25,848,480, forward strand.
ATAAACCAAAACTATTTATAAGATCTCTGACCTTTATTAATCTGCAAAATGGTACCATGATATATATGAGGCTTTCTTTTTTTTTAATTTTTTTTATTCGATATAATTTATTTACATTTCAAATGATTTCCCCTTTTCTAGCCCCCCCACTCCCTGAAAGTCCCGTAAGCCCCCTTCTCTTCCCCTGTCCTCCCTCCCACCCCTTCCCAGTTCCCCGTTCTGGTTTTGCCGAATGCTGTTTCACTGAGTCTTTCCAGAACCAGAGACCACTCCTCCTTTCTTCTTGTATCTCATTTGATGTGTGGATTATGTTTTGGGTATTCCAGTTTTCTAGGTTAATAACCACTTATTAGTGACTGCATACCATGATTCACCTTTTGAGTCTGGGTTACCTCACTTAGTATGATGTTCTCTAGCTCCATCCATTTGCCTAAGAATTTCATGAATTCATTGTTTCTAATGGCTGAATAGTACTCCATTGTGTAGATATACCACATTTTTTTGCATCCACTCTTCTGTTGAGGGATACCTGGGTTCTTTCCAGCATCTGGCAATTATAAATAGGGCTGCTACGAACATAGTAGAGCATGTATCCTTATTACATGGTGGGGAATCCTCTGGGTATATGCCCAGGAGTGGTATAGCAGGATCTTCTGGAAGTGAGGTGCCCAGTTTTCGGAGGAACCGCCAGACTGATTTCCAGAGTGGTTGTACCAATTTGCAACCCCACCATCAGTGGAGGAGTGTTCCTCTTTCTCCACACCCTCTCCAACACCTGCTGTCTCCTGAATTTTTAATCTTAGCCATTCTGACTGGTGTAAGATGAAATCTTAGGGTTGTTTTGATTTGCATTTCCCTAATGACTAATGAAGTTGAGCATTTTTTAAGATGCTTCTCCGCCATCCGAAGTTCTTCAGGTGAGAATTCTTTGTTTAACTCTGTACCCCATTTTTTAATAGGGTTGTTCGGTTTTCTAGAGTCTAACTTCTTGAGTTCTTTATATATATTGGATATTAGCCCTCTATCTGATGTAGGATTGGTGAAGATCTTTTCCCAATTTGTTGGTTGCCGATCTGTCCTCTTGATGGTGTCCTTTGCCTTACAGAAACTCTGTAACCTTATGAGGTCCCATTTGTCAATTCTTGCTCTTAGAGCATACGCTATTGGTGTTCTGTTCAGAAACTTTCTCCCTGTACCGATGTCCTCAAGGATCTTCCCCAGTTTCTTTTCTATTAGCTTCAGAGTGTCTGGCTTTATGTGGAGGTCCTTGATCCATTTGGATTTGAGCTTAGTACAAGGAGACAAGGATGAATCAATTCGCATTCTTCTGCATGCTGACCTCCAGTTGAACCAGCACCATTTGTTAAAAAGGCTATCTTTTTTCCATTGGATGTTTTCAGCCTCTTTGTCGAGGATCAAGTGGCCATAGGTGTGTGGGTTCATTTCTGGATCTTCAATCCTGTTCCATTGATCCTCCTGCCTGTCACTGTACCAATACCATGCAGTTTTTAACACTATTGCTCTGTAGTATTGCTTGAGGTCAGGGATACTGATTCCCCCAGATTTTCTTTTGTTGCTGAGAATAGTTTTAGCTATCCTGGGTTTTTTGTTGTTCCAGATGAATTTGATAATTGCTCTTTCTAACTCTGTGAAGAATTGAGTTGGGTCTTTGAAGAGATAGGTGTTCAAGCCTTCTGAGGAAAAGTCCCCACCCATCTTGACACTTAAGTTTATAATGTGTTATTGCCAATGATTTTTCTTTTCTTTCCTAGATGTTCTACTAGATTCTGAATTCTATAAGTAGACATTTTCCATTTAAAGTTTACATTTTTCAAAGTGAGGCCTTGATTATATGGAATTATACAAAGAGTAACTAAGACAGTTCAAAATGAAGTTATATGTACAGTACTTCAAAAGGTTCAGATTCACATTGTATTAAAAATGCTGCTAGTTACAGTTCAGATGGCTGTAAGCCATCAAGCAGTTGCTGGAATTTGAACTCAGGACCTTTGGAACCACAGTCAGTGCTATTAACTGCTGAAAGAACCTATATGTCCCATGACAGAAGAATGGATACAGAAAATGTGGTTCATTTATACCATGGAATACTACTTACCTATTAAGAACGAGGACATGCTGAGCTTTGCAGGCAAATGGATGGAACTAGAAAATATTATCCTCAGAGACGTAGCTCAGACCCAAAATGACATGCATGATATGTACTTGCTAATAAGTTGATATTAGCCACAAAAAAGTACAGAATACCCATGATGCAGTCCACAAAACTAAAAAAGGTCAACAAGCTGAAGGGCCCAAATGAGGATGTCTCAGTCCCACTTGAGAGGGAGAAGAAAGCAATCACAAGTGGGGAGGGAGGGACCTGGGAAGGAAAGTAGAGGGAGGAGGGGGATTTGGGTGGAGAGGGGTGAGGGAAAAGGACTGAAACCCTGAGGGCCAGCAGTAAGAAATGGGAACAGGCAACCTTGGGAGATAGGAGAATGGGGAGGACCCTCCAGAATGCATCAGAGACCTGGGAGGTCAGAGACTCTCAAGACTCAAAGGGAGGGACCTTAGATGAAATTCCTGACAGTAGGGAGAGGGAACTTATAGAGACCAGCTACAGCAGTAAGACAGGACATCAAATGAAGGAGAGGGAGGCCATCTCACAGTCACAACTCTAACCCATAATTGTTCCTGTCTGAAAGAATTACAGGGAGGGAAATGGAGAGGAGCCTGAGGAAAAGAAGGTTCAGTAACAGGTCCAAAGTGGGATCCTGCTCAAGGGGAGGTCCCAAAGCCTGACACTATTATTGAAGCTATGGAGCACTCACAAAAAGGGACCTAGCATGAGAACACTGTGGAAGACCCAACAAGCAGCTGAAAGAGTCAGATGCAGATATTTGCATGGAACCAATGTACAGAAGCAGCTGACCCCTGTTGTTGAATTAGGGAAAGGCTGAAAGAAGCTGAGAAGGATGACCCTGTAGGAGGACCAGCAGTCCCAATTATTCTGGACCCATTAGATCTCTCAAACACTGGACCACCAAACAGGCAGCTTACACCAACTAATGAGACCCCCAACACAGTAGAGGGCTGCTGGGTCTGTATTCATTAAGAGATGATGCACTTAACCCTAGAGAGACTGGAGGCCCCAGGGAGTTTAGAAGTCAGGTGGGGTGGGGGGTGGGGACATCCACATGGAGACATGGGGGTGGGGAGGAGGTATGGGTTGTGGAACAGTCAAAGAGTGGACTGGAGAGGGAGGAGGATAAAATATGGAGTGTAAAAATAAATAAATAAATTTTAAAAAATATTGCACATTTGTGTGTTAGACCAGGTAACTATCGATAAATTTTAATTAGGATGCTGTTCATTGCTTTCCTTTGAAAGACTGTTTCTGTTCATTCCAGATGCAGTGCAAGACGCAATATCACTTAAATCTAACTTGATGAACCAATGATTTCATTACTGATAACAGCATATGAGTGAGTCAGGGGCCAAAATATTTTGACTATATATTAAACTTATTTAAAAGTGATTGAGACAACTTTTCAATATTTCATGAATCAATTTTGGTAATTTATAATTTTTCTAACAATTTAATTATTTTGTAACCACATAAATAACCAACTATAATATTTATATACTACTACATTCTCTTTTAAATACCATATTGTAATTATATTTTATATTATATACTTATTTATTATATAGTTTAAATAAAATAGATATTTAATATTAGTAGTAAAATATTTATATAACATTACAATGCAGTAGTATCTGCTGTTTCTGAGTTATATCAACCTGGAGCATGTCTAATATTACTGATTTTTATCCTCTTTGTTTAATTCTAGAGAGCTCACATCCAATTTTATTATTTTGGCAAAGAACCAACTTAAATTTTATCTATTTTATTAATGTATGTTATTATTTTTATGCAACATCTGGGTAAGTTCGGAAGTCCTTCCTGGGAAATCATCCAATAAGCATTATTAAGTTTGAGAATGTACCCTCAATAGCTCAAGTTTGGAGAAGCTATTGACGAAGATTAACTCTAAGGGAGGCTAGTAAGTGCCTGCCTCAAAGACACCTGTGGTCTCTAGGGGATAAAATGAGAAGAAGGCACCTTTGCAAGAACTGAAAGTGAGTTGCAACAAATTTAAGTAATGCAATTTCTGGAAGCAATGTGTGCAAAGTGAATAGCCTGGACAAAAAAAAAAAAAATCGCTGCAAGGTTCTTAGACATAGAAGCAGAATGGCTAGGCTGCAAAAGCACAAGTTTATTTGAAAACATAGAGAAATGATAAAAAATAAACTCCTCACATGCTTCAGTTTCTCAAATTTGGAGCAATAAGCTAAAACAGTTGGTTATATTGGATACCCAGGTCATTTCTCAGCCGTGGTCAGAAGGTAGCAACACTATGTTTCAGATGATAACAGAGAATTGTAGGGTGTTATGGTGATTGTTTTTCTAAATTACTGGCTCTGGATAATTAATGCCTGTTTGAGTTTGAATGTCATCTCAGTTACTGTTCTACTGCTGCGAAGAGACACAAAGACCAAGAGAGCTTATAAAACAAAACATTTATTATGGGGCTTGTTTCATGGTGATAAGCAGGGCAATAGGCAGGCAGGCATGGCCTGAAACATAGCTGAGAGCTTGCAGCTCTTCCACACACAGAGACAGGGAGAAAGAGAGAGGGGGGAGGGAGGGAGGAAGAAAGGGAGAGGGAGAGGAAAAGAGGAGAGAGAGGAAGGGGGAGAGGGAGAGGGAGAGGAAGAGAGAAGTTTACTGGGCCTCAAAGCCCACTACCAGTGACATACTTCCTCCAACAAAGCCACACCTGTTAGTAACAAAGACCTGTGATGTCATATAGGTGACAATTACCACAGTGCGACTATAGACCTGTTGCCAAGGCAACAGCCACCATCTACCCAGAATTCAATGGGCCTACCTTTTTACCTGTAATTTACGTCATCACCCATATAAAATTGGGTAGCGTTTCTCCTCTTTCTCTCCTTTCCTTTCTTCTTCCCGCCTACTGCACCTTTTCCCCATCATAAATCAAGCCCCACGGGGAACTGTTTGGCCTGGTGTGACCTCACTGCGGCCCAGATCTCCGCAGTATCTCTGTGGCCTGGGGGATGGGGGTGGGGTGGACAGGTGACCTGCATGGCATAGATTCTGTGTCCTTAAAGAGTTCTGGATAGTGGTGAAATTCTCTGTTGGCCCAAGTTCTACATTCTGAGTATTCGATGATCCTAGCAAAATGGATAAGCCAACTGAGTTAATGAGTAATGTACTGGCTGGTTTTATGTGTCAACTTGACACAGGCTGGGGTTTTCACAGAAAAAAGAGCTTCAGGTGAAGAAATTCCTCCAAGAGATCCAGCTGTAAGGCATTTTGTGGGTGGTGCCATCCCTGGGCTGGTAGTCTTGGGTTCTACAAAAAAGCAAGCTGAGCAAGCCAGGGGAAGCAAGCCATTAAGAAACATCCCTCCATGGCATCTGTATCAGCTCCCATATCCTAACCTGCTTGCGTTCCAGTCTTGACCTGGTTTGGTGAAGAACATCAATTTGCACGTGTAGGCCAGCCTAATAAACACTTTCCTCACCCACTTGCTTCTTGGTCATGATGCTTTGTGCAGGAATAGAAACCCAGACTAAGACAAGTAATTAATAGTATAATCATTTGATAGTGGAGCAGTATTTATACACTTTGAACAAAATCAACATGTATTGAGTTTGCTATTAAAATGTATTGAAAGGTGTTTGTCCATGTCTTAGTCCATTTTTCTGTCAAGTGTCACCACCCAAATGAAAAGACTCCTGTCTTTAATGGCTAATTACATTTCCTTTGACCTCAGATATTTCATATGCCCTTTACAGATAATAAGTTTATAGATGGCTGTCTCACTTTATTTTGTATTTTTGTCACCAGATTAGCCTTATGTTTCTTTATAAGAATGTGATATTAATTAAATTAAATTAAATTAATATATTCAAAGATGTTTTCTGGAAAGTGTTATCCTCAGACATGCAGAAAACACAAGAGGGCAAAATTCATGTTGTTCATATGCTGCCTGCTGATATTCTAAAGAAGCAATCTGTGTTTCAAGAACACATGGTTGGTATTATTGTCAGGTAGATTGAATGGTATTTGAATGATAATCAAATCTAAAAGCATAGATTATAAATATTTTAAAACTCTATTTTAAGTCAGGTTAACACAAGGTAACTAGTTCATTGCCCGAGAACAGACATGTAATATAAAATAAAACAAAGACTATAAAAAGCATGAAGATTTCAAGAAAAGACTGGAAATACATGATTTTCATTTGTTTCTGGATGTATTACAGAAAAGGATCCCTAGACACTGGTTAAAAGCCAGTTAAATAACAACCATCACTACTTTGGGTTAGAGGTCCAATCTAAATAATGGGTGGAGAGAGCTGTTTGTAGTCTATTTCTCTTGGGATGTATATTAGTGCCAAGAGTACACATGGTCTTGGGAACTGGATATACCTGTGTTGTGTTTCCAGCTCTGTGGCAGCTGTTTCAGTCACTTTATAAGACTCACTTGATCCCACTGGGGAAGAAATATCTACCACTTATTATTATGTAAACTAAATCAGAAAGTGTTTCCAAAACACTTGACATATATTACATGGTAATCACAGTTCTTTCTGGAAGATTTAATGTGATTTCTCCCTTCATCTCCCCTATCACTAGTTGGTCCAATAAGTCCATTGTGGTATAATCAGCTTGCATCTATAGGAAAACACCCTAAGTAAGTCTCAACAACAGTTTTTAGCAAAATTTGAGAGAAGAGCTAACACAACCATCACTGACAATCCAATAGACAAAAATAAATAAACTTTAAAACACAAATTCCCTCTCCCACCCCAAAACCAGACTCACTGTATTACCAAAAGTTTAGGAGGCAAGAATACTTGGAATTCAGTGAAACAATGGCTCAAAATAAGTGGCATGTTAGAAGAAACAATGAATAGAAACAGAGCCCAACATTTACAAAAAAAGACAATCGATAGAACAGAGCCCAGATACGCATTCATTTCAAATGTCAATTTACTGTTTCCAGTCGAAAAAGTGCATTTAATTTTAATTTGCCAATGAAATTTTTAAATTCTGTTTACTAAACTGAATTATTTTCATGCTGACTGTTTTGTATCAGCTCCAAAGGTTAAGCCAAGAGACAGAAGAAACAAGTAGAGAAATTATTACATGGGATTCCTTAGTTTTAAACTGTCCCAGGCACATAGAAACCTGCATGATGCCATTCTCCCACACCTATATAAACCTCCTTTTCCTTACATGCACAGTGTTCAGGCATGAAGCTTCATATCCACTACTTCTTATATATTCCCCAAATCTGTCTTCAGGGCAAGATTACTGAAGGCGAGTTCCCGTTAGTTAGTGAGAGATTCATCCACCTCAGCTATTCAGGTGTTTATTACCATGAGAAGAAAATCAGTATAATGGCTGGAAACTCACCTGTCAGAATCTGAGACAAGCTGATAGTAACGTATCTTCACTCAAAGCCAGGGTCAGAATGGTACATTCCCACATAACCTGACAACAGGTGACAGCCAAATAATTCCTTTTCATTCAGAATTCTATAGATTAATTTAGAGTGCTTTTTTTTTTCCATTTTACTTATAGGAATCTCTTGCCTACATAAATGTGTATGTACCATGTACCTGTCTGATGCCCATTGAGGGCAGAAAAGGACACTGGATTCCATGAAACTATATTTATAGATGTTTGTTCACAACCGTGTTGGTTGTCAGAAGCAAATTGAAATTCAGTGCAAGAGCAACAAGCTTCTGTAACTTCTGAGCCATCATTTATAAAAATGAATACTATGATTAAAAATTGCTGACTCTCATTATCTTGCATTAAAAGTTTTTCATATTCTAAAAATTAACATTAATAATGTGTGAACTAGTGCCATTCATTTGTAAATTAAAAACAGGCAGGGCGGTGGTGGTGCATGCCTGTAATCCCAGCACTCTGGGAGACAGAGGCAGGCAGATTTCTGAGTTCGAGGCCAGCCTGGTCTACAGAGTGAGCTCCAGGACAGCCAAGGCTATACAGAGAAACCCTGTCTCAAAAAAACCAAACCAAAAAACCAAAAAAGAAAAAAAAAAAAAACAGAATCACAACATTAATCATTATATTAACAGTTAGAATCAACTATCATATATATGTACATATGTATGTATATACAAATATATTTATATATTTATTATATGAATATATATTATATAATAAATATGCATTATATAAACATATATTAACAGAATAAACTATAATATATGTGTGTATATTCATATATATATATGTATGTTCATATATATATGAATATATATATATGTATATATAAACATAGTCAGTATAAAACTACTGACTATGTCAACCTACCAGGCAAAGGGTAATTGTTGTGCTAATATTGGGGAAGGAACACATATCTCTTTTGAAGTCACACGTAGCAGTGACTTCAGAAGCCAAATCATAAAATACAACAATATAAATGGAAGGTCTGGAAAAGAACAGACCAGAAATTCACTTAAAAATAAAACAAAACAGAAACAGAAACAGAAACAGAAACAGAAGCAGAAAAGTGTCAGTCCTATGCTTCCTTTTCAGACTTGTTAGGTAGTTCTCAGCACCAGCCTTCAACAGTCCTTCACCTTTCAGTTTATTCTGGTCTTGGACTCATTTCTACCAGGATCAGTAACTAAGAAGGATCAGCTCATGGATAGTGACACAGACATCACGCTCACTAACAGACTCCTTGGATGTTTATGTCTGGTGACTTCTCACTGCAATATTACAGAGATACAGGCTTCACCCTCCTTTTTTTTTTTTCATGGTAGAGCATGTGTCTTTATTACATGTTGGAGGATCTTGTGGGTATATGCCCAGGAGTGGTATAGCCAGGTCCTCGGGTAGTGCTATGTCCAATTTTCTTTTTTTTTTAATTAATTAATTAATTTATTTTTTTATTGCCCTCCTTTCACATCAACCCTTAATGGCCTCTCAAGTTCCAGAGCATCTGATAGGATCAGCTGAAGCCACTGGATCACAACTCAGATACTTCTTTACCTGGTCAGACTCTAGTCTCTCTACCATAGTCTTTGAACTCAAGAATACCCTATAGGAAAGTGAATGTCAATAATTTTTGATGTCTGAGTATTTCTATGAATTTCAGTTGAAGCAATTTCCTAGTCAATCATTGAATGTATCATAATTGAATTTTCTTACTCAATCTGATAAGCTACATTCTTGACCATCATTTTATAGATTATAGTTATCCATACACGTTATTCAAATGTTTTCTCCTAATTAAATCATGAGGTAAAATAAATTTGTAGAATATTCAAAACTTATAAGTCATAGGCTTATAGATGGCCATACCGATACTAAAACAAAATCTGAGATTTCCCAGAAAATTCAACCCTAGAAGCATATTTATAAATGAGTGTGCTTAAGTAGAGTTACTACTATTGTGCTTCAATTAACACATATCCAATTCACACATATACTTGAGGAGGAGGAGGAGGAGGAGAAAGAAGAGGAAGAGGAGGAGGAGGATGTCATTTCTTTTCACTCTCAAATGACTAACAATTTAGAAAGCAAAAATGTGCTTACTTCATTGTGAGGATCTCTGTGTTTCACAAATCAGTGAATATGAACATTATATAGATAGGGGAAGAGCGATAAAATGTACGAAAAATGTTCTGGCAGTCAAGCCTTGATGAGTGCACAAAGAACACTGCCTTCCCTTTCCTGAATATCAGCAGGACAAAGTAGAGTGAACTCAATGATTATTTATATATTGAAGATTTCCAGAGATATGTGCTGTGCCATTAGGTTTCATGGCATGCCATGGATATTACCTCATTATTAACTTACATTTCCCAATTTCTCCACTACCAAGTGCCTATAACTTTTATAACCGTACTGGGAATCTGTTCTATCCAGAGAATCCATTTGAAATCTATTAAAGGTCTTAGAAGTTACCAGAGATGTTAAATTCTTCCATGATCCAGATGAGCCCCTATTGAACGCAGACACTAAAATCAAAAAGAAAAATTTATTTTATAAAAGGAGTAAAATCACATGGAAGAACAATATTCCATAGCCTTACTCCGTTACATATGAAATCAGCTAGATAAAATGTAGCAGTTTATCACTACAAAATAAAAACCTAACCTAATGTTAATATCACCCAGAGTTTATTTTGGTTAAGTACCAAATATCTTCTATCCACTCAGCTCTTATAAATCTTTGAAGATGTACTTTTCAAAACAAACAACACATTACATGTCAACTCAACTAAATTCATTTGACTATCTTATTATGTCATAAAAGTTCAGGAATAATGATAATCGTCGGTTCTGAGTTTTCTTGACAAGGTTATCAAATAATCTGAAATAGATGAGTTTGTGCTAGAAGTCAATCAGAAAAGTGTCCTCATTGCCTCCATCTTCCCCCCCCAGTATCCACAAGAGTATAGTGACTGTTGCAGGTTTTCCTAGGACCTACGATTAGGAAACTAGTGGACAGATGGACTCCCAAAGTGGGAGCAATAGCAAAAAGAAAGGCTTTGGACCATTACGAGTTCAATAGAAAAGCAAAAAACAAAACAAAACAAAAAAAAAGATAAACTTAAAAACCTAAGTGCACCCTATGAAACCAGAAATTGTTATCAATTCCTGTTGTCCACAAGACAGGTCTGTCCACTCAAGTTCACAGCCAGAAAGCCCTCACATGCTCACATGACATAGGTGGAAGGAGAGAATCTGAAAGTTTGGCAATGGCCTTCATTAGTCATCACAAGTAGTGCTATAAAATCTCAGAGAGCTTTTTTTCAATATTATTTTGGACAAAGTAAAAACTTCAGCATGATTAGTACTTGAGTTTGGATATGAAAACTGAGCTTTAAGTCTAATTCAACCATTTATATATGGGGTCACGTGCACAATACATGGGATTTTGCTTAATTGTACAAAGTAAAAAACATCACTGCCTTCATTTGACATAGGAAAAAACTGAAGTACATAAAGTTGAAGTCTTAAGCTATATAAATAGACATGCCAGGATTGATCCTGAGACATGTCTGGTTGCTGTATATCTCCCACATCTAATGTGCACTCACATTAGATATAGCAAGAGCAAACACAAGTCAAAACACAGTATTTTTAAATAAAGTTTCCCATCTGCCTTTAAATGGTCAGTGTCATATAATTAAGTTTATTCTTCAGTGGCAACAAAATAATACAATCACCATAATGCTATTCTTGACAGAGATAGGACTCGGGTCATAAAGCACTTGTCACCCAGGCATGAGGACATGAGGCTCATTCATAGAACTCAAACACAGAAGATCTGGGCTTGGAGGCTCATGCTTATAACTTCAAAGCTTAGGAGGAGAAAGTCTGGTTCTCTCAGCTTGCCTTCATGACAAGTTCCAAGCTAGTCAGAGACCCCAATCTCAAAAATGAACAAGACAGACAATGTTATAAAGCTACCAGCACCAGGAATAATCTGGCTTCCATGTACATACATACATGTACATACATGTGTGTATGCCTGAATACACATATACCAGTACAGATGTGAACATGTATATACATAGAAAAAGTGAAGTTATTAAAGTGTTATCACATCACAGAAGTTTAATTTGGTTAAAGCCTGTCTCGTCTACACTGAGCAGAATTTCCTGAGAATTTCATCTCCTCATGTTAATCTGGGTGTTTTCAAAATTCTTTACCACTGGGAGACCCAAGTCATTATCTGAACAATAGAAAGGGTAACATCCCAAATGTTATGACAAAGTTCTGCACTAACATTCTTATATATTAAAAAACATTTGTCTTAATACCTACACCCACTTAATTCAGTCTGAGAAACTCTCTGACCAATAAAAATGTTCTTTATTTTTGTATGTATTTGTCAGCATCAACTGGACAGTGCTCCTGACATCCGGACATTTCATAGTATACAAATTATACCTTATAAACTAATTATGAGAGGAATAGTTTGGAACGTGGGAATAACAAAGTAAGTTTAGTAGAATTTAAGGAAATGGAATGTCCTGATTGTTTCTGAAGATCATATACTAAAGTAACTAATTCTTGTATCATTATTGGACAGAAGAAGTGAATCTGGTACCAAAAGGAATGTATTCACTGGGACCGAATAGGTAGACTGACCCTTGGAGTCATCCTGCTCTTCTCCAATGGGTGAGGAACAGGGGTGTGAAGGGAGGTGCTGCCTTTGGAATCTCCATCTGTTTTCCACTTGGTATTCCCAGAAGCAGATACCCAGGCAGTCTCACATACAAATGAGGGAAGCCCTGAAAATACTTAAAGAGAAAATAGTAATGGTTTCTTAATCTATACGCAAGATGCCCACAATCTCATCAGCCAAGTTTCTCCTTTAAAGGGCTTCTGTTTTGCAATCTGTCCCATAGGGGTAATGCATAAAGCCTTCCATCCATAGTACCACACTCCAAAATGACGGTTCCAACTCCATAATGATTTATTGCCTAGTGGACCAGATTCCCATGGCTTTGGAGGGATACAGGATGGAAGGGAGCCTGTTTTCACTGTGCAGAAGGCTGTGAATCTTCATCTGAGTGCCAGCATCAATTTCAAAATTTCCATATACTGTGGGTAGTCAGAAATGCATTCTTCTGTAGCTGCTAAGCCAACTAACTACACAGTTTCCCATTAAAGAGTACTCTCCTGCCAGCCATGAACTGGGCACATCTAAACTAAGCTACTTTCAATGAAAATAGCTGATCTTAACTGCTGGTAAGTTACTGAAGGAAGTTTCTACAGAATTTTGATATTGGGGTTGGGGATATTGAAAGCTCTAATTATATTGAAAACTTCTTGTGTGTCATTTTTATTATATTTACAAGGTATGACCAGATTTGAACAAATTACTTCTGAAGATAAATTCATAGTTATTTTCATTTCCTAAGATGATGGGGTACAAAACAATATACTGTGCTAGGCCATCATATGGGTCTATGAAGAGAAACAAAATCTGACCATGAATGGATTTAAGTTCTAGTCATTCATTGAACACAATCATATCATTGAAGGACTTACTAATAAGGAAAAAATATTTAATAGTTTATCTTTAAATACCATTCTAACATTATTCAATAATTCTTCAAACATGTAACAATTTTATACATTGGATTATTCCTTCTTGACTTTTCTTTTTTCCCATAATACCTTTTAGGTGTACAGAAGAACAAATAAAAAAAACAAAAAACCGGCAACCAAAAAATTGGGAAAAGATCTTCACCAATCCTACATCAGATAGAGGGCTAATATCCAATATATATAAAGAACTCAAGAAGTTAGACTCCAGAAAACTGAACAACCCTATTAAAAAATGGGGTACAGAGTTAAACAAAGAATTCTCACCTGAAGAACTTCGGATGGTGGAGAAGCATCTTAAAAAATGCTCAACTTCATTAGTCATTAGGGAAATGCAAATCAAAACAACCCTGAGATTTCACCTTACACCAGTCAGAATGGCTAAGATTAAAAATTCAGGAGACAGCAGGTGTTGGAGAGGATGTGGAGAAAGAGGAACACTCCTCCACTGCTGGTGGGGTTGCAAATTGGTACAACCACTCTGGAAATTAATCTGACGGGTCCTCCGAAAACTGGGCACCTCACTTCCAGAAGATCCTGCTATACTACTCCTGGGCATATACCCAGAGGATTCCCCACCATGTAATAAGGATACATGCTCTACTATGTTCATAGCAGCCCTATTTATAATTGCCAGATGCTGGAAAGAACCCAGGTATCCCTCAACAGAAGAGAGGATGCAAAAAATGTGGTATATCTACACAATGGAGTACTATTCAGACATTAGAAACAATGTATTCATGAAATTCTTAGGCAAATGGATGGAGCTAGAGAACATCATACTAAGTGAGGTAACCCAGACTCAAAAGGTGAATCATGGTATGCACTCACTAATAAGTGGATATTAACCTAGAAAACTGGAATACCCAAAACATAATCCACACATCAAATGAGGTACAAGAAGAAAGGAGGAGTGGCCCCTGGTTCTGGAAAGACTCAGTGAAGCAGTATTCGGCAAAACCAGAACGGGGAAGTGGGAAGGGGTGGGTGGGAGGACAGGGGAAGAGAAGGGGGCTTACGGGACTTTCGGGGAGTGGGGGGCTAGAAAAGCGGAAATCATTTGAAATGTAAATAAATTATATCGAATAAAAAAATTTTAAAAAAACATAATTTCATTCTTTACTAAATAAACATCTTACTGATTCTTTTCAACTTAAATGGAATCTATTTGGATGAAGTAAAATAAGTATTTTTGGTAACCAAAATGTTGGGTGTAATTTATATCAGCTGCTGTATTTCTATAAGTAGCAGTCTATACAGCAGTACGATCAAAAAGTTTCATCCTTCGATCACATTTGTTTTTTAAGTGGTATGCCATGAATCTTTTCTCAATAATAATAAGGGATATACTTTCAGTTTTCAGGGCATTTGTCTTTATTTGTGTATTTTAATCACATAAAGCTGTAAAACTGGTAGTGGATAATTTGATCTCCTTCTACAAAAAAAAAAAATGAACTGAGGTGTTGGGGGAGATGATCATCTTGCTATGAAACAGATTATAGATTGCCGATTGCCACCCTAGTGACATCTACTTTAGGAAGATAATTGTTTTAATTTGCACTCAGTTTGTATCCTGATTGCTGCCCCCCTCCCCATAATTCCCTCACACACAGTCCCTTGCAACATTCCCTTTTGCTTCTACTTTGAGAGGATGGAGGCTCCACTTGGGTATCCCCCTAATCTGTCACACCAAAGTCTCTGCAGAGCTAGGCAAATCTTCTGCCACTGCTGCCAGAAAAAGCATCCCAAGGAGGGGAATGTATTCCAGACAGACAATAGCTCAAATGATTTCCCCTTTTCTGGTCTCCCACTCCCTGAAAGTCCCATAAGCCCCTTTCCCTCCCCCTATTCTCCCACTTCCCTGTTCTGGTTTTGCCTTATACTGCTACACTGAGTCTTTGCAGAACCAGAGGCCACTCCTCCATTCTTCTTGTACCTCATTTGATGTGTGGATTATGTTTTGGGTATTCCAGTTTTCCAGGCTAATATCCACTTATTAGTGAGTGTATACCATGATTGATCTTTTGAGACTGGGTTACCTCACTTAGGATGATGTTCTCCAGCTCCATCCATTTGCCTAAGAATTTCATGAATTCATTGTTTCTAATGGCTGAATAGTACTCCATTGTGTAGATATACCACATTTTTTGCATCCATTCTTCTGTTGAGGGATACCTGGCTTCTTTTCAGCTTCTGGCTATTATAAATAGGGCTGCTATGAACATAGTGGAGCATATATCCTTATTACATGCTGGGGAATCCTCTGGGTATATGCCCAGGAGTGGTATAGCAGTATCTTTCAGAAGTGATGTGCCCAGTTTTCTGAGGAACCACCAGGCTGACAATAGCTTTAGGGATAGTCCCACTTAAATTGTTGGCAGACTAACATGAAGACCAACCTGCATTTCTGCTCTATATGTGAAGGGAGACCTAGGTCCAGCCTTTGTAATTTTCTTGCTTGGTAGTTCAGGCTCAGAGAGGTCCCAAGGGTCCATGATAGTTGACCCTGTTGGTCTTCCAGTGAATTTTCTATCCATTTTGGGGCCCACAATTCTTCCCCCAAATCTTCCATATGAGTCCCTTAGCACTAGCCAATGTTTGGCTGTGGGTGTCTGCATCTATTTCAGTCAGCTAATGGATGGAGCCTCTTGGAGGACAGTCACACTAGGTTCCTGTGTGCAAGCATAACAGGGTACCATTGACAGTGTCAGAGATTGGTGCTTGCCCATGGAATGGGTCTCAAGCTTGGCCATTTATTGGTTAGCCATTTTCTCAGTCTCTTCTCCATCCCCTATTCCTGCATTGCTTGTAGATAGAATAAATTTGAGGACAAAAATATTGTGAGTAGGTGGTGTCCCTGTTGCAACACTGAAGTTCCTGTCAGGCTACAGGAGGTAGCCTCTTCATGTTTCATATTCCCACTGCTGTCTCAGCTAAGGTCACCCACATTGATTCCTGTGAGCCTTCCCCATCCCAGGTCTCTGCCAAGGCCCTAGATGTCACCTTTCCCCAATGCCCACCACCAGTCCATTCATCCTTCTGGCCCTCTGGCCCTCTCTCCTGTCTCTCCCCAGACCTGATCCTGAAACCCCGATTCCCCTCCCCATCACTTCTCCCACCCAGTTTCATCCCTTCATATGTTTCCTATGACAATTCTATTCCCACTTCTAAATGAGATTCTAGCATCCTCATTTGGGCCTTCCTTCTTGTTTACCTTCCCTGGAGCGGTGGGGTGTAGCCTAGGTATCTTGTATTTTATGTCTAATATTCACTTATAAGTGAGATATTATGTGTCTGGATTACCTCACTTAGGACAATAATCTCAAGTTCTATTCATTTGCCTGTAAAAGTCATGATGTCTATGTTTCTTTTCCATTGTGTAGATGTACCACATTTCCTTTATCGATTCTTCAGTTAAGGGACATCTAGGTTGTTTCAAGTTTCTGGTTATTACAAATAAAGTTGCTCTGAACATAGTTGAGCAAGTCTTCCTTTGGTATATGGGACCATCTTTTTGGTATATGCTTAGGAGTGGTATGGCTCAATCTTCAGATAGAACTATTTCCAGTTTTCTGAGAAACTGGCAAATTGATTTCCAAAGTGGTTATACAAGTTTTCACTCACACCACAATGGAGGAGTGTTCCCCTTTCTGCACATCTTTGCCAGCATGTGCTGTCACTTGAGTTTTTGATCTTAGCCATTGTGATTAGTGTAAGATGGAATCTCAAAGTGGTTTTGATTTGCAATTCCCAGATGACTAAGGACTTTGAACATTTCTTTAAGTGCTTCTCAGACATTTGAGATTCCTCTGCTGAGAATTTTGTTTAACTCTGTACCCCATTTTTAATTGGGTTATTTGGATTGTTGATATCTAACTTTGCATATTAGCCCTCTGTCAAGTGTAGAGATGGTGAAAATCCTTTCCCAATCTATAGGTGGCCAGTTTGTCCTATTGACAGTGTCCTTCGCCTTACACAGCTTTTCAGTTTCATTAGGTCACATTTATCAATTGTTGATCTTAGAGCCTGAGTGATCCATGTTCTATTCAGGAAGTTGTTTCCTGTCCCAATGAGTGTAAGACTATTCCCGACTTTCTGCCCTATTGTATTTAGTGTATCTGGTTTTAGTGTATCTGGTTTTACTTTTAGGTCTTTGATCCACTTAGACTTGATTTGTGCATGGTGATAAATATGGATTTATTTGCAATTGTCTACACGCACACATCCAGTTAGATTAGCACCATTTGTTGGTGATGCTTTCTTTTTTCCATTTTATGGTTTTGTCTTCTTTGTCAAAAATCAAGTTTCCATAGGTGTGTGGTTTTATTTCTGCATCTTTGATTCAATTCCATTAATAAACCTATATGTTTTTGTACCAATACCATGTAGTTTTTTATTACTATTGCTCTGTAGTACAGCTTGAAGACAAGGATAGTGATACCACCAGAAGTTCTTTTATTGTTCACGATTGTTTTATCTCTCCTGGGCCTTTTATTCCATATGAAGTTGAGAAATGTTCTTTCGAGGTCTGTAAAGAATTGTGTTGGAATTTTTATGGAAATTTCATCGAATCTGTAGATTGCTTTTTGTAAGATGACCATTTTCACTGTTAATTCTACTGATCCATAAGCAGGGGAGAACTTTCTATCTCTTGATACCTACCTCAATTTATTTTTTGAGTGATTTGAAGTTCTTGTCATATAGGTCTCTCACTTGGTTGATTAGAGTTACACCAAGATTTTTTTTTACATTATTTGTGGCTATTGTAAAAAGAGTTGTTTCCCTAATTTCTTTCTCATCCTGTTTATCATTCGTATAAAAGAGGGCTACTGATTTATTTTAGTTAATTTTGTATTCAGCTAGTTACTTGAGGTGTTTATTAGCTGTAGAAGTTCTCTGGTAGAGTTTTGGAGGTTGAATAATATACTATCATATCATCTGCAAACAGTGATACTTTGACTTCTTCCTTTACAATTTGTATCCACTTAATCTCCTTTAGTGGTCTTATTACTCTAGCTAAAACTTCAACTACTATATTGAATAGAGTTGGCAACCTTGTCTTGTCCTTGATTTTAGTGAAATTGCTTTAAGCTTCTCTCCATTTAATTTGATGTTGCCTATTGGCTTGTTGTATATTGCTGTGATTATGTTTAGATATGTATCCCTGATCTCTCTTAGACTTTTAACATAAAGGGTATTATATTTTGTTAAAGGCTCTTCAGCATCTAATGAGAAGATCATGGGATTTTTTTTCTTTCAGTTTGTTTGTATAATGGATTATGTTGATGAATTTTCATATACTGAACCATCCCTGCATCCTGGGATGAAGACTACTTGATCATGGTGGATATTTTTGATTTATTCTAAGATATAAGTCGTAAATATTTTACTGAGTATTTTGCATCAATGTTCACAAGATAAGCTGGTCTAAAATTCTCTTTCTTGGTTGAGTATTTGTGTGGCTTAGGTGTCAGGGTGACTATGTCCTCATAGAATGAGTTTGGCAGTGTTATTTCTGTTTCTATTTTGTGGCGTAGTTTGGGGAGTATTGGTATTAGCTCTTCTTTGAAGGCCTGGTAGAATTCTGTATCAAAACCATCTGCTCCTGTGTTTTGTTTTCTTTGGTTTGGTTTGGTTTGGTTTGGTTTGGTTTGGTTTGGTTTGGTTTGGTTTGGTTTGGTTTGGTTGGGCTGGGTTCAGTTGGGTTAGGTTGGGAGAATTTTAATGACTTCTATATTTTTAGGAGTTATAGGGTTGTTTAAATAGTTTATCTAGTTTTGCTTTAACTTTAGTAAGTGGTATCTGTTTAGAAAATTGTCTATTTCTTTGAGATTTTTCCAGTTTTGTGGAATACAGGCATTTGAAGTAAGACCTAATGATTCTTTGAATTTCATCAGAGTCTATTGTTATGTCTCCCTTTTCATTTCTGACCTTGTTTATCTGGATACTGTCTCTTTGTCTTTTGGTTGATTTGGCTAAGGGTTTATCCATCTATTGATGTTCTTAAAGAACCAGATCTCAGTTTTGTTGATTCTTTGTATCATTTTCTTTGTTCTGATATATTTCAGCTTTGATTATGATTATTTCATGTCTCTGCTCCTCTTTGATGTGCTTTCTTCTTTTTTCTACAGTTTTCAGATATACTTTTAAATTGCTGGTATGAGAACTTTCTAATTCTTTTATACAGGCAATTGGTATTATGAGCTTTCCTCTTAGCACTGCTTTCATTGTGTGCCATAAATTTGGGTATGCTGTGCCTTCATTTTCATTGAATTCTAGAAAGTCATTAATTTATTTCTTCATTTCTTCCCTGACATAGAGATCATTGAATAGAGAGTTGTTTAACTTCCGTGAGTGTGTAGGCTTTGTGTTGTGCATAGGCTGTTATTGACTCCAGCTTTAACCCATGGTGATGTTGATGATGATGATGATTAATTATTATTATTATTATGGCATTATTTAAATTTTCTTGTATCTCTTGAGGCTTGCTTTGTGACCAACTATATGGTCAGGGTTGGAGAGTGATGTATGAGATGCAGAGAAGATATCTTTTGTGTTTGGCTTAAATAGTCTATAGATGAGCATTTCATTCATAATATCTGTGAGTTTCATTATTTCTCTGTTTAGTTTTTGTCTGAATGACTTGTCAATTGGTGTGAGTGAGGTACTGAAGTCTTTCCACTATTAATGTGTGGAGTTTGATATGTGATTTGTGCTTAAGCAATGTTTCTTTCACAAATGTGGGTACCCTTATGTTTGGGACATAGATGTTCACAATTAAGATATCATCTTAGTAATCTTTTCCTCTGATGAAGATTAAGTATCCTTCCCTGTATCTTTTGATTAATTTTGGTTGAAAATCTATTTTAAATTTGGTTAAATGTATTAGAATGGCTACTTCAGCTTGTTTCTTGGGATCATTTGCTTAGAAAACTTTGTTCCAGCCATTTACTCTGTGTTAATGACTACCTTTATTGCTGAGATGTGTTTCTTGTATACTGTAAAATGATGGATCTTGGTGTTTTTTTTTTTCATCCATTCTGTTAGCCCATGTCTTTTTATTGGAGAAATGATGTATTGGGGAATCTCTCAACATTAGTATTGAGAGATATTAATGACCAGTGATTGTTATTCCCTGTTATTTTGATGTCGATGGTGTTGGTGTCTGTGTGTTTGTGTGTGCTTCCCCTGCTTTTGCTGGTATGGAATTACTTATTTCTTATGGTTTTTTTTCTTGGATATAGTTATCCTACTTGTTAGTAATATTCCATGTATTATTATTGTGTGTTTTAATCTGTATTTGCAGATAGATTTTGTTTGAATTTGGATTTGCCTTGAAATATCTTATTTTGTCCACCAAAGATGGTTGAGAGTTTTGCTGGTTGTATTAGTCCAAGTTGGCATCTGTAGGTTTTTAGAGGTTGCAAGGTATCTTGTCCAGGCCCTTCTAGCTTTTTGAGGCTCTGTTGAGAAGTCAGGTATAATTCTGATAGCTCTGCCTTTTTATCTGCCCATTTTCACTTGCTGCTTTTAATATTCTTTCTCCTGTAGATTTTCTGTTTTGATTATTATATGGCAGTAGGGTTTTCTTTTCTGGCCCAGTCTAACTGGTGATGTATAAGCTTCTTGTATGTTTACAGGCATCTCTTTCATTAGGTTGCGAAATTTTTCTTCTATGATTATGTTGAAAGTATTTTCTGGGCCTCAGAGCTGGGGCTCTTCACCTTCTATTCCCATTACTCTTGGGTTAGGTCTTTTCATTCTTTGTATCAACTTCTTTCTTCTTTTTTGTGATGAAAGATTTTTTTTTTATTTACAATACAGCAGTTGCCTCCTCTCCCAGCCCGCCTCCTTCAGTTTCTCATCCCATTCCTTCTCCCCCTGTTTCCAAAAGGATGTCCCACCACCAGGCCTCCCAGCTCCCTGGGGCCTCGGGTCTCAATAATTCAGCCCATCTTCTCCCCTTGAAGCTGGACCAGGCATTCCTCCACTACATTTGTGTCCGGAGTCTCAGACTAGATTGTGTATGCTGCCTGGTTGGCTGCCCAGTGTCTGGGAACTCCCAGGATTCTGGGATGTTGAAACCACTGGTCTTTCTATAGAACTACCCCCCTCTTCTGCTTCTTCCATATTTCCCCTAACTAAACCATAGGGGTCCCTTACTTCAATTCAATGGTTGATTGTAAGTATCTGCATCTGACTCAGTCAGCTGCTGGTTAAACCTTTCAGAGAACAGCCATGCTATGCCCCTTTCTTTAAATATATCATAACACCAGTAACAGAGTCAGGCCTTGGTGCCTCCCCTGAGGTGGATTCTCAGTTGGGCTGCTCACTGAACTGCCTTTCCTTCAGTCTCTTCTACATGTTTGAGCCTGCAGTTCTTTGAGACAGGACCAATTGTGGATCAGAAATTTTAATTGTGTGTTGGTAACACCGTCCATCCTCTATCTACTGGAGTTGGACTCTTCAAGTTCCCTCTCTACACTGTGGGACACTCATCTAAGGTCACTGGGATTGTAGACATATGCTGTGCAGTCTGTATTCATGCTGGGTATCCAAGCTTAGATCTTCATGACTTCACAAGGAATTTTCTGGCTAAGTCATCTACCTAGCCCTGAAATGCCACTTTTAATTTATTGAACATAAACCAAATTTACATTATCAGGCATATTTTTTCCCTAAAGAATTAACTTGTAAGAACAAAGTCAAAATAAAACTAGTTTTAGGGACTAGAGAAATGACTCAGCAGCTCAAGGCAGGTACTGCCCTTACACAGGACCCAAGTTCAGTTCCTTGCATCCACACCCTATAGCTCTTATTCACTTTTAACTCCAGTTCCAGGGGATCTGATGCTCTCTTTTGTCCTCTGTGAACATTGTACTCATACACACATACACACACATACACACACACACAAACACACACACACACACGCACACACAAATACACATGAAAACCAATCTTAAAAATTATTGAGAAAAATTAAAATTGTTATATTAACTTTTTGTCCAAACATATTCTTTACATTCATTGGGAATATGCAAAGAAATGGAAAAAAGTAAAACTAATCGTATGTGCTACTTTTATTGGAAATATCACAAACTGAGCAAAAGTAACATTTCTAATAGATATTGTAAACTTCCATTTTTCTGAAGACTTTCAGAAAAAAAAGAAATAAAAAGAGATAGGCTTGCCTTAGGATCTATTTGCCATGTGTCAAAACTCTATAGGAAAAATGGAGATAGAAATAGCTGAAACAAAGAACGAAGTAATTATGAATTATCATCTTCATTTTATAAGAGGAATCCACTAAGAAATTCAACTATTTAGCAGTTTTCTGACATCATATTACAATAGTACATCACAATGTAGAATCCTGACTCTCTTCAGTAGTTTTTCTGCCCTATATTCTATCTCACACTGAAGGTAGCTTGGACTGGGCTAAGGTTCCATATCCAGTAATGGTAGGATAGTAGCCAGCCCAAGCATCTTCTAGTACAGGAAGTGGCAATCACTCCCTCAAGGGGCAACACTGTGAATGTCACATTTTGCAAGTCATAGAGTATTTTCCACAGCTCTGATTTAATTGTTTCATTAAAAAATCATCTTTAAGCTTAAATGAATTACTGTGTTCCAGTAAGACTTTATTTTGTGTACAATTCTAATTTCTTGTCATTCTTGTGGCTATCACAAAGGATAAACTAAACTTTCAATTTTAACCATCTAAAATTGTGTGAAATGGTCTCATTTGAATGGCCGAAAGGGAATAGCTCTGAGGTGGCTCATGGACAGCAGTGTATCAACACCTGCTCTAATAGTGACCCACAGAAGGTTATTACCCACTCTTCACTGACTGCTTGAAGGGAAATCAAAGCTGCCTTCTTTGGTGGGACCCCTGAGTGAAGTCTGAACTGGAGACTGTTGCAAAAGAAGCAGTTTTCATGAATAGAATCCCTTTGTGTTTGACTGGCAAAGCTATTTGGTGCTCAGGCACGTTCTTTGTATTAAATTTACCAGTTGGCAAATAACCACTGTAAGCACTGGTTCATGAGCTTCACAATCTGAATCTTTGGCTGCAAGAATTTAGCAGTTTGAAAATTGCCTTTGGCAAGAAAGACAGAGAATTCAGTCATTAATGCTAAATGCTTCAAAAAAAAAAAAAAAAAGAAAAACAGATGTCTATACATAGACAACCAACAAATCACTGTTTTAAAATAAATACATTTGAGACAAAATGAGATTCGTGATGCTGAAAGCTTGGTGAGTCTGAGCATATACTGAGTTTCAGGAACTTGAAAGAAGATTAAAACAATTTCTTAAAAGTTTGAAGATCTGGGACAGATATATCACCTGATGAACCAAGCATGTGGGTGCTTTTCAGTCAAATCATGATAATTTCAGGCTTATCTGCTTGCTCGTATCACAAAAAAATTAAAGGAAATTATTGTAGACTTTCATTTTTATTTTAAAAATGAAAGATACTTGGATAAAAATATATAAAAATCCAAGTATTTTTTAATATTATCTGAGCATATAATGCAATTATAGCATTTCTTTCTTTCCTTCCCACCCTAACCTCCTATTGTCCCCCTTCTGCTCTTCTTCAGATTCATGGCCTCTTTTAACTAAGTGTTATTGCATGTAAATATGTATAGTTATACACATACATATTCCTAAATGTAACCCATTCAGTTCATGTAATATTAATTGTATTCATTTGGCATTGAACGACCAGTTTTGGTATGCTCTTCCCTGGAAAATGCCCTCTTCTGCTCTTAGCTTTCCTAAGTTGCTTGTAGTTTTTTGTGTAGCACTGGGGTCTCTTGGACTTCTGCCCATGCACTTTGGCATGTCTATTGGTTTTACCCTTGTTCAACTCATGTTATGTTGGTGAAATTTTTTATGGGTATAGTTTCTGATAGAAGAAGGAACAAGAATTCCAATGCCATACATGAAAAGCACTCTTTTAAGCTGTTGTCAAGAACTGTCCAAAAGGGGTATGGAAGAGGGGTGAGGAGGGGTGGGTGGGTAGGTAAGGGAACACACTCTTAGAGGCAAAGGCAGGATTGCATGGGGCTTTCTGGAGGGGAGACCAGGAAGGGGGATAACTTTTGAAATGTAAGCAAATAAAATTATTAATAAATTTTAAAAAAAAAGAGGAAAGAGACCCAAAAACATTCAGCCTATTGCAGTTGCCCTATAAGTTCGTATTGCTGAAGACATTATACAATTCAGAATCAGGTCCCAAAAACCCTTGAGCTGGAACTAAACTTAATGTTCCGTCCCCAAGGACTAACATTTATGGTAACATAAGGTACCCTCCAAACTTCCAAAGGAAGGGGACAAGTAACAGTTCTACTTAAGTACCAGGCCTTTGAACCACATCAATGACCAGCATCACACAATAACCCTAAAGACACAGAAGTGGCACACATACCCTGTCAGTAACCAATAGCTCTCTAATTGGATATAAGACAGGCTCAACAGGAAGGTGACCATAGCTGGTACTTGAAACTTAGCTAACTACTCAGCTCCAGTGAAGTCATAGTTATTGGAGTAGAAATAACAAACACTAACAGCCTAACCAACATATCTCTAATAATAATCTCAACCTTTGTCCTTATACCCATAGATAAAAATAGTTGTCACTGCTCATCAAGGAAGCCTCTCCTCAAAACAGACAGTTATCATACAGAAAACCCATAACCAATCAAAATGCAGAGTTCTAAAGCCAAGTCTCAATGGATACTTTAAATCTTATGGAACAACTAGGAAGATGGCAGAATGATTGTAAAAGCAAAAGATCATAGGGTTTGCTGTGAGATTGTATCTAGCTTCTCTTTGAATCTTCACTTGCTAAATAAAACTGTACATCAAGGAGAGCCTACACTTGCTAGTTCCTTTAAACTCACTTTGTTAGACTCAAACTTAGGCTTCTATTCTAGAGCAATATATAGTAAGGAGGGCTACCTACTGCTTTTTCCCTCTAGAAAGTGGGATGAGACTGTTACTGGCCCTACATACCACTACTGTCCACCAAAAGATTTTCTTGATATCTCATGTACTGGTATAGACAGTGACAAATATTGCATTTTTATTACTAATATACAAATAGATCCTTTTCTCGCATCTCACAGATGTTTAACGAATGTTTAAATAAGTAATTTTATTTAATGAATAAAGGAATTAGTTCTCAACAAAAGGCATTTTGCAGCTCAGAAGCTTCATTATTTGACAAGAATTTGTGTCAGGATTAGTGGAGTTCCCAATTCTGAAGAATTCTTATGCTTATAAATTGCTAGCAGCCACTGAACAATTCCCCTGTCACAGAATTCATTTCCTTGTAAAAGAAGTGCTGATGTTATTTCTATTTTAGGGAAAGACAACAAAGACTAAGAAGAAAAGTAAATCAGTCACTAAGGAGAAAAGTAAATCTGTCAAGATTACACAGAAGAAACTAAACTAGGACCCACATCCACTTCTGTTTGACTCAAAACTCTAACCATGTAACCACGGCATAAATCCTATAAATGCATGAGCCTGTTACTGTTTTTCCTGGGGTAATAGATAAGAGGATGGTTGTCTAAAAGTGCATGCCCTTTCACTCCCATAGACTTCAGGGAATTTCTAGGCAACATGAATGATTCTCAGAAGTATACTCAAATCCCAAATCCAGAAGTAAAAAGCTATTGGCTTGGCTTTCAGGAACCTATTTCTCTGGAAGACATTCTTTCATTTTGACATCACTGGATTATCCAATCCATGAGCTCCATCATCAGTTTCAGTGTTGTGCTGACGTTCCAGGACTTTTCAAAGAAGCCTGCACCACCCTTTTATATTAGAGTCATAACTTTGAGTGATAGAATGTGAGAAGAAAAACAGTGATTTATCTTGCATTTATACAGGAGTTTATAAAGCTAAGAAGCAACAAAATTGCAAAGTTCAGATTAGCCAAGCATGTGCATTTCAGTGAAAGCAAGAACTGCTTTGTGAGTCAAGGATGGAATCTGTGGGAGAAAGTAGTAGAGGACTGTTCTCTTCAATAATATCATTCTTCTACAAAAATTTAACATACCTAAATATAATTCAGTTAGTCACAAAAGAACAAAGTCAAATGAATGTTCAGTAAAGCTTTAATAAAATTAACTTTTAAGGTCTGGAAAGGCATCTCAGTGGTTTTAAAGTTCAGATCTCAGCGCCTTCTTTGGGCAGATCCAAAACACTGGAACTCTAGCTCCAAGAGATCCATTGTTCTCTTCTGGTCTCCACTGGTACTCAGACATCATTCATATATATATGTATGTATATGTATATATATGTTTCCGTACACGTACATGTACACGTACACGTACACGTACACGTACACGTACACGTACATGTACATGTACATATACATATACATATACATAAACATATATTCACACAGGCACAATCACACAAACAGAAATAAAATAAACCCTTATTAAAACTGTGGTTGCAATATCAGATTTATTACAACCTCTGATGGATTTGTTACATAAAGTTTATCTGGTTGTCTTTGCATATTGTCTAGATTAAACATTTAAACAAAGTGCAAAAAAAGTCTTATAGTATAAATAATCTCCATGAATTAATTAAGTAAATGGGCAACTAACATGTTTGAATGAACTAAGCTTGTGACTTCAGTGAACACATTATCTTTTTTAAATTCCGAATTCGTAATATTTATTTTTTTAATATTTTTATTTTCTATATTCTTTGTTTACATTCCAAATGATTTGCCCTTTCCCAGATCCCCCCTCCCCATATGTCCCATAAACCTTCTTCTCTCCATCCCTTCTCCAATCACCTCCCTCCTTTTTCTCTGTCCTTATATTCCCTTCCCATGCTAGATCAATCCTTTCCAGGATCAGGATCCACTCCATACTTCTTCATGGGAGTCATTTGTTATGTGATTTGTACCTTGGGTATTCAGGGCTTCTGGGCTAATTAATATCCACTTATCAGAGATTGCATTCCATGTGTATTCTTTTGTGATTGGGTTACCTCACTTAGGATGATATTTTCCAGATCAAACCATTTGCCTAAAAATTTTGTGAATTCATTGTTTCTAATTGCTGAGTAGTATTCCATTGTGTAAATATACCACATTTTCTGTATCCATTCCTCCTTTGAGGGGCATCTGGGTTCTTTCCAGCTTCTGGCTATTATAAATAAGGCTGCTATGAACATAATGGAGCATGAATCTTTATTGCATGCCGGGGAATCCTTTGGGTATATGCCCAGGAGAGGTATAGCAGGGTCCTCTGGAAGTGTCATGTCCAGTTTTCTGAGGAACCTCCAGACTGATTTCCACAGTGGTTGTACCATCTTACAGCCCCACCAGCAGTGGAGGAGTGTTCCTCTTTCTCCACATCCTCGCCAACACCTGCTGTCTCCTGAGTTTTTGACCTTAGCCATTCTGACTGGTGTAAGGTGAAATCTCAGGGTTGTTTTGATCTGCATTTCCCTAATGACTAATGATGTTGAGCACTTCTTAAGGTGCCTCTCAGCCATCTGAATTTCTTCAGGTGACAATTCTTTGTTAAGATCTGTCCCCCATTTTTAATAGGGTTATTTGGTTCCCTGGGGTCTAACTTCTTGAGTTCTTTGTATATATTGGATATTAGCCCTCTATCAGATGTGGGGTTGGTGAATATCCTTTCCCAATTTGATGGTTGCCATTTTGTCCTTTTAACAGTGTCCTTTGCCTTACAGAAACTTTGTAATTTTATGAGGTCCCATTTGTCAATTCTTGATCTTAAAGCATAAGCTATTGGTGATCTGTTCAGGAACGTTTCCCCTGTGCCCATGTCCTCAAGTGTCTTCACCAGTTTCTTTTTTATTAGTTTCAGTGTGTCTGGTTTTACATGGAGGTCCTTGATCCACTTGTAGTGAAGTTTATTACATGGAGATAAGAATGGATCAATTTGCATTCTTCTGCATGCTGACCTCCAATTGATCCAGCACCATTTGTTGAAAAGGCTATCTTTTTTCCACTGGATGTGGCTCCTTTGTCGAAGATCAAGTGACCATAGGTGTGTGGATTCATTTCTGGATCTTCAATTCTATTCCATTGGTCCACTTGTCTCTCACTGTGCCAATACCATGCAGTTTTTAACACTATTGCTCTGTAGTATTGCTTGAAGTCAGGGATACTGATTCCCCCACAATTTCTTTTGTTGTTGAGAATAGTTTTAGCTATCCTGGGTCTCTTGTTATTCCAGATGAATTTGAGGATTGCTTTTTCTAACTCTGTGAAGAACTGAGTTGGGATTTTGATGGGGATTGCATTGAATTTGTAGATCGCTTTTGGCAAGATGGCCATTTTAACTATATTAATCCTGCCAATCCACAAGCATGGCAGATTTTTCCATTTTCTGAAGTCTTCTTCGATTTCCTTCTTCAGAGACCTGAAGTTCTTGTCATATAGATCTTTCACATGTTTGGTTACAGTCACACCAAGATACTTTATATTGTTTATGGCTATTTTGAAGGGTGTCATTTCCCCAACTTCTTTCTCAGCCTGCTTATCCTTTGAGTATAGGAAGGCAACTGATTTGCTTGAGTTAATTTTATAACCAGCCATTTTGCTGAAGTTGTTTATCAGCTGTAGGAGTTCTCTGGTGGAGGTTTTCAGGTCACTTAAGTAGACTATCATGTCATCTGCAAATACTGATAATTTGACTTCTTCCTTTCCAATTTGTATCCCCTTGACCTCCTTATGTTGTCTAATTGTTCTAGCTAGAACTTCAAGTACTATATTGAAAAGATATGGAGAGAGGTCAGCCTTGTCTAGTCCCTGATTTTAGTGGGACTGCTTCAAGTTTCTCTCCATTTAGTTTGATGTTGGCTACCGGTTTGCTGTATATTACTTTAACGATGTTTAGGTATGGGCCTTGAATTCCTGTTCTTTCCAATACTTTTAGCATGAAAGGATGCTGGATTTTGTCAAATGCTTTTTCTGCATCTAATGAGATGATCATATGTTTTTTTTTCTTTGAGTTTGTTTATGTAGTAGATAGCATTGATGGATTTCCTTATATTGAACCATCCCTGCATCCCTGGGATGAAGCCTACTTGATCATGGTGGATGATCGTTTTGATGTGTTCTTGGATTCGGTTGGCAAGAATTTTATTAAGTATTTTTGCATCAATATTCATAAGAGAAATTGGCCTGAAGTTCTCTTTCTTTGTTGGATCTTTGTGTGGTTTTGGTGTCAGTGTGTAGCCTCCTGCGGCCACATGCGAACTGGGGTACCTGGAAGAGAATTCTGGGGGTAACGGGAAGGGGGCGAAAGAGAGATGAGTCAAGAGGACAGTTGCCCATAGAGACTGACTTTACTATTATTTAGCCAATATATATAGTCTTTAGAAAACCACCCTGCCCCCCAAATGCCCGCGAATTCCTTAGATCTTCTTCCCAGCGGGTTGCCTGCTTCCAGTAATGCAGGTTTCTGCTGGTCTCCAGGTGAGACTGCCCTGAGGCAGCCTTGGTACTTAAGATGAAAGTGGCTGTATTGTTCCCAACTGAACAAGGGCCAAAGATAACACCAGGGCAAGGGTGGAGGCTGCAGGCCAGGAATGTCGAAGCTTGAATAAGACTGAGATAACACCAGCAGAAGGGTGGAGGCTGCTGGCCATGAAGGCCACAGCTAAAAGCTGTGAGGGAAGGAACATCAGCATAATTGTGACTTCATAGAATGAGTTGGGTAGAGTTCCTTCTGTTTCTAGTTTGTGGAATAGATTGAAGAGTATTGGTGTTAGCTCTTCTATGAAGGTCTGATAGAATTCTGCACTGAAGCCATCTGGTCCCATGCTTTTTTTGGTTGGGAGACTTTCTATGACCCTTTTTATTTCTTCAGGTGTTATGGGACTGTTTAGTTGATCTATTTGATCCTGATTTAGTTTTGGTGTCTGATATCTGTCTAGGAAACTGTCCATTTCCTCCAGATTCTCCAGTTGTGTTGAGTACAAGCTTTTGTAGTAGGATCCAATGATTTTTTTTGAATTTCCTCAGTTTCTGTTGTTATATCTCCCTTTTCATTTCTAAGTTTGTTAATCTGGATACTTTCTCTGTGCCTTTTGGTTAGTCTGGCTAAGGGTTTATCTATCTTGTTGATTTTCTCAAAGAACCAGCTCCTGGTTTTGTTGATTCTTTGTATGGTTCTCTTTGTTTCTACTTGATTGATTTCGGCCCTCAGTTTGATGATTTCTTGCCTTCTACTCCTCCTGGGTGAAATAGCTTCTTTTCGTTCCAGGGCTTTCAGGTGTGTCATTAAGGTGGTAGAGTATGCTCTCTCCATTTTCTTTTTGGAGGCACTCAGGGCTATGAGTATTCCTCTTAGCACTGCTTTCATTATGTCCCATAGATTTGGGTATGTTGTGTGTTCATTTTCATTGTGTTCTAAAAAGTCTTTAATTTCTTTCTTTATTTCTTCCTTGACCAAGGTATCATTGAGTAGAGTATTGTTCAGTTTCCACGTGTATGTGGATTTTCTGTTGTTTTTGTTGCTATTGAAGACCACTTTTATTCCATAGTGATCTGATAGGAGGCATGGGATTAGTTCAATCTTCTTATATTTGTTGAGGTCTGTCTTGTGACCAATTATATGGTCCTATTTAGAGAAGGTACCATGAGGTGCTGAGAAAAAGGTATATTGTTTTTGCTTTAGGATAGAATGTTCTATATATATCTGTTAAATCTAATTGGTCCAAAGCTTCAATTAGTTTCATTGTGTCCCTGTTTAGTTTCTGTTTTCCTGATCAGTCCATTGAGGAAAGTGCAGTGTTGAAGTCACCCACAATTACTGTTAGGTGCAATGTGTGCTTTGAGCTTTAATAAAGTTTCTTTTATGAAAGAGGGTGCCCTTGCATTGGAGCATAGATGTTCAGGATTGAGAGTTCTTCTTGTTGTATTTTTCCTTTGACCTGCAAGAAGTGTCCCTCAGAGTCTCTTTTGATGACTTTGAGTTGAAAGTCAATTTTATCTGATATTAAAATGGCTACTCCAGCTTGTTTCCTGAGACCATTTGCTTATAAAATTGTCTTCCAGCCTTTTACTCTAAGGTAGTGTTTGTTTTTGACCTGAGGTGTTTTTCCTGTAAGCAGCAAAATGTAGTGTCCTGTTTACGTATCCAGTCGGTTAGTCTATGTCTTTTTATTGGGGCATTGAGTCCATTGATGTTGAGAGATATTAAGGAATAGTGATTGTTACTTCCTGCCATTTTTGACGTTATTTTTTAAATTTGATTGGTTAACTTCTTTTGGGTTTGATGAAAGGTTACTATCTTGCTTTTTCCAGGGTGAAGTTTCCCTCCTTGTATTGGTGTTTTCCTCCTATTATCCTTTGTAGGGCTGGGTTTGTGGATAGATATTGGGTAAACTTGGTTTTGTCATGGAATATCTTAGTTTCTCCATCTATGGTGATTGAGAGTTTTGCTGGATATAGTAGTTTTGGCTGGCATTTGTGTTCTCTTAGAGTCTGCATGAGATCTGCCCAGGATCTTCTAGCCTTCATAGTCTCAGGTGAAAAGTCTGCTGTGGTTCTGATAGGTCTTCCTTTATATGTTGCTTGGCCTTTTTCTCTTACTGCCTTTAATATTCTTTCTTTGTTTAGTACATTTGGTGTTTTGATTATTGTCTGACATGAAGTATTTCTGTTCCGGTCCAGTCTGTTTGGAGTTCTATAGGCTTTGTATATTCATGAGCATATCTCTCTTTAGGTTAGGGAAGTTTTCTTCCATAATTTTATTGAAGATATTTGCTGGCCCTTTAAGTTGTAAATCTTCACTCTCATCTATGCCTATAATCCTTAGGTTTGGTCTTCTCATTGTGTCCTGGATTTCCTGGATATTTTGGGTTACAAGCTTTTTGCATTTTGCATTTTCTTTAACTGTTGAGTCCATGGTTTCTATGGTATCTTCAGCATCTGAGATTCTTTCTTCTATCTCTTGTATTCTGTTGTTGATATTTGCATCTCTGTCCCCTGATTTCTTCCCAAGGCTTCCTATCTCCAAAGTTGTCTCCCTTTGAGCTTTCTTAGTTGTTTCTACTTCTGATTTTAGATCCTGGATGGTTTTGCTTAGCTCCTTCACTTGCTTGTTTGTGCTTTCCTGTAATTCTTTAAGAGATTTTTGTGTTTCTTCTTTCATGACCTCAGCCTGTTGACCAAAGTTCTCCTGTATTTCTTTAAGTGTTTTTTGCGTTTCCTCCTTATTGGCTTTTGTATTCTCCTGGATTTCTTTCAATAATTTCTGTGTTTCCCTTGCAAGGGCTTCTAACTTTTGATCCATTTTCTCCTCAATTTCTTTAAGTATGTCCTTCATGTGTTCTTGTACCAGCATCATGACCAGTGATTTTAAATCCAAATCTTGTTTTACTGGTGTGATAGGGTATCCAGGACATGCTGGTAAAGGAGAATTGGGTTTAGACGTTGCCATATTGCCTTGATTTCTGTTAGTGACGTTCCTGCATTTGCCTTTTGCCATCTAGATCTCACTGGTGTTAGTTGGTCTTGTCAATGCTGGACTCACCAGTGCGAGCTGCCCCTTCCCAGGTGGCCTCTGGTGCACAGCTTACCTCCTGCAGTGCCTGAAGACAGGGTGCTGTTGCCTAGGCTGTTCAGATCCCAATGCAGACACCTGAAGGCTCCTGCTGGGGCCTGCTGGATTCACCAGAGCACACTGACTCCTCCCAGCTGGCCTCCCAGAAGCCCCTCTTGCCTCTTGCAGGACCTGGAGATGTGGTGTTGTTGCAGAGGCTGATCTGGATCTGGAACAGTAGAGATCTGAGGGCTCCTGCCAGAGGCCTCAGGACTGGAACCTAAGCTCCGTGCCACCAGAACAAGCTGTGCGCTCTCCCAGACTGCCTCTGGGTGTACACCAGGTCTCCTGCACTTCCTGGAGACTGAGTGCTGTGGCCCAGGCTGTTCAGATCCCAAAGCAGACACCTGGATGCTCCTGCAGGGACCTGCTGGATTCACCAGAGCACACAGACTTCTCCCTGCTGGCTGCCCGGAAGCCCCTCTTGCCTCTTGCAGGACCTGGAGATGTGGTGTTGCTGCCCATGCTGATCTGGATCCAGAAGCAGAGAGATCTGAGGGCTCCCACCAGAGGCCTCAGGACTGGAGCCTAAGCTCCATGCCACCAGAGCAAGCTGTGTCCTAATATTTAAAAATTAACATCAAATAAAAGTTGTATGTTTTTGAAGACAATGCTTTCCAATAATTATGTCTGTGTGTAATGATCAACCAAATTTTCATAGAGATGGTCCCAATTCAGTATTCTCTACAGGCTGCTCATATATTTTGCTCATCTGCTGGGCTCCTGAAGAACTTGAATTTACAGCAGCTGGTACCAAATGGT
The DNA here is from genome assembly GCF_947179515.1 of Apodemus sylvaticus. Lineage (NCBI taxonomy): Eukaryota > Metazoa > Chordata > Mammalia > Rodentia > Muridae > Apodemus > Apodemus sylvaticus. The sequence continues at coordinate 25,882,069 of NC_067488.1, forward strand.
ACTAATGTATTAGCTAGCTTTATATTCTATGCAAAGAATATCTAACAACAATTTAAAGGATGAGGGGTTTACAGTCCCATGTTCCATCATGGTGAGAAAGGCGTGGAAGCCAGAGTAGGTTGCTGACTAAACATTTTACAGGGAGTGAGACCCTGAGACACTCTGACATAAATGGGATGTCCCCATCAACTCCCTCCCCTCAGAGCTCAGAAATCCCCACAGAAGAGAAGGCATAAAGAGTAGACAAGACTAAAGCAGTATGCACAGGGTCCTGCACAGGGTCCTTCACAAGGTCTGCAAGGGTCTACACAACATCTACTGCACGTATATTATGGCTTCCTGTTCAGTGTTTTTATGGAATTCTCTAGTCTTTGTGCCTTGTCTTGGGCTCTTTTCATTCTGTTGGTTTGTCTTGTCCAACCACTATGTGATAGGTTTTTTTAAATCTTATATATTTTACTATGCTATATTGTAAATGAATTAATACTAGCTGTGAAACTAAAATGTAATAACTGTACTATCACTTATGCCTGATGGGAGAGGTAATATCTCTTTCTCCCAGAGTGGCACTAGGTGTATCAACCATTCCAGGGTAGGCTTTGTGTTCAGAAGTAGCTCACCAAAGTGTAATGGACTACACAGTTTCTTTGAGTGCTTTTATTGGATTACAGTTTGGTGCTTTGTTTTATTTTTCAACTTGGGTGTGGTTTTATTTACTTTGATTTCTTGGTGTGAAGAGTTTGTTGTTGTATTAAGAATTTTTTTTGTTTTTGAGAAAGTTGGATAGGTAGGGATGGGGAACAGATCTTGAAGGACTGGGGGAGGTGAAGATATGCCCAAAATAAAATTAAACTTTAAAAAATTGTTTTAAATTATAAAAAAAATAAATAAAAAGAAAGTTTAGCTTCCACTTTTTTTCACATATCGTGGATTGTACTAATTTAACAATCACAAACCCAAAGTCACATAGAGTTTTCAGTGTTTTCTCCAACACTTTTAGTGTTTAGCAACCTGTAACCATTTTGTGCCTTTCTTGGATTATAATTAATAAACAAAATAATTAGAATTTTTTTCTTTCATTAGAAAATAAAGATGGCCTTAAATAAGAGGAGGCTCTTAAAACCTCAATGGCCTTATGTAAATGAAGGCTTAAAACCTCAATGGCCTTATGTAAATGAAGACAGTGGATGATTGGATGGCTAACTTCTCTTTCCTCAAATCATGATTCACACTCCTCACTGCAAGCAACCTCATTCTTTTCCAGTGAAGTTTCGCCAATACGAGTCTTTCTGGTTCAAGATGAGTCAAACAACCATGTGCCTTCTATGTAGTTATTCTTTTCAATCACAAGGTAAAATTTCTCCAACCCTTTTCAAACAGGGAATGTTCTGCTAGTCTGGAAACATACTATCAGTGTTTGCTTCTAGCAAGAAAATCAGAAGTGCCAGAAAACTGAAAATGTTGAAGACATTTTTGATATGCTGATTAAAAATTGTATTTCTAGATTATGAAATGTTTTTATTAGAATTCTGCATCATTTTTATAATACCGAAACAGAGATTATATGAAAAAGTGTGGGGAATGTGAAATGAGAAAAAGACTACCGTGGTTGATTACATAAGGAGGAGGGAGGATGTGGTACGAATATTTCAGACATAGAAATGTAGTGATAGAAAGTAGGAGAGGTGACTTTCAGGAGCTACTAGTCATACACAACATGGAGGAACCAAGATGGGGAAATGGGTAACCTACTTGGAGAGCAATATCACGGCATCTCCATACAGTTAGGAGGGAAAGGATGAAAATGGAATAGAAGGGTTGGAGAAATCAGAAAGTAACTATGTAAAGGAAGACTGAGTAAGAGACAGAGAGAGAGAGACTGAGAGACAGAGAGAGATGAAAAAAGTAATTAGAAATTGACCCATAGCAGTCTATTAATCTAATTTCTAACACATGGTATAATTGTATCAAAAATAGAAATATCAAAACTGCCTTTAGACTGATGAGGTAACTCGTAGTTCAAATATTCTACATGTCTTTTGTGAAAAAAGAAAATAGCTTCTATATCTTTGAGTTCATTGTTTTATCTAGCTCTGTAAATTGAAATTTGGGGTAAGAACAATTATGTGAAAACAAAAACAAGTTTAAAAACTAATTTTGTCAGCTAATTAAATCAATTTCATATCACTATTATAACCCCTATGCAAGAAACATTATTGAATAGATGGATCTGTACACAGTCTATCAAATTGGTAGATCACATAAAAATATCAGTTCTATTACTAGTATTTTAATTATCATTTTTATTATTTTTGGATAATTTCTTTATTTACATTTCAAATGTTATCATCTTTCCCATCCCACCTCACCTTGCTTCTGTGAGGGTGTTCTTCTAGCCACCTACCCAATCCTGCTCCCCACACTTGCATTCCCCTACACAGAGACATCAAGTCTTTACAGAATCAAGGGCCTCTCCTCCAGTTGATGCCCAACAAGGCCATCCTCTGCTACATATGTGGATGGAGCCATGGGTCCCTCCAAGAGTACTCCCTTGGTTGGTGGTTTAGTCCCTGGGAGCTCTGGAGGTTCGGGCTGATTGATATTGTTGTTCTTCCTATAGGATTGCAAACACCTTCAGTTCCTTCAGTTCTTTCTCTAACTCTTCCATTGGGGACTCTATCCTGAGTCTAATGTGGCTGTGAGCATCCTCCTCTGTATTTGTGAGGTTCTGGTAGAAACTTTTAGGAGGCATCTGTATCAGGCTCCTTTCAGCAAATACTTCTTGGCATTCACAATAGTATCTGGGTTTGGTGACTGTATATGGGATGAATCCCTAGGTGAGGGAGTCTCAGGATAGCCTTTCCTTCAGTGTCTGCTCCACACTTTGTCTCTGTATCTCCTCCCATGGGTATTTTGTTCCCCCTTCTAAGAAGGACTGGAGCACCCACACTTTGGTCTTCCTTCTTCTTGAGCTTCATATGGTATCTGAATTGTGTCTTGGGTATTCAGAGCTTTTGGGCTAATAACCACTTATCAGTGAGTGCATACCATGTATGTTCTTTTGTGACTCGGTTACCTCACTCAGGATGATATTTTTTAGTTCCATTCATTTGCCTAAGAATTTCATGAATTCATTGTTTTTAATAGCTGAGTAGTACTCCATTGTGTAAATGTACCACATATTTGTATCCATTCCTCTGTTGAAGGACATCTGGGTTCTCTCCATCTTCTGCCTATTACAAATAAGGCTATGAACATAGTAGAACATGTGTCCTTGTTATATGTTGGGGAATCTTTTGGGTATATGCCCAGAAGTGGTATAACTGTGTCCTCAGGTAATCCTATGTCCAGAATAATTTTCTGAGGAACCACCAAACTGATTTCCAGAGTGGTTTTAGCAGCCTGCAATCCCACCAACAACAGAGGAGTGTTCCTCTTTCTCTACATCATTGCCAGCATCTGCAGTCACCAGAATTTTTCATCTTAGCCATTCTGACTGGTGTGAAGTGGAATCTCAGGGTTGTTTTGATTTGCATTTCCCTGATGACTAAGGGTGTTGAACATTTTGTTAGGTTCTTCTTGGCCATTCAATATTTCTCAGTTAAAAATTCTTTGTTAACATCTATTCCCCATTTTTTTAAATGGGTTATTTGAATATCTGGAGTCTAACTTCCTGAGTTCTTTATATATATTGGATATTAGCCTTTGATTGGATGTAGGATAGGTAGAGATCATTTTTACAATCTGTTGGTTGACATTTTGTCCTATTAACAATGTCATTTTTCCTTACAGAAGGAAAGGAAAATGCAGTCCACATCAAAGTTGCTTTGTGATTTTATGAGGTCCCATTTGTTGATTCTTTATCTTAGAGCATAAGCCATTGGTGTTCTGTTCAGGAAATTTTCCTCTGTGCCCATGTAGTCGAGGGTCTTCCCTACTTTCTCTTCTGTTAGTTTCAGTGTATCTGATTTTATGTGGAAGTCCTTGATCCACTTGGACTTGAGCTTTGTTCAAGGAAATAAGAATGGGTTGATTTGTATTCTTCAATGTGCTGACCTCTGGTTGAAGCAGCACTAAATGTTTAAAATATTGTCTTTTTTCAACTGGATGGTTTTAGCTCCTTTTTCAAGTGGCCATAGGTGTGTGCATTCATTTCTGGGTTTTCAATTCTATTCCATTGACCTACCTGCCTGTCCCTGTACCAATATCATGCAGTTTTTATCACTATTGCTCTGTAGTATAGCTTGAGGTCAGGGATGGTGATTCTCTTTTATTGTTAATAGATTTGCTATCCTGGGTTTTTTTGTTATTCCAGATAAATCTGGAAATTACTCTTTCTAACTCTATGAAAAATTGAGTTGGAACTTTGATGGTGATTGCATTGAATCTGTACATTGCTCTCAGCAAGATGGCCATTTTTACTATATTAATCCTACCAATCCTTGAGCATGGCAGATCTTTTCATCTTCTGAGATCTTCAATTTCTTTCTTCAGAGACTTGAAGTTCTTATCATACAGACCTATCACTTGCTTGGTTAGAGTCACTCCAAGGTATTTTCAATTATTTGTGACTACTGTGTAGGGTGTCATTTCCCTAATTTCTTTCTCATACTGTTTATCCTTTGAGTAGATAAAGGGTACTGATTTGTATGAGTAAAGTTTATATCCAGCCACTTTGCTGAAGTTATTTTTCAGGTTTATGTGTTCTCTGGTGAAATTTTTGTGTTCACTTAAGCATACTATCATATCATCTGCAAATAGTGATATTTTGACTTCTTCCTTTCCAATTTGTATCTCTTTGACCTCCTTTAATTGTCTAATTGCTCTGGCTAGTACTATATTGAACAGGTAGGAAAAGAGTGGATAGCCTACTCTAGTCCCTGATTTTAGTGTGACTGCTTCAAGTTTCTCTCTCTTTAGTTTGATGTTGGCAATTGGTTTGCCATATATTGCTTTTACTATTTTAGGTACGGACCTTGAATTCTTGATCTTTCCAAGACTTTTACCATGAAGGGATGTTGAATTTTGTCAAATGCTTTCTCAGCATCTAAGGAAATGATCAAGTAGTTTTTGTCATTGAGGTTTTTTTTTTATTAGATATTTTCTTTATTTACATTTCAAATGTTACACCTTTTCCTGCTTTCCCCTCTGAAAACACCCAATCCCATCCCTGCCCCTCCTCCTTACCAACCCAACCACTTCTGCTTCCCTGTCCTGGAGTCCCCTATACTAGGGCATCAAACCTTCTCAGGACTTAGGGCCTCTCCTCCCTTTGATGTCCAACAAGGACATCCTCTGTTTCAAATGCACCTGAAGTCATGGGTCCCTCCATGTGTACTCATTGGTTGGTAATTTAATCCCTGGGAGTTTTGGGGAGGGGGTACTGGTTGTAACGTTGGCACCTAGTATATGTCTAGAAAATTGTCCATTTCATCCAGATTTTCCAATTTTAGAGAATAAGCTTTTGTAGTAAGATGTGATGATTTTTTGAATTTCCAGTTTCCATTGTTATGTCTCTCTTTTCATTTCTGATTTTATTAATTTGGATACTGTCTCTTTACCCTCTGGTTAGTTTGGCTAAGGGTTTTTCTATCTAGCTGATTTTCTCAAAGAACTAGATCCTAGTTTTATTGATTCTTTGTGTAGTTCTTTTTGTTTCTACTTGGTTGATTTCAGCCATGAGTTTTATTATTTCCTGCCTTCTGCTCCTCTTGTGTGTATTTGCTTCTTTTTGGTCTAGATCTTTCAGGTGTTCTGTCAAGCTGCTAGTGCAAACTCTCTCTAGTTTCTTTTTTAAGGCACTTACAGCTATGAATTTTCCTCTTAGCACTGCTTTCATTGTGTCCCATAAGTTTTGGTATGATGTATCTTAATTTTCATTAAATTCTCAAAACTCTTTAATTTCTTTATTTCTCCCTTGACCAAGTTATCATTGAGTAGAGTGCTCTTCAGCTTCATTGTGTATGTGTGTTTTCCATTGTTTTTGTTGGAATTAAAGACCAGCCTTAGTCCGTGGTGATCAGATAAGGTGAATTGGATTATTTCAACCTTCTTGTATGTGTTGAAGCCTGTTATGTGACCAATTATATGGTCAATTTTGGAAAAGGTGCCATGAGGTGCTGAAGAGGAGATATATTATTTTGCTTTAGGATGAGATGTTCTATTACATGCCTTCATGTGACTCTGACCAAGCAAGTGAAGGATCTGTATGACAAGAACTTCAAGTCTCTGAAGAAAGAAATCGAAGAACGTTTCAAAAGGTAGAAAGATCTCCCATGCTCATGGATTGGCAGGATTAATATAGTAAAAATGGCCATCTTGCCAAAAGCAATCTACAGATTCAATGCAATTTGCATCGAATTTCCAATTTAATTTGTCATAGAGTTAGAAAGAGCAATTTGCAAATTCATTTGGAACAACAAAAAACTCAGCATAGAGAAAATTATTCTCAACAATAAAAGAACTTCTGGGGGAATCCCCATCCCTGACATCAATCTGTATTACAGAGCAATGAGCAATAGTGATAAAAAACTGTATGGTATTGATACAAAGACAGGGAGAAAGATCAATAGAATAGAATTGAAAACCCAGAAATGAACCTACATACCTATGGTCATTTGATATTTGACAAAGGAGCTAAAAACAGATACTCTGAAACTTATAAAGGAAAAAGTGGGTGGAAAGCCTCAAACACAGGGGTACAGGGAAATATTTCCTAAACAGCTCACCAATGGCTTATGCACTAAGATCAAGAATAGACAAATAGGACCTCATAAAATTGAAATGCTTCTGTAATGCAAAGGAAATTATCAACAGAAAAAATGGCTACCAACATATTGGGAAAGATTTTTATCAATCCTACAAATGATACAGGGCTAATATCCAATACATACAAAGAACTCAGGAAGTTAGACCCCAGAGAATCAAATAATCCTATTTTTAAAAGTGGATACAGGTCCCATTTGTCAATTTTTGATCTTAGAGCATATGCTATTGGTGTTCTGTTCAGAAACTTTCTCCCTGTACCGATGTCCTCAAGGGTCTTCCCAGTTTCTTTTCTATTAGTTTCAGAGTGTCTGGCTTTATGTGGAGGTCCTTGATCCATTTGGATTTCAGCTTAGTACAAAGAGACAAGGATGGATCAATTCTCATTCTTCTGCATGCTGACCTCCAGTTGAACCAGCACCATTTGTTGAAAAGGCTATCTTTTTTCCATTGGATGTTTTCAGCCCCTTTGTCGAGGATCAAGTGGCCATCGGTGTGTGGGTTCATTTCTGGATCTTCAATCCTGTTCCATTAATCTGCCTGCCTGTCACTGTACCAATACCATGCAGTTTTTAACACTATTGCTCTGTAGTATTGCTTGAGGTCAGGGATACTGATTCCCCCAGAATTTCTTTTGTTGCTGAGAATAGTTTTAGCTATCCTGAGTTTTTTGGTTAATTGACAAATGGGACCTCATAAAATTACAAAGTTTCTGTATGGCAAAGGACACCATCAAAAGGACAAATCGGCAACCAACAAATTGGGAAAAGATCTTCACCAATCCTACATCAGATAGAGGGCTAATATCCAATATATATAAAGAACTCAAGAAGTTAGACTCCAGAAAACCAAACAACCCTATTAAAAAATGGGGTACAGAGTTAAACAAAGAATTCTCACCTAAAGAACTTCGGATGGCAGAGAAGCATCTTAAAAAATGCTCAACTTCATTAGTCATTAGGGAAATGCAAATCAAAACAACCCTGAGATCTCACCTTACACCAGTCAGAATGGCTAAGATTAAAAATTCAGGAGACAGCAGGTGTTGGAGATGATGTGGAGAAAGAGGAACACTCCTTCACTGCTGGTGGGGTTGCAAATTGGTACAACCACTCTGGAAATTAGTCTGGCAGTTCCTCCGAAAACTGGGCACCTCACTTTCAGAAGATCCTGCTATACCACTCCTGGGCATATACCCAGAAGATTCCCCACCATGTAATAAGGATACATGCTCTACTATGTTCATAGCAGCCCTATTTATAATTGCCAGATGCTGGAAAGAACCCAGGTATCCCTCAACAGAAGAGTGGATGCAAAAAATGTGGTATATATACACAATGGAGTACTATTCAGCAATTAGAAACAATGAATTCATGAAATTCTTAGGCAAATGGATGGAGCTAGAGAACATCATACTAAGTGAGGTAACCCAGACTCAAAAGGTGAATCATGGTATGCACTCACTAATAAGTGGATATTAACCTAGAAAACTGGAATACCCAAAACATAATCCACACATCAAATGAGGTACAAGAAGAAAGGAGGAGTGGCCCCTTGTTCTGGAAAGACTCAGTGAAGCAGTATTCGGCAAAACCAGAACGGGGAAGTGGGAAGGGGTGGGTGGGAGGACAGGGGGAGAGAAGGGGGCTTATGGGACTTTCGGGGAGTGAGGGGCTAGAAAAGGGGAAATCATTTGAAATGTAAATAAAAAATATATCGAATAAAAAAAAGGAAGAAAAGGGGAAATCATTTGAAATGTAAATAAAAAATCTATCGAATGAAATAAAAAATAAAAATAAAATAAAAAACAAGTGGAAAAACAGGGCTAAACAAAGAATTTTCAACTGAGGAATATGGAATGGCTGAGAAACTCCTAACGAAATGCTCAACATCCTTAGTTATCAGGGAAATGCAAATCAAAAAACCGCGAGATACCACTTCATACCAGTCAGAATGACTAAGATCAAAAACTCAGGTGACAGAAATTTGCTGTCATGCTGGTGAGAATGTAGAAAAAGAGGAACTCTCCTCCATTGTTGGTGGGACTGCAAGCTGGCAAAACCACTCTGGAAATCAGTTTGGCAGTTCTTCAGAAAACTGGACATAGTATTACCTGAGGATCCAGCTATACCACTCCTGAGAATATACCTAGAAGATGCTCCAACATGTAATAAGGACACATGCTCCATTATGTTCATAGCAGCCTTATTTATAATAGCCAGAAGCATGAAAGATTCCAGATGTTCTTCGACAGAGAAATAGATACAGAAAATGTGGTATATTTATGCAATGGAGTACTAATCAGCTATTAAAAATGATGAATTCATGAAATTCCTAGGTAAATGGATGGAACTAGAAAATATCATCCTGAGTGAGGTTACCCAATCACAAAAGAACACACATGTATTCATCCACTTATATTAGTGGATATTAGCTCAAAAGCTGTGAATACTCAAGATACAATTCACAGACCACTTCAAGCTCAAGAAAAAAGGACAACCAAACTGTGGGGGCTTCGGTTCTTAAGAGAAGGGGAACAAAATACTCACAGGAGCAAATATGGAGCTAAAGTGTAGAACAGAGACAGAAGGAAAGGCTATCAAGAGACTTTCCCACCTGGAGATTCATCCCATATACAATCACCAAACCCCTTTGTGGAAGCCAAAGAATGCTTGCTGAAGGGAGCCTGATATGGCTGTCTCCTGAGAGTTCCTTCCAGAGCCATACAAATACAGAGGTAGATGCTCACAGCCAACCATTGCACTAAGTGAGGGGTCCTCAGTGGAGGAGTTAGAGAAAGAACTAAAGGAGGTGAAGGGGTTTGCAATTTCATAGGAAGAACAACAATATCAACCAACCATACCCTCCCCTCAGAGCTCCCAGGGACTAAGCCATCAACCAAGGAGTACACATGGCTCCAGCTGCATGTGTATCAAAGGATTTCCTTGTCAGGCATCAATGGGAGGAGAAGTCTTTGGTCCTATGAAGGTTTGATATACACCCCAGTGTAGGGGAATTGAGGGTGGGGAGGTGGGTGTGAGGTGGGTGGAGGAACATTATTATAGAAACAGGGTGAGGGAGGATGGGATAGTGGGTTTTTGGGAGAGGGGGAAACCGGGAAAGGGTATAACATTTGAAATGTAAATAAATAAAATATCCAAAAAATAAAAAAACAAATGAAATTATGAAATTTTCCGATTAGTTGATAAAACTGGAAATAATTATTATGTCTGGGGTAAAACTCAGGCTCGGAAAGCCAATTACCTCTCCCTCTCCTCTCCTCATCCCCTCCATCCTCCCTTCCCCTCTCCCTCCCCCTCCCCTTCCTCCTCCCTCTCTCTTTCTCCCTCTATAGCACCTTTGAGTCTTTTCACATGTCTGTTTAAACTGGAGTATTCATACGTTTTTAGAACACTAGTAATGGGGTGTTAGGAGAAGAAATTCAAGGGATCGAGGATAGAAGAAGAGTGGTATAAAATAGTAAAACGGATTAATGGAACAAGAAGGGTTAAAGGAGGTGTGGGATGGGAGGTCAAGATAGAAGGCTTTGTGAAAAACCAAGCATTATAGTCTTTGGAAAAGCTATACAGGAACCTACTGGTATAGAGATTCATAAATGAAGTTACCCTACAGTGGGATAATGTCTCTCCAAGACACCATGTGCTCTCAAACCAGAAGCCCCGCATCAAATATACTATCTCTTTTCAACTTATAGAAGAATGAGGTTCCATTAACCCTCTAAAAAAATTACAAGTTATTGCCATTTCTCTTGGTTACATTTCAGTATAAGACCTTATTGCTGAAGGCCCTATATATGTGTGTCATAGAACATGAAGAAATAGAGCAGGCACTCTGTTTCAAGATGTTTCCTATCCTTTCATATTGAGGCAGAGAGGCCAGTGATTGGAGAGGAGAGAAGAGGAGGAGCTAAGAGAAGGAGGGGCAGAGAGAGGGTGGAGGTCCAGACAAGCAGAGCAGAGCAGGAGACGCAGATATCCAGATAGCTTCAGATGTATTTCTGGTGTTTTGGAGAGGTTAGAAATATACACATGGTACGCACTCACTAATAAGTGGATATTATCCCAGAAGCTTGGAATAACCAAGTCATAATTCACATATCAAATGATGCCCAAGAAGAAGGAAGGAGAGGTTCCTGGTCCTAGAAAGGCTCAATGCAGCAACGTAGGGGAATACCAGGACCAGGAAGCAGGAGGGAGTTGATTGGAGAACAGGGGGATAGGAGAGGGCTTATGGGACTTTGTGGGAGGGGGGAACCAGGACAGGGGAAATCACTTGAAATGTAAATAAAGAATGTATCTAATTAAAAAGAGGAAATATTGGGATAATACTTTTTCATTGTAAATTTGGATTATGTAATTGGGAGTTTTATATACATAAATATATTTGGTTAACTCTTCAAGTTTAAGAGTCATATGATGATTCTTAAACTTGAAGAGTTAACCAAATATATTTATGTATATAAATATGTATATAAATTTGTATACTACATATATACATATTTATGTATATAAATTTGTATATAAAAATGTATATAAATTTGATACTTGAATACGCTTCACTGGATACTTGGAAGGAGTGGGGCAGAGGCCTGGTGGGATGGTACTCTTATTAATTTTTACCCACTACAGTACCCTCATGGAAGCTTCATCCCTAGTGGCTATCATTTATAACGCTGTAAGTTGCTATGCACACTACCAGGGTAGAAATGTAATGAAAAGTATTACTCAACTATGGACTCTGTAAGCTTCAGAAATGCCTTTCCTGGTGACATATAACCCCCTGGTGCAACAATGGTACAAATGCCATGTATCATTCTGAACTTATGGCCCACTCTACAATTGTAATTCTAGTATCACTAAGTAAGCCAAAACCTGTGGTTTGCTAGGTCATAGGCATTTTGATCATAAAAAGAGAAATAGGTGTGAGAATATGTTGTACGGCAGTGTGGGAGAAGGAGGTGCCTCAGTGGGCCCATGAGGAAGCATCCCTTCCCCCTGAGGGACCAGACACATGAAAATATAGTATAGAATAGAGTTTATTCCGGCATGAGGAAGGGAGTTAAGACGGTAGTAGAGGCAGAGAAAGGCAGAGAGAAGGAGAGAGTAAAGAAGTAGATGCTCGCCATGACCACGTAGAGAAAAGGGAGGGGGAAGGGAGAAGGAAAGAGCCCAAGAGGGCAAGAGAGAGGCTAAGAGAGTGAGAGAATAAGAGAGAGAGGAGGGGCCAAACATCCCCTTTTATACTGGGCCAGACCTACCTGGCTGTTGCCAGGTAACGGTAGGGAGGGGCATACCTGGCTTTTTAGCTGTTGGGTGGAGCTTAGACAGAATCCATACCATAGGTTCTAGAAGAAAACGGTATTAGTAAATATGCACAGTAAATAAACTGCTAAGTTCTTTTTTTAATTTGATATATTTTTTATTTACATTTCAAATGATTTCCCCAACTGCTAAGTTCTTATATTCATATTCATAGATTCGTGCACCTGTCAACCCCATAAGGGAAGCTTCTTTATGCAGTAGATGGTGATTAATGCAGATGCCCACAACTAGTCAACACACAGAATAGAAGAATGTGGAAAAACTCATCTCTAAATGGAACATTTATATCATACAAAAATGGACAATTTTCTTCAGGGCATCGTCTCCTGAGGCTTATGGATAATCAGAGAAGTGGAAACATGGTAAAATCAAGAAATAAAAATCCTTGCATTGCTTGACCTGACAGGGCTGTTGCACACATGTGAACTCACAGCAGTTGAGACGACATACAGAAAACTACATAAGATCAAGCAGGACAAATTTTAAGCATGGATTGGAAGGGACTCATTAGGTCCTAACTCCCCCTCAGCCCCCCCACCCACCCCCACCCCCTACCCTCCCCCACCCCCACTTCAAGGAGCTGTTACCAATTTCTGGCTGCCAGGAGAAGCAGGGTCAGATTTCTTCAGAAATGTAGACCCTGGGAGGCTACCCATACGCTAGAAGATGGCCCCACACTTATGAACATACAGACTGCACTAAGTAGACTCAGAGAGTTTAAAAGAAGAGCACGGGAAATTGGGATGGAAAAGTGGGTAAGGAAGGTGGGGGAAAAATTGGAGAAGATAGAATGTAAGGTATTTTACCAAAACATTTGCATGTATGAAATGTATAACAATAGAAGCTATCTATCTATGAATATAAGTATAAAGAAAATATGACTTACATAATAGAATATTATTTATTCTTTCAAAAAATAAATCTGTATTCCTAGAGACTTCATTTTGCTTGCTGCATGCTATAACATGGATGAATCTTCTAGATGTAATCCTAAGTGAAATAAATATCAGCATATTTATGATACATGCTGCATGAATTCCCTTACATGAGACATCTAAAGTAGTCAAATGGTTACAAAAATAAAGCATGCCAGTAGCCATTGGTTACTAGAACTAAAAGACAGAAGAAGAATTTTTTTTCAGTAAGTATAGAAATTGGGTGTCATGGTGTGAGAATGTTCTAGAGCGATGCTGTTCAGTAAGTTATAAATATTAAAGCTACGGAACTGAACATTTTTCTATGTTTGTATATTGACTTTTATGGCATTCTTAATAAAAGCAAAGGCAGTAGAGACTATGTGAATCATCTTCCAGAGCTTGCACAAAACTTTATCATTATCATTTGAGAATTTAATGCATGTGTAGCATATCGCCATAATTTCCATCCCTCCTTCTTTGAATGTCATCATGCAGGTTCTGGCTGTGGCCGTTGGACCCTATGACTGTTGTTGCAACTTTAGATAGTTTCTCTGGAGTAGACTGTCTAAATTTTAGTGTGGGGCACAAAAGTCAGTCTGGGACTTTGCATTCCAGACTGGAGTCTGAGGCAAACAAGTCCTTCATGGCACAGCACACTGCTCTTCAGACAACGATATGAGCATCAAAACTCTAAGATCGGGTCTAGATGCATTACTATAAGTCAAGTAATGTCTTGTATGTTAGTCATTAGCAACAGAGAGTAAGGTTTGTGTCTTAGTCTGGGTTTCTATTCCTGTACAAACATCATGACCAAGAAGCAAGTTGGGGAGGAAAGGGTTTATTGAGCTTACACTTCCATGTTGCAGTTCATCACTAAAGGAAGTCAGGACTGGAACTCAAGCAGGTCAGAAAACAGGAGCTGATGCAGAGGCCATGGAGGGATGTTTCTTACTGGCTTGCTTCCCCTGGCTTGCTCAGCCTGCTCTCTTATAGAGCCCAAGAGCACCAGCCCAGAGGTGGTACCACCCACAAGGGGCCCTCCACCCCTTGATCGCTAATTGAGAAAATGCCCCACAGCTGGATCTCATGGAGGCACTTCCCCAACTGAAGCTCCTTTCTCTGTGATAACTCCAGCCTGTGTCAAGTTGACACACAAAACCAGCCAATACAGTTTGTATTCCCATGAAACTTATATGGTATTATTGAGAGTCAATCAGTGAATACATAAATATAGCACATAATGAAAAGTGCACTTACACAAAATGAAATCTCCAGGACATAGATTTGATTCATTTTTTCAATGAGATGTATTCTTCTTCAATGCTGCTTGGATCCTACAGAAAAAAATGTAATTATGATTTTCCTGTTAGAAATCCAAATTCCCTGCATGCATTAAACCATGTGTGTTGATGAAGATAAAGAGATGCCACTAAAGATTGACAGGGTAGGTGTAAGGACAAATGACTATATTGTTGTTAAGGATTGTGTTTGTCTAGTAAATTAGTGGCTGTATAATGTGCATCAGTAAAAATGACTCCAGTAACACTTAGTAGTCAGGTAGGTCTGTGTCAGGCATGGTCTCTCTCTTATATTCTGTGCCTTAACTTCAATTAAAGAGCGGTTGGCTACTACTATGGAATGGATGCCACTACTGCATCCTTATGTTTGTTGATGTGGTTCAAAGCATCATAGCACTGTAGCACTGCTGGCTGTCTCTCTCCTGTAGAGTATGCACAAGTCCTCATAGAGGGGTCTCTATCACCCTAAAACATCAGTCAGTAGAACTCAGTTCTAGAAATGTTGTCTTAACAATTTTGTTCAGAATGGACGTGTTGTGAAAATGTTCCCTAAATACAAATGCTTATGCCTATATATTAGTTCTGCTGTCATTCTTTATCATAGAAGATCTCCTCTCCCCAGTGGGCATCAATTAACAACTTACAAATGGCCACAGTACAGAGAATAAGTACTATGGTGTGCTGGTTCCTAAACAGGTCACTTATATCACTCCCTCCAAGGCTCAGGAATAGTGGAAGGGAGGACAGAAAGAAAGTAACAGCTATAAGATGGTAGAATTCTACAGAGCACTGGTTTCCAGACATGGCATGGTTTTGAACTCACAAATTCACTAGAACTGTGGTTGCCTCCAGGAGATCTGTGTGGTGCTGGAAGCAGGCATATTCCATCATCTGTGAAGAAGCTTCAAAGTTCCATTCCACTCTGAAAGTTTACTGAATGCTATGGAAGGTTGGAGGTTTCTTCAGTGATGTAGCCACTGATGACTGTCTGAGCTCAAGTAAATAATCCTCCAATCATGCTCGTAATTACATTCAGTTGGTCACAAAGAGAAAGACACCACTGTACGAAGGGGTTTGGAAAGAAGAGGGGGGTTGGGCAAATTGGGAAAAAGAAGAGAAGGGGAAAGGATGATGGAGGTTAAAATTACCAAAGGCCAGTGTGTGTGTGTGTGTGTGTGTGCATGTGTGTGTGTGTGCATGTGTGTGTGCATGGATGTGTGTGTGTGTGTGTGCATATGTGTTTGCATGTGTGTCTGCATGTGTGTGTGTGTGTGTGTCTGTGTGTATGGAAATGTATGCATGTGTGTCTGTATATGTGTGTGCCTGTGAGTGAGCATGTGTGTGTGCATGTGTGTGTGCATGTGTGTCTGTGTGTGTGTGTGTGTATGGAAATGTATGCATGTGTGTCTGCATATGTGTGTGCCTATGAGTTAGCATGTGTCTGCATATGTGTGTATGTATGTGCATGTGTATGCATCATGGATAATCAGTTTTGATAAAATGTCAGGTACACAGAATTCTAGACATTTCAGATCAGCTTTTGGCAGCCATTTGCAGAGCAATTCTCAAAAGGAAGAGGCTTTCTGTCCATTGAGAAGTCTTTTACACTTCAACAAATAAGCAAATCTCATTAAAGTTGATGATTAAAGTTGATGTATTTCTGTGGAGCCTGGAGAGACACATTTCTCTGGTAACTGTCTCTCTTCTCTCTCTCTCTCTCTCTCTCTCTCTCTCTCTCTCTCTCTCTCTCTCTCTCTCTCTCCCTCTCTCTCTCTCTCTCTCTCTCCTTCCCTCTCTCTCTCTCTCTCTCTCTCTCTCTCTCTCTCTCACACACATACATGCACAGGCACGTGCAAGCGTGCACACTCCTGAGATTTTAAATTTGGGCAAATAACTATTCAAAATAAAGTAATGATCCAAATTGGCATTGCCTAAGAGTGGAAGCAGATGTGAATTCCACTCTTCACTCCTCCGTCTGAAAGGATCAATCTCAGGCTTTGCCCACTATCAAATGTGTCACAATCCTCTGGGACATCACTTAGTAGCATCCAAGCAGACTCATTCCCAGGCTCTGATGCAGTTCCACACTGCATGGGAAGTATTTCAGTCAAGCTTCATCACATCGTGCAAATTGGAGAATGAAATAATAAATACACTGTAAGTTGCAGGGTAAATATTAACCAGTTCAGGCCACAAATAGCACTTGAAAGAATATGCTCCCTCTAACCTGGGTCAGTGATTATCTGGAAGAAGGAAGGAAACCAGCTTCTAATGAGTAATTAATCTAAGAAACTGAGCTAACATTCTCAAGCAGCCTAGCAGTTCCTCCTCTAATATCCTATTTGTATCCTTTCTATGCTAGCCAGTTTGCTGCTCCTATAACAAAATGCACAAGAAAAATCATCTTAAAGAATGAATGCTTTATTTTTGGTTGACTAGTCTCAGGAGATAGCTGGAGGGTCTGATTGCTTTTAGGCCTGTGGTAGAGCATGAAAGTTGTCCTATGAACTCCACATGCATGCTTCTGTGCATGAGCACGCATGTGTGAGTGTGGGTGTATATGTGTGTGAGTGTGTGGGTATATATGTGTGCATCATGGATTCACACACAATTTAAGGATTGCTTAATAGATATAGAAGCAACATAGAAATTCTTTAGATATAGAAGGTCTAGAATTCTGTGTACATGACATTATATCAGAACTGATTATCCATGATAACGCTCACATGATTTCTTCTTGGCAAATGACACTAAAGAGAAAACTACTCATCTCTTTACATCCAGGAAGCTAACATTTATAAAGCAAGGAACTGGAGAGAAGACACACCCTTCAAAGGTATATTGCTACTTCTAAGGCAAGACCTATGTTTCCAACTTTGTCCTACACCTTGATAGACTTTTCATCCGTGGATTTGCCAGTGGATTAACCCATTGATGCAATGAGATTAGTGATCCCAGCTCGGAATGCCCCACCTTTCAACACTATTGCATCAAGGGCCAGCTCTCCAATATACTAGTCACAGAGAGATGGTGCATATCTTAGCAACAATACTGAACAATAATAATGTGCCCAAAATGATTGGACACAAATTTACTCTTTATTAAAACAAGGGCAAAGCTAAACAATTCTTACTTAATTAGAACATCTGAAGTGATAGAAAACTGTAATTGTTCATACAGGTGATTCCGTAATGCACTCATTTTACATTTTTCACCAATACGTTCTGAACACTCTGAACACTGTAGGAGAAAATCAAGTAAAGATGGAGTAGGAAGTGGAAGAAGAGCACTAAGCTTGGACACTAGCATCTGGCTCTGAAACTAACTGTCACCAGCCTGTTTCTATAAAATCAAAGACTGCTTCACAGCACTGGACACTGTGCAAAGGGCTGCACAGTCCTCCTATAAACACAAATGCCCTGGGCTTCCTTCATAAGCGCTAACCAGAGTAATTGCTCTCAGTTAACTTTCCTACCCTACTTGAGCTCCATGACTCATCCAAACAGCATGGCTGGCTTCTTACTCTCTCTTGGTCTCTTATCACTGCCTCCTTTAGTATGTACTTCCCTGTTGTTTATCAAAATGCTTAAACAACGTATGTTATATGAAAAAATGATTAAAAGCAGTTATTTAGGAGATGGGTCAACATACTCTTCTCAAAGTAACAATGACAACAAAAACAATAACCACTGTAACCCAAGAAGTAACATTTTAAGCTCCTAATTACTCAAAATAACTTATATAAACTCTATAGGCATTACTCACAAAGTAACAATGACAACAAAAACAATAACCACTGTAACCCAAGAAGTAACATTTTGAGTTCCTAACTGCTCAAAATAACTTATATAAACTCTATAGACATTACATCACTAAACACTATCATGACCACACCTACTTCCAAGGAGCAGAAGCTGGTCTCAGAGGTATTTTAATGAGCAGGCTGGATTTTTAAATTTAAGTTCTGGGCTAGACAGATTGCTGAGTAAGCCAAAGCATTTGCCATGCATGGTAATGATGTTTGATCCGCAGAACCTACAATAAGAGGAGAAAACTGACTGCTCAAAGTTTTTCTATGACCTCAACACATAAGCTTCTACCTATGCACATTGGAGCAAAACACACACACACACACACACACACACACACACACACATTTGAAAGAATAATTCCTTTTAAAATAGAAAAACCTCTGAGTACTTCTGAGTACAGAAATAAACATTTTTCTTTGCACTCACCGCATAAGGAACCTGGAGCATTTTTGCTAAGTGGAAAAAAAGGAATTTGCCTCCCCATCTGCTAGTGAAAAGCAACGGGGGCAGGAGGATCATGGTATCCTAGCATCCATTTGATTGAACCAATTAAGAAATCAAGAATTAGTAGCTGGATAAAACCACACCTGGTTATTACTTGCCAGCATTGCTTGGGCATGAGAAAATGCTAGAGACAAAATTTTTAAAAAAGTAAAGGCTGAAGGATTATTTTGGCTTCCATGTTCAGAGGCTTCTATCCATGTTTGCTTGACCTCATGCACTTGGAGAAAACATGAAAGTGGTAGGAGAATCTAACAAAGGTGTGGGAGTTTGCTTCAGGGTGGCTGGGAACATGAGAAAAGACAGAACAATAAGGATCTAGGACAAGATATAGAGTCCCAGGATATGCCTCTGGAGACCTATTTACTCATCCATGATTGCTCATAAGAGTCTGTTCAAAGTTCACATTCATAAATGGATCAGACCTCTCTTTATGCTGGAGACAGTCTCTAGAAATCCCGTGTCTCTAGAAATGCCTTCTCAACCTGACTAGATGTGCACATTCTGAGTCACTTGGGTTGCCCTAACTCCAATTAAGTATACAACTGAAACTAACCATCACAGGCAATAGCTTGTCTTTAGTTTGAATCTGTTATGAAAGATGTTTCACTGGATGCCTAGTACACAAGCTCTTTTTATAATAAAATATTTTATCAATGATTAATCCCATTGAAAACAATGAAGGTTACTTAGGACATAAATTATGTTTACATCTTTGACAAAGAAAGTAGAGGCCATCTTATCTATTATACTGAAGCCTGGTTGTCTCTGTTTCCTTTTGTTCTCTGATGACCTATAGATAGTACTACCTAATTAAAAAATAAAAAGAAACCAACAACTTTTATTACTCTCTTCTCTGCCACAGAACTGGTACAGGAAAGCGAAGCTTTTCTGATGAGGAATGAGAGTTCCACTTATCTGTAGGCATAAGTATTAAAATTGAGTCAAGAATTATACTGGTTATCAAAACTGCATCATAATTCCTAGACGTGTATCTGTCTCTGTTTCTAGTTTCACAGTCAAATGCATCAGGTTCTTTTACAAAGGCTCCCTGAACCTTCTTTTAAAGAAGTCTTCTCAGATGTGATGAGGTATTCTGGTCACAGACTTTTCTCATCAGAACTCCATTAAAACCTTCCACTCTAGAATATCAAGAGATGCTATTTTATGAGTCAGATAGTCCTGATGGCTTACAGTATCTTGGCAGCCTCTTCTGGCAGCAAACTGTGCCTGGGGAGTTATCAGGTTAACACATGTATCTCTGAATATCTTGATTCCTATAAAGATGGTATTTCCAGAGGAACATTCACATGCTGGGATGAAAATAGGATCCATTTGCAGGTTGTCCCCCACCTGGAGATACAATTTTTAAATAAATGGATTCTTTTGGTAGTATGCTATTGCCTAGCTACTCTTGATCTTTCAACATCCATTTAAAAATATGTGTCCCACCTATAGAAAAGCACAAAAGTGAATTTCAAAACCACTATCATTCTTAACTGTATTTTAATATGTATTCTTCTTCCCATAGGTAAGTGGAGCTATCAATCCTCATTCAAAAAAAAAGAGCTTCTTCTTTTCATAGATGATGGAAACAATAACAAAAATCCATAAGGGCCAAAATGAAGAGAACAACTGAGCAGGGGGTACCCAATTCCAACACCCAACAGATACAACACAAGCCCTGTAGCTAAAGCTCAAAGAACCTGACTAAAGTGAACCAGTTTATAAGAGCCAAAGGATCAAGACATCTACCACTGTGTAGTGTCTACTGTATATTATATGGAAGTTGCACCTAGGAAATCTCAAGAGTATAACTCTATAAACAAGACTAACATGATGACAACACCAGCAGACATGCCAATGTGAATGAAGAAAGTCTCAGAAAGCCCCTTCTGCATCAAAAGCTACAGGCAACTGATGACAGCTCACAGAGGGAGAATCTGTCTTTTCCAAGGACAAGCCCTGTGGTGGGTTATGCAATTCCAGACATTCAGCCTTAAGTATACAAGTAATACTTGATGAACTCAGAAAATTGTGTATGCACACGTGTATGTTTGTGTATGTGTGTGTGTGAATGTGTGTGTGTGTGTGTGTAGTAACAATAATGATTTTAAAGATGTCATAAAATTGAAAGAGGATTGTAGGGAGAACACCAGAAAAATTGGAAGTGGGACAGTAAGGGGTAGAAATCATGTAAATACTTATTAGTTAGTTGTTTCTAAAATTCTCCAAAAATTAATGTAAAACTATAACTGTGTTTTAAACTTAAGACATAAACCCCCTTTATATTCACCACAGTAATGCTGAGCAGAAATGAAAACAAGAAGAGAGGGAGAAAAAGATGTCACACCTCTTTGTTCCTGTTCGTTGCTTACTGGCTCACAGGGATTGTTCTTGTATCACCATTTTTATTATCTTGCTACTGGGACCCAAATGTGGGAAAGAAAAAATGATTTTTTTCTACTGTATCCCAGATTAAAAGTATTTCCTTGTTGGACTTACCAACCCAAATGTCAAATCAGGCATGTATCCAGCCTTTATTAAGTTTTAAATATTGAAGATAAAGGGAAGTTCTATAGATAAGGATTGCTGTGAATTCATGTACTTCAAAAGAAAGTTAAGAAGAGAACACAAGTACCAGTTATTCCCTGAGTTACCAGGTGTCCTTGATAACAGTGGTTTCCTTAAGAACCCAAAAGGGCAGGAGCTCACAACACCACTTATAGGTAAAAATGAGAATTGCTGTCCCCAAATATTACAGTTAAAATGGTACAGATATCCAATAAGAATTGAAGAGGTGGATGAGAGAGAAGGATAAAGGAACTATTAGGAAGAATGAAGAAAGAGAGGGATAAAGGGGGAAGAAATGGTGAAGGGAGGGAGGAGAAAAGAAAAGACAGAGAAGGCCTGGACATGTCTAATCCACTCTACCACCATATTCTCCGCATCTGTCAAATTAAATTGCTGTGTATTTATCTCCCTTCCTTTGTCATGTCCCTGGAGTAGGTTCTACTTAATGATAACATGTGGTGATGGGTTTAAAGGAAGAACAAAGTTCAGGATAACAGGCACACATAAACACCCATGCAGATACACACACACACACACACACACACACACACACACACATTCACAACTATGTGCATGTATGTACAGAGCCGTATTGGGGCAGTCATGCACATGGTTTGAGTTGGTCAAGGACAATCCCTGGCTTCGGGCAGGAATCTGCCATTAGGACATAATAGGGAAGTAGGTTAAAGCAGAAATTTTTATCCTAGGGTAGAGAAGCTCAGTGAAGGTTAAGTTCATTGTTCCTCCAGGTCTAGGAATTCCTAAATTAAGCAGGCGACCCACCCAGCTGCCAGAGCAGTCAAGACAAGGACCTCCAAAAGAAGCTAGACAACTTCCACCGGAACTCAGCCCGGAGTCTGGGGGGAAGGGTTTGCCCAAACTGTTAAAATGTCTGGCGCCATTAAAGTTTCCAGCCTTGATCAGTGAAATATTGTCTTGGCCCTTCTTCTTTTCGCCCCTTCCTCATCCATTCCTCAGCTTCTGTTCTAGCAACCCAGTTCATAACAGCTGCAGGCAGCTAAGGAATACAACAGAGTGGCACCCAGACGCGGGGCAGGATTAAAGAAGACTTCCTGAGGTGACCCTGTCTTGGCAAAGCTTTGCAGAAAACAGAAAGATGGTATCCTGCATGGTGAGCTAGAGGATACGGACTAAGTGAGGCAGTATGGACCCAGTGCTGAACTCTCTTAGGGGGCAGACAGTGGAATATGGGGAAGGAATTTGGGTAGGCATTTGTCCAGAGCTCGTAAGAGCTGATTCAGGTGAAAAAGAAAAGGGTTTTAAATATAGGCATATGTCCACAGCCTCCAAGAGCTGCTTTAGGAGGAAAATGGATGCAATTGCTTAACAACAAGTGCGCTTTTCTTTCTGTGTATCTTTCTGTGTTTGTCCCGGTGCACCGACTGTTTGTCTATGTGTACGTTTCTGTCCTCTCTGTGTTTTTGTGTGAATGACTGTTTGTTTCATGTTAAAAAGAAAAATTGGTAAGGATTGCAACTGCACAAATGTGTATGTGTGCACACACAAACATGCATGCACATACACATGCACGCACACATGTACAAATGCATACATGCATGCACATGCACATCTTTCCCACTATTAAGATGATAGCAAACACTCCTAAAACATTTTATTTATATAAAGCAATCCACTGTGATAAGGTAGGAAACAGTGGGCAGGTAGCCTTTACTCTTTTACTTAGTAGCAAATACCAGTGTGAATTGGAATTAAATAAACTTCTGCGCTTTATAGAATGCTTTCTATAAATGGTTTCTAGAATGGTGATAATGACCATCATGCTATCATGGCTGAGATGGTTTGGATTACTGTTGAAACACTGAATCAAATAGTTGGTACAATGTTTTGTAAAGTCTGTATTTGCAAATTCTTTAATGAAAAAAATGAAGTTGTAATTGTTGTTATTTACTCCTCCATGGATTCTGTTTATTATTGCTTTGTTCAGCTTTGAGGTTGACTCTCCTGTATCCCATACTGACTTCAAACTGTGTAATAGAGGATGAAGTTTGAACTTTGTGCAAAAGATTTCTTAACCACTTTTATAAGGGACTAGCAATCCCTTCAAAGGCTTCTTGCATGTGAGGCAAGCACTCTATCAGATAAACTACATTCCAAGTTCTCCTTTAGATTCTCAAGGGATCCTGAATGCATTTAAAAAACAGACAAGGGATATGCAGAATAAATCAACGAGGGTTTCTGAAGTTTGTTGTCAGTCCCTACAATCCTTTCTTTTACTCTCATGTACACACACCCGAAAGAGTAAGTGGGATGTGCGGTGATGAGCATTTCTATTAGCTCAAAGGTATTGAAGACTGTGTCTAGGAATAGTAAAGTGAATGAATATATACTCAATATTACTAGATATCAGGGGAAAACAAGTTAAGCCTAGAATTAGACACCACTTCATGCATAGAAGAGCTAAAATCTAAATAGGCATGGATTGCTAATGTCTATTTGTACACAAAATAAGGACTTTAGGAGCATCCAAAGGAGATAGCTTACATAGTCAACAACCCCCGCCCCCCATGTAATCATGAGGACCTCAGTTCAGATACCCAGCATCTACCTAAATTCCAAGCTTGGTGGAATACCCTATAACCAAAGTCCTGGATGGGCAGCAACAGGAGGGTTCCTGGACCAGTCAAGCTAGCTAAAGCAATGGGGTTCACTGGGAGATATCTGAAATAATAATGTAGATATCAATAAAAGGAGACAGAGGATATTAACTCCTGGTCGAGAGAGAGAGAGAGAGAGAGAGAGAGAGAGAGAGAGAGAGAGAGAGAGAGAGAGAGAGAGAGAAGCAAATGCATCTTTGCTTTTAATAATATCTAACCAAATTAATCATTTAATTAATGAACTTTGCATAAACTATTCCATCATGATTACAAATGGTAATCATATGCCTCATAGATCTTGTGTATTTATTAGGTAAAGATGTCCTCTTCTGAACTCTAGGGCACCTATACCCACATGGGCACACACTCACATACAGGCAGACACATATACACAAAGTTAAAAATAAAACAAAACCGGGAGATTCCACCTCACACCAGTAAGAATGGTTAAGATGAAAAACTCAGGTGACAGCAGATGCTGAAGAGGATATGGAGAAAGAGGAACACTCTCCATTGCTGGTGGGATTGCAAAATGGTACAGCCACTCTAGAAATCAGTTTGGTGGTTTCTTGGAAAATTAGACATAGTACTACCTGAGGACCCACCTATATCACTCCTGACCATCTACCCAGAAGGTGCTCCAACATGCAATAAAGATATGCATTTACACAATGGAGTACTACTCAACTATTTAAAACAATGAACTCATGAAATTCATAGACAAATGGATGGAACTAGAAAATACCATCCTGAGTGAGACAACCCAATCACAAAAGAACAAACATGGTATGTACTTGCTATTAAGTGGATATTAGCCAAAAAGCTTGGAATACCCAAGATACAATTCACAGACCACATGAAGCTCAAGAAGAAGGAAGACCAAAGTATGGATACCTTGATCCTTCTTAGAAGGGGGATCAAAATACCTATGGCTCCCAGCCAATCAATGGACAGAGCATAGGGTCTGCAATAGAGGGGATAGAGAAAGGACCCAAGGAGCTAAAGAGGTTTGTAGCCCCATAGGAGGAGCAACAATATGAAGCAACCAGTACACCCAGAGCTCCCAGGGATTAAACCACCAACCAAAGAGCACACATGGAGAGACCCATGGTTCCAGCGACATATATAGCAGAGGATGGCCTTTTCAGACATCAATGAGAGGAAAGGCCATTGGTCCTGTGAAGGCTGGATGCCCCTGGGAATGCCAGGTCATGAAAGTGGGAGGTGGATTGGTAAGCAGGGGGGAGGGGGGGTGGGATAGGCCGTTTTCAGAAGGGTAGTGAGGAAAGGGGATACCATTTGAAATGTAGATAAAGCACATATCTAATAAAAATAAACAAATAAAACACAACCTTGTTGTTCATAAGAGAAACTATACCACACTGAAAATTGATGAATCAGAAGATGACTAATTTACAGTTAACTCTCTACAGTCTAGTATTTGGTTCTCAATAGTCCCAGATATACTTAATATCTATATGATCTGGTACCCATGTCATGGATATATGCCTTGTTGTCATCATTAAGAATCTACTTGCATTTTATTTAATCTTTAAAATCGTCAACAAGCACTTTAACTAGATTGTATCTTTAGTTTATGAACTATTAACTATCCAAAGCCCTCCATAGCTTGCTGTCTTAGTCCTGCCCACAACCAGCATTCCAATATAAATCCAACGTCTAGTAATTACCTTTTATATTTCTATTTCCCTGGTTCTCTGTGAACTGCTTTTATTACAAGTACTTAGGAAACATCTGTTGAATGAATTGAGAGAGGTGGGGGAGAGATTATGGCATAAATATTGAACATATTGCTGGCACCACTTGGCAGTGAGGCAATGAGGTATGTGTACAGTATGTGGTGTGAAAAGGGACAAGATGAGCATGTGTTTGATTGTTTTTTTCCAATCCCTTGTCCCTATGAAATCTGTCTTTTGAACATTGTAGTGGCAGTGATTTCTGTGGCCAATGTCCAAGTTTCCTGAGCGACTTGCTTTGTTGTCTTAGCAGCTGCCAAGACCTAATTGCTTGTCATGCTAAACTGCCCAGTACTAATGCCATGCACCAAGCAGGGAGCTGGGTGGTGGCCCTTCTTCAGTCTGATCCCTGAACAGTTATGGGAGCCAAAAAGTGTGTTATTATGTGCTTTCAAATTATAAACATTAATATCAAATTCCTCAGAAAGTTTTTTTCCTGATCATTGCATATGGAGGCAGCTGTCTTTCCTTGTTAGTGAAAGAGATGTCTGTCTTGGTAGATGCTCTGTGTTATGAGCAGGGTTATCTCCACCCTCTGTACCATGGACCCTGAGACCAGACCATTGAAGCAATATCACCCAACCCTCCTTGTCAACAATAGTCAGATTCAGATTATGACAGAATCTCTAGTGTTAAGAAATAGAAAACAGAAAAAAGTAAAGCAAAAGTCGCCATCTCTCAGTACTCTCATACACACACGTGAAGATATATGTCCACATTCAGACAGATGCATGTATGCACTCAAACACATATAAACACATTTCCACATGTTCATATGCACATATACATTAACAGAGATGTATCTAGACATACATACTCAGATACATATATATATATATATATATATATATATATATATATTTGTGTGTGTGTATGTGTGTGTGTCCTTGTATAGATACATGTAAATACTCACAGAGAAAAACATGTACTCCATGCAACACACATATATATATGTATATATACATATATTTTAACACATAAATTCACATATATATACATGCAACACACATAGAACACATACACAAATGTGGATACACAACAAATGTGCATCTTTATGCATGTGAACATTCAATTTTCCAAAGACCATTTGTTGAAAACTCTCCTTTTCTCCAGAGTCTGTTTCTGGCATCTCTGTGAAAATTCAATTCCAAGCTGACTCACCTATAAAAACATTGGAAATTTTAGGAGAAACTGCAAGAAATATTGGGACAAAGGCTTAGGAAAGGAATAAAGATGAGAATAAATACAGAAGTAAATAAAGAGAATAAATGGAGAATGCATAGCTTCCTAATTAATTCATTAATGTGGCAGTGCATTCCATTTGAAGAATGCATTGTGTGGAAGGAAGAGTTCTTTCACCCGAGTTGCAACATTTACCCAGAATGTACTCTGACCTAGTGATCAGACTACTTTCTGGGTAGAAAAAGATTAGAATGGCATGTACTTTCTGCCCAGGAAAGCTCTTTAGTCTATACCAACAAAACAAGCTCAGCATCCCACTGCCCTGAAAGAAATTAAAGATTCTTAAGGACTGTGGACTCTGATTAACCAAGGCTTACACCACACCTCAAAATGAAATATCCATCTCCTGCCCTACTTTTATGTGTTTGTATAAACATTGGCAAGAATTGAAACAGCCCCAAAGGTATCCATTGACTCACTAAACCCAGTTACGTAATTAGGCTAAGAATCATTTGTGTTACTTTCTACAAGGGAACAAAAGTCAAAGAAAGCAGCATGGCAGGAAAATTAGAGTGAACTGTGCAATGCCAGTGCCCAGATGTGGAAATGTAGCCATTCCACTGCTTATGAAGCCTGGTCCTTTGAGACAGGGCTAAATCTGGTCAGAGAAAGGTCTGTTTTGAAGTCTTCTAATTTACATTAATGCTTGAATTTTCGTCAGAACATCCTGTGCTCTAGTTTGATGTACTATGGCAAAATTTAAGGAAACATTTTTCTTGAGAACATGGAGAAATCTAGAAAGGCTACATAAGAAGCATATTTACCTATACTAGAAACACATTGCAACTCTTTAAATCATGTCAAGGATCTTGTGTTAAAGAGTATTTGTGAAAATCTAGGACAAAGAAAGAAATACTTTTGTAAGGCATTTCAAGAAAGTGTTTGCCTAACAAGTGTGGAGTTAAAACTAGCTATTCAAATTATAAAACTGCAAGTGTACATAGTGTCTTAGTCCTTAAGAACTATCAGCAACTGTAGCTATGAGAGCTTTTGCCTTGCCTTATTGTATCCTGTTTTATCCAATTTGGCTGTCATCTTTTAGAATCCTGATCTTTTCTGAAAAAAACAGTCATGGGTGATCTAGGAGATAGAGAAGGTGGGGGTGAGGCTTGAGTAGAGGAGGAAAGGGAAACTGTGGTTGGAGTGTATTGTATAAGAGAAGAATCTACTTTCAATGATAGATAGATAGATAGATAGATAGATAGATAGATAGATAGATAGATAGATAGATAGATAGAAAGAAAGAAATGAGAGAGAGAGAGAGAGGGATAGATAGATAGATAGATAGATAGATGGATGGATGGATGGATAGATAGATAGATAGATAGATAGATAGATAGATAGATAGATAGATAGATAGATAGATGGATGGATGGATGGATGGATGGATGGATGGATGGATGGATGGATGGGCGGGCAAACGGACGGACGGACGGACGGACGGACGGACAGACAGACAGATAGATAGATAGGCAGACAGACAGATAGATATATGATAGATAAGAACTATCTGGGAGACATAACCGTCCATATTTCTAAAAAATAAGCATACAAACTTTAAGCGTTGTCTAGAAATAGAACCCTGAATTGCATCATTAAGCCTCGTGTTTATACAAATATCACTAAAATGACCATCTATTTAGATACATCTTCATTTAAGAATTCTACTCAGATCCTGAATCATTGTGATTACAGATTGAATCTGATCACACACGAAAAAACAGAAACCATGTTTATTAAAATAGCTATTGTAGAAGGGCATGTTTGTGCAGTTTAGATGTAAGTACTGTCAGAACACATTGAGCTGACATCTCAAGTACTACAGTTAAGCCATTAACTCGGTTTCACTCAGTGAGTATGCAGGCATGCTTAAAATAAGAAAAAGAGTTTAAAAGAAAAAATACCCTTTGTATGAATCAATTATTTTACAAGTAAAATTGATTCTAGTAAAGAAATATTAGAATACAATATGGAGAATCAATTTTCTGCTATGGTGAGCATGCTGTAATAGCTGTTGTGAGAATTAAGTAAAATGTATTTAAGTAAAGTTTCTTGTTACATTTGTGGTACACACAGTGGCAATCATATCTTATATCTCAAAATGAAATATCCATCTTCTGTCCTAATTTTATGTAGATCATCTATTCCTCAACCAATGTGGGTCCATGCTATAGATTAAATCATGCCCCTCTAAATTCTTATGTTGAAGTCCTAACTCTCACTCATATTGATACAAAGATCAATATACTAGAGTAAAACTAAATAAAAACAAAGTCATGAAACCCTAACATAGTAGGAATGTCACCTTATAAAACAAAAGCAAAAGAATGATCTCTCTTTATCACATACTAACACACAGCAAGAGGGGGAATTTTGCAAAACAGAAGCCTCTCAGCAGAAACTAAACCATCCAACACCTCAAGTCTTGGGCTTCAAAACCTTGAGAACTTTGAAGCATAAATGTCTATTGTTTAATCCGTGCAATTTTGTTATCTTTATGAAAGGCTAAATGACTTAATGCAGTTCCTGAAACTGACATCACATATGAATAATTTTCCTTTATTTATGTTCATCATTTATCTTGTAATGTTCTAATCAAGACTCAGTCCTGCCTTTTTGGTAAAATTTATTTCTACCATGTAATTGTAAGTATACTTTCTGAGTAAGAGAACAAATATTAGAAGATGCTCAAAGCTGCTATTCATTAATTCACCTCCAGAAACTGATAAAAAACAATTCTTGGATAACATAGTTATTAGTTGCAAAATTACCAATGCCACCAACCCACATTTTTTTCTTGTGATTGATAGAGGAAATTTCAAGTCTAGATAGTCTCAGCATTGTGGTGTTATTATTTCTCATCATTCTAATATCTGCATTGAAAAAAGCAATTATTAAACCAAAATTAATATATTATTAATATATACCGAATTATACTATAGAGTTTTTCAAGGAAAATGATTTAAAAATCTTAAAGTTGTAGCCAGGTCTCCTGTCTAATAGAAATTGTAATTTGTTAAAATTATATGTTCTGTTCAATACTAGGACAATAACAAATAAGTCTGAAGAAAAAGATTCCAAGCACCCAAGACTTAAACTTATGAATATTCAAATGAGTTTGAAAGATGAAAGCCTAAACTAAAAATTCCACTGAAAGGGTTTTGTCCTCTTTAAAGCAATTGCCTAGGGACAAGTCTTCATGGGGTTAACACACAGAGGCTACTAAAACTGTGGACCAGTTGATTTCATTACTGGTTGGCTGCAGGACTTGGAAGCATGAAAGATTGCAAGAATGAGGGATTATGGAGTCATATTCTACAATCCCAGAGAGTCACTGAAGCCACATAACATTTGGAAGGTTTACAGCTTCTGCAAGTAGTGGCCTTCACTCCTTGAAGTGGCCACATTATGAATTTGTAAAGGTGAACTCTAAATTAAAATGGCGACTCGGGGATGTTGGAAATTTTATACCCACAGGATTTCTGTAAAGAAAATATTCATGCACACAGAAACTCCATCTCTAGGGAAATGCTGTGTGTGTCTCTCGGGCAACAAAAATTCAGAAGCAAGGCTAACCAAGCCCTGTGGAACCCAGATGTTTCCATAGTGAGTCCCAGATGCCAAACATAAAGCTGAAAAAAAATTAGTGTTCCCCCCCACTGGACCACTGGATTTTTGGTCTTAATTTGGTCTAACTATGCTTTGGTATGTCTCCCTCTTACCTTGTGAAATAGGAATATTTATTCAATGTCATTGTATATTATAGGTATTTTTTAATTTTATAGGACTCCACAGTTAAGATAGTGCCTTGACTTTCAGATGGAAACTTTAGATTTTAAAAGAGTGTTGAATTGTTAAAGACAGTTGGAAACTCTTGAAATTTGAATGAATGTATTTTTATGATGATCCAGTCATAAGTCTATGGAGACACAGGATGGAAGGTTATAGCTAAAAGTGATCAGTTTGGGTAAGAAGTTTAAAAATGGATTTGTGATGGTTTATCTTAATTGTCATCTCATATTAGGTTTATTGAAGTGGAAAACTGTCCTAACTGTGGGTGGATCAGTTCACTGGTTTGGAGTTCTCAACTGCATAGAAAGGGAGGAAGCTGGGTTTGCAAGAGAGTTTATCACTCTCTGCTTTATGGCAGGGCAGATAATGCAAACTATTGTGTCCTGCTCCTGACAACACACTTTCCCCTCCACAACTGACTGTGCACTTTTCAAGTGTAAGACAAAATACAAAATTATTCCTTAAATTTCTTACATCCAGCAGTTCACTGAAACAACAACACAAGTTACTTTTATATTACTTTACATAACCACTGCCTACTACACAGAATCTGAAACTAAAATTGAGCTGCTTTTACAAAAGAGTAGAAAACTATACAATTAAACTTTGTCTTATTTGTTTTCATTGAGATTGATATCTAATTACAATTTTTCTCCCTTCCCCTTTGTCCCTTTAAGTTCTCCTACATACACTGCTTCAATTTCATGTCCCCTTTTCTCATTAATTGCTATGGATGCATGCATTCATAAATATAATCTGTTTGCTCCATATAATGCTACTTGTGTGTATAATCTCAGAGCTAAACAGTTGGTGCTGGGCAATCATTTGTTGGGGACTTCCCAGAGGAAAACTACCTCTCCTTCTCTCAGTTCTTTCTGTAGTTCTTTGTGTAAGATTGAAGGCCTGTGTCTCCTATCAATATCAGAAACTATACCTATAAAGTCTCACTAAAGTGACTACCCAAACGTGGGCTGAACAAGGATGACCCCAATGGCCATGCCAAACTGGATGGGAGAAATCTTACAACTAAACTTCTTATGTGCACGGTGTGCTAACCCCATTATGCCACTGGAGCTCCACAACTGAAATGTAGCTACCCTTTCTTCTACTCACTAAGATTACATGAACCAGAGAAGCCATGTGCACTGAAACTCAGTTAGAGGACATGTATTCAAGCTGATACTGTGGATTCTGGGTGAAAGGCAGCAGAAAGCTTGCTAAGCCAACAACACCCAGCTGTGAAGGAAAACACAGGTATGTGTATGGCCAAATATGAATCTAAGGCTTTGAAATCCATGAGAAGATACTGGAATATTCAACACATGCAGAAGATAGAAGCCTGGTGGAAGCAGTAATATTTGATGAGTGATACTTGCTGATGCCTGGACCAAAATTGGGTACCCCAGGCAATGTAGCCAAAGTCTACATTGCATAATAATCTAGCTAGTCAGAAGGTTTGAACTGGGAACACAGGTTTTCACACCAGCAAGTTTAATTAATAAAACTACTTATGGAGAGGAAGGATATTGACTTCTGATGTAAGTAAGAAAAAATATTGTCTGATAGTATTTCATTTTATTTTTATTTCATTTTGTTTATTTATGGTGACTGTTACATTAATTACATATTTTATTTCAATTTACATATTTTCAAATTAGATTTTATGATTGTTTCTGCATCTAATCTATTGTGTTCTCTTTACTATTTTTATGTAAAATATATTTCCTCTCATTTCTACTTTGTTTTTCCTCTTTTCACATCACAGATTCTATATATATATGTTACTTTCCTACATTCCACATATTATCTGCAGCTTCAATGATGTACAAACTGTATCTTAACAATATCACAAAGTTCCCCCCTCAAGATCTACTTTCCCTCATCTATTTTCTCTTCTGTTCTCTTATTCTTAGTGATATATCATATATTCTCTTTTAGACAGGGAATTCAAGAGAATTACTATTAAAAATGTTCTGCAAAATCAAAATATAAAAATGAATCTCAGAATCAATTCAGAGAATACTAATAGATAAACTGAAGGCACTAATGTTCAATTTTATTATTGACAGATACGTGTTAATATTTTTCAACACTTGTTATTTTTCTAATTCTTTCTTGTCCATCTATTGATATTATGTCATTTATTATTTCTTGTGACTTCATCAGTGCATTTATCTTTTTTTTCAAATTTGAAGATTAGCTTTGCCATCTTCTGTAATAATATCTTGGTGGTGAAGAGTTCTTTTGACTTCTGTTTAACTCAGAATATTTTCCTTTTGTAGCTTACAAAAGGAACTTTGTGAATATAATGAACTGGATTAGAAAGTGGTGTCATTCAAAGCTTGAAATGTATTGTTCAATGTTCTTCTCTTTTATTTTTCTCTACCCAACACCTTCACTAATTCTTTAGGCACCCTGATCACAATTCCCTCCCAGTGCCTCCAAGTTCCCCCACTATGACCACCCACCCCCAAAAGAAATAAAATAAACAAATTAATAAATGAACAAACAAAATAAGTCCACTTCATGCCAGCCAAACACTCACAGGAGTGTTATTATCCACAAAGTTCTCAGTAGCTTGTCCTCCCCCTCCCACATCCATGCCATCAATTGGAGAGCTACCCTTCAGCATTTCCATCACAGCCTTCAAGTGTTCTCTTCGATGGCTTCCTGTCTAGGGCACTTATTTTTTGGAGGGGGTGGGGGGTTGGGAGAGGTAAGGTTGTAGAAGAAGCCTTCCCTGTTCTTCCCTCTCAACTGTGAATGTTAGTAATGATATAATAGAATGTTAGTATGATATGATAGTAAAAGCAGCTTCCTTCATCTTCATAATCAATGAAGGATTCACAATCACAATGGATGACTGGCCTCCACACAGTTTCTCATGATATCACAGACTATGATCAGGGCCTCCACTGCAGTAGGATAAGACCTTGTAGCCTCAGAGCCACAGAGTCTCAGAGCCTCAGTAGCCTCAGAGATAAGACCTTGAGATGTTGCATGGACATCGTCATAACCTCTGGGAACAGTGCAGGCCACCCATATCAATATGGCTTTAGCTGCAGCATAGCCCACAGCCATCTATATGACTTCCTGCTACAGCACAGACCACAAATATCTGCATTGCCTTTGGTGGTACCATGGATCATGGGCATCAACAGAGACCCTGGCTATATTAGGGCTTTGGACCCAGACATGGCCCTCAATGGCAGCTAGGGACATCATCATTGCTTCAGGTGGCAGCCTAAGCCATTAAAATTAACATGGTCCCCATCAGTAGCACAGTCCATGGATGCTGGCATGGCTTCAGGTAATAGCACAGACTATGGACCCATGCCTGGCCTTTGGCACTAACTCTGACCATGGATGGCAACACAGACCCAGGCTGCAGTAGGGATTCAGACCCAGACATGGTCCTATGCAGCACCAAAGACCAGGAAATGTCCATGGCCCCAGGTGGCAGTGGAGGCCACTTGCATCAATATGACCCCAGTATCAGCATGGCCTACAGACATTAAATTGGCTTCAGGCTAGAGCAGAGAGTGCAGATGTCTGCATGGTCTTTGCTGGTAACATGTAACACAGAGATCATCCCGGCCCCCCGCAGACATGGCCTGGTGATGTGGCAGTATTACAGGCCCAATTAGCTCACCCAGCTGCTGGCTCTTCTATCTGCTCGGCCTGCTAGGGCTCTGTTCTCCTTGTTTTAAGATGATGAGAAATCTGCTGTTATTCTGACAAGTTTGTCTTTATGTATGTGATTTGGTCATTCTCTCAGCTTTTGGTGGTACCCTTTGTTGTATATGGCTAGTGTTTTAAATATAATATGGCATAGGAAAGATATTTTCTAGTCATACTTCTTTGTATTCTAAATGCCTCTGAAATCTAGATGTTTCTCTATGTTTCTCAGCTTTCTTCCTAAAATTTTATTAAGTACATTTTTCTAGGCCTTACACTTGTACTTCTACTTTTGCTATGCCGAGGAGTCTTAATGGTGGTCATACAATAATGTCTCATAGACGTCAAATGATTTGCACAATTATTATTTTACACTATTCTTATCTAAATGTTGTAATTCATCTACATGTCATCAAGATTGGTTAACCTGCCTTCTGCTTAAGCTATTCTATTGTTGTGTCCTTCTGCTGAGATTTCTGTGTTATTTGTTAGGATTAATTTTTTTAATAATTTTATTTTTCCAGGACTCCAATATACTTGTTGAATTATTTCAAATACTACATTTTCTAACCAAAACGTGTAAACTAAAAAGTTGGATTAAAAATCAGGAACTACCTATTTATTATCTCAGATAATAAATACACCTTGGAAAAGGCAAATACAGTCTTCAAAGAAAGGACAAGAAAAACATTCTAATCTAATGTAAATATCAAAGATAAAAGCTTATGTAGTTATGCTAATATGTAAAATCTAAAATTTAAAGCAAAATTAAAAGAGATTAAAAATAAAACTCCATTGGAATCATCCACTGCTTCTGCCTCTCATGGTCTTTCTACTCATTTTTCTTCATAAATTGCTGAGCCTTGAGAAAAGTGGCTTATCAAAGCCATCAATCACATTTTTGGACTGAGTGTTTGAATGTCTCTACTTTATGCTTTATATTGTCTACTTTATATTGTCTATTTGTGAGTCTCAGTGCTAATTACCATTTTCTGCAAGAAGATGCTACTCAGATGAGGATTGAGCAAGTCACTGGCCTATAGTTGTAGAAGAATGTCATTAGGAATCTCTTTATTGCTATGTTTCTTTATCAATAATAATAATAATAAATAATAATAATAGTAATAATAGATTTCTCCCATAAGGGCCATGACCTATGGAGTGCCAGACACTTAGCCACAGTGGTAGTGTCAGGCATAGGTTCTATATCATGGAGTGGGCCTTAAATCCAATTGAAAGGTGGTTAGTTACACCTATATCATTTTTGCCTCTGTTGTACTAGTGCCACTTAACTGAAGGTTGTGCTTATAGCTCACAGGGTTTGTAGCTGGGTGATACTGATGATAAATTGTCTTCTCAGGTACATGACAGCATACAAAAGACCTACACAAGTTCAACCCAGACAAAATCTGAGCACGGATAAAGGAGCATGGATATGAAGTCTCACCCCTAGCCAAAAACCTATTTGCTATGGATACCTGCTGGGAAAGGGAAAATCAGTTTTCTCCAATGAAGAGTCATTGGGTATAAATAAACCACACTTCAGAACAAGCCCCACACCCAGGAGTATATGTCCAATATAAAACATATTCCATTTTGTTGTTGTTGTTGTTGTTGTTGTTTGTGTTGTTTTGTATTGGTTTTGTTTGGTATGCTTTGCCTTATTGACTTAATTGTTTGTATTAATTTTCACTTTTGATATTTAGAGAGAAAAAGAAACATGAAATTGGGTGAGTATAAAAGGGGAATGATCTGAAATAAGTTCAGGAAGGAGAAAAAACCGTTATCAAAATAAATTATGTAAGATTACTTAAATAATAAAAACAAATTAAGTTGCTTCCTATTGATTAAGAGAATAATTCATCAAGAGTCTGTAACAATTCTAAGTGTATATGCACTGAATATTGACATACCCCACTTCATTTTTAAAAATTGTTGGATGTAAAATTACAGACTTAGCTCAATAAATGAGTGACTTTAGTATTAAACTCTAAATAATAAGACAGGCCATCCAAACTAAACCCAAATAAAAACAAAAAGAAAATTATCTACTCATTGAAATTTAGATATAGGAAGTCTCAAATAAAACATTGGAAATTCAAATTAAATAAAGCAAAAATAGCATTATTCCTCAAGAAGATTCCGAGATGGTTCAACATGTACAAGTTAATGAGTGTAATATATAAGTACACCAAGGAATAGACATTATATGATTTTCTTAACATATACAGAAAAGTCTAACAAATATCCTTTTATGATAATTCTAGAAAAAAAGTGGGAAGTTAAAGAATATATCTCAAAATAATGAAGCTTATATGAAAGTATTCCAAATGAAACAATGATTTAAACAACTGTGTCCATTTTCTCCAGTTCTAGGCTATATCAAACATGAAGCATTAGCTAGAGGATTAAGATTAGAGAAACAAAAAGTGATATACATAGCATAAAAGGCTGCTATAGCATCACAATATATAGATAATATGATTTTATACTTACAGAAACCTTATAGACTCCTCCAGAAAATGTCTGGAACTGATAAAAATGTTCAACAAAGGAACTGGATACAAAATTAACATACAAAAAATTAGTAATCTTTCTTCTAAGTTAATAGTTTAACACAATAATCACAATAGCTTTGAAATAAACTATTCCCCCTTCCTTCTTCCTCGGTACTGCCTGTGAGGAGGCTGCCATCTGTTTTGCGGCATCATGGCTGCTGCCCTCTGGCCTCAAGTGAAGCCCAAGATTGTCAGAAAGAGGACCAAGAAGTTCACCAGGCACCAGTCAGACAAATATGTGAAAATTAAGCGAAACTGGTGGAAACCCAAAGGCACTGACAACAGGGTGCAGGGAAGATTCAAGGGCCCAACTCCCGATTCCCAACATTGGCTACAGGAACAAAAGAAAACCAAGCGCACGCTGCCTAGCGTCTTCTGGAAGTTTCTGGTTCACGATGTCGAGGAGCTGTAAGGGTTGCTGATGTGCAGCAAATATTACTCTGCTGACAATGTGGCCTCCAAGAAGCCTAAAGCCTTTGTAGAAAGAGCAGCACAGCTGACCATCAGAGTCACCAATCCCAGGCTAGGCAGAGGAGAAAATGAATAGATAGCTTGTGCGCATGTTTTGTGTTTAAATAAAACCACAAAAACTACAAAAATTAAAAAGAAATAAAATATTTTGGAATAAACTAAACCAAGGGAAAAGACCCCTACACTAAAATTTTTAAAACACTGAAAAAAACTACAGAAATCACTGGAAAAATGGAAATACCTCCCACAATAAACCATCAAATATTGGCTATATTATGTATGTATGTGCATATATAATGTAGTATACATTATATATGCATTATATAATCAAAAGCAATGTATAGATGCAATGTGATGATCATCAAAATTCTACAAGCATTCTTTAAATAAATATAAAAAGCAACCTTAAAATTCAGAAACAAACACAAAAGACAAAAAACACTTTTAAAAAGTGGAAACAATTCTGAGTAAAAAGAACAGTATAGGAGACATCAGCAAATCTGACTTCCATTTATACTACAAATCCATAATGGCAGAAACAGTATGGAATTGTCACAAAAACTGGCACTTGGATCAGTGGCTAAGGAGCCACAAATCAACCTGTACATCTATGGCTACTTGACTGGAAAATGATACTACAAACAAGCATTGGAAGAAATACAGCCTTTTCAATAAACAGTGCTGGAAGAACTGAATATCCACATGCAGAAGAAAACTATAATTTTTTCTCACTTTGAACAACACTTAATTCAAACCTGGATCAAAGGCTTTCATGTAAGACACAACACTCTAAAAATGTTATAGGAAAACATGTAAGAAAGACTTCCACACCATAGCTAAAGACTTTCTAAAGAGAAACTTAATAGGTTAAGAAAGAAATCCAAAAATTAGGTGAAATTAATAAGCTTATATATACAAAAAATTAAGCCAAGAGACATCCCACAAAATCAGAAAAAAATATGAGCTATAGGATATGATGTGTGAGCTATGAACTTTATGACATAGGATTTATTTCTCAAATATATAAAGAAGTAAAAAATACTGAACATCAGAGATTGCAATCAATTAATGCATTAATGAAAAGATCAGTTCTCAAAAGATTAAGCACTAAAGAATAATAAACATGTAAAATTATTCATCATCCTTAACCATCAGGGAAATACAACTAAAATCACCATGGTTAGAATTGCCATCTCGAGGATGTGAAGAAAGAGGTACACTCCTCCACTTCTGGTGGGATTGCAGGATGGTACAACCACTTTGGAAATCAGTCTGGTGGTTCCTCAGAAATCTGGGCATGACACTTCCGGAGGACCCTGCTATACCACTCCTGGGCATATACCCAGAGGATTCCCCGGCATGCAATAAGGACACATGTTCCACTATGTTCATAGCAGCCTTATTTGTAATAGCCAGAAGCTGGAAAGAACCCAGGTGTCCCTCAACAGAGGAATGGATACAAAAAAAAATGTGGTATATTTACACAATGGAGTACTATTCAGCCATTAGAAACAATGAATTCATGAAATTCTTAGACAAATGGATGGAGCTGGAGAACATCATATTAATTGAGGTAACCCAGTCTCAAAAGATCAATCATGGTATGCACTCACTGATAAGTGGATATTAGCCTGGAAAACTGGAATACCCAAAACAAAATCCACACATCAAATGATGTCCAAGAAGAATGGAGGAGTGACCCCTGGGTCTGGAAAGACTCGGTGCAGCAGTATAGGGGAATACCAGATCAGGGAAGTGGGAAGGGATAGATGGGAGAGCAGGGGGAGGGAAGAGGGCTTATGGGACTTTCGGGGAGTGGGGAGCCAGAGAAGGGGAAATCATTTGAAATGTAAATAAAGAATATATCAAATAAAAAAATCATAAAAAGAAAAAAAAAAGAATTGCCATCTCTCCAAAAGCTACTACTAACAAATGCTGGCTATTTCACAAATGGGAATGAACTACTATATACTATTAGTGGCTATAAATTAATCCAGATACCATAAAATGGAAAGAAATAACATAAAAGAAAGAGAGGGGGTAAAATAAGAATATATGTGAATTTGATGAGAGAAAAGTTACAAAGGAAAGAAGGAGAAGACAAATGTAGGACAACATTTTCTAGGTCTACGCATAAACACATCACCAAAGTGAGTTCCAGAAACTCAATGACATCAGCAATGATGCTAGAGAACACGACTTCTAAATTATTAGATTCCGAAACAGATACTCTCTGAATCTAAAATTGTCCTATTCCCCCTGTAAACAGAAATTCAAATGCAGCTTAACAAATGTGTCATAAATACTGGAACTAAGGGAGAACACTTCACATGAGCATTCTTGCAACATGGGTCCACCAGAGCAGAGGAACTTAGGATCAATGCAAATTATTTCCAATTACATTACACGTACCTTGAAAAGACTTGTCAGTGAGACCATTTCACGGCTGCCATTGGCAGTTAGCCCTGGCGAATGGCAAGTTCCCTTTTCCCCAGCAGCCTAATCCTGTGCTACACTTTTCTGGCTTAAAAAGTAAAAGATGAAATTGATCTCTGTAACCAACATACTATTTTAAGTTTTGCAACTAAGCTACACAAATTAAGATTTGAGGTGTGTGACTACGCATGATTATGAAAGTGAGAACCTTAGAAAGACATTTAATAGTTGGATGAGAATAGCGGTTAGTTTTGTGGAAAGGCTAGAATGACCATATTTTTGTCACATTTAATTCATGTGCAAGATGAATCTGACTGATATTGAAGGTTACCCTGAGATATGAGGTCAGAGAGTAAAGAGGGATGGAATTTACTCTATGTATCTTAGGTTGTCTTGAAATATTGTCAGGAATGTTTCATCATGGAAACTCTGGCACTTCTAGCAATGTGGAAACCTGCAAGGAATCCTCTGTGAAACTTATTCAATAGGTGTAATAATCACATCAAACTTGACCTAATTAACTTTATAACAGTGGGACATGATACATTTTAAATAGACTTTATTGAATGAAATGAATACTCTCACTCGTGCAAATGTTTATCCTTCATATCTCAGTCTATGTATTTTTACAAGATGGCCATCTGATAGCAGAAGGGTTTGGTTATAATTGATCACAGGATCATTTAGTTTGACTTTGACCTGGGAAAGCTATTTAAGTGATAAGTGCTTCAGCATCAGTGGCATGTGAACAGCGTTTCTGTAACTGAAGGTGAGTCCTAGGAATTGGAATTTTCAGGCTCCTTTCTAGGCTTCAGGAACAGCTCTTATTTTATATGAGTACTAGGCATGTAGGAGGAAACAGCTTGTAACTCAGGCTGCTAGAACAACCCTGCAAAGTGAGGATGACCTGACATCTGTTGGACACTTCTGTGGTATGTAAAAAACAACTAAGGAAAAACTTTTTTTTCCTTTCTTTTTCAATTTTTTTTATTTTCTATATTCTTTTTTTATTCGATATATTTTTTATTTACATTTCAAATGATTTCCCCTTTTCTATGTGACTACTCCCCGAAAATCACATAAGCCCCCTTCCCTCCCCCTGTTCTCCCAACCACCCCTTCCCACTTCCCTGTTCTGGTTTTGCCTTATACTGCTACACTGAGTCTTTCCAGAACCAGGGGCCACTCCTCCGTTCTTCTTGTACCTCATTTGATGTGTGGATTATGTTGTGGGTATTCCAGTTTTCCAGACTAATATCCACTTATTAGTGAGTGCATACCATGATTGATCTTTTGAGATGGGGTTACCTCACTTAGGATGATGTTCTCCAGCTCCATCCATTTGCCTAAGAATTTCATGAATTCATTGTTTCTAATGGCTGAATAGTATTCCATTGTGTCTATATACCACATTTTTTGCATCCATTCATCTGTTGAGGGATACCTGGGTTCTTTCCAGCTTCTGGCTATTATAAATAGGGCTGCTATGAACATAGTGGAGCATATATCCTTATTTCATGCTGGAGAATCCTCTGGGTATATGCCCAGGAGTGGTATGGCAGGATCTTTCGGAAGTGACGTGCCCAGTTTTCTGAGGGACCACCAGACTGATTTCCAGAGTTGTTGTACCAATTTGCCACCCCACCAGCAGTGGAGGAGTGTTCCTCTTTCTCCACACCCTCGCCAACACCTGCTGTCTCCTGAGTTTTTAATCTTAGCCATTCTGACTGGTGTAAGGTGAAATCTCAGGGTTTTTTTGATTTGCATTTCCCTGATGACTAATGAAGTTGAGCATTTTTTAAGATGTTTCTCCACCATCCGAAGTTCTTCAGGTGAGAATTCTTTAACTCTCTACCCCATTTTTAATAGGGTTATTTGGTTTTCTGGGGTCTAACTTCTTGAGTTCTTTGTATATATTGGATATTAGCCCTCTATCTGATGTAGGGTTGGTGAAGATCTTTTCCCAATTTGTTGGTTGCTGATTTGTCCTTTTGATGGTGTCATTTGCTTTACAGAAACTTTGTAATTTTATGAGGTCCCATTTGTCAATTCTTGATCTTAGAGCATACGCTATTGGTGTTCTGTTCAGGAACTTTCCCCCTGTACCGATGTCCTCAAGGGTCTTCTCCATCTTTTTTTACCTTCCGAATGCTTTCCCCTTTCCCGACTCCCCTTTCCCCATCTGTCACATAAGCCCTCTTCCCTCTGCCCATTTGCCAATCACCCCCTCCCATTTCTCTGTCCTGGTACTCCCCTACAATGCTGGATCAAGCCTTTTCAGGACCAGGGCCCTCTCCTTCCTTCTTCATGGGAATCATTTGATATGTTAATTGTGTATTGGGTATTCACAGCTTCTGGGCTAATTAATACCCATTTATCAGTGATTGCACTCCCTGTGTATTCTTTTGTGATTGGGTTGCCTCACTTAGGATGATATTTTCCAGTTCCAACCATTTGCCTAAAAATTTCATGAATTCATTGTTTTTAATTTCGGAGTAGTGTAAATATCCACATTGTGTAAATATGCCACATTTTCTGTATCCATTCCTCCATTTGGGGACATCTGGGTTCTTTCCAGCTTCTGGCTATTATAAATAAGGCTGCTCTGAATATAGTGGAACATGTGTCCTTATTGCATGCTGGGGAATCCTCTGAGTATATGCCCAGGAGAAGTATAGCAGGCTCCTCCGGAAGTGTCATGCCCAGTTTTCTGAGGAACCACCAGACTGATTTCTAAACTAGTTGTACCATCCTGCAATCCCACCAGCAGTGGAGGAGTCCTCTTTCTCCACATCCTTGTCAACACCTGCTGTCTCCTGTGTTTTTAACCTTAGCCATTCTGACTGGTGTGAGGTGAAATCTCAGGGTTGTTTTGATTTGCATTTCCCCAATGATTAATGATGTTGAAAGGACACCAATAGAAAAACTTAACTTAAAAGTTTCTACCTTATCATAGTGTTTTATAAGAACCAGAGGAAAGCTAGTTGGGAACTTTAAGGCACGTGCCCATCTTCCTCCCTGGTTGTGTAGCCACAACAGCCTAAGACACCATATAGCCTTAGTAACATAGTTTGGTTGCTATAAAGGGATGCTAACACCCAGCACAAGTTTTCACAATTCCCTCTAGTTAATGGATTTGGTAACAATGATTTTTAAATATTCCAATATGTTCCCACAGGTGGCAAAAAAAAAAGCCCCAGATTTACAATAGTAGATGTATGTATTCTTATGAGATGATTGTCTGATAACAGAGAGGTATGGATATGTTGGTCATAGGATGATTCCGTGAGAGAAAATTAAAAACCTGATATAATAAAGTGTTTAATAGAGGAAGATTATTAGCAGCCCACAGACACAAACCTGACCAAAAGTCACAACTGAAATATGAGCAGTGAATCTTCATTATTAATGATTTGTAATTTCAGAAAACTGTCATGGAAATTTATTCTTTTTTAAAGCAATTTATTCATTACATTTCAAATGAATATTCCCCTTCCCAGTTTCCCCTCCACAAACCCCCATCCCATCTTCTGCTTCCCCCCTCCCCTTTGCCTCTATGAGGGTGCTCCTCCACCCACTCCCCTACTCCCACCTCACCTCTCTAGCATCCTCCTATGCTGGGGCATCAAGAC
This sequence comes from Apodemus sylvaticus, assembly GCF_947179515.1. Classification (NCBI taxonomy): domain Eukaryota; kingdom Metazoa; phylum Chordata; class Mammalia; order Rodentia; family Muridae; genus Apodemus; species Apodemus sylvaticus. The sequence continues at coordinate 25,925,479 of NC_067488.1, forward strand.
TCCATAAGACCAAGAGCCTCCCCTTTCATTGATGCCTGATAAGGCTGTCCTCTGCTAAAAATGTATCTGGAGCCATGAATCCTTAATCTCAAACAAATTACATTGGTTTATTAGCATTAAAAGGTATGACCATAGTGGTAGGGATTTCAGCCATACATAATATCACAAATGTTTGCAGATGATTTCAAAAAGGAAGCTATTTGTTTCCCTCTTGGAGACAGGCAAAGACAGAGCCCTAATAAAGTCAACACTGAATGATTTACAAAGCCTCAACATGAATAGTGTGACTAGGTTTGAATCTCAACTTTGGCACCTGATCAGAGGTGGCCTCTCATGCAACACACCTAACACAGCTGGACTTCATTCCCTCATTTGTAAAATAGAGGGAAATACACTAAATGTTATTCATGTTTATAGTATTATGGCAAAATAAAAGAACTTGGCAAGATGGAGCTCTCTTTGGATTGGGAGGTTTCAGTCATTTGTTGCTTGTTGCCTCGAGCTGGAATGAATGTCTAGTGAATGCAGGTGTCAGAAGAATTTTCTCATCTCGTAGTAGCCTGGAAACAGACATACCATGAGAAGGAGCTTTGGTATCTACCTAGGAAACAAGCCAAATGACCTCACTCCAAACCACTACATCAAACCTATTAAAGATTCCACTACCAACCAATGGAGTCACATCTTTGTTGTCATATATTCATTTGAGCATATAGCTAACTATCAGAACTATAATATTATACTCCAGCTCCCAAAGGCTCATCAACATTTATAATACACAGTTTATTTAGTTCATTTACATCAGTGCACACAGTCTCAGCTGTTTGAGCATTTTTCAAAAGTCTATGTCAAAACTCATTGCAGAAACCATAGGAAATAATTCACTCTGAGTTCTATAAAAATAAAAAAGAGAATTGCATATTTCTAATATACAGTGTCACAGAGTAACTATCCCCATTCCAGAATAAATGGATATCAACATTAAAAAGAAGTAATCTGGCCAAAATAACACAAGAACCCTCACAACAAATACTAGGTTCTGTAACTCCACAACTGGCATCTGGGGCAACTGGCAGTTTACATTTCAAAAGACCTGTATAAACATGCTGTGCAACATTGCTAGTTATAGCCCACATGGACACTCCTCTGGGCCCCCTCTTCATGCTACCTGTGACATCATTTAATCTGTATTACAGGTACCTCCTTACAGAACTGGAATTACCCACAAGACTTCGAGCATTGCCCTCTTAGGAACTGCCTTCTGGGACACAAATCCTGCCACACTTCGTCTAAATGTTCAGAGTTTCCTCTGAAAATTAGGTGGAACCCACCATGAAACTGTAATTCAAGCAATATGATGCCTGCTATAACTGACACATGCACACGGCACCAAGATCTTTGGATAACATGAGTAATATCTGGATGCCTTTGAACCACTGCTGCAACAGCCTCTTATAGATAGCCAACTGTGAAAACCATGCATCCCAGAGAAGTAATTTGGGGAAGTGTTTCAGATACGAACCATAACTATAGCAGATAACTTTCGGTTTTGTGTTGGTTGAAAGCCTATTGCAGAAAGTATTTGATGACCTAAACATAATAAAAGTAAAGTACCCTAGGACTTTTATCACTTATGTTTTCATTTATTGATCTAATAAACAATTGCTGGACATGGCAATATAGTCGATGCATAAGGGCCAATAATGTGTATATTTTTGACAGATTAATATGGTAGCAAACTTTATTATGATACAGTGCAAAGTATCATTAAATATGTTTGCTATGATGACGAGAGCCATGAAGTTCTCATAGGTTAACTTCAGAGAGATGTATTCCTAACTTTAGGACCCACATTTCATTAAAAAATATATTCTAGGAAACATTTCATCCTAAACTCTCTCTCTCCATCACCTAAGACATAAGTCTCCCAACAATCTCTCACTTTGATGACTTAAGAATGGTTTTCTCAGACTTGGGAATTGCCCTTTTGAAATGTAAGCTTCAAGAATGACAGTGACCCAAGCTGTAAGCTTCTGTGGAAGGACAGGAAGCTAACTTTAATAAGCAACAACCAACCAAGGCAGATGACATGATTGTACTGTGTAACCTCCTGCATGACATGAGAAAGTAATTTTCGAATAGTTCACTCTGATATCTTTTGGTTTCAGCTTAGTGGAATTTAATTTCTCTCACTTTTGCAATAATCTTAAATGAGTTTTTTTGATGACTAACTGATCCAACATGAGTCTCATTTGACAATCACATTTGGAACCTGGAGGAGGGATAACTAGGTTATTAGTGGATGGAAAGGAAGGATGTAAACTCCAGGTGAGAAGCTAATGAGCAAACATTCTTGTAAGCCAATGAGTAAGATGTACTAATCAAATAGAAAGGAGCAAACCATTCCAAGTGCATGTTTTCTGGAATTTTGAGCAGGGCCTGCTTGGAAAATAGCTCGAGAGGATTTAGGGCTATGAAGGAACTGACACTATTGTGAAAGTTTCTGTAATGCTTCTGCTTCGTTTTCAGTTCTGGCTTGCGTTTAATATTTATGCTAGTTTTAAAAACAGAATCTGTAATGGAAGGCAGGATCAACAAACATCCATGAAATTCACTAATTAAACTCATGTTTCTTCAGGGCCCGCTCTGTGCCAGAACGATCCAGGTGACCTCACCTAAACAGTGAGGATCATACGAACTATGACAAGACAGTCTGGCATCAGGTCAGAACTTCTTTCAGCAGTGTGACAATGACCTGGTCATTCATGACTTTGTTTCCTCTTCTATAAAACAGATGCTTGTGATTTTTCTTAGCTGTCACAAAGACTAAGTAAATGAATGGAGAACATTTATAAAAGTGCCTGGATCGCATTAATTACTTTGAAATTTATTAAGACCAAACATGAATCATATTTATGGCTCACTTAGCTTATGTTAAGGAAATGAACAAATAAACAAAAAAAAAAAGACACCATTAGCAAAAGTGGGACCTTGAGAGAAACCGTTACTTTAAAGACCATATTTTTTATTTTTGTGTTTTTCTTGAGTAATCTCATTTATAGAAGGACTCTCTCACTCTGCTTTCAATATGGATGGATAGATGTCATGGTTTTTAGCACCACAATTCAGCCTCAACATACAACAGAGATTCCCTCCATCCCACATAAATCCACACATGCCCATTGCTTGGCTGGTCAAAGTTAATTAAGAAAGATCCTGAGTCACCATCTTGCCTCTTCATGGTCTAGGCAATGTGCTCTGTCTTCACTGCCTTTCTTGCTTCTCTCATTCTTCAGTAGAAAGGAAGGGGAGGCAACAGAACAAAAGAATGGTAAGGAAGAAGTGTGAAGATCCTATACATGAGTAGACCAGCCTAGACTATGGTGACCTAGAAGCCAGTTTTGTGCCACTGTTATGCTCTTGGCTTAAGTTGCATTGGTCCAATGGACCAAAACACAACTCCACAAGTTATGTGACCCTAGGAAAATTATTTGTTCCTCTATTCTTTAGCTTTCTCCCTTTGAAATCCTGATTAATAAATAACTTCATGCTATGAAACATGAAATGTTTTACTGTATCACATAAATGGCTTGGAAATGAACCTAGTGCATCATCAGTTCTATTCAAGCAAATTATGGATCCCTTCAAACATTCTTTGCTACATCAAGATAAGCTCTTTAATTCCTTTCTGATTAACTCTTCACTGAACATTAACACTTTTGGGCATGATGACATTTGTTGACATTTTCAGCAGACGGGATGCTGAGACAGGATCATTAGTTCAAAGCCAGGCAAGAGCTCTATAGTGAGATCCTCTCTCAACAAAGGAATGGAGAGATATTTTAAAATGAATAAGTACTGTGAGTCCTACAACCTGAAAGGGAATCTTGATCTTCATACAAATCATCACCCATTGCACAATCAGCTCTTTATATTTGTCACTGCCCCTCTAAAGCCTAAATTACAACTAGACCTTACAGACCCATGTCTGGTGTAGTCTGTAGCAAGCAGAAAATGCTTGCTGATTTAAGGATACATACTAAACATATGTTGTAAATTTAATTTTACAAATGAAATGTATTATGCACATTTTATAATAGAAAATTGCATTTTAGAAATATTTAAAACATATCAAACTTATTAAAATTTCTGACAGCAGCAAAAGGCATAACAAAAACAGAATGTTTCCTTTAATTCTAAAAAGGATTTTTAAATAGGCATGGCTCACTTAGATGATATTTTTATATGTATGTAAAGGATACTGTGCACAATACAATGCATAATAATTGTTCTTTATTTACAAAACTTTGGGAAGAAATAGTTAATATGTTGCTGGTCAACTCCAGAATTGTAAGCTATGTCTAGGAATCAGTAAAGGCTTTTCTCTTCCATGTAGAAGAGACAGGGGAATTCTAATCTTGGAAACTGGGCAAATCATGGGCACTGCTGTCAAAGACGGTCTGAGCATTTCTGTGCTGAAGGCACACTCACTATACCCATGTCTCAGGTGAAAGGCATTACTTTAGCTGTGCTAAGTACTATCTAGAGAGTAGCTACAGCATCTATAGATTGATAGATTTTTTTTTAAATTAGCCAAGGGCCAGAAATGTATGTTTTTAATTAGAATCAATCAAGTAGTCTCAGTTGGAAGAGCTGAATGGAAGATTCCAAAACTAAAGCTCCTTTCTAGTGAGTTAAGACTTCAGGGAAAACCAGAAAGATAATGGAAATTGGAAAGGCTTCTGAGTATACTAATGAACAGAGAACTGAAGAGATGTGCCTATGGAAGGGACTTCAAAGGGATAACATAGACACAGCACAGAGAATCAACACCAGGGGCTCAGTCCAGACATCTGCATGAAAGCTATAGGCAAGCACCTGGAAATCATTAATGTTGCCAATTATATTTAAGAAGGCAGAAGCAGAGGGCCATCAGCAGTGGAACCAAGGCGTCACAGGGACCAGTTAGGCCCTGCGCCCACGACCACTGACCTTCGCTGACCAGCCGGACAGCAAGCAGCTGCAGTTGTGCGGCGCCTTTCCTGCACGGAGGCCACTTCAGAACTCGGCCTCCCACCAGTCAGGAGAGGAGCATCCATCTTGGTTCCGTACTCCAGGAATCGGACAGACTGAGGTACACAAACATAATCCGAGGCCAACACCGCGGTGGTCTGAGCCCGACGGGCGTTGGCCTGCACACAGGCCCTGGGCGGGTCGGGGGGCCATCGGGGTGCCAACCCAGCCAGGAGGTTTTTTGCCCAGGCCTGCGAGCGCGCCGCCGCCATTTTGCCTGCAGGACGACAGAGAGCTCAGGCGGGCAGACCTGTAACAGGCATAGCCTAAGGCTAACAAAGCGGGGGTCCAGGCCCCAAAAGGCACAGGACTGACCCCAAGAACTGGGCGGCTTGGTGGGCAATCTGTGAGTCAACCCGCCCAGGTGATTGTTAGCAAAGCAGACTCTCCCGGCGCTTTCAGGGAGCGCGGGCGCGCACGCCCGCCATCCTAGTCACGTGGCAAACCCAATTAACAGTCATAGCTCTAGGGGAACTTTGCTCGGACCTTGGCCTCCCAGGCTTTTGCCTGGACTCAGGGACTGGGCGGCCAGGCTAACCTTGTGTGCGACAGCCCGGTTGGCAGATCGGCTGCCCAGCGGAGTGAGCGGAACACAGGGGAGGTCACAGTAGCATACACCTTCCGCACTCCCTGGGAGTGCACACAGGCTCCATCTGCTCCACAGACACAATCTGGGGCAAGGCCTCAGGCAGAAGCCCTTAGCTCTACTCTCTCCGCTTCGGGATCCAGATCAGTCTGGGCGGCAGCATTACATCTCCAAGTCCTGCAAGTGGCTAGCTGGGCTTCCGGGCGGCCAGCTGGGAGAAGTCAGTGTGCTCCAGTGAATCCAGCGGGCCCCAGCGGGAGCCTTCGGGTGCCTGCTTTGGGATCTGAACAGCCTGGGCAGCAGCACACTGTCTACAAGCAGTGCAGGAGGTAAGCTGTGCACCAGAGGCCAACTGGGAAGGGGCAGCTTGCACTGGTGAGTCCAGCACTGACAAGATAAACTAACACCAGTGAGATCTAGATGGCAAAAGGCAAACGCAGGAACGTCACTAACAGAAATCAAGGCAATATGGCAACATCTGAACCCAATTCTCCTCTACCAACATGTCCTGGATACCCCATCACACCAGTAAAACAAGATTTGGATTTAAAATCACTGGTCATGATGCTGGTACAGGAACACATGAAGGTCATACATAAAGAAATTCAGGAGAAAATGGATCAAAAGTTAGAAGCCCTTGCAAGGGAAACACAAAAATCATTGAAAGAAATCCAGGAGAATACAAAAGCCAACAAGGAGGAAATGCAAAAAACACTTAAAGAAATACAGGAGAACTTTGCTCAACAGGCTGAGGTCATGAAAGATGAAACACAAAAATCTCTTAAAGAAATACAGGAGAAGCATCTTAAAAAATGCTCAACTTCATTAGTCATTAGGGAAATGCAAATCAAAACAACCCTAAGATTTCATCTTACACCAGTCAGAATGGCTAAGATTAAAAATTCAGGAGACAGCAGGTGTTGGAGAGGGTGTGGAGAAAGAGGAACACTCCTCCACTGCTGGTGGGGTTGCAAATTGGTACAACCACTCTGGAAATCAGTCTGGCGGTTCCTCCGAAAACTGGGCACCTTACTTCCAGAAGATCCTGCTATACCACTCCTGGGCATATACCCAGAAGACTCCCCACCATGTAATAAGGATACATGTTCTACTATGTTCATAGCAGCCCTATTTGTAATTGCCAGATGCTGGAAAGAACCCAGGTATCCCTCAACAGAAGAGTGGATGCAAAAAATGTGGTATATCTACACAATGGAGTACTATTCAGCCATTAGAAACAATGAATTCATGAAATTCTTAGGCAAATGGATGGAGCTAGAGAGTATCATACTAAGTGAGGTAACCCAGACTCAAAAGGTGAATCATGGTATGCACTCACTAATAAGTGGATATTAACCTAGAAAACTGGAATACCCAAAACATAATCCACACATCAAATGAGGTACAAGAAGAAAGGAGGAGTGGCCCCTGGTTCTGGAAAGACTCAGTGAAACAGTATTCAGCAAAACCAGAACGGGGAAGTGGGAAGGGGTGGGTGGGAGGACAGGGGAAGAGAAGGGGGCTTTCGGGACTTTCGGGGAGTGGGGGGGCTAGAAGAGGGGAAATCATTTGAAATGTAAATAAATTATATCGAATAATAATTAAAAAAAAAAAGTCTTTTTGTTTGAAAAAAAAAAAAAAAAAAAAAAGAAATACAGGAGAACTTTGGTCAACAGGCTGAGCTCATGAAAGAGGAAACACAAAAATCTCTTAAAGAATTACAGGAAAACACAAACATGCAAGTGAAGGAGCTAAGCAAAACCATCCAGGATCTAAAATCAGAAGTAGAAACAACTAAGAAAACTCAAAGGGAGACAACTTTGGAGATAGAAAGCCTTGGGAAGAAATCAGGGGACAGAGATACAAATATCAACAACAGAATACAAGAGATAGAAGAAAGAATCTCAGATGCTGAAGATTCCATAGAAACCATGGACTCAACAGTTAAAGAAAATGCAAAATGCAAAAAGCTTGTAACCCAAAATATCCAGGAAATCCAGGACACAATGAGAAGACCAAACCTAAGGATTATAGGCATAGATGAGAGTGAAGATTTACAACTTAAAGGGCCAGCAAATATCTTCAATAAAATTATGGAAGAAAACTTCCCTAACCTAAAGAGAGAGATGCCCATGAATATACAAGAAGCCTACAGAACTCCAAACAGACTAGACCAGAACAGAAATACTTCCCGTCACATAATAATCAAAACACCAAATGTTCTAAACAAAGAAAGAATACTAAAGGCAGTAAGAGAAAAAGGCCAAGTAACATATAAAGGAAGACCTATCAGAATCACAGCAGACTTTTCACCTGAGACTATGAAGGCTAGAAGGTCCTGGGCAGATCTCATGCAGACTCTAAGAGAACACAAATGCCAACCAAAACTACTATATCCAGCAAAACTCTCAATCACCATAGATGGAGAAACTAAGATATTTCATGACAAAACCAAGTTTACCCAATATCTATCCACAAACCCGGCCCTAAAAAGGATAATAGGAGGACAACACCAATACAAGGAGGGAAACTTCACCCTGGAAAAAGCAAGATAGTAACCTTTCATCAAACCCAAAAGAAGTTAAGAATTCAAATTTAAAAAATAACGTCAAAAATGATAGGAAGTAACAATCACTATTCCTTAATATCTCTTAACATCAATGGACTTAATGCCCCAATAAAAAGACACAGACTAACTGAATGGATACGTAAACAGGACCCTACATTTTGCTGCTTACAGGAAACACACCTCAGGGTCAAAGACAAACACTACCTTAGAGTAAAAGGCTGGAAGACAATTTTACAAGCAAATGGTCTCAGGAAACAAGCTGGAGTAGCCATTTTAATATCAGATAAAATTGACTTTCAACCCAAAGTCATCAAAAGAGACCCTGAGGGACACTTCTTGCTGGTCAAAGGAAAAATACAAAAAGAAGAACTGTCAATCCTGAACATCTATGCCCCAAATGCAAGGGCACCCTCTTTCGTAAAAGAAACTTTATTAAAACTAAAAGCACACATTGCACCTAACACAATAATTGTGGGTGACTTCAACACTGCACTTTCCTCAATGGACCGATCAGGAAAACAGAAACTAAACAGGGACACAATGAAACTAATTGAAGCTTTGGACCAATTAGATTTAACAGATATATATAGAACATTCTATCCTAAAACAAAAGAATATACCTTTTTCTCAGCACCTCATGGTACCTTCTCCAAAATCGACCATATAATTGGTCACAAGACAGACCTCAACAAATATAAGAAGATCGAACTAATTCCATGCCTCCTATCTGATCACTATGGAGTAAAAGTGGTCTTCAATAGCAACAGAAACAACAGAAAGCCCACATACACGTGGAAACTGAACAATACTCTACTCAATGATACCTTGGTCAAGGAAGAAATAAAGAAAGAAATTAAAGACTTTTTAGAACACAATGAAAATGAAAACACAACATACCCAAATCTATGGGACACAATGAAAGCAGTGCTAAGAGGAAAACTCATAGCCCTGAGTGCCTCCAAAAAGAAAATGGAGAGAGCATTCATTACCAGCTTAATGACACACCTGAAAGCCCTGGAACAAAAAGAAGCTATTTCGCCCAGGAGGAGTAGAAGGCAGGAAATCATCAAACTCAGGGCCGAAATCAATCAAGTAGAAACAAAGAGAACCATACAAAAAATCAACAATACCAGGAGCTGGTTCTTTGAGAAAATCAACAAGATAGATAAACCCTTAGCCAGAATGACCAAAGGGCACAGAGAAAGTATCCAAATTAACAAACTTAGAAATGAAAAGGGAGATATAACAACGGAAACTGAGGAAATCCAAAAAATCATCAGATCCTACTACAAGAGCCTATACTCAACACAACTGGAGAATCTGGAGGAAATGGACAATTTCCTTGACAGATACCAAATACCAAAATTAAATCAGGACCAACTAGACCATCTAAACAGTCCCATAATGCCTAAAGAAATAGAAGGAGTCATAGAAAGTCTTCCAACCAAAAAAAGCACAGGACCAGATGGCTTCAGTGCAGAATTCTACCAGACCTTCAAAGAAGAGTTAACACCAATACTCTTCAAACTATTCCACAAAATAGAAACAGAAGGAACACTACCCAATTCCTTCTACGAAGCCACAATTACGCTGATACCAAAGCCACACAAAGATCCAACAAAGAAAGAGAACTTCAGACCAATTTCCCTTATGAACATCGATGCAAAAATACTCAATAAAATTCTTGCCAACCGAATCAAAGAACACATCAAAACGATCATCCACCATGATCAAGTAGGCTTTATCCCGGGAATGCAGGGTTGGTTCAATATACGGAAATCCATCAATACAATCCACTACATAAACAAACTCAAAGAACAAAACCACATGGTCATTTCATTGGATGCTGAAAAAGCGTTTGACAAAATTCAGCATCCCTTCATGCTTAAAGTCTTGGAGAGAACAGGAATCCAAGGCCCATACCTAAACATAGTAAAAGCAATATACAGCAAACCGGTAGCCAGCATCAAACTAAATGGAGAGAATCTTGAAGCAATCCCACTGAAATCAGGGACCAGACAAGGCTGCCCCCTTTCTCCTTATCTTTTCAATATTGTACTTGAGGTACTAGCTCGGGCAATTCGACAACATAAGGAGATCAAAGGGATACAAATTGGAAAGGAAGAAGTCAAACTATCATTATTTGCAGACGACATGATCGTCTACCTAAGTGACCCAAAGAACTCCACTAGAGAGCTCCTACAGCTGATAAACAACTTCAGCAAAGTGGCAGGTTATAAAGTCAACTCAAGCAAATCAGTGGCCTTCCTATACTCAAAGGATAAGCAGGCTGAGAAAGAAATTAGGGAAATGACCCCCTTCACAATAGCCACAAACAGTATAAAGTATCTTGGGGTGACTCTTACCAAACATGTGAAAGATCTGTATGACAAGAACTTCAAGACTCTGAAGAAGGAAATGGAAGAAGACCTCAAAAAATGGGAAAACCTCCCATGCTCATGGATCGGTAGAATCAATATACTTAAAATGGCCATTTTGCCTAAAGTACTATACAGATTCAATGCAATACCCATCAAAATCCCAACTCAATTCTTCACAGAGTTAGAAAGAGCAATTATCAAATTCATCTGGAACAACAAAAAACCCAGGATAGCTAAAACTATTCTCAGCAACAAAAGGAAATCTGGGGGAATCAGTATCCCTGACCTCAAGCAATACTACAGAGCAATAGTGCTAAAAACTGCATGGTATTGGTACAGTGACAGGCAGGAGGATCAATGGAACAGGATTGAAGATCCAGAAATGAACCCACACACCTATGGCCACTTGATCCTCGACAAAGAGGCTGAAAACATCCAATGGAAAAAAGATAGCCTTTTCAACAAATGGTGCTGGTTCAACTGGAGGTCAGCATGCAGAAGAATGCGAATTGATCCATCCTTGTCTCCTTGTACTAAGCTCAAATCCAAATGGATCAAGGACCTCCACATAAAGCCAGACACTCTGAAACTAATAGAAAAAAAACTGGGGAAGACCCTTGAGGACATCGGTACAGGGAGAAAGTTCCTGAACAGAACACCAATAGCGTATGCTCTAAGAGCAAGAATTGACAAATGGGACCTCATAAAATTACAAAGTTTCTGTAAGGCAAAGGACACCATCAAGAGGACAAATCGGCAACCAACAAATTGGGAAAAGATCTTCACCAATCCTACATCAGACAGAGGGCTAATATCCAATATATATAAAGAACTCAAGAAGTTAGACTCCAGAAAACCAAACAACCCTATTAAAAAATGGGGTACAGAGTTAAACAAAGAATTCTCCCCTGAAGAACTTCGGATGGCGGAGAAGCATCTTAAAAAATGCTCAACTTCATTAGTCATTAGGGAAATGCAAATCAAAACAACCCTAAGATTTCATCTTACACCAGTCAGAATGGCTAAGATTAAAAATTCAGGAGACAGCAGGTGTTGGAGAGGGTGTGGAGAAAGAGGAACACTCCTCCACTGCTGGTGGGGTTGCAAATTGGTACAACCACTCTGGAAATCAGTCTGGCGGTTCCTCCGAAAACTGGGCACCTCACTTCCAGAAGATCCTGCTATACCACTCCTGGGCATATACCCAGAAGACTCCCCACCATGTAATAAGGATACATGTTCTACTATGTTCATAGCAGCCCTATTTGTAATTGCCAGATGCTGGAAAGAACCCAGGTATCCCTCAACAGAAGAGTGGATGCAAAAAATATGGTATATCTACACAATGGAGTACTATTCAGCCATTAGAAACAATGAATTCATGAAATTCTTAGGCAAATGGATGGAGCTAGAGAATATCATACTAAGTGAGGTAACCCAGACTCAAAAGGTGAATCATGGTATGCACTCACTAATAAGTGGATATTAACCTAGAAAACTGGAATACCCAAAACATAATCCACACATCAAATGAGGTACAAGAAGAAAGGAGGAGTGGCCCCTGGTTCTGGAAAGACTCAGTGAAACAGTATTCAGCAAAACCAGAACGGGGAAGTGGGAAGGGGTGGGTGGGAGGACAGGGGAAGAGAAGGGGGCGTACGGGACTTTCGGGGAGGGGGGGGGCTAGAAGAGGGGAAATCATTTGAAATGTAAATAAATTATATCGAATAAAAAAAATTGAACATAATAAAAAAAAAAAAAAAAAAAAAAAAGAAGGCAGAAGCAGAAGTATGTGTATAATAGCATTGTTGTTGTTTTGCTGTTGCTGTTGTTCAAAGATGGGGAGGAAAGATGAACGTATACAACAACAATCACAAAATCTATTGACTCATTGGTTCATTCAATTGTCTGTTTCAGATTCATGAAAACAATAGATGAATCTATCTACTACGTTTTAGCCAATATCCCACAATGCAATGTTCCCCCCCCCAAAAAAAAACAAAAATTCAAATCGGTTCTCCATGATCAGCTTTTCACTCATTCCCTAAAAGAAATTTTAAAAAACATAAATTCTTGAAGTAATCTTGTAAATTATATATTCTTGTTCTTAATTTTGTAGAAAAATAATAACTGGGAAATCTAATATTTTGACTAGAACTAAGTCATAATCATTAATGAGTAGCCTAAAATTTAGAATATAGGATTCCTGTCTGCTGTTCCAAGTCTTTTAAGACCACATCAGTGATTAGTGTCTTTGCTAATGACTGAGTCCAAGGTAATTAGCATGCTAAGTGCATGTTTTATTGATGAACTGCACTCCAGCCTTGTTTTTCCTTTTGATTTCCAAGCAGTTAAAAGTTCACAACAAAATTAGCAAATATATTTCCCACATAATTTCTAAACACAGAGAGACAGAGAAATAGAAATATCCCCCACTCCTGTCATGAGCTCCCCAACCAGGATGTTTGTGCTGCATCTATCAAAAAGGTATTAATACATTATCATTCCAAGTCTAGATTGGTATACTACAAAATGGCCTTTATCTTCTATTGTAGTATCATATAGAAAGGGTATATTGTCTTGCCCTAGATCCTTCTATGTTGTGTCTTTTCCAAACCTTGGCAACCATCCCTTTGATGAAATGGTTTGCTTCTTCTAGAATGACACATCATAAGATTATTTCAAGCTTAGCTCATTTTGCTTAGTAAAATGCATTTTATTTCTCCAGTAAACCATGGCAAGTATACACACACACACACACACACACACACACACACACGGACCATTAATAGAGTGTGATCATCTTACCAGGAGTCACACCCTTAAGGAAAACTGACATCCTTACCTGGAAGCCCTTAACTATCCATAACTCCTCAGCTAGATCTTGAGGGTTCATGAGCTCTTCACATCTCCAAACCAAAATGTTGGCTGGATGGATTTCATATAGGTCTTTCTTGTCAGATAACACAGTTGCTGTGAGCTCATGAGCGTAGGAATTCTGCCATATTCGGAAGGCATTATTGTTTCCCTCTGGTTCTCTCTGACCCCTGACTCATACAGTCCCTCTGACCCCTCTTCTGTGATGCTCCCTTAGCCTTGTGGGGAGGGGACATGATATAGAGATATCTCATTTGTGGCTGAGAACTCAGCAGACTTGTATTCTCTACACTTTGGCCAGTTGTTAGTTCTTTAATTAACCACCTTACACTGCACAAAGATATCCAGGAAGCTAGAAAGAGCCAACTGGGGGCAGGGGGGGGGGAGGGAGAAGTATCTTATTGTTGAGATAAGAATGATTTGCATATTTCAGTACATTTTTCTTGCCAGCTTTATCTTCCAAACTCCTTAATTTAAAACTCTCAGTTTTCAAAGATTTAATAAATGTTTACATACACACTATAGTATTCCAACTATAATTTCTGAACAGCAAAACGTCTGCTTTGTAGAACTTAAACTCTGGTATTAACACAACAATCCCAAGTAAACCAGAGATCTAGCACGGCTTAACCTACCCAAGCACACAGTACAGAAATGTCTGAAATAGAGAGCAGCAGGAACATGCATCTTCAGACAGATAGACTGAAATGTTATGAAATTGTGTTTTAAAATAATAAGAGTTCAGGCAACATAAAAGTAAAGTGTTAAAGCTGTGGAAATGTTAAAAGTCAAGGAAGAACTTGGCCTTCATTTATTGGAAAACTGAGGAAAGATTCAAGTGTTTAGAATCTACTCATCTAGAGCCAACCCACAAGAAATCCTGAAGCCAAGAAAGAACTAGAGACTGTATTCTTATTTGGGTGTCAAATGATTAGAAACTTGGAATGGGGATGTTCCCGTTGACTCTGGGGAAGGGAATACTCTGGGACTGTATGAAAAGCTGACACTATGTCAGAGCCAAGAGAAGACCTGGGAGAGCTCAGTCAGGGATCAGAGAGAAGCTCCTGTGAACTGAGGCAAGGATGAAAGGGAAAGGCATTAGGCAGAGCCAGGGAACGTAACACATCTCAACCCGTGAGCCTTGATCATGAACCCAATCTACCTACAAAGGAGAGCAAGATTCAGGATGACTTCCAAGACTGGGAGCTAAGATGATTATCCACATGTTCTTAATTGAAATAGGGAAAGTCGAAGGGTAAAAGGTTTCAAAGGAACGGTCAAGTTGTAGATTCACCGGGCCTGTTTGATACTTACTAGCAACCTAAGGAGAAATGGAAAACGCATAGCCGGGTACATGACATGTAGAGCTCTGTAAAATAGTCTAGATCAGACGCTGATTTTAGAGTCCTTTAAAAAGCACAGTCTTATAGCTGGGCATGATGGTGCATGCATTGTATAAGCTAAACATTTGGGACACAGAAACAGAAGAATCAGAAAGTTGAGGTCATACATACTACATCATACTATATAGGGAGTTTGAGGCCAGCCTGAGTCACATGAAACCCTGTCCCAAATAAACAAACAACAAAATCTACTGTCTTGCAAGAATAGAATCACCTTCAACTGACCGTGTACAGAGTACAAAAACATGAAAGGGGACACCTTTCAAGTTTAGTTTGGCAGGGATGTTAAAGATGTACACACACAGCTTTAAACCATTCTTTTCAGGTATGCTGGATTTTATTGTCTCAGTTGTAAATTGTTTGCCAAACTCTGTGAATTAAGCGAATTTTGCTTTATCGCCAAATAAGACAAACAAATGTTTGACTTTGTTATAATTAACTTAGAACTCACTGCTACCAGAATGTGGATTAAAATGATGGCCCGTGTCCTGCCCAACACAGGGTTAGGGCCGCTCATGGAGGCGGATGCAGGAAGTTTGACTGAACACATCCCACACCATCACCACGCAGGCATTGGGCTGTGAGAAGCCGCTGGACCCTGCTCCAGGGTGAGGTCCCTGCATAACTGCCAAGTTGGCTCTGGGGTCCTGGCCAGCAAGGCTCTCAGGCTCCTGGACACCGCAGACACAGACGCCGCTGGATGCCTCGGAAGAGCTGAGAGCAGAGTAGAGGGTCTGCTGACTGGCTCTAGCCTGGGGTCGAAGGGAAAAGGGCCTGAGGAGGGCTCCAGCTGGGAAGACAGAGTCCTAGGTTTGCTCAGCAGGTGGCTGGGCTTGGTGGAAACCACATCTGGGAAAGCAGAGAGAGGCTCCCAGTGTGAGATTAAGAGTCTCTTTAGAGGAAGACTGCGCCATTGCTCCAGCACAGCAGATCTCAAGGAGAAGAGGCAGTCCATGGTTTTAAAGCATTTATTGTCACGGTAGAGAGTTATGATGAGTGAAACCATACCCCACTTTCTCGGGGTGGGGCTGAGGTTAAAATACCTTTTGCAGGGAGGAGTGTCTAGGAAAGAGAACTTAATTGGCTAAGCCCTTCAGGCCTTTAGGTACCTCATTAAAATGGAGATCTGTCTTGAAGTTCCTTGGTTTGTGGTCACATCCTCTACCTGTGGAGGGGCTTGGGGCGTTGCCCTATGTGGCTGATGGCCAAAGAATTAAGAGGTGAGGCCTTGTGTCAGGAACCTGGTGTCTAGGAGCATGGAAACCACCTTCCGTTCCTTGCAGAGTTATCTGCTGGTCTCTGGGGTTTAAACCCAGCTCAACCAGAAAACAGGCTGCCTTTCACTGTCACACACTAGAATCTTTGCAGTGCAAAGGTTTTCTTTCGTAGTGTGAAATGTAATCAAATATGATCATAAATCTATCTGAATATTTATGTCTTTTTTATGTCATGAGCATAAAATAATGATTATTTATTAAAAACATTTCAGGCTAGCTACTATGGTAAGCTTTTTAGATGTGTTAATTAAGTCCTTATTACATTTGTACTTTGAGATGGCATATATTCATTATACGTAATAGATTTTAAAAATATATTAATACAAGTATCTCATGAAGGTTGGTCATATTCATCTACCCACAAATCCTTCCTTCTCTCCCTCTTTTTACTCCCCATTATTCCTCCAAATTCCCTTCTATTATCATTTATATTATATATTATCTGTACATGTGAAAACATATATTGCTTTTTAAAATCTGATCACTAGGTTATTTTAATTAATATGATCTCTAGTTGTGTCTATTTTTGAATAGATCATACAATTTCATTCATATATATACATATTCCATTATATATATAAACCACATTTTCTTTATTCACTCATTTGTAGATTCTACAAATCAGCTGTTATAATTATGTCTACAATAAATGTATTAGTGCAAATATCTCTGTGGTTCACTGACTTGAGTTCTTTTGATATATGCCTAGCTGAATATACCACGCTGGATCATATGATAGGTTTTTGGTTTCTTTAGGGACCATCACACTGATTTCCATAATGACTGTACTAATTTAGATTCCACAGGCTGGTTTACAGGATTCTATTTGCCCCAGCACTATTTGCAATAATAAGGAGTGGTGCTGTCCTTAAATAATAGATAGAGAAACTGGACAAACAGAGAAATTAGAAAATTTCACTCAAGACAACACAACACGGTGGAAAGCAAATGAACTACAATTCTGGGATCTCAAAAGTTTCCTAGAAGTGAGTTAGCTCTTCACTTGTAATTCTCAAGATGTCTCAACCTTATGACTTCACAGATAGGTTGGCAGTATGGAATATAATTTTTAGAGCTTTGTTTCTCAAAGATAATAAATGATTTGTCAATTGCCATTATCAGAGATGAAGAGAATTCTTCCCACAACGATAATATTCATTTATGCTAATTGGTCAAAACTTAGGAGATATCAGAGTATGTTGACATCAGTTGACAGAGAAAAAGAAAAATGAATGATTGTTTTCTGGTTTATTTAAATGATAGTTTCAGGTGTTAGGACCTGAAAGAATGGAGTAGAAAAATGTGATAACCAACTTTATTTAGAGCATCAGGCAATTTATACTGTGAAGGTTAAGAAGAATCACATGAGTAAAGTGTACAATCACAAGGACCAGCTGCACATGGCAAAACGTGTTTTTCCATTGATGCATAATTTAACAACAGCAAACAATAATGAGTAATCTTGGGGAAAAGCATTCCTATCTGCTACACCTAGCAGAAGCACAGTAACAATGCCATGTTTTGGAGACACTAAGATCACAAGACACTTGTCTTGTTTTCTTCGAGTTTTCCCCCAAGAACTCAAAATTCTCCTCAGATGACTCCATTCTTGGACCATGTGCCAACAAATGACAATTAAGTAAATGATATTTTATTGCACCTTTACTGAAACCCCAAATGTGTTTGTATCTCAGTGCTGTGGAGACTTCCTTATTAACTTCAGAATCTAATAATATGTATCTCATCGGATTACAAAGCATTAATGTAGTCAGATGACTTAGAAGTGAAGTTTCTCTTATCAAGAGAAAGGCTGAGGGAAGAAAGTAGAAAGGGAAAAGAAGAAGAGTCATGAGCACTTAATGAGAATTTTCAAATAAATTTCTTTCTTATAATGACAATACAAATTCACTTTTAATTTACTATAATACAATGTTTCCTAAGGAAAATAAAAAGTGAGTCTTCCTCAGGAATGTACTCATCCACAGGGCTCTTTGTGTTGTGATTGTCTGAATAAGCAACTGATAAGTGTTGTTTATCTATGCATTGTGTAAGAGAGGAGATCCTTACTGCTATGAAATTTCAATTACAAACAGCATCAGCATTAAGTTCTTTAAAATACATAATTTACATATAATAAATATTTATATATCCTTAATTTGTGACAAAAAGCTAGTAGATAATTTTTATGAGATGCCTTGAAACCAGTAAAGCAACAATAGATTGGGATTTCCCTAATGTCGCTACATCCTAAATAACTCAATTGTTTTCTCTTAGTTACCTCTGCCTTCAGGACCAGTCATAGATGAATCATGGAATCAGTATGACTCTTTCCAAAAATCCACACTCATCACCGCAGCCAAGGTCAAGACACAAAGCTGGTTGGATCTTGGCATCTAGTGTATAATTTCTTCTCTTTCTTGTGCTCTGGAGATCCCTTCCTTGATTCCAGAGAGGGACAGTTTCACAGGAAGATGAGTTTTACCTCTACACTCAGTTGAGATGTATTCTTATTTAGTATCTATGCTAAACTCATATTCTGGTCACCATGACAAGCCTGTGACCTGTGTTCAATGCTGGCATAGAAAGGGGATTTTGTTTGGCTGAGTTAATAGTAGTATATTCAAAATCCCACATAACAAAACCGTGTGATTCAGCCATCCCACCTCTTCCCAATCGTGTTTTCTGAGAAGTGTACTTTGGCTGAAATGCCACGAACAAGGAGATCTATGTTTGTAGAGATCTGCTCTGAATGGACCCCATTCTTACAGAGAGTCTTCTGTTATACCAAAGGAAAAGAAAAAAGCCTGATATGTTAGGGAGAGTAATTCATAGAGAAAGATGTGCTGACAGGTCTGAATGAATAGCTTTCCTCCTCTAGAGCCTGACTCTACTTGGCCCCCGGGCTCAGGGAACTTACTCACTCACCAGAATCCCAGAGCAGGAGTCACATGCAACCAAGTCCTGGAAGTGATTAGGGAAGAGACCTCCTTCCTGCAAAAGCAGCCTTTCAACTAGCTACATGTGGTATTTTTCTTTTAACTAAGTGGGTAGAATGAGATGCAGTTTTCAAACTCCAGGTTGTAAGAAGTCCCTGATTTCGCTATCTACAATGGCCTCCTGTGTTTGGGGTACGATGAGGCTAATGGAGCCACCACACTGGAACATTTATGAGCTATTCAATGGCAGCCTGAAAACATAGACCCAGAATAAACTTGACATCTGACTTTTCAAAATGTTGTTTATTGTGACAACAAAGAAGAGAAATGGGGATGTAAATACAGTTAGAATTATTTCCTTGCTGCATAATGTCATGCAAAGCTAAGCGCTAGATGGGATAAATACATTTTGAATCCACATTCTAGATAACTGATAAAGCCATATATGATATGTGACAAAGTATTGCAATGATTTTAGCCTTCGTTTTAGGACGACAAGCAGGTGTCTTGATGAATGAATGTAGCTGATGTTTCATTTCAGTTTTATTGATTTCATTACATGTGGGGGTTTTTATTTTTGAGATTGTAATATAACTACATCATTTTTTAAAAAAATGTTTTAATGTAAAAATTGCAGAGGTGTGAAGCGCAGTCTCACATTATTATTAATGGAACATAAATCCTGCACCTAAGACTCAGGGATCATTGTGTAAATGTGGGTAGAAAGACTGCAAGAGCCAGAGAAACGGAGAGTTTACTGTGAGATGTGCCCCATAGAAATGTCAGAACACTCATGAAGTATCATCCACACAACAGCGTAAACATTACCTGAACCAAGACTATACCAATCAAGATGCTAATGTGGGCATGGGAAATATCATGAAGCCTCAACCCTAGACAAAGGTCTACAGGGAACTAAGAATGCTGAGAGTGGGAGAATCAGTCTTCCCTAGAGAAGAACACACCAATACCAAATGGTAAACCCTAAAAATATACATACAAATAACATAACAAGTTGTTTTGGTTTAAGTATAAAAATAATTACTCATAAAAAATAATTTTTATAAATTCTAAAGAAATTTGAGCTGTAAATCTGAATGCTTTAGAGCAGTAGCGTTTCCTCTCTCCTACTCCTCACAGGCCCCATTGCTTTTGTATTGCACCCTGTGCTACCACACTCATTGGCATTTGCATTTTGATCAGGTTGTACACATGAAGGACCTTTTTAACAAAATGCTATGTACAAACTCCCTTCCTGTGGTTCACCTTTCATTGCAAAGCAGAAAGAAATTGCAGGTCCGACATATGAGTAAATGTCATAGCAGAACATATAAATTGGGGAAGAAAAAAACAAGAGGTGAAATCTGGAGACAGATCAAAATTTAAGACAGTTAAGAAAAGCAAATTAATCTATTGAAATCGTCCTGAAAGAAGTGCAGCACACTGTGGACATATATGAGGAGAACACATTTCCCAAATGCAGGTAACCAAGACAGGAACAATAAGGAAACTGGCAGTGATGATAGACAGGGAAAGAGAGAAGCCAGGTGGGAGAAGGGAGGGGACAGAGGGAGGAGGGAGTGCAGATGATACCAGGTACGAAGAAAGGGGAGACCAAGTGATCCCAGATACAAAGGTGGGGAAACCACCTGACTCCAGGTACAAAGGTGGGGAAGAGCACGTGATGCCAAGCAGGAAGAGAAAGGAGGCTGTGTTTGTAGACAGAAAGAGGAACAGGGTAAGATGATTCCAGACAAAAAGCAGATGGAGGTCACATGCCAGATAGGAGGTAAAGATTTTATGATTCTTATTCCAGTACTTGGACTGATTCTGTGTCCTGCCTAACAATCAGATTCCTTTCTCCCTTCTTGACATAGAGAAAATATGTTAGTATACTTTCTCCACTGATTCTCATTTTCTCACCATAGTGGTAGAGGCACCAACTAATAATATCACCAAGCAGAATATTGTCATGAATGATGGTGCTACTGGTATACCGCTACTGACAATGTAGAAACCCCTATTTATGATCATTCTGGTTTTTTTCTACAGTGAAAATTTGTTTTTACCAGGCATAAGTCTTATACTGTTAATAAGAACTGGCACACATTTGCAACTACTCAACCAATAGGAAAGTGGTAACCTGTCTCTATTTCCTCAGTTAAATCCACAGGAAAAAAAATCAAACTAAATATGTCTCATTTGTTCATTGAAATTACTGTAGTCATCACCAAGAATGCCTTATTTTAAAATATTGCACCATGTGAATTTACAATTAGTTAACTAATTTAATGGGCAATAAATACAGCAATAGAAAGTTCAGAATGTTCTGTCACTAACTGGTTACATTTCAGCTCTCTGTAAAGGCAATGGGACTACTTATCAACCATTGTAAAAGAATACCAGTAGGTTGTGCTGAAGTGATCATATTTTCTTCGTACTAAAAGTAATTTTTCATATAATATATTCTGATTTCAGTTCCTGCCTTATCTCCTGCCAGATCTCCCCATCTCCCCATCCATCTAACTCTGTGTCTTTCCTCTCTTTCTCTCTCTCTCTCTCTAGACAGGCAAATAAAAATGAAAAGAAAATTCACAAGAATTTTACACAGAGAGAGAGAGAGAGAGAGAGAATGCAAAATCAGAAACCATAATATACAAAGACTGGTATGATGTTTTTAAATGTCCAAACAAAGTAATATAAGGAAAAAAATCTACAAAATAGAACTGAGTTCATTTGTGTCACCATTTATTGCTGGGCATAGGGCTTAAGTGCAGTTTATATACCCAGTGAGAATCCTTCGGAGAAAATTAATTTTTCCCTTGTGTTGTTGTGTATTTCTGGGCATAGAGCTTACCCCGAAGTGCAGTTTATATGCCCAGTGAGGCTCCTTTGGAGAAAACAAATTTTTCTTTTGCAAGCAGTTGTCAATTTAAGATAGCTTTTAACCAAAAGGGATGAAAGACTATGTCCCTTTCCCCAAGTCTCTCCTAGCTTGGACTTGTACAGGCTTTGTGCATGCTAGCACATTCTCTCTGAGTTCATATGTACATCAGTCCCATTCTGTGGGGTGTATAGAGGGATATATGGGTTCCCTATATTTCAGGGAACCAGGAACGTTAAACACATGGATATCTTTAACTTTCAAAGGGAGTGATGCATAACCTGTTTTCTGCCCAGAAGTCTGGGAGCAGTTGTGGATAATAGCCTGGTGACATTTGTACTATGTTTATGTCTAAGTCCACACCAGATTCTTCCCCATACCCTTTATCCTGGTCCTGGAAAAGCTCAGTGCAGCAGTATAGGGGAATACTAGGACAGGGAAGTGGGAAGGGGTGGATTGGGGAACAGAGGGAGGGAAGAGGGTTTATGGGACTTTCAGGGAGGGGGGATCCAGGAAAGGGAAACTCACTTGAAATGTAAATAAAGAATATATCGAATAAAAAAATATAAAATGATATGCAAATCCAAAAGCATCTTTTTTATTGAATATAATCTTCATTTACATTTCAAATGGTAAAACCTTCCCTAGTTCCCCCCCTCCCTGAAAACCCCAACCCCTCTTCCCACCCCCTGCCTCCAAGTATATGCCCCTCCAATCTACCCACTCCCACACCCCCCATTAATTTCCCTTTGTTGAGGCATCTATTGAACCTTTACCTGACCAAGTACCACTCCTCCCACGGATGCCCTATAAGGCATTACTCTGCCACATTTTTGGCTGGAACCATGTGTACCCCTCGGTTGATGGTTTAGTCCCACGAAGTCCTGGGGCATGTGGGTGACTGACATCATTGCTCTTCCCATGGAGCTGTAAACCCCTTCAGCTCCTCCGGACCACCCTCAAAAGCATCTTAAGAAAGAAATAAAACATTGTTCTAGGGGCAATGTTTAAAATACTAGAGGTAGGAATAGCTAGAAGAAAGAAAGTTATATAATTATATTACTACATCCCAATCAACAGTTATGGTAGCTGGAATAAGGGACATCCACAGGCATGATGAAGAGTGATCATATTATGCAGATGTTATGAGTCAGGGGATGTAAAATTGTTTGGGAGCCATGCATGATAAAGGGAGAAGTTTTCAAACCTTTTAGCATCAGCTGGATTTATAGCGCTGTCATTTGACAAGAAAAAAACAACCTGTGATGTTTCTGACAGGTAAAGTGTAGTATAAATATTAGCTATTTGAATGAAGAAATTAAGTAGACAGCTGGATGAGCAAGTCTGAAATTCAAACAAGAAGTTTAAGTGGAGAACAACTTTGAAAGTTTCATTAGCATGTAAAAAGTACATAGAGTTCTGAGTCTGAATAAGATCATCTACAAAATAGGTGTTGATAAAGAAGTGTGACATTAGAACTCTCCTAGGGAGATAAGAAAGAACCACAAAGAACACTGAGCTCCTTGGAATGAGTCCAGAGGAGTTGAGATTTCAGTTCACACAATATTTTAGTTGCTGCCAGAGCTTGGAAGCAACCATGATGTCCTTCAATAGATGGGAGAATAGATATGCAATTGTCATGTGCCTAGACAACAGAATATTATTCAGATATGAAAAAACTGAGGTACCCTTAAAGGCACACATATTACAGAGTCAAAGAAACCAATTTGCAAAAGCTATTTACAGTAAAGTTCATTCTTGATATATTGTAATAGGCAGCATCATGATTACAGGTTCGAGTTTGTTTTCTTTTTTTTTTTAAGTTTCTAGGAATTTAAAGAGTCATACTCTTCAATTGTAAGTCTCCAGTTTTATC
Organism: Apodemus sylvaticus; assembly: GCF_947179515.1. Lineage (NCBI taxonomy): Eukaryota > Metazoa > Chordata > Mammalia > Rodentia > Muridae > Apodemus > Apodemus sylvaticus. The sequence goes on from NC_067488.1 coordinate 25,949,341, forward strand.
CCCAGACCTGCAACAGATCACCTGATGGGTTTTCTCCTACCTCTCTGCTCCAATCCCAGAGGACTATAAAAATCTTCTCTGACAGCCTTCCCCATCTCAACTTATCCCTCAATTTCAGCCGCCAACACTCAGAAGCATTCTATCCTAGTCTATCTTCTGGCCACACCAGCCTGAAAATCTGATAGGTGATATTCACTCCTTTTGTGTTTTCCATTTTAAATACACCAAATACTCTAGACCAGGAAAGAAATTCTCTATAACATATAATAATCTAAGACACTAAATAAAATTTGCTGGCAAATGGATGGAACTAGAAAATATCCTGAGGGAGGTAACCTAGAAAGACATGCATGATGGATACTCACTTATAAGTAGACATTAGCCATAAAATACAGGATAATCATGCTACAATTCACAGAGCCAAAGAAACTAAGTATTAATGGGGTCCCAGGGGAGAAAACGTGAATCTCACTCAGAAGGGAAAACAGAATAGTCATCAGAAATGGGTCAAGGGGGAAGCTGAGTGGGAGAAAGGGGAAGGAGAGGAATGGGGACAGGGATCAGGTGTGGGGAGAAGGGGACAGTCAAGGTAGAGAGAGTGAGACTAGAAATCAGTGGGGGCATCTCTGGGACTAGCTGGAAACTTGTAACTGGAGAGGCTTCAGGGAGTCATGAGGGTGACACTAACTGAGACTTCTCGCAGTTGACGATATGGACACTGAACTGGCTACCTCCTGTAGTCAAGAGGGACTTCCAGTGGAGGGGTGGGATATCAACCCACCAACATAAACATCAATCCAAAATTTGACCAGCCTACAAAATACAGAGGGATAAAAATGCAGCAGATATTGAGGGAATAGCCAACCAATAACTAGCTCAAATTAAAACTCATCTTATGAGGAAACCTCTGATACTATTAAGGATACTCTGATATGCTTGCATATATAATTGTGCCCCAAGAGTCTTCAGACAACAGGAGATGGAAACAGAGTTAGAGACCTACAGGCAAACATATGGGCAGAGCCCCAGGAGTCTTGGGAAGAGTAGGGGGTAGGATTAAGCAAGCCAGAGAGCTCAAGAAAACCTATGAGTCAAATATGCTGGGCCCATGTGGGATCACAAAGACTGAACCACCAATCAAAGAGTGTACAGGGGCTGGACATAGGCTCCTTACACATGTGCAGCTGGGTCTTCATGTGGGTCCCCTAACAGTTGACATGGGAGCTGCCTCTGACTCTGTTGCCTGCCATTATATCCCCCTCCCCTAACTGGACTGACTGGTTGAACCTCTGTGGGAGAGGATGCTCTTAGTCCTGCCTAACTTGATATCCCAAGGTAGGAGGATACCCAAGGTAGCCATCCCTTCTCTGAGAAGAAAGGAGGGGAGGGATTTGTGAGGGTGAGACTGGAAGGAAAGGAGGGAGGGGGCCATGACTGGAATGTAATAAAATACATTTAGGGGGAAAAATGAAGAGATCCTATATGAGCAACTTAACAATACAGCTAAAAGCTCTGGAACAAAAAGAAAAGATACTCTCAAGGAGCAGATGGCAAAAAAATAATCAAACTGAGAGTTGAAATCAATAAAACAGAAACAAAAAATACCAAAAAAAAAAAAAAATCAAGGAAATAAAGAGTTTGTCTCCTGCAAAAATCAGTAAGATTAACAATTTATTATCCAAATTAGCTGGAAAATGGAAAAGAAGGTCCAAATAAACAGAAGTAAGAATGAAAGGGGCTACATAATGACCAAGAACAAGTAAATCAAGAGACTCATAAGGACATGCTGCAGAAACCTGCGCTCTATCAAATTGGAAACTGAAAAAAAAATGGATGATTTTCTTGATATATGCCACTTACAAAGTTAAGTCAAGGTCAGACAAGTAATTAAAATAGGCCTATATCCCCCTATGAAATAAAAGCAAATATAAAGAATTAATTTCATTCATTAATGGCAATGCTCCTGAAATGAGCCCACAAAATAGAAACAGAAGAACATGGCCAGCTCATTAAGTGCATTAAAGTCCTCTGATAAAATCCAACACCATTTCATAATAAATATCCCAAAAAGACTAGGGATACAAGGAACATATCTAAACATAGTAGAGATTTGCAGCAAGCCTACAGGCAATATCAACCTAAATAGAGAGAAACTGAAAGGATTTCCACTAAAATGAGGAATAATTCAATCTCCATACATATTCAATATAGTACTTGAAGTCTAAACTAGAGTTATAATAAAACTGAAGAAGATCTAGAGAATACAAATAGGAAGAAAAGAAGTCACAGTAACATTTTGCAAATGACGATAGTTCTCATGAGTGACCCTGAGAATTTCACTAAGAAACTCCTATGCCAGAAAAACACTTTCAAGTAGAAGGAAACAAAATTTATAGACAAAAATCAATAGTCTTCCTATATACAAATGAAAAACTGAGAAATCAGTAAATAAACACCTTTCACAATAGCCTTAAAGACAAATAAATACATATATTCATGCATTACATACATACATACATACATACATACATACATACATACATACATGCATGTAAGCATCTTGGAGTAACACTAACAAAACAAGTTAAAGATTTGGATAACGAAAACTTTAAGACATTAAAGAAAACTTGAAGAAGACACCAGAAGATGGAAACATCTCCCATGCTTATGGTTCAGGAGGATTAACATAGTAAAAAAAATTGTCATCCTACCAAAAGCAATCTGCATGTTCAATGCAATCCCCATCAAAATTCTAACACAATTATTTACAGATCTTAAGAGGACAATGTTCAGTTTCGTGTGGAAACACAAACAGCCCAGGACATTGAAAATCTGAATAATAAAAGAATTGATGGCAGTATCACCATTTCTGACATCAAGTTGTACTACAGGACCATAGTAATAAAAACAGAATGGTATTGATAAAAAAAAATGTTGATCAGTGGGATCTAAATGAAGACCCAGACATAAATCCCTACACCTAAGGACATGATTTTTTGATGAAGAATACAGAAATACACACCAGAAAAAAAAACATAACATCTTCAACAAATGTTGCTGGTCAAACTGATGGCTATATGTGGAAGAATCCAGATATATCCATACTTAATCAATCACCCTGCTGCACAAAATTGAAATTAAACAATGCCCAGGCACAAAATTCAGCCCTAATTGATCAATGCCTCAAACATAAAACCAGATACACTGAACCTGATAGATTTCCTTGAATGGATCTTGAACATCAATTCCCAGCTTCCTGAGAGGTGACACTGGTTTCCATAGTGACTGTGCAAGTTTTCAGTCCCCCCCCCCCCCCGCAACAATGGGTAGGTGGTCTCCCCTCTCTACATCCTCATCAGCATGAACGGCCATTTGATTTATTGAGCGAGGACAAGACTTTCTGAACAGAGCATCATTAACATAATGGCACTAAAATCAGCGATTAATAAATGGGACCTCATGAAACCAAAAAGCTACTGTAAGGCAAAGGACACCATCATTCAGACACAGAATAAGAAAATACTTTTAACAACTACACAACCTGTAGAGGGCTAATATACAAAATATATAAAGAACTTTTAAAACTAGATACCAAGGAAACAAATATCCCAGTTAAAAATGAGATGCAGAGAATTATCAAAAGGTGAAATATAAAAATCTGAGAAACACTTACTCATGGTATGCACTCACTGATAAATGGATATTAGCCTATAAGCTTGGAATACCCAAAACACAATGCACATATCAAATGGTGCCCAAGAAGAAAAAAGGAGTGGCCCCCTGTCCTGAAAAAGCTCAGTGCAGCAGTGTAGGGGAATACCAGGACAGGGAGGGAAGGGGTGGATTGGGGAACAGGGGGAGGGAAGAGGGCTTATGGGACTTTCGGGGAGGGGGGATCCAGGAAAGGGAAAAATCACTTGAAATGTAAATAAAGAATATATCGAATAAAAAAAAAAAGAAATGTTCAGCATCCTTGGTCATCAGGAATGTGGAAATCAAAACTACTTTGAGATTTCATCAGATACCTATCAGAATAGCTATGCTCAATAAAGCAAATGACAGTTCATTCTGGTGAGGATGGGGAACACCTACCCATTGATGGGGGATCTGAAGACTTGCAAAGTCACTGTGGAAATTATTGTGACATCTCAGGAAGATGGGTATTGATCCTCAAGATGCATTTATACCACTCTTAGACATATGCCTAAGAATGTTCCATCCTACCACAGACAGACTTGCTCAATCATGCACATTGCTGCTCTATTCATAACAGCCAGACATTGGAAACAAATAAACAAAGTGTGGTACATTTACACAATGGAATATTACTCAGATGTTTAAAAAATGATATCATGACATTGGCAGGTAAATGGGTGGAAATAGAAGAAAATCAGTCTGCGTAAGGTATCTCAGATCCAGAAAGATAAATATGGTGTGTATTTTCTTATATGTGAATATTAGCTGCTAAGTCCATGCTAACCAAGCTAAAATTTGTAGAAGCACAAACGAATGAATTGATCTCCCTCGGAAGAGGAACTAGAATGGATAGTTACTAATGGATGAAAGTGGGTATCAATTTCTTCTAAATAAAGACATTTTATAATGGCTGTAATGGCAGGGGGGGGGGGCTCTGTACAATTAAGCACATAAAACTGGCAAGGTTCAGAAATTAAACAATCCCAGGTTTCCAAAAGCTTATGAAACTTCCATGATCCATGACACCTCCCCACAATCTCTATGATTATATGAGCAATCAGAAATCCTGGGAAGAGGAGAGTCTCCAATCTGATCTTTCTAGCTCCCTACAAATCATCCAGGGAGTTCCAATATTACTGTGTGTCATTATCCATGCTGTGGTGAGCTTTTCAGTGGTGGAGCTCCTTTTAATATGATTTACCTAAAATTAAGCCTCACCTATAACCCTATAAGTAAGTCCAGTAAACTTGATGGTTGACCAAGTTAGATGTTGATGGAGTCTTCCCTTTGGTCTGTGACAGGTGCCTTATCAGGAATAAATAGCTATTTATCCATATTTATCAGACAAGCACACAACAAAGATGTGCCTCTAAATCTTGCCAAATCAATGTTTTTAATTATTTAGCTAGGAGATAATTCAATAAATGCTTACTATGTGTTTACAATGTGCCTGGAATCCTCCAAGTATTTTCATATGTGTTAGTTTACAATCTAATGTTTATTGTTCTCATTATGTAAATAAAGACACAGAAAGTAAATCTGGTTACATTATAAAAGCAAGATCATATCTTTTATGGTTTTAGAAAGATAATTAAGCCATCTCTTTACAACATCCTAAATACCTAAGTGAAAACTACTACATATTCATACATATGTATATACATTTATGCATATAAATTTACTACATAAAAATACACATGATAGTGGATATTTATTACCAGATTGATGAGATTTATAATCACCACAGAAACTCATGTGTGTATTAGAGTATTTTCACAAAGAACTATCTGAGGGGAAATACCTACAATAAGGATGAAGGGAGGCACTCTTCCATGGGTTATGGTCATGGATTAAATAAAGTCCTGAATAAAATAGAGAAACACCAAAATTCATCCTTCTGTTTCCTGACTCTGGCTCCAGTATGACTAGCTCCTGCATTCCCCTATCTTCAGGTTTTCCCTATAGAACCTGCAAAACACACACACACACACACACACACACACACACACACACACTCACACATACACACACACACACACACATACACACACACACACAATCATTCATATACTCATGAATGATAGCTTAGAAAAATAATGGAAAAGAAAGAAAACAGTAAAACCATAAAAGAAAAATAAACCTCAGTAGTTATTATAAAACATACAATTTAAATGTGCTTAGCAATTTATGTAGTGGAAAAAATTAACATTTGGGTTAAATATTTAGCGAATTTTATTCCTTGCTTGGAACAGTTCACTAATCACTTTAGCTGGCTGACCAATGGCATGTAAATAAAAATGACAACATAAATAAAAACAACCAGTCCCAAAGGCTAAACAAAGGTCCTTGAGATTCCTATGGTAGGAGATAAATTCTCTGTCTACCCCAGCCCTACTTTGAGTTCCAGCTATCTGGTATGTGACATGTTCTAATTTTCATTAAAGGACACACAATGAGCCAACAGTGAAACCATCGACCATCAGGTTCAACTCTTTCTTAGAATCATCCATAATATTTACCAAAACTTTGTGTGTTACTTTCGTACTTACTTGTCTGTCTGGTTAAACCTATTTCAAGTAATTCAATAATAAGCATTGTAGATAAGCATCATTTAGCATGAGGTCAGAACAGCAACAAGAAGCCACAAGTTTGGATAGAAAACTAACAGGCACAGCAAAAATTTCTCTGGTGGAAACAACAAAGGTAGTCACAGACCACTAAGGGCAAATACCCCCACCTTCCATGTCTCTATGAGGACAGAGACCTGTGGATGACATGCTTGAACAAACTCAAGACCTCATTCAAAGAACGCCAAATACAACAGTACACTGTGCTCTCACTTACCAAACCCAGAAAATTCTGTTGTTTTATCACTCTTATCTGACCTCCCATAGAGCCTCCGGGTGCTTCCTTCCCCCTCCTTCTTGCTCTGCACTGAAGTTGCAAAATGTTTTCTCTTTATTGTTGGACTTTGAGTCTCCCTGCTTTGATACTAGTCCTAAGACAGCCACTCGATGCCATTTAGAGCTTCTTTACAACTTGCCAAAGGCTACTCCTCTTCTTCTCCAGAGCTGGCCTTCAGCATCCATCTAAGTCGGTATCAGTGAGAGTCTGTCTTCCTACGAGTAGGGTCTGCTCCAGTCTTTCACTGCCTAAATAAGCTAGCCACAAAAAGACAAGCATTAATGGATTCCATGAGATATCCACAAAAGAAGTAAAGTGGGTAGCTATCATTCCATGAGGGTTAGACCCCTAAATGAATGCATTCTAGAGAGTGGGTGATCATACTTTCCATAGCTAAGAATGCAATGTTATACATTATAAAATTTGCATAAATAATGGGAATACTTTTTCTTATATTTTTTTAATACAACAAATCTTAGGAAAGTCAAAAAGCAACTTAGGAAGTATTAGACAAACTTGCTGCTGTGATTATAGTGTTTACCCAGCTACAACCTGCTAAAAAGTATACATTAAGCACAGATTACATGTTGATTGTATTCAATAAGTTTGTTAAACTACATCATGTGTGTGTCAAACCTCTGAGGTTAAGCAATTATGGCATGGATGACCCAGATCTTACACTCTGGGTATTACAAATCAATATGTCACAGAGATCCTTCACATGACTGGTCACAGTAGCTAAATTATGCAACAACCTAGGAGTCCAGAAAAATGGATGAAGAAATGTGATATAAACATGCACTCAATTTTTTCAGTCATAAAAAATTAGTTCAGTCTAAAGAAAAATAATGAATTTTGAGATAATTATAATAAGTGAATTAAGCAAATGACCTATCATATTAACTACCTAATCACCCTAATCACATTCTCTTGCCATCTCTGATTTTCTTTCTTTATGGTTAAACTAGTGAAGGGACACAGCAGAAAACAGCTATAAATGAGTTAGCTATGCATGAGGGCTCACCATAGTATCAGGGATATATCCTATAAAATAATACCGTGTTCCGTATTTAAGAACCACTGGGCTATGACTCAGTTGAGCATGCTCATTGCTCCTCCATTGGGGAATCAAAGTTCAGATCCCAGTACCCATATCCAGCCTCCCACTCATGTCTGTAACCCCAACTCCCAGGGATGTGATTCTTCCCTTTCGATATCTACAGGCATCTGCACATATACATGTGCACACATGCACAAAGACTCACACATAAATAAAATACAATTCCTTTTTAAAGAAAAAGTTAACACACAGTTCTACTACTAAAATTTTCCCTCTCTAAATAGTTATCAAATATCTAAGGACAGAGAGGAAGAAGTAGGAGGTTCTGCGCTGTTCCTGTTCTCAGGATTTGCCTTGTTCTTAAAATAATAATATGCTCTCATAATGTAAGCCCTTTAATAGATTCAAAATCAAGATTAGAAATCCCTAGAGATGCCTTTTATTTATGGTGTGTGTGTGTGTCTGTGTGTGTGTGTGTCTGTGTGTGTGTGTGTGTGTGTGTGTGATATGTAGTTGTTGGAAAGGGTCCTTTGGGAAGCCTAAAGCAAAATGATGTAAGGCATAAATATTTGTACTGCATTTAAATTTTATGGGAAACCTTTGATAAACTTGAGCCTTAGGGATATAAGTAAGTAGCTAAAGGGCCAGAAGACATTGTTACTGCTGAGGGTTCCTCCACTTAAAGCCAAGAAACTTCTCAGCTGTGGGTAAAGCTGATCAATGCTCCTTTGGGAAATGAGTCAATCTTTTCATGACTTTCTGAAGTAAGAGAAAAAAAAAGAAATTTCAGAAATAAGTTACAGTATCCAGGAACTATAAAGTATGTTTTCATTTCATAAAGAATCCTAAGTCATTGATCACTTGAGAGTGTTCTTAACTCCTAATATAAAATAAAATCCTTGTATGCTGAGCTGCTTTATATAAAACTATTTGCACCATCTCCTACTTGAAAGAAAATATTTTTGTTTCAGTAAAATACAGTTTTCTTATCTAATCACCAAAGAAAACCTTCTCTTTTCTCTTAAGTGACTAACTGTGAAGGTCTTAGAAAGTTTAACTAGAATTATTCACCACAGTAAAAGTTCCTATGAATTGAAGACTATGCGCAGTAGTACACAAAAGAAAATCTTTTGCCTATTAGGTTTATCACAGTTGTTCTTCCTGATATGTATTTGGCTGAAACTGTATCACTTCTTTAGGTATTATTTACATCATATTCTGTACCTTGATCAAAGCTACAAATATACTATACGTTTTCAATATTTAAAAAGGAGGAAAAGGACACGGAGAGGAATAAATCCCGCTGTGGGATTTACTGGGGTTCTTACCAACTTCATCAAATAGACCAAACCTGAATACTAAGGATTTTATTTAGGAAATTACATAGATGGTATATTATTAAAAGAATAAGGATCAAATGAGCAAATAGAAAATTAATATTAGAAATTTCTAGACTATGAATAACCATTGTTTTCCACACCTGCGAAAGGACTGTTCAGGGACACACCTGAGTGATTGTCCTGTTTTCTTTCCATAGCGGATATTAAGACCTTAAGCCTGCCCCAAAGCCACCCCGCTCCTTCATTCCATCATGCTGAACATTAAGAAAATAACCCCCTAAGTCTGTGCCTTTGTCTTTTCAATCAAATGTGAACGTTAGTGCCTTGGAACTTGTTATACAGAGTGGAGAACATTCTTGAGCTGGAGTTCTCATAGAAAAAAAGGAAACTTCATTTTATTTCTTGAATATAGGAAGCTATTGACAACTCACGACTGGTAAGGGAGGGATAGTCCAATGTTTGGGTGTGTGGCCCCCAAAATTACCTATGCTGCAGTTGGTGGGCCTATGCCCACCCATATACAGGCACATTAAGTGCATTCAGGAAGTTTTAGTAAATAAATACATTAATGAGGAGCTGCAAATGGGATATAAAGTGAATAAAGAAATAAACTAATGAAAGGAGAGCACATGGAATCTAGTGATATGAGGATGGGGAAATATGGGAGACACTATAGTGGGGTGGATTTGATCAAACATATTATATATATATATACATATATGTATATATATGAAATTCTCAATCAAGAAAAAGAGAAAATAAGTGTCTTATTCTATGGTGCTGAAGTCTACATTTAAAATCATTTAAAATTTGCTAAGAGAAATGGAAAGTGGTAGAGATATAGCTTTGTGTAACTGTAGTAATGATTTTACTGTGTACATCTTTATCAAGGCATTTTGTAGCAACTTAAATGCACATAAAAAGGCAAAAATTGGCAAATGAGATTGTGCCAAATTTAAACGTTCTTTGCTTTCTCTTTACTCTATTAAAAATCACAAAGTACTCCTGAACATGAGGCCTGTCCTGAAATGTTTAAACAGTCTCACACTGTTGGAAATAAAAACTGATTTTCTCCTCTCCCAGCAGGCATAAATGGCATTTCAATTTTAACCTTTTCCTTAGTAGTTATGTTTTCATTCATTCATTCATTCATTCATTCATTTTTTTAAATATAACCCTTCTCAACTCCTCTATTAATACACATGTACATATCTCAAGTTATCATTCCTTCTAGGTGGTCTTGCTGTTCTCTGTTGCACAAAGCCTTCTTGTGACAAAAGAAAGGAAGGAAGACATCCACGAAGGAAAGAAGACAGGACAATGGAAAGCAAAGCAAGAAGAAAAGGAGGGAAGGAAAACACAAACAGGAGGCTGAGAAGGGGAAGAAAATATCTAAATTCCATACTGCATCATTGTAGCCTCAAGTCTTCCCAGGATAGTGCCCTCTGCTGCCTCAAGTCTTCCCTTACTCCCTCCTCCCTCCATCCCAGCACAGACAGCCTTGCCTCTCCTCCATCAAGCATGCTTCTTCCTAGTGCTTTTGTACTCTCTAGATTCCTTCCTGGAATGACCTTCTCTAATCAACAGAATCACGTGTCTCATTTTATGGTCAAGATCATCTCAGAGTGGCTTCCCTGACTGCTTCTGTTAAAGGACACCCCTCCCATACCAATCCCATTCTCACCCCCCCCCCCCCCCGATTCAGTGTCTATTTACTTGTGTGCTTGTAGTGTCTTTCCTGAGGAATCACAATGCCTGCATATTGTTATAGTTGTGTACTGATGTGCATTGAATTAATAGGATGAAAGGTCTCTAGTTTCTTTTTCTCTACCCATGGCATGCAATGTCTCATAAATCTCATGCAAGTAGACTTACTGGCCCCTTCCATGCATCTCTGCAGGGAGACTGGTCACTAGATATAAATCTATGCAGATTTACTCAAAACCCCACCAGAAAGTTCCTGTCTTGCATGCATCAACAAATATTTCTTTCTCATCACAGACATAACACTAAAAATCCCTCAACTTGACACCTGTATCCAAGGGCATCTAGGGTTTTGTCCATACTTAAATCTTGTAATGACACATAAGTGCTGGCAGTGGTATAGTATGTATTCTCATACAATTCCAGAAAGACAAAAGGTGGCAGACCCAGCTACAAACCAGGTTTTATTTTGACACCTTGTTACACATGTGGGACTCTTCTGGGAGAGAAAGCTGTACAAGTCCCTAGACTGCCCCATATCTACCCCTGTTCCTTGACCCTTCCTCTACCGTAGCAGTATTGCTCTCTGACTCTCAAGTGTTGGTCTTGTCTTCTCACTGTCCTCTGTGTCCTTTCTTAAGAGATAATGTCAGACCTTGCTTTCCCAAAGAAGGTCTAAGCATCACTGTGGTCCTGCTACATCTGACCATACCTGGTAGGAACTATCTAGGGAGTTAGTTTGGCAAATACTCAAAGAATACAAGCTACTTTCATACACAAAGACAAGTGAGAATCTTTGCTTCTGAAAACAATAAATATCTTTATTCTTTCCTGGTCCATCCTTCTATTCTTTTGATAGTTTTGAGTTAAAAATAGCACCATGGTACTTCATCAGACAGGGTGTTCAACTCCTCTAGCACTGATGTCACCTGCATTCACATGCACACATGTGTGCACACATATTCGCACATGCACACACATCTACACATACTTAAAACTAATAAAAGTAAACTGTAAAGAAAAATTCTACTGGACATATATGTATGTGCACTCACCTACCACCAAAAGCAAAAGATTAAATAAATAAGAAATAAAGAACCCATGACAGAGTTAAGTTATTTTAGTCATTTTTGGCAGCATATGAAATATTTTAAACATATAAATTTATGTAATCCTATGGCATATAGAATATGAAATACAATACCATAGTGCCTATTTTAATATAAATGTGGCATTTTATAAATAATGCTATTGTTAAGTCAAGGAGCATGCATTATCTAGGAAGTAAGGTTGAATATCCCTAAGTTTAAGTATGTGTATATTGTGATGGTTTGAATGAGAAATATTTCCCATAAACTCGAGTATGTGTACACTTGTTCCTCTGATGGTCATGCTTTTTGGGGAGGTGGTGCAGCTTCAGTGGACTAAATATCATAATGGGGATGGTCTTTGATAATAACCTTTCTCCAGCAGCAGTTTCCTTTTTTGCTTTGTGCTTGCTGTTGATCTGTCAGCTTCCTGCCTGTTGCTACGCAGGCTGTCTGTTGCCATGCTCTCCTGACATCATAGGCTGTTATCCCTCTGGAACTTTTAGCCGAAATCAGCTCAAATTCTTCCTTCTATCTTCTGTTTGTGTGTGCATGTGTGCATGTGTGCATGTGTTGAACAGCAAAAGCTCCACATCCAGTGAGACGCTCCAGAGCTTCTGTTCCATGTGACTACTCTAACTATATAAAAGTTTGTTGAGCTGTAGAATCTATGTGTCAGTTATTTTTAGAGCATGGTGATTTTCATTTTCACTTGTTTTTCTTTATACTAAAGTTTAAAACTAAATCCCAGTGCCTGCAGCTCTCAGTTGGGTGTGCTAAGTGTAAGAAGTGACATGTATGATGACATGGGTTGCTGGGAGCAGATTCATGGAGAAATGAAGACCTTGTCTAGAAGGATTCTAGTGTAAGAATATTTAACATTGTGCTATGTTATCAGAACAGATCTTCAAGCTTGATTTAGCTTGTGGAGTACTAAAATAGAATCCAAGTTATCATCAATAGATAAAGCCTGCATGATGTCATCCATTCTAACCATTTAGACTAAGGTGATAGTTCACAGCAGCCACACAATCAATCATCTGAGCGTTACTGAAGCAATACTGAGAACCCATCTCTAGACGATCTGGCATAATTGCCCATATGCAATGAGCATCATTTTGAAAGATCCCTGAATGATCCCAAATGTATAAGGAGAGCATCTATTTCTTTGGTGAGTTCATTTTAGTATATCTTACTGCATTGTAGGTACCATAGGAAATAGTCACTCATATAAGTAATTCAACAAACACGAAAAGGAAATATCAAGGTGAGTATTCCATTCAAAGGACTAAATTTCATAGGTGTGCAAAGCATTACTCTGTTTAACAGGCAACTCCAAATGCAACTTTTTTCCCAGCAGAATCTTGGTAGAACAAAATGCTTTGAGCACATGGAGTCCCTCACTTCACAGAATATCTGAGGGAACTAATATTATTTCAGAAAGAACAACTGATCTCTGAGGGGCTGAGCAACATTTCCAAAATATCGTAAGTTTAAACTAAGCCATGTTTTCTTTGGAAAACAGGTAAAATCACCTGCCAATGGGATTGTTTCAGGCTAATCTCATGCACATACCCATAGCTGCTGTGAGCCTCCAACCCTTTCCCACCTTGTGATAAATGTGGGCAACCAAAATTCCTAAACAGCTAAAGGATAAAAGAAGTGTCACCGTCTCTACAAGAATCATGGGATGGGGGGTGAGAAGAGATCAATTTTTGTGGGTTCACTTGCCCTTCCTCAGACGAAAGGAGGCATGGAGCGAACAGTACACAGTCTAGGCTATCCAAACAGAACTCTACAGACAGCTGTCCTGTAAGTTTTACGTAGTGGTTTGGTTCAGTGGGCCAGGATACACAGCTATGTTTATGGGACCTTATAGAAGACATCCTTTTCCCTCACCAGCCCCTCTCAAGAGCAAAGACACATTCCTTTAACAGAAGCAGTCAGGGAAGCCACTCTGAGATGATCTTGACCATAAAATGAGACACGTGATTCTGTTGATTAGAGAAGGTCATTCCAGGAAGGAATCTAGAGAGTACAAAAGCACTAGGAGGAAGCATGCTTGATGGAGGAGAGGCAAGGCTGTCTGTGCTGGGATGGAGGGAGGAGGGAGTAAGGGAAGACTTGAGGCAGGAGAGGGCACTATCCTGGGAAGACTTGAGGCTATGTTGATGCAGTATGGAATTTAGATATTTTCTTCCCCTTCTCAGCCTCCTGTTTGTGTTTTCCTTCTCTCCTTTTCTTCTTGCTTTGCTTTCCATTATCCTGTCTTCTTTCCGTCGTGGATGTCTTCCTTCCTTCCTGTTGTCACAAGAAGGCTTTGTGCAACAGAGAACAGCAAGACCACCTAGAAGGAATGATAACTTGAGATATGTACATGTGTATTAATAGAGGAGTTGAGAAGGGTTATATTAAAAAAACGAATGAATGAATGAATGAATGAATGAATGAATGAAAACATAACCCTAACCCTAACCCTAACCCTGAATGCCACAAGTCCACCTGCCAGAAGCAATGAGAACAGTGTCACTTCACCTGGGAACTCTGTGCCCCCTCCATTGCCACAGTCCACATTCAGCAGTCTCTAATGCTGGTAGCAAAGGTAGCATCATGGACGGGGCCATCGCCTCTGGGGTCAGCAAGTTTGCAACTCAGTCGGTACATGACCGGAAGCAGAGACACCACAAGAAAGACCATAAATGAAATCATAGTGTGGGACACATTTCCAGCAAGAGCAGTGATAAACTGAACCTAGTTACTGAAGCCAAAATGGACCCAGCTAAAGCTCTGGGGACATCCCTGTGTCCGATGGAAGATGTCCCCTCGTTAGAGCCACTGATCTATAAAAAGATAGCTCATGGAAGACTGACGGTATTGGGTTTTCTTGAAGACTGTATAGTCACTGCTTGTCAGGATTTATTTGCACATGGGCAAGTCCTGGTAAAGTGGTAAGTTTTAACCCTTAATGCTGCACCAGATCGAGAACTGGACTAGGTGGTGATTTTTATTTCTTGTGGGAGGGGCAGGATGTATAATGAATATGAACGGTGCTTCTTAATGTAAATCTGAACGCATCTGAGCCATAATTTTGGATACTGCATGCCATGTAATTCTGAATCATTTGATAATTCACCTTAGAGCATTTACAAATATATAATCAGACTAATTGCCAGCCAAGTCAGTTATCCCTCTGGGTATATAGATTCCCAAAGTTAGCGTTCCTGTATCAGGCTATTTCAGTTTTAGGGAAATCATGACAGTGTGGAGAAATAATGACATTAAAATGCTAAAGTCAAAATGTATGCTTTAACTGGGATATTTTTTGTGTAACCACTCAACTAGATTGCTGTATACCTGGACAGTGTATGTCAGTACAGATGGGTATTAATTATAAATTTATAGCATGACTTTTTATCTTAAATTATAAAATACTTAGAAATTTATGAAATTTAACCTTGGAACAAAGCATTCATCAGGGTTGATTGATATTATTTTTACATTGTCTGGCAACCCACAGAAAGAGAAGACCCTTAATTTTTAAAACCCATTTTAATCATTTTATGACAATAAAAATTGTTTAATAAACATTTTTCAAAAAAAGAAAAAAAGAATAGTATTATGAATTGGTGCTTACCCATGGGACGGATCTCAAATTGGGCCAGTTATTAGTTGGCCATGCTCTCAGACTCTTATATTCCCCATCCCTGCATTTCTTGTAGACAGAGTAAATTTGGGGTCAAAAGTTTTGTGGGTGGGTTGGTGCCCCTATTGCTATATTGGGGTTCCTGCCTGGTTATAAGAGGTAACCTCTTTAGGTTCTATATCCCCGTGCTGTGACTTAAATAGATTCTTGGGCGCCTCCCTTCTGCCAGGTCTCTGTCATGTCCTGGAGATGCATCCCACCCCAGTCAGTGGCAGATTTTCTTTTATTCATTCTCATGGCCACCTGGCCATCTCTCCTGTCCCTCCCCATACGCTTCTTATAATAAGCTTTTAATTAGGTTACTCTTCATCAAGAAGCATATAGGTTTAAATTCAGCTATCCTGGGATGATATTCCCAGATGAAGATGGGAGCTGGGAGATTTTACTACTTCTTGAGTCAAATGTAACAGTGATAAATCACCTGTAACCATCAAATCAAATTATCATTGTGGTAATGGGATAAAGTGAAAGAGGGCACCCTAGCACCCTGTAAAATGTTCTCAAATATTTTCAAGGAAGGCATCCAACGTGTCTGTCTTTGGTTGGTTGGTATCGATTTTTATTGATTGTTAGTGTTGTATATGTGAGCACATGGTATATGGTAGCACAAGTGTCACCATAAGTATGTGCAGGTGACAGCACAACTTTGTGAAGTAGACTCTATCCTTCCACCTTTACATAGATTCCTAGATTGAACTCAGGTCACCAAGATATGCAGTAAGTCCCTTTACCTACTGAGCCATCTCTTACAGACCCTTGTCTTACAGACCCTTGTCTGCCTTTTGCATAACACATCAATGATGTTTATTTTAAAGTAAAAGCCATGAAAATATATGGTAAAGGATACCCTCTGTAATGTGAAATAAGAAAAGCACACAGAGACAGAGACAGAGAGAGAAAGAGAGAGAGAGAGAAGGGTATCACATGATCCCATTCATTTGTGGAATCTAAAATACTTGAACACATAAGACTAGAGAGTAGACTGGTACTTACAGACCTGGTGGAAGTAGTAAGCAGACCTGGACGAGATCAGTGAAAAAGTCTGAATGATATATAGGTGCAAGAAGCTGTTTGTGCCAGTGAGGACTACAGATGAAAGTAATGACCTCTATGTGTCATACAGAAAATATTTTGAATTTTTTTACCACAAAGAAAGTAATGACCTCTATGTGTCATACAGTTAGAAGAAAAGATTTTGAATTTTTTTACCACAAAGAAATAGGTTTCTGAAGTTACATATATTTAGCTTAGTCCGTACATTATTTAATGTATTCATCCATTGAATGATATCCCATTGATATGTACATAATAAAGCACCACTTTTTAAATAATTTGGAACAAGAAAACAGGTGTTTTAAATAAATAAGTAAAAATAAATTTCATGCCTCTCTCCATCTATTTTCCTTTTTCACTGAGCACTGTACTCTGTGAAAACAGTGTTTGAACACAATACTTTAAAAATATCTATGATCAGAGTAGACCATGTACGCTTGTTTGAACTCCAATCCTTTATTGATGAGATATGTGAAATCAATCTTGCCACATAATTTCTCATTTTTCTTCCACAAAACTATAAAGAGGAGTCTTTGATGACAATTCTAGCCTGGATCTTGGATATTTCTTAGTTCAAACTACTTATCTCCATTCAATTATATTTCAGAGCTAAAACCTTGTACTTAGAATTTTAAACATAAAACACTAAAACTTAGAAGGTTTTTGTGATGACTTCGGGCCTAAATTTATCTTGAATTGATACAAGCCTATTCATACTGTCAGATTTTTCACTCTTCTTTGTAGAATGCGGAACTATGGGAGTGTTTGATTTTAAGGCACTCTAGGTCCTACAATACCTATCACATTAGATATGCTTGATTCATAGCATTCTCATAGAATCTGAGAAAGAATCTGAATTCACAAACAAACAGAATTGCTCTCAGGGTGTCAATCAAGAAACTATGGTATGGAGAATCACCTCAACCATGCCCACACCAGTCCTGTCAGATATTTCATCATGTATATTTTCAGATATGACAACAAAGTCATGAAGAAGGTAACTACCTTGCTCAGAGCAACACAGTCATCAATGAACCCCATTTTCCTAATAGAGTCAAGCCTCTCCTGTACACAGTATGACTTTCCAAACACTGCTAGTTCATAAGCATTCATGCATCATGTTTAAACACTCTATGATTTCTCTATCCATAAATAAGTAATAATAACAACCTAAAACTTAATAGTAACACTCAATGACTGTTGCAAAAGAGATTCCACTTTGAATACTTCATGGCTTTGATATATTTTATTAGCCATGCCTGGGACTGCAGGAGGGAAGGCAGCTAGTTGAAAGAGGATCCTGCATGGGCTGGTTACTCCTTTTAATCTGGGGCATTCCCACTCTTCTGTGTAAGTTAGAAACCAATATAAAAATGGTGCTATGCCCAGAGGCATGGTACAAATTACCTAAAAGCACATTACAGTGATCCATTTAAAATTTAAATGAAACAACATATAATCTCCGATCAAAGCAGTTTAATATCAGGAGCTGTGAAGCTTGAAGTTCGTGTATAATGAAGGCATTGAGGGTCCTTTTACCAGCAGCTGCTTTTGCAGGTACCCTGTGATAAACTAGGAAAAAAAGAAGGCATACAAAACAGCCTGCCTGACTGGATAACAGCTGGACAAGCCACCCGAGGAGTAGAAAGGCAGTAAACTAAATAAGCTTGGTTTATTTTTACACCTCCCTAGGGCTCTGTATATTTTAGGGTTTAAATATACTTTACCATGCAGGTGCATTCAGTTTCCACCTTTGAGGCTAATCTTTGAATCCACTATGGTCTTTCTTTCATTCTTATTTCCACACTGCATTCACCTTCAGTGTGGTCAGAATTATCCTCCTGACCCTGAGATTATTCTCTTCAAGGAAAACCAAGGCTAAGGTTTTCTTCCCCTCAGACCTAAGTCAGGCTACTGCACAAGAATAAAAAAAGACTGAATGGCTTTTACTGTCAAAGCTAGAGCCCCATGAACCTCTGGAAAAAGTCCTCCTTTCAGATAACCCATCCCAATAATAGACAACTGCAGTCATTGTAGTTTGTCAGCTTAACAGATTGGCTAGTTGCATGAAGGACTGCTGACTCTGGGATTCTAGTTTCTCATTATGGGTATTGGGCACAAGGAATCAAGATAGAAAAATAATAGCAAACTAAGTCAAAACTTGATATGAGTTGGTTTAAAATATGTAAATCTAAAGTGATTAAAAGTACAATGATATTTAATGTGTTTTGAAGAAATTCCAAACAAATAAATTCTCCAGATTTCAACAAATAGCCTAAAAAATAATTGATGCACAGCACATAAGTTAAGAATGTTCTTGAAAGTTCAGTGATATTCACTTTAAATGCCATAAATGCAAATAAATATAACGTAAGGAAATACTTGTGATTCTAGTTATTTCTTGTTATTACAAGTTAGATCTTATCTACATTTTACGTATTAAAGGTCATTATTACACATCTGTGCTTACCAAGGTCAATGAAAAGCTAAGCAAGCAATATTGTAAAAATGCACATTTGGATTCTGTGCATAATGCTCTTAACTAGTCCAACAGTTTAATTCTTTGAATCCCCAGAACACTCTTGGGAGCATGGCAAATAATACATAATAGCTTCTACTCCAAAATCAAATCCTATCACTGCAAGATTTTCTATGTCTCCCCCCAGAATCTATAATCAACCCTTTCTGGAAAAGCCTCAAGATGGAGAAGCATGGTGGAGGATGCATGGAGACATCCAGGATCACAGACTGTGAGTTTAATAAAGTCATCATTGCGCTAGAGTCTTTCATTCATTCCAACAAATTAGGTTGTCCAACAAATCTGCCATCTTTATTCTCTGGCCCTTAGGTCCCATCACAATAGCATTCAAACATGACATCATACAAATTTAAACTAGAAAAAATTTGTGTACAGATAAGTATATACACACCCTTTGCTATGCACCAGATTCTACCTAAACTTAATAATTATTAATAAAATTATTAATAAACTTATTAAAATAATAAATTCTCAATAACAAATCACTTAGTGTTTCAAAACTGGGCCTTTACAGGCAATGGTTCGCTAGTTGTTGATACCATACCACTAATGGTTGATGCTCTTGGCTGTGAAATTCCTGCAAAGTTTGTCTTTTGGCTGCTTCATCTCTTCTCTCTTGACAATAAACTCCTCTGGGTGGTACTATTTCATCAACATAATCAACTGTCAAACAACATGATATTGAACTTAATATATTGATCTTATCCTTGAAGATCCTTATAAAGTCAATTATTATCACATCTGTCACAGATGAAGTGTGGCAGGATTTTTCCTGTCCAATTACATTAAAATATTAGTGCAGCAAGAGGCCTGTGATTGAACAGGAAAATGGAAGGTGGAGCTAAGAGTTGCAGAGAGAGAGAGAGAGAGAGAGAGAGAGAGAGAGAGAGAAACCAAGATGGAGGCAGATGGACAGGAAGAAGATGTTCAACATGCGTAATTATCAGGGAAATGCAAATCAAAACAACCCTGAGATTCTACTTCACACCAGTCAGAAAGGCTAAAATCAAAAACTCAGGTGACAGCAGGTGCTGGCAAGGATGTGGAGGAAGAGGAACACTCCTCCATTGCTGGTGGGATTGCAAGCTGGTACAACCACTCTGGAAGTCAGTTTGGTGGCTTCTCAGAAAATTGGACAGAGTACTACCTGAGGACCCAGCTATACCACTCCTGGACATATACCCAGAAGATGCTCCAACATTTAATAAGGACACATGCTCCACTATGTTCATAGCAGCCTTATTTATAATAGCCAGAAACTGAAAAGAGCCCAGATGTCCTTCAACAGAGGAATGGATACAGAAAATGTAGTATATTTATACAATGGTATATTTACTCAGCTTAAAAACAATGCATTCATGAAATTCTTAGGCAAATGGACAGAACTAGAAAATATCATCCTGACTGAGCTAACCCAATCACAAAATGTGTCCCTTCCCCCCATAGCATTTAGCTGTGACCTTCCTGGCTGGCAACCCCCACCCTTCCTCAGGCGTTATCTCCTGCCTATTCAAGATAACAATACAGCTGATTTCACCTCAGCGCAGCTCCACCCGGAGACCAACAGAAAACTGCGTGACTAAGCAGACAACCCGCTGAGAAGAAGATCCATGAACTCTCGGCCATTTGGGGGGCAGGGTGGTTTTTCCTAAGATTATAAATATTGGCTTAATGATAGAAAAGTCGGTCTCTATGGGCAACTGTCCTCTTGACTCATTTCTCTTTCGCCCCCTTCCCGTTAACCTCAGAATTCTCTTCCAGGTAACCCGGTTCGTATGTGGCCACTGGCGGTCTACAAAAATGTACTCACACAAGGTACTCACTCATTGATAATTAGCCCAAAACCTCTGAATACTCAAGATACAATTCACAGACCATATGAAGCTCAAGAAGAAGGAAGACTGTGGGTGCTTCAGTTTTTCTGAGAAAGTGAACAAAATACTCACAGGAGGAAATATGGAGATAAAGTGTAGAGCAGAGACTGAAAGAAAAACCACCCAGAGACTGTCCCACCTGGGAAATTCATCCCATATACAGTCACCAAACCCCAACACTATTGTGGATGCCAAGAAATGCTTGCTGAAAGGAGCCTGATATAGCTGTCTCCTGAGAGGCCCTGCCAGAGCCTTACAAATATAGAAGTGGATGCTCACAGCCAACCATTGCACTGAGTCTGGGGTCCCCACTGGAGTAGTTAGAGAAAGGACTGAAGGAGCTGAAGGGGTTTACAACCTCATAGGAAGAATAACAATATCAACCAACCAGAACCCCAAGAGCTCCCAGGGACTAACCCATCAACCAATGAGTACACATGGCTCCAGTTGCATATATAGCAGAGGACTGCCTTGTCAGACATCAATGGGAGGAGAGGTCCTTGGTCCTATGAAGGCTTGAAAGATGCCCCAGTGTAGGGGAGTAGAGGGCAGGGATGTGAGAGTAGGATGGTTGGGGGAACACCTTCATTAAAGCAGGAGGAGAGAGGATAGGATAGAGGGTTTCCAGGAGCAGAGAAACTGGGAAGGGGGGTAGCATTTGAAATGTAATAAAGAAAATATCCAATTAAAAAAAAAGATCCTGATCACACATGGTTTTAAATAGCCATAGGTAGTTAAAAATATCATATAAGGGTAGAATAATTGGGATAATTTCTCTGATCTGAGTGGGCTGTGTATCATTATCAATTGACTCTGAAATTATGGTATGGGTATCTTGTGAATTGAGAATTTATTGATATAGAAATCTGGCTTGTTAATCTAGAATTATAAACTTCTAGAGTTTTGTTTTACTGGGTTACTGGAAGGTGGGACCACTGACCACAGGAGGATTATGGCAGAGAAGGAACTAGCAGCTCCAGAAACAAGTGAACTGGAGCTGGGAACACAGTGATGGGACCTGGGCATGGCTAGTTGAGACAGAGCCAGGAGGACTGCACCAGGGCAGAGTGTTGCCAGCAGTAGTGTGGAAACTTGGTGGTTCATTTTTTTAACATTTCCTGCAACAATGAATTCTCCTACTCATTATATCTTTAGCCTTAAGGTTGCCAGCAGGGGGTGGGAGGAGAGGTTGGGAATCTTTGGGGAAGGGGGCTTTTTGGAGAGGGGAAATTGGGAAAGGTTTTACCATCGGCAATGTAAATGAAGAAGATACTCAATATAAAAAATAGTAAATAAAAAAAAAAAGCATAGGTTGCCTAGCCAGATGTCTTTGTTAGGGTTTCCTACTACTGTGAAGAGACACTATGACCAAAGCAAGTCTTATAAATGTGAACATCTCACTGGGGCTGGCTCACAGTTTCTGAGATTTCATCCATTATCATCATGGTAGGAATCATGGTAGTATGCAGACAGACATGGTACTGGAGAAACCAACAATTCTATATCTTTATTTGAAGGTAGCCAGGAAGAAACTCATTGACAAAGAGAAATATTAGACATAGAGACTGGATGGAAGGAGGGGAATGATTGGGGGGATCGATGGGAGAAAGTGGGATGGAAACAGAATAGATGAGGTGGGGGAGTATGGGAGGAGACAGTGTTGAGAGAGACAATTGGGTTAGGGGAGGAGCATCTCTGGGATGAGCTAGAAACCTAGGACATGGAAACTTTCAGTAATCTATGAGGATGACTGTAGCTAAGACTCCTAGCAATCAGGAATGTGGAGCCTGAACCAGAGAGCTCCTATAACCTGGTAAAACTTCCAACCAAGTACTGGGGCACCAATTCAGCCACAAAACCTTAGACCTCCAATTTGTCCTGCCTACCTGATGTGCAGGGGTGGGGTGGAGTAGAATTTGGGGAAAGGGCCAACCAGTGACTGACCCAGTTTGAACCCCATACCATAAGATAGAGCCCTGACACTATGGACGGTATTCTGCTATACTTGCAGATAGGAGAGTAGCATAAATATCATCAGAGGGACTTCACCCAGCAAATGTTGGAAGCTGATGCAGAGACCCATAGCCAAACCATGAGTAGAGCTTGTGGAGTAGAGCTGTAAGAAGAGGAGGAAGGAATGATGGATCCAAAGGGGTCAAGGACACCACTAGAAAACATAGAGTCAACTAACCTGGGCCCATGGGGCCTCACTGAGACTAAACTGCCAATGAGGGAGCATGAATGGAATTGACCTAGGCCCTCTACACATATGTAGCAGTATTATAACTGTCTCCATGTGGGACTCCTAAAGCAGGAGCAGGGGTTGTCTCTGACTACATTGCCTGCCTTTAAATACCTTTCCCCTAACTGGGCTGCCTTGTCTAGACTCAGAAGAGGATGTACCTCGTCTTGCTGTGCCTTGATATGCTGGAGCTGGTTGATGTTCATGAGAAGCCCCCCCTTTTCTTGGAAGAAGGGGAGAAGGGGTGAATGGGCAGAAGGGGAGGGAAGATGGAGGGACTGGAAGGAGAGGAGGAAGGGGAAGCTGCAATCAGGATGTAAAGTAAATAAATAAGTTAGTCAATAAGAAAAAGGGAGAGAATAACTTTTCAAAATCTCCCTGCAAACATGAAACAGCATCTGTTTACTACATTTAGTCAAATGCATGCTGAAGGAATACTTTTCACATACCAAATAATACAACAGAACATATAGAGCATTGCCAGAGTCTACAAATTAACACAAGGAAATATCAAAGCAATGAGATATTGGTGTGACTATGTCATACATCACTTAGTCTGCCATTTTCTTTTTCAAATATCAATTTGTCAGCAGTCCACTGTGACTTTGAACAGAACCTCCTTAATTCCTGGCCAGCAGTTAAAAATTCAAAGAAGAAAAAAATATCAAAGAATGCTTTACACTGATCAAAATTAAAGAAGACATGTCAACAATTTGGAGGGTATAGAAAATACTGGGAGCCAAAGAGTGCTTCAAATTTAAATGAAGAAAAGTGCTTTGGTAGGTTATAAAATACAAAGAATTTTTGGAACAGCATAATGGTATTTTTATTACTTCCTTATTATAGTTGTTAAAATATGACATGTTATGTAAGCTTATATAACTTAATAAATCTAAAATATATTATTTAAAAAAAATAAGAATCAACATGCAAAATGCCAGGAATGTGTCATAGTTTAAAAAGCAGCAGCATTTCTTCCTTCTTAAAATCACAATAAGTCTTGAAATCAATAATATCTCAGAGTAAACAAGAAAATCACTCAAAAGCAGCAGTGTTCAGCCTGACAAGTCAATATCAAAGTAAAGACATGCTAAAATGAAAACAGGATGCATCTCATTTCCCAACAAGCTTTTGAGGAACTGTGATGAGCTGATTTCAAAGGAAAAGTTTTCTGAAAGACCTTTCCTATGTCAATGAGTTTCAGCATATTCATTACCTTCCCTGGCACCAGATTCAGAGTATCAGTTCCTATGTTGAAGTCCTTGATCTACTTGGAGTTTAGTTTTATATATGGATCTGGTTTCATTCTTTGACATGCAGCTATCCAGTTAACCAGCTATCCAGTTAGCCTGCAGCACTTGTTGAAGAGGCTCTCTGTTCTCCAATGTGTATTTGGGGATTTTTATTCTGTCCAAATTGTCAGTAGGTACATGGACTTCAGCTCTGATCCATTAATCAATGTGGCTGTATTATTTTAATTACAATGAAGCTCAGAATTATAGCTTAAATACAAAACTGATAATACTTCTGTCCACTTGTTACTCAGAATTGTCTTTGCTATCTGGGTTTTTGTGTTTCCATATAAAATTTAAGATTTTTTTCAATTTCTATAAAGAGTTATGTTGGAATTTTTAGATTGTGTTGAATCTGTAAACTGCTTTGACCAGATGGCCATTTCACAATATTAATTCTATAAGTCAGTGCTATGAGAGGGCCTTCAATCTCTGGTATCTTTTTCTATAGCTTTCTCCACTGTCTTTTACTTCCTTAGTTTGAGTTATTCCAAAGTATTGTTGAGGCTGTTGTGAATGGTTTGTTTCCCTGATTTCTTCTCCACTATGTCTGCCATTTGTATATAATATAGGAAGACTACTGATTTTTCTGTTAATTTTGTATTCTCCTATAGTCCCCTCAAATTTTAGTCTATTGCCAGTGCTACTGATTATCCTCCAAAACTTGATGATATAAAACTCTGCTGCTAATGATACAACAGGATTATATCATAGAACATGGAGAAATTTAGCTGGTACTCAATTTCAAGCTTTATCCATAAGGGCATTTGTAGCATTTACAGGTACTGTACAAACTTCTAGAGGAGAAACATAACCATCCTTGTCACCCAACTATGAATTCCATGAGTTGTAATAATGACCTGCCTGGTAAGACATGTGCACTGGTGCAGTAGTCACACAAATGTTCTGGACACAATCAACTATCTTCTTATGGATGACCTACTCCATAAAATGGAATCCATGCATGGTACTGTCAATGAGGACACAAACTTATACTTAGATAAGTCATGGGCCCAAAGGGAAAGCCTACTATTAATATTCTGCTAAATGAATTCAGCAATGAAACAACTCCTAATGTCATAGCACTATACCTGTAAGTCAATGCATAACTCAGCCTTCATCAGAAAGCTACTTCTTGCAGTATTTGGTAATTAACAGAGACCCACAACTGCTCAACACACAGAAAATAAGAGACTTTTGAACACTTAGCCATAAGTGGAATGTCTCTATGATCTCCATCCCTTCAAGGCTCATGGATCTATGCTGAAAAGGGAATAGGAAGAACGTGGATGTCAGAAATTGTGAATGACTTAAAGGATACAGTGTTCTCAAGGCAAAATAGAAGATTAAAGTAAGAACTCACAGAGACTGTTATAATATGCACAAGACTCATAAAAGGTTAAGCTAGACAATATCCCATCATGGAGGAAGGTAAGACATGAAGTCCCACCCTTAGCCAAAGAGCTATTGATATTTGATTTCCACTTGGAAAGTAAGACTTTTGTCAATGGAATAGCACTTAGTATATCAACCATACTCCAGGGTAGGATCCACACCAGAAATATTTGGCTAACACGAACAGGACTCCATGGTTTGGGAGACTTTTAAGAGAAAGAAAGAGATATAACATGATGTTGGATGAGTAGGGAGATAAGTAATCATCTAAGGAGAGTTGAAAGATGGAAATTAAAATGATCAAAATACATTATATGTAGTTCTTAAAAGAAACAAATTAAGAATAGGTGCATACATGTACACATACATTTTGTTAGTTTTCAAGAGCAAGTGCATCCAGTCAAATAGCTAGAATGCTGCTGTCACTCTTTGCTTGACTTGTTTTTTTTTTCTGATTGTACTAAAACACAGATTTTTTGAAACACAAGAACTCAGAGAAGTGGCACTACACCAGTCATGTAGCCTCTGAGAGTCTTCATTGTACCCTTGTGAGAGAACCAAATGAAACAGGCAAATAATTTCTGAAATTACTTTAAAACAAGTTTGGGTCTCAGAGATACTTAAATAAAACTTTATGATCCTCCCTGAATATCCCAGAAGTCACTATGAGAACACACTATGAAGCCATGCTATTTGAAGGGCAAGTAAACTGTAGCATTTGTGGCTCAAGTCTCATTCATTATTAATTGAGAATGCACATAACTTCCAAAACTCTCATCCTGCTCTGTGTGTCAATCAGGTATTGTCTCAGTTACTATTCTCTTGCTGTGAAATTACACTATGACCAAAGCAACTTATAAAAGAAAGCATTTAACTGGGGCTTGCCTATGTTTTCAGAGGGTGAGTTCATGATCACAGTGGAGAGCATGAGAGCAAGGATGCAGGCCTGGCAACTAGAGACAAAGCCAAGAGCTTGCATCATAGCCACAAACTGGAGATGCAAAGAGGAGGCAGGGAGAGTGATCAGTAGATGGGCTTTTGAAAACCCAAAGCCCACTTTAAGTGACACACCTCCTCCAATTTGACAACACCTCCTAACCCTTCCCAGAATAGTTCTATCAATCAGGGACCAAGCATTTAAATATATGAACCTATGGGGGAATTCTCGTTCAAACCACCATAGATTTGGTCATTCAGCATGTCATAAATGCTTAGTATAAAATCTAGAATTGACATACAAAAAGAAAAAGTTCCCAGGAGTTCCCAGGGAATATTTCTAATACAGTGACAACAGATGGGATTAGAGCAAACTGAATTTTTTAGTTTTATATATATAGTGAGATTGTCCCTAGGAAGTCTGAGATATCAGATCCCTGGATCTGGAGTTACAGGTAGTTGTGAGCCTCCCAATGTGGTTCTGGAAACTAAATTTATGCTCTCTACAAAGACATTATAAACTCTTAACTGCTGAGACATCTCTCTAGCCCTTAAGCCTATTTCTTAGACAAACCCTTTCTATAGTGTTTAAATTATTCACACTAAAACCAAAGCACTATTCCTTTCAGTTCCATACAACTAGTGCTCCTTTTGGGTTTTGTCCTCATGGTCTACAGAATGTCTTATCTATTTAATAGTGTTCATCATTACTTTCAGAAAACTATTAGTCTTTCAGCCTATGGTGGAAGGAAGCTCAAATTTCATTTAATAGAGTAGGGTCCTCAACTGTATCTCTTACAAAAGTTTAGTTTCTACAGTATGCTCTAAAAACTCCACCACACCACTTATACTGGTACCTTATTCATTTGTTCAAAAGCTCAACCACCATTTTTTCTCAATTCAATATTCACTAGCTATGTCTCTACAGCTCTGATAAAAATAATATGTTCCGGATTAGTTCAAAAAGATAAGGGGGATGACTTTAGCCAAAATACGAAACAACGGGGAGAGAGAAACCATAGAGATAAAGCAGATAAAGCATGGCCCCAGTTGAGGGATGGGGCCACTCACCCATCTCAAAATTGTTAACCCAGAAATGTTCCAGTCCAAAGGAAAGACCAAAAAATGGGACAGAGACTGAAGGAAAGGCCATCCAGAGACCACCCACCACCAGAAATGGCCCTAGGGATCCATCCCATCTACAGACATCAAAAAAGACACACTATTGCTGATGCCAAGAAGCACTTGCTGACAGGAGCCTGGTAAAGCTGTTCCCTAGAGGTTCTACAAGCACCTGACCAATACAGATAGTCACACCCAACCATCAAACTGAGCCTGGGGACCCCAATGGAAGAGCCAGGGGAAGGACTGAAGGAGCTGAAGGAGATTACAACCCTATAGGAAGAACAATATCAACTAACCAGACCGTCCAGAGTTCCCATAGACTAAAGCACCAACCAAAGAGTATACATGGAGGAGGAATCCATGGCTCCAGATATATATGAGCAAAGGAAGGCCTTATCTGACATCAATGAGTGGGGGCCTTGGTTCTGTGGAGACTTGATGCCCCAGCATTGGAAGCTGCTAGCGCAGTGAGGTGGGAGTGGGTGAGTGAGTGGATGAGTACTTTATAGAGGCACAGGGGAGGGAAGAGATGGAGAATGGGATGGGGCGAAGGTTGTGGAGGGGTAACCAGAAACAGGGATATCATTTGACATGTAAAGGAATAAAATTATTTAAAACAAAGAAGACAGAAAGGGCTCCTAATTATATACATTTCCAACTCTAGTATACTAGTCTTTGTCACACAGAAAGAAAAAATTTCTGGGTTCTCCCAACACTATTCAAAGAAGTAATAAATGAGGCAAAACTCCTTAGAAACTAGAATAGATGTATAGGTGTCTACTGTCTTTGCCAGGGCCTGGCCTAGAGCAACTAACTGAGTAAGGAAACACCTAAAGGAAACCAAGTTGGTGGTATGCTGGAGTCTCCTCTCCTCAGCTTCTAAGAGAAGATTGTGTGCATGTATTCCAGTATTCCAGACCTGGGTTGATCCAGCCTCACTGGCACTTTGAAATCATTCATGAGAGAAGTAAAAGAATAGACACTGTAAATCTTAGCAAACACTAAACACCAGGCCCTTATGTTTTATTGGAGACCCAGCAGTGGAACATTTTCTAGCACACCACACATATGGATTTCTAACAAAATGAGGCACTGCTGGCCTGAACAGCTACCTTCTGATTATGAGAGCATCTTCTTTAGGCCTGTGTACCATTTACCCAAACAAACAGCAACCTCAAGAACTCAAGAACTTTAGAATGGTCAGATCACAAAACCTTCAGCAACAGGACTTCTAGCTCCCTATTCATATGCCTTTCCCAGTGGTTACATACACAGAGATGTATTGGTATTTCCTTCCTAAATAGCATTACTACTCCTCTCAGGAACTCATCTCATTAATGAAACTTTAAAGAAAACATCATCTTCTGTATTATTTTTCATCCTAGTGAGTAAGCATTGTTATACTCATCTTAATGAGTAAAAGAAATATTTTCCCCCTACCCCTCTCACTCACCTCCAAAATATTTGTCTTATTTATCCCAGTACAGAAAGAACATCTAATAAGTTCCCAGTTTCCTAAGGAGAAGAAGCCTCACTACTGTGCTTAAACAGAGCAAAGACCTCACAGCTACCAACCATAAAGAGTTTCACATTTTTACTATCAGTGGATCCCTAGAACTGTTGTGAAATTTCTAATTAATTCAAAAGGTTTTACACTGCTTCCTTTTGCAAGTTCTCCCGGTATGTAGGATACATTAAGTGTTGCAAAGAAAGCATTAGTAGACAAGGTCCTGAAATACACAAAAAGTCACTGGCCAGGGTCAAGAGGATCCTGATGGCAGGGTGCAGCAGGACGAAGACTTAGAAATGAATCACAAGTTTATTCACAAGGATTCCCTCTTCTGCCAAAGAAACAGTTGGGGACCTAAAGATGGACAGCTCTGCTGCTCTCTTTCATTCACTCATGTCTATGTACAAAAGGAAGGCAAGGGGTCTGCAGTTTGGCCTTTCATTAAATCATGAATGGTGGTGTAATCAGAAATGACTAGGCTCATTTGATCTTGTTGTCAATTACACAGACAGTGAAAAGCGACTGTCAAAAAGAAGTAGCCCAATTCTGAGAATCTTTCTACTGACCTGAATCACTGGTACAGTCTTTGTCTCCCTCTGTAGGCCATATTGTTCATACTCAGGTGCTAAAAAAAACATCACAGAGCCTGGGCTACCAACAGAACATGCAGGTATTGTACCTATACCCCGTACATGTTTGCAGCAAATGTGCAGCTTGGTCTTCATGTGGGTCCCCTAACAAGTGGAGTGGAGGCTGTCTTACTGTTCCCTGCCATTGTATCCCCTTCTCCCTACCTGGACTGCCTGGTTGGGCCTCGGTGGGAGAAGACATCCCTAGTCATGCTCGGACTAATGTCCCAGGTTGGGATGGTAGTCAAAGTGGGGGCCCGTTCTCTGTGGAGAAGGGAAGGGAGCAATGGGAAGAGGGATTTGCAAGTAGAGGACTAAGAAGAGAGAAGGGAGGTGAGCTGTGATGGGGATGTAAAGTGAATAAAAAAATAATTTGTTGTAAAAAGTCACAAGTAATGTTATACAGACTGAGCAGGTTGTTTTATACCTTTAGGAATACACAAAAATGCATAGATAAATATATAGGTAGATAGATAGATAGATAGATAGATAGATAGATAGATAGATAGATAGACAGATAGACAGATGACAGATAATTTAATTTTTTGAAAGATTCCATGAATTTCAAGGAGAACAAAGAAAAATATGTGAAGGAGTGGTAGGAGGGAAACCAAAGGGAAAGGAGAAATGATGTGATTATATTATAATCTCAAAAAAATAAGCAATATAATTTTTTAAACTTTTATAAAACACAGGTACATGGACAGGATAAGAAGAACTGTCTGCCCCTCAAGATCACAATTCCCTATAAAACTAGAACTTGGCCAATGGATGTCTACAGT
Source organism: Apodemus sylvaticus (assembly GCF_947179515.1). NCBI lineage: Eukaryota > Metazoa > Chordata > Mammalia > Rodentia > Muridae > Apodemus > Apodemus sylvaticus. The sequence goes on from NC_067488.1 coordinate 25,980,213, forward strand.
CCCTTTCATTGAATGCTGAAGCTCTTTTTAAAAGCTTTTTTGATAATTTACAGAAAAGATTTTCATGATTAAATAGAATAGTTGGTTTTTTTCACTCAGGAGAAAAGAACATATTCATAATAGAAGACAAATCTAAGTGAGCTGGTAGATATAACTGATGAGAGAGAAAAAGAAGGGGGCAGTTGGGGTAACGTGCCTCAACAAAATCCCCACCTTCCTAATTCCATTCAAACTGATTGATCCTATCAGCATAGGAGTTGATTTTATTTTCTCCCATCCTTAAATTCATAAAATATGATTCATCTGCCTTACTTATCATAGCTAAAGTTTCTTTACATTATGGAATCTGACATCTGTAAACAGAATCCCAGTTAATTGTCCTCTAACGATGGATTTCACACCTCCTGCTGCTGCCTCATGGAGGGAAGTGTGCATCTAAAATGTTCAGTGCTGAGTCTGAGAAATGTCTTCACCAAATACAAATTCCAGGGATTGAACAATGATCAGAAAAAAAAAAAAAAAAAAAAAAAAAAAACCACAAGAAACTGAACCACCAAGAGATTTCTTTTCTAAACGTGCAAACCAAATCACCTGATTTTAAACAATTAGAGGAATAATAGATAAATTCTACTCAAACACTTTCCTTCACACCATTCTTGCTGTCAGGTCAACAATCTTGTTACAGATGATATTTCCAAGGATACAAGTGACTCTCTTCTAGCAAATAATTGTCAAGCCTTGGGGGAGAGGAGGCACAGATAGCATCTCAGAGGTGGATAGCATACCTATACATAGTCAATGCTGTGGGGGAATGAGTGTGTGTGTGTGTGTGTGTGTGTGTGTGTGTGTGTGTGTGTGTGTGTGTGTCTGTCCATCTGTCCATCCGTCTGTCTGTCTGTTTTTCCAGTAGAGATTTCTCTTTCACTAAGGGACACTCGGAAATGCTTTCGTGTTGACTAAAATTTTAGAAAAATAGCATATAGTTAACAAGGATGCACTGGTCCAGTTTTAATAGAAAAGAGGGAAAGGCAATGTTAGAATTCAAGATGCCAAGCAGAAGTGGATCTAAATGCTAGTTCTTTCTCTTGATAGTTGTATAATTTGACCAAAGTATATAGGGTTTGTTTGTTTTTTTGTCTTTATATTCCATTTAAAAATGAAAAAATAATGACTACCCACTGTGTTTTATATTAAAGAGATAAATCATGTGAAAGATTAACACTAGACCTAAGAAGTTTTTAAAACTGATACATATTGCTATATGCCATGTACTCAAAATCCAAAAATATGAGTGCAAGAAGTTATACCTCTTAAAGACTGAATAACATAATAAAAGACTACTTTATATGCTGGGAGCCAGCCTGGCAGGAGGGTGTTCTTCTTTCTTGTTGGTTCTTCTTGAAGCAGCCAAGGGGGATGGGGGTGGGGTGGGGGTGGGAAGAGCATCAGCAGGGGTAAGACTTGCTCTTACAAAATTTGGGATAAGACTTTGTCTTAGGAGATTCAGGGGCAAGATTTTGTCTTACAAGATTCTTGGGTAAGACTTTGTCTTACGAGATATTTAGGGTTGCTGTATAATAAAAAAGTTTACTTCTCTAAATCTAAATTACTATGCTATTGTAGCTGGCCGGCCTTCTGTGTTCCTCTGAAGCCAGAGACTGCAGTCTCAGGCACTTAGCACCTCATCCTAAAACAGCAGGAGATTAAGTAAAGGGCTAATTGCTAGAGCCTTTTCCCTATTGTCCAGATGCCTCTTGCTTGTTGGACTAGGGGGAAGTTTGGAGCAATAAACTTCTATTGAACCAGGAAAAGAGAATAACACTCCCAGAAAGAAAAACTTTTACATAAGTGAATATGCATAATCTCACATAAGTTCTGACACAGATTCATGCATGCAGAGTTCTCATTTATACATTTCCACACAAATTCAGTTGGGCCCAGCTTGCATGCATTCTCACAATTACATACTTACACACGCACATACACACACACACACATGTGCATACATTCTCACAATTGCATACATGTACACACATCCATGCTTACATATATGCATATGGAGCAAAAGACCAAGCACCAGTGCAGAAAGAACTCACTCATTCTGGATGAAAAATGAGCTCCAATTGAATAAAGAAAGAAAAAGTTTCCACCCTTTTAATGCTAAATGAAGTAAATCCATGTTTGTAAGAAAAAAGCTTTGTTCCTTTTAATAAGACTAAGCCTGCCTGGACCTTACCATGGGACCTGTTTTGACCCATGGTAAGGAAAAACCTGCCTGTTCCTTCTGCTCTCTGCAACGTCTTCTTTTTTCCTCTTTCCTTCTGCATTTTACACATTGATCTCTTAGGTTTTTTTTAATGTTACCTATAGTCTCTAAGTTACTCCTCTCTGCATTCTCCTTCTAATCTTGTTCTCTTCTGGCTAAAACCTTCTCAGTTCAGTTCCTCTCTTATCTCAGTTCTTCTCACCTCTGTTCCTCTCACCTAAGTTTCCCTGTTCTGACTCTTCTCTTTGTCCTCAGTCCTTAAACATCTTTCAGAATACAAGTTCAGACAAAAAGTCAAATCATAAATTAAAATAGAAGTTTACAACAAAGAATGTTTACATGCATATCCATTAGGAGTAATTATCTAGCTTTAAACATCTATCACCTGTCATAGCTCTAGAGGTTCACCTAATGTTTAAAACCATAACTAAGTTATAACTGAGGTTTTGTATAGATAAATCCAGTCAATATTTAATCTTCTGCCCTAGCACCTATAATAAATAGTTCCCTTTTTATGACCTTTGGTTAATTGTTTTATAACCTCTTGGAATGTGCTCTGAGTAGGAGAAAGTCTGGTTACTTCTAAGAACAATTAAGTTGTGACACTTGGGAGACTGGCAGAGTTCTCATTGCAGTTTTGACTATCAGAAATGAACCTAATAGCAGTCCTGTTATAAAAGAGTTTAATAATCAAATATACAATTTTAGGAATTCTTATAGGATCCTCATTAAAACTTAAGTCATCTATTTGTCTACATAGCATCACTATGAGACAGTACATCTTTGTGGATCTACAGAGATCTGTTCCAAAGGAGTGTGCTATTACTTATTGATTATTACATACGTTTAACAATAATAGGAAAAGCGTGGTGGCAGAAATCTTTCCTAAAATTAGTCCCTCACAGCTTTGCTTCACAAGGGCTCACCTGTCACAGATTATATAATAATCCAAAGCAGGCCCTTTGAAGATGATCATCTGCTAGTATATTAGCCTGTCCCATTATGGCTCCTGACATTTACATATAAAGTCAAGAAGGAAGTATGAGTCAAAGAATAGAGTGAAGGAGTTTTTAATAACTTGGGTCTGGATAGCCTCTGGCATGCCACCCCATTTATGACAGTATCCTTCAACATTCAGATCTACACCATAAGACCCCCTTATTCTGACATTAATTTAGTTGATTCAATCAATAGAAGTGTTTCACTGAAGCTATGAAAATAAATTCCAATCTCTGGTTACTTTAAAAGAAAGTAGAAAAATTCAAGAGCATATTGGCAAGTACTAGCCTTTAAGTATAGCCCTTAAAATTCTCCATACCAATGTCCTGGCGTACCTCTCCTTACTACTGATCTCTAATTTTAGCGTTAACAGAGGCTCCTCTGAAACCCTCCTGGTGGTCCTATGAAATATCACACTTACTGGTGCATGTGATTGCCAGACAGCTTCATCTATAGGTGTGCTGAATCCTCTCTATACTGTGCTTTGCTTGAAAAGAAGGTTGGGTTTATAGCCTCCATTTTCACTATACCACTTCTTTATAACATGCAATCATTTGTTTAAAAATATTTGCCTACTAGGTGCCAAACACAAGTCTAGCCACTGGGAACACTTGGTGAATAAAATCGGAAGCACCTCTTCTCAAGAGTTTACATTTTGCAAAGAGATTGGACAATAAACTGCTAAATAAAGTATACTTACAACAGATATCAATGGGTACTGTGTAGTAAGTGAGGTGTTGGGACGGTGAGATGCCAATGGCCCTTCACAGTCTGTTGTGTGAACTACTTACTACACTTTTAGTTATTTTAGCTGCTACATTCATGTGTGACATCTGGCTTCAGACCACATGTAATTTATCCCTTCATAGGTCTCTGGTTCAAGCCAGGTCACTCACAGCATTCTGGGAAGACTCTGAACAGGAGACAAATACAAAGCTTTATTTACTAAAAGAAGTCTTAGGTGTACAGTTCAAAAGACTGAAAACCCTATAAAGCTGATGCCATGAGAAAAGCTGGTAGAGGTCAGTGAATCAGTGCTAACATCAATGATCACCAGCTCTGGTTGCTTCTGAGACTTACATGGTTCCATGTCTTGCACTGATTTTTCTGTTCAACATTTTCTAGTAATTAATAAGGTGATTAATTCTTCTTGGATGGACTTCTCTCACAGCCTCTGGTTTGGACAAGCATCCAAAGGCCATATATTAAACACTTGGTCTCTAGCCCATTACACTAGTGAGAGGTCTTTAAGATGTGTGGCCTAGTAGGAAGAAGTTTACTAAGGAGAGGAGGTCAAAGGCCATTATGCCATTCTGGTCAACCTTGCTTCCTAAACTAAATATGGTAGTCATCTTGCCTCATAGACTCTCCATCCTGACATCTTACCTCACCATGGGCCCCAAACCAACAAAACCAACAAGGACATCCAGTCGAGAATGAAAATCTTCAAAACTGTGAGCTAACATGAAACTTTTCTCCTTACAGTCTGTTTGTTGTCTTAGGTAGTCTGTAATAGTATAAACTGACTGCCAGGAGCTCATGACCAATAATTTATTTGAGAATAACCTAAACACCAGAGAAGAGTAATTTATTCTTCATGCTTTCTACAACTAGTTATTGTCAAGTTTTTATTCCTCCACTGACTTCTCTTATATCTCCCCATAAAGCAATACAATTCAAATAATGGCCCCCATCTTTGAAGTACTTTTAATATTTATCCATTGATCTCCATTTCTATCACTATATCCATAGTCCAAACAACCATCATTTCTCAACCAAACTTTTGTTTCTTATTGTCCTAAAAACAAAAGCACAAGTTATACTTGATGCAAAGTTCTTCAATGCTTCTTGAATTCTGACTACACCTAGTCTTCTGCAACTTCATTCAGCGAACTTAAGCTATCTAATTCTTCTTTTGCTTCATAACACTTTGTTATTACTTTTATGTACCCCTGGTGTGGCTATTTCTTCTTTCTAGAGTACTCCTGCCTTTGTTCTTTATATGGTTGACATCTCTGCTTTCACTTCTACTGCTGCTTAGGAGGACTTCCTTTTTACCAGTACCCTAGAAACAAGTAACCTAAGGTCCAACAATATACATTAGAGTACAGTTATATGTTGTTTTTTTCTGACAATGATTTTTTGAAAAATGAAAATAAGAACATTCTTACTCCCATTTTATACACAAAGAAATAGAGATTTGTATATTAGGTAGTTTTCCAAAGCCCCAAGTTTCCAGCTTCCAAATCTATGGAGTATTTTTGCTTCCCTACCACTGTCTCTCAAATAAAAGAAAAACAGAAACAATCATCAGGCAAATGAAAAAAAAAAGAATGAAATTTTGAAGAATTTACTTTGTAGAGAATTTATCTTATAATAAATTTCTAAGAGTCTGCTCAAAAAGGAACTATCAAGTCTTTCTACAAAAACATATCTGCAACAAGGACAGATAGCCCTGTCCCTTACCTGCTGCAATAGTCTGGGAAGGGCCCTATACCTCACCTGGACAGCACAGTAGAGCTGGCCTTACACTTGGGGGCTGCATGCCTCTTTCCTGAACGCATAAGCATGGAAGACCTGACCCGGACTCTTGTCTTCTGTGCAGTGGTGAGGATAAGGGAAAGATGCCCTCCTCCCCTTCCTTTTCCCTCACCACCTATAGCAGGCAGGAAAACTGGCCTTGGAATCATGAGAGTAAAACAACTTTCCTGTTCCCTGATCTGCTGCAACACTCTGGAGAGTGGGCTCTGCATTTTGCCCATGCAACAGAGTAGAACAGACCCTGGTTTCAGGGGTTGCAGATGAGGGGTCCAGAGAGGATGAGAGCAAGAGATTTAGCCCAGCTCCTCACCTGCTACAGAACTAGGGAGAGCAAGCCCTGTACCTCACTTGGGCATCACAGTACAGCTGTCCCTGATTGTGTGCTCATGACAATTAGAGAGCTGTCTCTGCCCCTTGCTGGCTACTGCATTGGGTGAGCTAGCTGGGACAGGACCTAAAAGCTTGCCCTAGTGATGTGGGTGCAGGAGAGTTGGTGGACTCAGATAGCTCTCAGGCCAAGACCCAAGGCTTTGAATTGGCCACCATCTAACCCATGCATGAACTACTAGAATGTCCTGAAGAAGGAAGTCCTACAGATCCCATACTCCAAGATCTCCATGATACAGGGCAACAACAGGATATCCAAGTGGAGTCACAGTGAAGTTCTAGTACTGATAGTGAAGCAGAAGCCAAAGAAGTGTGGGCAAAAGGGTATATTCTGGAACAGAATGTGACAAACACAGCTTCTATGATAAGTTTTTTTTTTTTCTATTTGGAGGAAGGTTGCAAAAGTGGAGGGCAGGGATGAGGGGAGAGGGAGAAGAATGAAATCAGGATATATGATTTGAAGGTGCTGGTAAGGATGTGGAGAAAGAGGAACACTCCTCCACTGCTGGTGGGATTGCAAGATGGTACAACCACTTTGGAAATCAGTCTAGTGGTTCCTCAGAATTCTGAGCATGACACTTCCAGAGGACCCTGCTATACCACTCCTGGGCATATACCAAGAGGATTCCCCAGCATGCAATAAGGACACATGTTCCACTATGTTCGTAGTAACCCTGTTTGTAATAGCCAGAAGCTGGAAAGAACCCAGGTGCCCCTCAATGGAAGAATGGATACAAAAATGTGGTATATATACACAATGGAGTACTATTCAGCCATTAGAAACAATGAATTCATGAAATTCTTAGACAAATGGATGGAGCTGGAGAACATCATACTAAGTGAGGCAACCCAGTCTCAAAAGATCAATCATGTTATGCACTCACTGATAAGTGGATATAAGCCTAGAAATGTGGAATACCAAAGACATAATCCACATATTAAATGATGTCCAAGAGGAATGGAGGAGTGGCCCCTGGTTCTAGAAAGACTCAGTGCTGCAGTATAGGGGAATACCAGAACAGGGAAGTGGGAAGGGGTGAATGGGAGAAGAGGGGGAGGGAAGAGGGCTTATGGGACTTTCGGAGAGTGGGGAGCCAGGAAAGGGGAAATCATTTGAAATGTAAATTAAAAATATATCTAAAAAAACAAAAAGCATAAATATAACATCTAAAACAAACAAACAAAAAAGAACCAATAAAAAATTGTAAAAATCTGCAGCACTTAAATAAAATGCACATATTAAAACCAGAATACCAAACAAGGTATTTGTTTTAAATCATACATTGGACAACATGAAAAAGATGTTTTCTAACTTATTATCTGTTTTAAACACTAGCAATAATTTAATGTTATCTATGAAGTAGACCAAGGAAAAATCATTTTTTAAAAAAATATTTTTATAACTCCTTTTTGTGGTGCTTTCTGGACATTTGGCTCTGTCTAGTCAACAAGGCCGATCTCCTTCCCAGCCACCAACTGTCAGAAACTCATTGAAGTGAATGATGAACACAAGCTTTATACCTTCTATTAGAAGCACATGGCCACAGATGTAGTTGCTGATGTTCTGGATGAAGAGTGGGAGGGTTGAGTGCTCAGAATCAGTGCTTGGAAGGACAATCAAGGTTTCCCATGAAGCAAAGTATCTTGAGCCTTGGCAATGAGCCTGTTCTTGAGTAAAGGACCTTGTTATAGACCAAGAATAACTGAAGAGAGGAAGTGCAAGTCTCTTCTGGGCATATTATAGATGCCAATCTGAGTGTTTTCAACTTGGTTATTTTTGTAAAGGGTGGGAAGAAGATATGATACTCTCAGATAATACTATGCCTCAGTAGACAAGTCCCAAAAGAGCTAGCAGAATCCCAAAGCTTTTCTGTCTCTCTAAAGAAGATGATGTCCACCAATGTACTATCAAAATGCTCTTAAACCAAGAAGGTAAAAAGACCAGGACCAAAGCACCTGAGATTCAGCATCATTTACTCCCCATGTCCTACAACACAAACACTGAAGTATTGCTGTAACTAAAACAAGGAGGAGGCCCAAGAGAAAGAGGGACTTAAAAGACAAATGCCAGGAGCAGATTGCCAAGAGACACAGGCTGTCCTCACCGAGAGCTTCTACTTCAAAGTAGAAGTCCCTCACAAAATGAGTCTGTAAGAGGAACAAATAAATGATCAGTGTTTGAAAAAAAAAGTTTCAGCAAATTATAATTGTTCTTAGGAAAATGTAGATCTAACATTAGAAAGGGGGTGCAATCAAATTCGATATCCCTTTGCAGGATTGGAAACTGTAATGTCCACCAGACGTCTTACAAGAGGTTACCAGAGGGTGGTAACCCAAGGACTAAGCATGTACTGAACATTAGATTTGAGGTATGTGTCTGTCTGAATGGAGTGAATATAATAACTCAGTAAAATAAACTGTGAATGGTTCACTAACTGTCATCATAATATAGTCATAGAGATCCCAATTAAGGGAAAAATCAAATAGGAGTTGAGTCCCCACATTAAGAAGTGCTTCCCGTAATCAAGAATGGACCTGAGGTTTCTTAAAATACTAAGATTTCTACTGGTCATGAACCCATCAGGAACAGGTATACCCAACTCCTGTTATCTTACAGAAAGTACTGGCAAATATAAGTACCCATATATTTGGATAGTAATTTTATTGTGATTTCCTCTCCTTTCTTGAATGTTATCTGCTTGTTATTTCTAGAAGACTTTCCTATGTATGATTTTAAGAGTTCTTGTCCATCTATAGCTGTCTGCAGCTACAGGAACCAAGGTCACCTGGAAGGAAAGTTGGGGCTGAAATAGAAATAAGGAGCCAAGACAAGGACTTTCTGATCAAGGCTCTATGTTTAATGGGTAGCTTCAAATTTAAACTTGGTGGAAAACCCTTCCCCCAAAAGGTTGGGAAAAACCTGTTTGGTTGCTCAGCAGGTGGCTGGCTCCCCTTGGGAAACTGCAGGTCCTTGGAGAACAATAGACTTCATCTTGGTCCTAGAACTTCACCCTAGGTGGACCACTGTGGCAAAATACCAAGGTCTGAACTTCCCTCTCAAAGGCTGGAGAAAGGGCACAAATTAAAACCTCATCTCTCTACTTTTAACTATTAGTTGGGTTTTTGTTATGTTTAACTTTGTCTTGATGTATTGAGTGTTCATTTCAGATAATTATAAATTCAGGATATTCAAAAGGAAAATCAATGCACACCAACACATACATGCCTCATAAATGCTAATTTGTGCTCTTCTAGAAGTTTTCTCTGATTTTTCTTACAAGGCAGCTACCTCTCTGCCTTCCTCAGAAGACAAATTGAACTCTATTTCTACATGATAGTACTTAACAGAGCTGAAGTTGTGTGGATGCCCTGAAGTCCTAACTTACTCAAGAATAAACATGATGGGGGGTCATTGTGCAGAAATAAACCAGAGACTCATCAGCACTACTCTTAATGTTGCTTTTAATTGGGGAAAGGAGAAAACTGAGGAAACGGTTACAAATTTGTTTTATGCAGTTTCACCTCATTCCAAGAGCAAGATGGGTAGGTATCCCAACAAACTAGTTCAGTTATGTTTTGCCTTCTTCCAGTTTCTTTATTCTCCAAGTTCCCAATTTCTCATTTATCAAACTGAGATAATAATACTTTCTGCCAAGAGTTGTCGCTTCTAATAATGTAATAAAATGCACAGATGAAATGACTATTATTACATAGTAAATATGTAATATATGATAGCTAAGGCTAAAATTATTGATGTTGATTAACTCATTCATTCATCTGTTCAGCAAAGAATAATTAAATTTATGTCATAATTTTATCTCAATTCTGAGACCAACATTAGCTCACATGCCAACATTCTTTAAACTGTGCTATTGATTAGTAAATATACACAATGAATTTTTTTCTCTAGCAAAGATCAATTGATTTGGTCATGTATCATATAGTGGCAATATCTTAAGTCTGGCCACTGTGCTAAAAAATGAAATTGGCCAAAAAAAAAAAAAAAAATAATAATAAGAAAACTTCTGACCTCCAGGAATTTGTAAAACCTGCTGCCTAATATGAATGGATTACATGAATTCTTGAGAGAGTTGTGTTGTTGTTGTTGTTGGGTTTTTCTATTTTGTATTCAGCTATGTTTTATTTTTTTATTTTTGAGATTATAATTCAATTAAAACATTTGTCCTTTTCCTTATTCCTTCCAAACCCTCCCATATACTCCTGCCCACTTTCCTTCAAATTTGAGGAAGACTGGAAATATGAGGGGTGATCTTCTAAAGGAAAAACATATACCTATTAGTTGTCCAGTGGTAAATCTTATGGTCAATTTGACTCAACCTAGAGTCACTTTGAAATCCAGAACAAGAATTGCCTACATCAGATTGGCCAATGAGCATGTCTCTGGGGAATTGTCTTGGTTGTTAATTAATATAGGAGGGCCCAGCCACTGTGGGTCCTCAGACAGGTGGTTCTAGGCTATATGAAAAAACTATATAAACATAAGCCTGCAAGAAAGCCAGGGAGCCAGCTAGTAAGTGGCATTACTTCACAGTTCCCGCCTCTCAGTTCCTGTCTTGAGTTCCTGCTTTGACTTCCCTTGATAATGGATTCTTACTTGAAACTATAAACCAAACAAACCATTTCTTCCCAGGTTGCTTTTGGTCAGAATGTTTAATCACAGCAACTGAATAAAATAAGGACACTTCCCATGTCCAAAGATTTCAGACATATTTCAGACTCACTTTGGTAAAGTGCTTACTGGTTGAGGACTTAGCTCACTTAGTAGAGCACTTCTCTAGCCTGCATGAGGTCCTGGGTTTGATCCCCAGTACCACATAAAACAAGCACGGTGATCTGTAATCACAGCATTCAGGAGATTGAGACAGGACTATCAGGGTTAAAAGGTTACATAACATCCTCAGTTATATAACAAATTAGAGATTTTGAGGCCAGTTTAGATTATATGAGACCCTGTCTCAAAAAGAAAATAATTGAAGTCACAGTCTTTCTCTCAAGGACAGAGCATACATGTCTCTATGCTTATTAACATAGAATCTTGAGTTTTATAGAGCATGTGTCTTTATTACATGTTGGAGCATCTTCTGGGTATATGGCCAGAAGTGGTATAGCTGGGTCCTCAGGTAATACTATGTCCAATTTTCTGAAGAACCACCAAACTGATTTCCAGAGTAGTTTTATCAGCTTGCAATCCCACCAGCAATGGAGGAGTGTTCCTCTTTCTTCACATTCTCTCCAGCATTTGCAGTCCCCTGAGTTTTTGATCTTAGCCATTCTGACTGGTGTGAGGAGGAATCTCAAGGTTGTTTTGATTTGTATTTCCCTGATGATTAAGGATGTTGAACATTTCTTTATGTGTTTCTCAGCCAGCCAGCCAGTATTCCTCTGTCGAGAATTCTTTGTTTAGCTCTCTACACACTTTTTAATATGGTTATTTGGTTCTCTGGAGTCTAACTTCTTGAGTTCTTTGCATGGAGGGACCCATGGCTCCAGCTACATATGTAGCAGAAGATAACCATTTCAGATATCAATGAGAGGAGAGACCATTGGTCCTGAGAAGGCTTGATTCCCCAGAATAGAGGAATGCAAGGAAGGAAATTGGGGGAGAGGGGGGTGCAGGAGGAGGAGGGGTGGGATAGGGATTTTTTTGGAGGGGTAACTCAGAAAGGGGATACCATTTGAAATGTAAGTAAAGCAAATATCTAATAAAAAAAGAATCAAATTAAGAGAGAAGTGAGGGGGAATGAAAACTACATATAACCAAATACTTTCCTCGATCATTTAGCACAAATCACACAGTCACAACATCCGTCTTTGATTTACATTCCCACCAGGATAGCCAATTTTGTAGCCCAATGTGTGTTTCTCCAAATCTAGACTTGTGGTTTGGCTATATCTCAAGACTGTAACTATAAATGTCAAAGCAAACACAGATTTTCTAAAAGTATGATAAAATCAAAACAACCTATTTTCAGGAAACCAATTGTGCAAATCTATCATTATAATGTGATTTCCCCCACACAGACAATTTATAAAACCCTAGTCAAAGTGTTTGTCAGAAGTAAATGCTAGCAGGGGTGTTCCGAAGAACACCAGGATCTCTCTACTTTAATAAAGGCAATTCATCAGGTAGCACACAGGAGCACCCAAGAGGCTGCATACCATAGCCTGGATGTAAACAAATCTGTGGAGTGTACAGGAGCAATTTTAGGAGTCTATAATCCAAAAAGAGAAAAGCCCAAGGCCTGGGGAAGTTGCAGAATGCCTCAAGTATGACGTGCTCATTTGTGACAATAATAGAGAGATAAGCTTAAGCTCCAAAGTCTATTGATTAAATACCACCAAGTAGAATGACAAAAATCTATGAAAGACCAGAGGTCAAACTGGAAGAGGGCTTTGGAGTCAAAGTTTAGAACAAAAAAAAAATGGAATTTAGTACTTCTGATGGCACATAGTGGAGGAAGAAAGGACACACAGGATGCTGACTTGAGAGCTTCTATCACAGATCTGACTCTTGGAGCTTATGTGAATGACTAGTTGAGATGCATGAGCATAAACACAGACGACGTCACTTGAACTTTTCTGAAAATATGGCCATAAAATTATTATTTCCTAATAAACCTAACTATTGTTAAGTACTTGTAAGAATATTTTGCAGGTATAGACAAATCTTATGGAGAACTGAATTCTGAACCTATCAACTGAGTTAATATAGCCTTGCCAGAATCCAGTCCAGCTGAGCATTTCAACTGTGTTTGGTGTACCACAGCCTATGTAAATACATGACCGCTAGCAAGCAGGTCATAAGGAAAAACTGGAAGTTCATTCATGACTTCTTCATCTACACATGTATACATAATTGTGCAATTCCACACATAATTGTATTGCAGTTGATTTAAATTTATGTATCCTTATGGCTACATTTTTATGCACATAAACATAACCCAAGATGAGATACATTCTCATCAGAATCTGAATCTGTCTTCTGATTTGGGAAGAAGTAAAACATGTCCCTTGTTCAAGTCTCGTTTGCAAATGCTTTTTGCAGGTCTCCAGGCTGCTTAATCTTTGAGACTGAGGCTGTTAAGAGAAAATTCTAGGACCCACGCTGAAGAGGAAAGGATCTTGCAGATTGGACAGAAATCGAATACAACCTTTATATGCCGGGGGAGGGGGGGAAGCATAGCCCCATGATGTAAATATCCTCAATCTGATGCAAAAGATTTCAAATGTTTAAAGCGACTAAAGAACCTGTCTAGGAAGCACAAGCATGGAAGATGTCATCATTGTGGTTTTGGATTTGTATGAGGGCCTAGTTGTCACTGTTGCCACAGATGGAAGGACATCCAAGTATATTAAATATTCTACTGGAGCAGACAGGACCATGTGATGAAAATCAGCCTAATATAAAAGGAAAGTAGCATTTCTATAAAGAAATCAATCAGCCTGATTTCAGAGTCAGAATTTTCAAAGGGGAATAAGCACTTACTATCTCCCTTGATTACCTAAGAACAAATTAGGAGATATGCTATATGGAAAAGTGGCTGTGAACTACAGAAATGAGATTTAATTGCTACTTATCCTCCACTGTGTCTTGTTCTTTATCTGTCAGTGTACACTTACTTCATAGGGTTGTTAATATTTAAATTCATATATGTTAGGCATTTTTACATAGCAACTTCGTTTTTTGAAATCTATGATTTTTATTATTCATTCATATTACAAAATATTTGTAATGTATCACAGCACATTAAAATAATCTCATAACTATCTAACTCTTTTAAATTTTATTTTACTTATTCACTTTATATTACACTCGCCGCCCCTCTCCCAGACACCCCTGCCCACAATCCTCCCCCATCCCCTTCTCCTTTGAGCAGATGGGGGCTCACTGGGTGTCCCCCACCCTGGCAATTCAACTCTCTACAAGGCTAGGTATACATAGCAGCTTCTAAATACAAGGTTATTCATTATTTCCAAGGGGAAAAGTTGTGAAGTTCCATTTGAAAACAAGTAGTTTCCATCTTTGCTTTTGAATAGTAGACAATATTCATGTGCATAAATTGGGGTATTCCCATTACCATAAACATTGTCCTTTTTCACTCCCAAACCTTGCCTGTTTAAAAAACCCATACTGGGAGCATCCTTTTGCTCCCCTCAAGCAGAAATGCCCTGGACCAAGGGGACTTGGCAACACAGGTTCCTTCTACCAGCTTTTGGAAGCTATCTTCCAAAATACATCAGACTACCTCTATGCCAGACTGCTGCTAAAACTGGTGTTTTCAGCAGGGATATCCTAAAACTCCTTGGGATTTTCTATTTTGAGAGTGCCTTTAGTTATTCATAGTAGGCTTCTCGTGGCCACATCAGAATTTATGCTAACAATAGGACTCCTGGGGTACTGGCAATATGGAGGTTCACACAGCTTCAGGATGGAACTGGACACAGAAAAACCAAATACGCAGTTACAAGTGTTAGAACTTTGAATGCTAAATCTCCTAAATCTCCTAGCCTTGAAAACTGGGAGGAGAGTTAGAGTTCAGTCACCAAGCACCAGTGACTTCATCCGTCTTGCACTTATACAAAGAAACTGACTAAAACCAAAAAGGAAGGAATCCAAATGTGGCTTCTGGTTGGTGAGCATATCTCCTCAGGGGCAGAGGGTGGTAGTAGTGTAACCAGAAGTGTGCCACCTCCCTACCCTGCTACACATAACTACCACCACCAAGCTTTGCACTGTGTGCCTCTTCTATTTTATCTGGTCGTGAGATCTGTTCCTCAAAAATAAAGCAGTAATGTTGAATACAGTGCAGTTCTGAGTTCTGCAAGTCATGTAACAAATACTGAACCCAAGAAGGAAGTTGTGAGAATTCAATGAATTTGTAACCATTTTGGACAACAATGTAGGTAGTCTGCACACCCTGGCCTCAGCTGGCATCTAAGGCAGGGTATTCTTATGGGACTGAGATCTCACTGCAGTCATCTTTTCATGGGAGTGGTCATTGTAAAGCTGCCTGTGCTCCGGGAAATAATCTCCCACCTGTACTCATACAAAGCAACACTAATTAAACACACACACACACACACACACACCTCTGAAAGTAGGAGAGGTGTGTTTTAAGAAGGGTCTCAGTGGGAGAGGGAGGGCAGATGGTAGAGGGTGATGAGGGGAGAAACACCCAAATATATTATGTGTATTGTGAAACAGATTAAAAATAAAATATTTTTTAAAGGGAATGGTTATGTTATTGTTGTCTATCCGAAGCTTGACATTCTAGAAGGTATCCAAATATAGTATTATTCCTCAGAATTGACAAATGTATCTACTAGATGAGGAATTAAACTTTAACTACTCTAAGAATCTACCAAAATACTTACACTTAGAAACAGTTATGTGCACGCAAGGATGTTTGTTAAAAACATTATTGATAATTGCCAAAATACATAAACTTAAACATAGGTAAAGTTTTCAGATTGCCTCCAGTCAACTCAGAAGATTCCATAGGAACTCTTTGCATCAGAAACATACACAATCCAGGCACAGTTTGGGGAATTTAGATTTAACTGGTCTTCCCATCATAGAGGATACTTGTAGGCAAACTGGGTTTGTTCTCATAATTAATAGATCCTCAAATCCTGTTAAAGACCTTTCAGCATGCTGCTTTTTATTGCATGAGGTCAGTGCAGAGGGCTGACTGACAAACACTTTCAGTCTCACGGTATACAATGTAAATTCTTGTACTGCCTTATTTAGCCTCAACAGCCACAATAAGGACAGTAATGATGGAATCCAGCATCAGTTTCTATGTCATCCAACATAGTTTTTAAAGCTTTCACCATTCCTGGCTACTAAATGACAGTACTGAGCATAAGGTTTTAGGACTTGTCATAAATCTTTTAGTAAACTCCCACTACTCAAACTCTCTGTATGGGACTCCTGTTACAACTTTCAAGTAAAGAAAACAGACCAGCCTATATCCCACCAGTTATACAAAATAAAAGAACAACATCAAAAAAGGGCATCATTACTTTCCATTCTGTTCAGAGGGAGAGACATGGGCAGAATTTAACTCTAGTTCCTTATTTGACTGGGACAAATCTTGGCAATGACAATGGCAATATGGGGCAAAAGTAAAGCGAATGCCCTTTGACCTTCATTTGGACTCCTCCCACTTTAGAAAAGTTCATGCTGAAGAATGGTCCATTTCCTGGATTGGACTTCCTCCGTGCTTCTCCTGGAGGCCATGCTGTTCAGAGGCCTGTGTTTCAGGTCACACGGCCATTAGAGACCAGGTGGAGGTCCTTAGGGCAAGCTGATGCAGGACAAGTGGATGCTTGTGGTCTGTGCTATTGCCAGAAACCACAAGGAGACCTACGGTCTATGCTCCCACTAGCTGGGAATGGCAAAAAAGCTATGCTTGAAGTTTTGTCAATAACTGCAGGCATGGGATTGAGAGGCACATGGAAGGTCTCTGTGACATCCCCCACCTCCACTCCAACCCACAACTAAAAAGGAGTGACAGCCAGAAGAGCCCATCGAGGAGAACAAAAGAAAATCATGGATGGTGATGCTCAGGTGTGGCTCATCCCAGAGGATGGATGCTGGTGGGTATGAAGGTGGAAAAAAACTAGGCTTCCCTTGGACGACTGGCCACTGGGAGTTTAACCACGCCCCAGTATGGACAACACAAAATAGACACATTTCCTTTTCTTGGTAGGTAGGAAGGTACTGGCAGAGGGGAGCAGACTTGGAAAGACTGGGAGGTGAGTGTGTTTGGGGTGTATGATGTAAGATTCCCAAATAACCAATTAATAAAAATATTATATTACTTAAAAGAATAAAGCTTCATGTTAAATAAAAATGTAAACTTAAAAGTACGTAAAGTTTTTGGATAAGAAGAGTATGCCATTTAAACAATGGGATGAGCTTTGGGAATTTTCCAAGTTGGATCAGCAAACTATAGAAGCTTATAATTAGGATCTTTCCCCTGTCTGTTTCCTTTTAATCACTTTAATCATCAAAACCATGGCTAAGAATAACGTTTAACCATCTAGGTTGCCTCCTCTTCCCTCAAGATATGGATCTATTATAGACATAAAATATCTTCAAAGATATTTTGAAAACTACCCCCGAAATCTGGCAAATTGCCTGTGCAATTTTTAGTCTTGTTTGTCTTCTCTTTGTAAACAAGTGCAATAGTTCCAGCACAAAAATATGGTACTACATAAATATGACCATAATAAAAGCAGCTTTTGTTTTCTAACAGGGAGTCATCTGTTTAAGTACATTTCTTGTGTTCCAATTGCCTAACCACTATCAGACCTGTCTTACTTCTGACAGAGGCATCCAAAGATACAACCAGGGCAAGAATTGTGGGCTATAGGTTAAAAAGTCATCTCAAAAACTCATTTCTCTATTTATAATCTGTCAATTTAAGGTTCTGTTCACATTGTGCATATATGTCTGACTTTCTTTAAGATGTATACTGCATGGCAGAGGGTGGGTAACGCACCATCGGGCGTTGGGTGCATCTAGTTCTAGGCAACATTATTAAACTCCAAGTTTGAACAACACTGAAGAAAGTGGATGCTTTTCCTCAGCTATGAAATAGATTGTTGATTGTTGGTGCAGACAATTAAATGGCTCTGATAACGTTCAGATGCAGAAAATTAAGTGACTTCATAAATATTCTTTATTCGGTATTTATATTATTTCTATCTTGACAAGAGCCAGGGGTCTTACATCATTTCCTCTGGTCCCTCGTCCCTCTACAATGTCAAATCTCACCCATGAGCAATACACTGCTGAAGTGGAAAGAAGGACATCACCACAGTGGCATCTGAGATCAGGGAAGAATTTAATAAGCAAAGGAAGGTACTCTTCCTTTATATATGAACCAGATGAAAACACGTCATTGTGTGTTTCTCACCATTTTTAATGAGCATACATCGCTAATAAATCTATTATATAAGTGTTCTCTGATATCTACCTTTTCAGAGGATCAAAAATTTTAAAGGATGGATATAATAGTTCCTATAGAAAGGAGCTTAATTTCAAATAGTAACATAACAAACACTTTCTTCTTCAATCTTCTCAACTCTATGACTTTTCTACTTTGATAGCTGTCATACAGGCTAGACCCTCCCCTCTCCCAGGGACACCTGAATGGGCCACAGTGTGGCTTTAGTAAAGCACTGACACCATCCAGGTGTCTACTCTCCATTCTTGTTTTGTGAAGTCAGTCCTAGCTACACCACCAGATTCCTGCTTCCTAGTCTAGATCCCCTTCCTCACAAGAGACCCAACTTGACAACTCTTTCTTCCTAACCCTGAATCCAGCGAGCATGTACCTTAGATTTCACTATTCACTCAACCATTTTTTGATAGTTTGGATTTTCTTAAGGTAAGACAATGTGTAGAGGCAGAAAATAGCTTGGAATGAACAATTGGCTTTCATTTCTTTCCCAGCTTGCTAAATAAAATAGCCAATAAATTTGGAAAAGCATGGAAAGGACTCTGTGTACGGAACTGGGATGTGATTTTCAAAGCATGTTTCACTGCCATGGTAATGTGTAGACAGATCTCTATTGTAAAGGCACCCACTGCTGCTACAGGGGGCCAGATTTCCTGTGAGTGGGCTGTTGACTGCTTGTTGCTACAACAAAAGCCTTTGAAAGAACATCATGGGAGGTCAGGGTGGAAGGTCCTCCTATGCCTGAGTACAAGCCTTTATTCTCTTCCTTGGAACTAGCCAATACCTTGCCCATTAGTACATGCAGTAAAATCCGAACAAGGGAAATGCTGAAAGTAGAATTTCTTTAGCTTCTTTTCATTTTATTAAGAGATGAAATATGCAACATTTCATCCCAGGAAAGTCCTTACAAGTCAGGCTTAATTTTCAAGATCTGCCTCATTGGTTTCACTATTTCTCTCTTGCTCTATCTGACTAACCTTGTGACTCACACTATCTGCTCCTGTCTTTCCAACTCTGCCTCTTTCAATTGTGACATCATCTCCCTCTATTTCAGCTTGTTTCTACCTTATCTAATCATCTGCAGAGTTCTGCATCTTGCCACTATTCCAACTCCATCCCAGCATGCCTAGAGATAATCACTAGCCTCTTTGCCTTGTCATGATTTCTGAAACACTTCTCTTAGAAGGACCCATCTAGCTGTACATAGTATCTTCCCCACTTAGCATCCATGTCTGTATCCCCAATTTGGTACTAAAGATGAGGCGTTACACTTAGAAGAAGTGAGCTAGTTTTTTGTAGAGGTCTTTGATCCACTTGGTCTAGAGCTCTGTACAGGGAGAAAAGAAAGGATCAGTTTGCGTTCTTCTACATGTTGACTGCCAGTTGAAACAGCACCATTTGTTGAAAATGCTTTTTTCCACTGGATGGTTTTAGCTCCTTTGTCAAAGATCAAGTATCCACAGGTATATGGGTTCTTTTCTGGGTCTTCAATTCTATTCCGTTGATCTACCTGCCTGTCATTGTACCAATACCATGCAGTAGCATGTTAATTAGAGCCTATCATTGGCTGAGCATTAGATATACTCAGAGTTGAAGTTCAGGTGCACCACTCTTAGGTATGACTGAGTGACACACTTGTTTTACCTGACCTGAAGTTTTCACTCATCAGACTCTATGGATCATAACATTAAGTCAACTAATTCTTATAAGATTCTATGGTGGCAGGGAGACTGAAAAGGATAGCTCAACACTTAAGAGTAGAGACTGTTCTTCCAGATGTCCTGAGTTCAATTCCCAGCAAACACATAAAGACTCACAACAATCTATAATGGTATTTCATTCCCTCTTCTGATGTTCATGAAGACAGAACACTAACAAATATAAGATAAATAAATAAAATATTTTAAAGCGATTATTTGTGAAAGAAGTTCGCTAATCTCGAAATATTTACAAAAGTAAAGAATACAACTAGTATAAACATTGCCTTCAAGAGGAAGCTGAGAATTGAGACAGAAATAAGGAAGCTATCCTTGCACTGAAAACATGAAGAGAGAAAAAGAGCCACGCATCTGAGGATGGTGCTGAGGGGAAGAAGCCAAGATGCATTGAAGCCTGAGTCTCCAGACTGGGTTCTCCACATTCTTAGTAGCACTGCATCAGCCGGAGTCCCACCAGAAAGAAGTTGGCAGACTCAATTAAATGAACATTTTAATAAAAGTACTATTTTCAAATTTCAGTATCCAGAAAAACTACGTGAGAGACTTGCTAGGGCTATAGACTGAGAAGGCAGGTCCCACTACTAGTTCTGAGAAATGCAAGGTAGGAATAGTGACCAATAATATGTGGAGATAGCAGGACACTCATGTAGTAAGCTGTGACTTTCTGGTGCTGTGGTCATCCAACCCACAGAAAACATACCAAGAGAGACAGAGGCATACGCATCCTGGTCCTAACCTCTTTATTCCTTTCAGTATTCTACCTTTGGCTCTCCAGTGCTCACACTGTGGTGGAAAGGGGAATGTGTGGAAGCCATTTCTATGGTCATTGCAGACAAGCCTCCCGTGGCAGAAAAAAAAAGTAAAGGTATGAAGTTTCCTGTGGAGCATAGTTCTCATGTGTGGAAACACGAGATAACTAACAATTTCTGTTTTGAGACAGGTTTTAGGCACATGCTCAAAGGTACTTCATATTTCTCAGAGTCCCAACCTCTGAGAAATTTGAAAATCCTGGGGCTATGCTACCACACCGATGAAAAGGCCTGTATAATCATGAGACCCAGAGAAATTCCCAAATAATGTTTATTTTAAATGAGTACCCAAAGCTGCCAACAATTAACTTAGAGGATTTCATGTAGACTTGAAGTGGCAGAAGTGCTGTCACTCCAGTGTTGGCTCCCTCCTCTGTGCCACGTATGCAACATCAACACCACACTGTGAAGAATCTTAGTCTCTCAACCATCAACATGGGCACAGACATTCAGACAGGCCTGTCTACACCTGAACTACCAACACCCTTAGACTGGGGATGCCCCTGGAAACACATCCCTATAGAACTGGTTCCCCCCCTCTTTCACCTTTCTTTGTCCTACAACCATGTTGTTCTAATCTTTAAAAGGATTTGCTTTCCTCATCTCAACAACTAAAAGAAGTTAAAATGTAAGTGTGTAGTAAAACAGAAATCTTATTAATGTGGGATACAACTACAGAACAAATTTACACAGAAGCTATCGGAATCTATGGCAAACCCCATTCTGACCAGTGCTAAGGTGCCAACAGTTTCAGGAAGAGAAGCTTGCTTCAAGGGTAATGTTGATGATGCTAAAGGAAAAAATTATTTTAAAAAATGGAGCATACTTTCCTGATTTCCAACAAGCTAAGAAAGAAAAGAAAATGTCACACAGGAAAACAGAGGTGACTTTTTAAACCTCAAACAATGTTGCCTATTGATAAAAGCATGAATGTTTGTTTTCTTTCTTTTTTTTTTTAAAGGAAAGGGTAGGAGGCATGCTCCTTTCTCCCTTGGTAGAATTTCAAACCATGTGTTCATGGCTGTGGAGAACACTGTATCTTAGTAACTGGATCCTCACCTTAGAGCCAAAATAGTCAGACAAAGAAACTACAAAAAAGCAGAAGGCAGCTAGCTCTGTTGTACACACAGGGACAACACACACAAACTTTACCCACATAAGTGGACCCAAATGATTTTCCCTTCTTGGATGATAAACTCTAGTAAGCCAAGGCCCCACCCATGGACAGCAGGAGCATCAAGAAAAAACTTGAGTATTTATGTGAACAAAATGAAAATTGGCTACTTCGTATTTATGTGAACAAGATGAAAATGATTTGTTCTCTCCAAAGCTGGTCTATGAAGTGAAGGAATCGATACCTGTTGCCCTGTCTTGCTATGAAGGATCAATACGGAAGACATTGAATTGAGATGGTGATAACTAATTCCCCTCCCTGAGGCTTACCTCGGACAGATCTTATTTCTAGGTTTTCATGCACAGAGTGGTGATGAAGCCTTTATATCAAAGAGTGTAGATTCCAATCCTAGCAGAGTCCACTCATACTTCATTGGTTTACAGCAAGGAGTCCATTAATTTTTGAAGTATAAGAAATAACCAAAGTCTCTCCATGGTAAATAATATTAAATGTCCATTTAGGATGAAAATCTAGTCTAGGCTAGTCTTATGTTGATCCCAAATAAAAGGCCACTGCTACAATCCCTGTCATTGACTATTTGATATTGGATAACCAAGTAGTGTGCTCTTCCCTGGGAAAGACTATTTCTCCCAGTCCGGTCTCAGCATTCTATAGTTGCCTATGGTTCTTTTGTTTTTACTTATTCACTTTACATCCTACTAGCTGCCCTCCTCCTGGTCACTCCCTCCCAGAATCCTTTCCCCATCTCCCCGCCCCCTTGGCTATCCCCCTCCACCCGGACACTTCAAGTCTCTGTGAGGCTAGGCACTTCCTCTTTCATTGAGGCCAGACAAGGCACCCTAGCTAGAAGAACGTAACCCACATACAAGTAAAAGCTTTTGAGCTAACCCTCACTCCAGTTGTTTGGGACCCACATGAAGACCAAGCTGCACATTTGCTACATATGTGTGTGGAGGCCTTGGTCCTGCCCTATATGTTCTTTGGATGGTAGTTTAGTCTCTGAGAGCCTCAAGGGTCCAGGTTAGTTGATTCTGTCAATCTTCTTGTGGAGTTCTTATCTCCTTCAGGGCCAGCAATCCTTCCTCCTATTCTTCCATAAGAGTCCCCGAGCTCCATCCACTGTTTGGCTGTGGGTGTCTGCATGTGTCTGAGTCAGCTGCTGAGTAGAGTCTCTCAGAGGACAACTTGCTCCTGTCTAAAAGCATAACAGGATATCATTAATAATGTTAGGAATTGGTACTTGCCCATGGGATGGGTCTCGAGATGGGCCAGACACTGGTTGGCCATTTCCCTCAGTTTCTGCTCCATCCCCGATGCCTGCATATTTTATAGACAGGACAAATTTAGGGTTGAAAGTTTTGTGGGTGAGTTGGTATCTCTATTGCTCCGCTGGTGTTCCTGCTAACTTACAGGAGGTGACCTCTTCAGGTTCCTTATTCCCAATGTAGTGAGTCAGTTAAGGTCACCTTTCACTGATGCCTGTGGTTGTTTACATAGTGTTGAGGCCTCCAATCCACAGATTCTCAAGGACAGAAAGGAAGTATCATAGCAAATCCCAGGGTACATTGGGTTGTTATCAGTCATTGACATATCCATTCACTTACAAAACAGCTGATATCCACCTGGGGTCAAGAAGGATGCATGTATACTTTCCTGAAGAAAAACAAAAGAAATCAAGGGGAAGGGCAGGATGAGACACAATGTAACAAGGGCAAATGAGAGAGTCACATGACAGAGTGGAGGACATTCAGCATTAAAGCCTGGGAGGGAGATGACATTGAAAAAGCAAATGCCATTGTCTTCAGGATGGCATCATGTGTCCTGTGAAGGAGCTGGGATGGTAGATTAATAAGCATTGAGGAGCCAAGGCAAAATTTCTAAAGTCCTATCTTTTGCAGTAGGACAAATGAGACTAAGGGTCATTATGCTGCATGAGAAGGAAATGCAGCATGTTCTGCTCATGCAAAAAGGAGAGTGCAGGAAATTAAAGAGCAGAAGAGTGGTAA
This sequence comes from Apodemus sylvaticus, assembly GCF_947179515.1. Classification (NCBI taxonomy): domain Eukaryota; kingdom Metazoa; phylum Chordata; class Mammalia; order Rodentia; family Muridae; genus Apodemus; species Apodemus sylvaticus. The sequence goes on from NC_067488.1 coordinate 26,004,067, forward strand.
ACGGCAGGAAATGTGAGTGGGGAACGGGATGGAAGGAGATTGGTTTCGAGTAGCAAAACACAATTATCTACGGAGAATAAGTTCTGGTGTTCTGTGGCACAGTAGGATGACTAGTTTAAAATAATGTGCTGTTCCTGTCTCACCCCTTATCAAAGGAACATCTCCTGGGAACAGATGGAAACTGTTACAGGAAACCTCACCTGATTGAAATGCGGAGAGCAAGTGATCCTGGGATACAGCCCTACTGACACTTCACAGCAGCACCCCTGCAGTAAGGCTCAGAGATCTCAGAAGAAGGTGCAAAAGATTATAAAAGCCAGAGAGTGGGGATATCGGCTGTGAGATTGTCTCCTAGAAATCACAGAGAAGCTTCCCCCGTGGGACCTCAATAATATGATTGCCTAAATAAGACCCGAACATAAGGACACTACCAATGGGCAATGGGGAGTCTCATAGGGCCCCACCCATAGACAAAGGACTACAGACATCTAAGGAATGCTGGGAGAGAGAAAAAATAGTCTTCCCTAGGGATGAATCCTCTAATTCGTTATATTACCAAGTGAACAGCCCTCAGATTATGGGCAGGCAGAAGACACTCAGAGGCCTGCCCTCTATGTGACCTACTGGCAGCAGGGGCCACTATGATGTGCAGGTTTATTGTAGAGAGATGGAAGAGAAGGACATGCTGAATGGTCTGAGCACTATGAAGAGAGGAGCAACTGGAGATGCGAGAGAAGTGAGAAATAGCCAGATGTGAGCAACCTGCCCTGCCGTACTGCAGTCCTGGCCTATCTGGGTCTGTGACTCATATTGCCACCAGCAGCTGTGCAGATGTCCCTGGTCTGGGCTGCCACCTGGGACCATGTAGATGCATTGAGCTGGCCCCACCACTCACTGACTGCAACAGTCAGGAGAGCAGGCCCACATCACACCTGGGTAACACAATAAAGCTCTCCCTGGTGGTCATGGGAAAGGGAGAGGTAGCCCTCTTGTCCCTTGCCCCTTTCCCCTTGCCCACTGATAGCTACAGTAGACTGGATACCTAGCCCCAAGTTCATGGAGCAGGAGAGTTCTCTCTGCCGCTCATCAGCTGCAGTACTTGGGAGTGAGAGCCCATACTTTCCCTGGTCAGGGCAATGAAGATGGCTTTGATGGTGAAGACACAGGTGAGCTATCCCAAGAGTATGAGAGCTGGAGAATTAGGCCTACTGCTTACCAGCCGCAGCACTGGGTGAGATAGCCAGAGAAGAGCAGGAGAGCTGGCCCTGGTGGTATGGGTGCAGGTAAGCTAGCAGGCTACCCAACTCAGCTACCACCCAGACCCAGAGCCTGGGCTATGATTGGCTTACCCCCAACATCTACCCCAGTGAACTGCTGGAGCATGCGAAGGGACTGGTCCTGCTGATTCAAAGCTGCAAGATCTCCATGACACAAGGAAAGAACAGAATAGATGAGAGTACTCCTTAAAAGGATCCAGTATTGATGGTGTAGCAGAGTCCAGAGGCCTTGAATCAGACCAATGACTCATTCCGATGTATATTATATATTTGTAAATAAAGACTGTGACAAAAGGGGGTATACTGTGTGGCAAATGGACACATACAGCTTCTAGAATGAGATTTTGTATTTTTGTATTTTATTTTATTTTATTTTATTTTATTTTATTTTATTTTATTTTATTTTATTTTATTTTATTCAGGGGATGCAGGGTGGAAGGTGGATGTTAAGGGACAGGAAGATGAGTGGGATTGTGGCGTATGATGTCCAATTCATAAAGAACCAAAAAAGAATTAATTTAAAGAGAATGAAAAGGCTAGTTGCCTTGATTTGATTATTGCACATGGTATACATGCATCAATACGTCACACCATATCATACCAATATATCCACATATAAGCCATTAAAATGTTAAAGATGAAATGGTGAAAACAGCTCTGAACTTTCTTTTTTTTTATTTTACATCCTGAAATAAACTCTTTTTTTAATTTGATATATTTTTTATTTACATTTCAAATGATTTGCCCTTTTCTGGCCCCCCACTCCCCGAAAGTCACATAAGCTCCCTTCCCCCCTGTTCTCCCACCCACCCCTTCCCACTTCCCTGTTCTGGTTTTGCCCTATACTGCTGCACTGAGTCTTTCCAGAACCAGGGGCCACTCCTCCGTTCTTCTTGTACCTCATTACTTGATCCTCAACAAAAGAGCTAAAAACATCCAATGGAAAAAAGATAGCCTTTTCAACAAATGGTGCTGGTTCAACTGGAGGTCAGCATGCAAAAGAATGTGAATTGATCCATCCTTATCTCCTTGTACTAAGATCAACTCCAAATGGATCAAGGACCTCCACATAAAGCCAGACACTCTGAAACTAATAGAAAAGAAATTGGGAAGACCCTTGAGGACATCAATACAGGAGGGAAGTTCCTGAACAGAACACCAATAGTGTATACTCTAAGATCAAGAATTGACAAATGGGACCTCATAAAATTACAAAGTTTCTGTAAGGCAAAGGGCACCATCAAAATGACAAATTGGCAACCAACAAATTGGGAAAAGATCTTCACCAACCCTACATCAGATAAAGGGCTAATACCCAATATATACAAAGTCTCTGAACTTTCTAACTCATCTCCTGCAAGCTATGTAGGTTACAGTTCTAAAATGGTATATCATCATGGGACAACTATCAAGGGTCCTTCTGCTTGGCTACCATACACACACGAAAAAGCACAGGGAAGGACTGAGTCTGCTGGTGGTCAGCTCTTCCTTACCAAGAATCAGGTGGGGAAACAGTATACAAAAGAAGAGTCAGCTGAACAGATCTGAACGTAGCAGCTTTGAATTATTGAATCACAAGGAACTGAGGAGGTTGTTTCACTCCTTACAGTTAGGGGTGTGGGGAAAGACTACTCAATGGGGAAATTGATCTCCTGGGTTCATAGGAGAACCTTCTAAGTCCCAGACAGGTGCTTATCTCACCCCTATTCATATATCCCACCTCCTCTCAGGCTATTAGACTACCTGACATTCTAAGCATTACATTACAGGTAGAGCTTGAGACATGTGCAGATCTCTCAGGGATCCCCAACAGCTCTTCACATGTATTCAATCTATCTCCCCTGTAGCTTCCCCTGTAAAAAGTGAGATTTAAAAAAAAAAAAAAAAAAAAAGTAACAAGGAATAATCTGAGTGGTAGCCTTCATGTTTTTTCTTGGAAAGGGCACTCCTTACCATATAATCCTGCACTCTGGGCCCTTGTGGAGACCCTGGGGACACAGGAATCAAAGGCATGCAGAGCTAGAATTCAATATGCTAAGAGAACATCCTCAGGTGAATAGAACACAGAGAGATTAAGGCTAATGCTGTTAGGAGCTCACTCTGAAAAGAATGTGAAAGCAAGATCTCTATTGTGGTACTGAAAGGATAGAAAATAATACAGCCTAACTCTAATGACCCCAAGAAGTCCGAGGTTTAAAATGCTATCTCGCTTTGTTAGAAACTAGGTAAAAGGTCACATTCCAGAGTCTGCCCTTTGTTTAGAGCTAGCAGAAAGGCCTTGAATAGGTGATCCTGGCCCCATAAGGTAACTGGAAATGGGCTAAGCTTATCTTGCTTCTGTAAACTGCTTATGCCATTATCCCTATGCAGGAGTTCACGCAGCTATAGACAATTTAAGAAAATAGGAAACTAATTGGTCCACTGAGAGTGGGCTCCGATAATTTAAACTCCGATAATTTAAACTGATTGGCCTAAAAACTATGGAGTGGTACAAATCAATTGGCTCGCATTTCGTGGGCTCTCCATGCTAAGAAATGATTGGTTTGTGATTCTCAGGCTTTGTCTTAAACTTAAAAGCTGTCGAAATTTCACATGTACAGCTATGGAACCCAGAATTCTGGAATAAAGAAATCCTCATGTTATTGCATTGAGACCATTTCTCGATAGTGATTTGGGTATCGCCTTCTCGGTTTTTTGAGGTCTTACAGTACTCTATCCTAGCCTTCCAGAGCCCCACTGCTGCCTCTAAACTCATGTGTCCTAAGGTGAAGTCTTCCATGTGACTCCCTGGTGTATACTTGGCCTTCACTGTGCAGCAGACAATTCATTCGGCCTTCCTTGACCCTGAAGTTCAAGGTCTCTGGGACTCTTTCTCACCACTGAAGATAAAGGCCATTGATATCTCCAACCAAATCTTCACTCCTCACCTTAGTTTCCCATAGTCACCCAATTCTCCAACATGCCCAGCAGAAACAGTATTTGACATATAACAAGGAGAAGTTCTCTCTTCTTAACAACAACAACAACAACAACAAAAAAAAAAACCAACAAGTGTTACCATAAATCAGAAGGAAAGCGAAGGGGAAGTTTAGAAGTATAAGGCTAAAGAAACACATCTGGCCTTAATACTCTGTTGGCACATGGTCTTCTCTTGTTTTTTCCTAAGATCTCTGAAAGAAGCAGTGTATACAGAAGCCTCCAGTGGAGACAGACTAGCTCTGAAGTAGTAGTTCAAAAGACAAAGGCTCTGCAGTACCTCAGACAATTTTGCCAACTCTAGAGGCTTTAATTTCTGCTCTAAGAACAGAAGCAGCCAGACAAGGGGATCCTCTAACACTAAGACTATTATTTTAACCCAAATCATGACAAAGACCTACTAGAAATCAAGGTTCATAACCTCAGGGGAACACAAACAGATTCTTTATACTGAGTTTTATCATTTCTTTGTTTCATTCAATAGTGTTTTATATTTATGGTGAATCTACTTTCCCTATGTCTTTACATGTTATTTTTTTGAAAGTGTAAAATTAAAGTGAGGTGTTAGGAAAACAGATTCTTTATACTAAGTTTTATCATTTCTTTGTTTCATTCAATAGTGTTTTATATTTATGGTGAATCTACTTTCCCTATGTCTTTACATGTTATTTTTTTGAAAGTGTAAAATTAAAATGAGGTGTTAGGAAAATAGGATAAAGAAGAACTGCCCTGGATAGCACAGACTGAGAAATTTGAGCTAATGCATGTTTCTAAGATTTGCCCAGAAACTGGTGAGGGTTCAGAGGGGACCAGTGTCTGGGCCACCCTTAAATCAGCACCAGGGCTCCACAGGCCTGTCTCCTGTTACTACCTGTCTTCACATCTCTGTGTCAGTCATAACCCAGTGTGGTCCCTATTGATACAAAGGGCAATGCAAGCTGTTACTCACACTTTGAGAAGGTCTTTGGATGTGCAGAATCCCGCAAGCTACACCACAACAAATGCAGAAAGGCAGAAAGGAACATATTTGATGGCATCTTCAATACATTTCAGGTTTTCTGCAGCTGATCTTGAAATAATCTAAAAATCATTTCTGTTTTCCACCATCCCCATCTCTACACCAGAAAAGAGACCTTAACTAGGCCCCAAATTGGTTAGACATGTGGATTTGGAGAATTTTAACACTAGGGGGTTTAACCACAGAAACTGGGTAACTAGATATTACCTAGATGTAACAAAGATCTTCCTCACAGGAAGGGAGCTCTTGTTACAGTGCAATGTATATGCCCTGTGTGCCGTGTGAAGCATTTGATCCTCACAGGGTCATCAAGAAAACATTTAAAATAAAACCAATGGATGTGTTTTTCAGCAACTTTAAAGAAAAATTAAGCAAATGTATAGTTATGTGTGCACTCCACCCCCCAACTTCCCTGTAAGTAACACATCATGATAGGGCATTTGTTACACTGCAAATCAGTGTTAATGTATATTAGGAACTATGAGCCATTCATACCACTAGAGTTTAGATTAGGTGGATATGTCACAGCATTTGGTAAATGTATCCACCTAGAAAACACCCCAACCCTCCTGTTTGTTCCCTTTCCCAAGGACTAAAAATTACTGATCTTTTTGCTTTCTTAAGAAAGAATTTTCATCTACTATTTTTAATGTTTCCTCATGCATATTTTAATAATTAATTTTTGTTTAGTTGCTTCATATAATGTATTTTTGATCCCCATTCCCACCCTCCACAACTCTTCCCAAGTCCTTCTCCCTCCCCACTTACCCAACTTCTTTTTTTCATTAATTTATTTATTCACTTTACATCCCAATATCAGTGCCCCTCTCCTCCCAGTCTCCCCCATCATAGCTCCTCCCCTAATTCTCCTTCCCCTTTCTCCTCTGAGAAGGCGAACCCCCTTGGGTATCACTCCCACTTTGCACATTGTCACTGTAAGACTGGGCACATCCTCATCCTTTCTCACTGAGGCCAGAAGAGGTGGCCCAGCTAGGAGAACAGGATCCACCGTCAGGCAACAGATTCAGGAATAAACCCAATTTAGTTGTTGGGGAACCCACATGAAGAACACATTGTATATCTGCCACATATATGCAGGAGGCCTAGGTCCAGCACATAATCTCTCTTAGGTTGTGGTTCAGTCTCTCTAGGAGCCCCCAAGGGTCCACGTTAGTTAACTCTGCTGGTTTTTCGGTGGAGTCTCTGTCCTCTTCAGGTTCCTCAATCCTTCCCCTGACTCTTCCACAAGACTCCCTGACCTCCATCTAATGTAGCATCTATTTCAGTCATCTATTGGGTTGACCCTCTCAGAGGACAGTTATGCTAGGATCCTGTCTGCAAGCATAACAGAATATTGTTCTTTTAAGGGAGGAGAGGCCATAGCAAAGCTGTCTTTATCTACTAAGGATAGAGGAGATAGCTCAGAGAGTGAAGCGCCTGCTGCAAAGACATGAGGAACTGAGTTCAAACCCCTGACTCCCATGTAAAAAGCCAGGCATAACAGTCTCAGCCTGTAACCACAGCACTAGATAAGGCAGCTACAGGCAGATCATGAGGTTTGGTGGCCAGAAATCTAAACTGTGTGAGTTGGAAATTTGGTGGGAGACCTTGTCTCGGAAAATAAAATAGAAGTGGATAGAGGAAGACACTAGTCTCCACACATGAAAAGAACACACACAGAAAAATGGTTCTTACAAAGTTAATGTTCTTTGGGCCTCACCCAAGAGAGTGTTAATAAGATGGTCTCGCTGTGCTACCCTCCGCAGGACAATGACAATGACAAGGCTTGTGCATACCACCCAGTTCTTCCAGTCTCTCCTGATATGTTGAAAAGCTGGCTGTATTCTAGAAGAAGAACAATGTGTTTTTCTAATGTCTTCAGCATTGTAGGATTGTATACAAGGTAGGACTAATGGTTACCCAAGACAATCAAGCCTGAAATCAGATGAGAAGAAAACCGTCTGAATTGAGGCCCAGTGATCTCATTTGCCTCTCTGGCTGGCATCAGTATTCTCTTTCACCCATCAGTAAGTAGAGAGTAGAATTCTGTAAAGACAACCAATAAATTATATTTTTAAATATAGATATAGCCCTCGAACTTCAGAAATTCAAGGATGAGAAGAGAGAAAGAAGCTAGTTACCACCAGGAATCTTTTCTGTAGCTCATCTATAGATTGCTCACTCACTCTGGAGTGCCAGGCACTATTCTCTTCCCCCCACACACACACACCTCACACCCCTGCACCCCACCCACCACCGAGAGCATCCATCCCTAGTCTGCTGCCTTTGTAATAGATTTCTGATAACTACCCGTGTTTTAACTTGCTTTTGGTTTTTGCATATATTTTGAGGTTCGTGGATACAGTGAATAGCCCTGTTTCTCAAATAAGCCAAGGACTGCAGGCATCAGAAATCTGTGGGAATAGAGACGGAAGTTCTTGTTGGGCATGAACATTTCCGGACCTAGCAACAAATCGACTAAAAAGGACTCTGTGGAGACAGGATTTATTAATTCTGCATCTGTAACAATTCCCTTTGCTCTCTGCAACTCAAAACTCACCAATAGAAAACTTAACAAGCCAAGATGAACAAGGCAGTGTGTGTGTGTGTGTGTGTGTGTGTGTGTGTGTGTGTGTGTGTGTTAACACCATTAAGGAGGCCAAGACAAAAGGACTGAGAGGTTAAGACCAACCTGGAGACTCTGTCCCAAAAACACAAATACAAAAAGAACTTAGTCTTCAAATAAGGCTAATATCAGTATTACCTAGCGTTAGAAAGGAATAAGATGAAGAGGTCTTTCACCCTCCCCAACCCAGTACTTACTCCCAGTTGGACCAGGATCCTGCAAACCCCACCCATCCCTGATGCAACTTCAACCTTCCAACCTGGTGTGCGATGACACCTGAACGACCTGTGCAAGGAAACAAAGGATGAGGAACCACAACTGATTCCTAATATGGAAGCACACACACCATGAACCACAATATTCTTTGCATTTTTTTCATTTTAGCACATACTTCTTTACTTGTATAGTTTCCAGTTCTGAAATGCCATTGTGCTGCTCTGGGTGCCTTGTAATAAAAATTTAGTACAATTCATTCACTTTTACAGGTGCAAATAGTCCAACATGCACACATTCACAATATTTAAATCATCTATGCTTGGGCACTTATGATGCTCCTGGGGCTTTTCTATTATAGAGTTTATATATGTGCACTCTCATAGTATGTCTCTGGAGTACATCCCATAAGGTTCTCTCGAGCAGTTATAACGAGAATTAAGATCATTTGGTGATAGTGTATAAATGTACAAATCTATAAGCTCATAAAAATTCCTTCTCAAAAAAACTACTGGAGGAAAAATATTCCTTTTGTAAATAGAATGATATCTTCTAGGGGAAAATGATAATGCTCTTAGCTTCTTTAGAACCTTTGATTATAGATAGGCAATTAAATATTAGAAAATTAGCCATATGCCAAGCTTGACCCAGCTTCTCCACAAAATGATACTTAGAACATTTATGAAAAATAGTAAAAATATTCATTCATATTTTTCTAGAAAATCAAACAAAAGTCATAATCATTGTTCTCCTTAAACAAGCTTTTAGAACAAAAATAATAGTAATAAGAGGGTGCATGCTTTCTACGACTTGTGCTTATATTCACTACTTTACATATCATTTAATTCTTACAACAGCCCTATCAACTTCTTATCGTTATTATAACAACACAAAAAGAGACTGAGAATCAGACAAGGAAAAACATGTGACAGGTAAAATGAGTGTTCGAATCTACCATTGTCTTCCCAATGCAACCACAGCCTTCTTAAGCCTTGCATAAATCATGACATTGACATGTCTGCAGGACCCTTGGTTTCCTCTTTGTGGGTTTCATTGAAAACTGTATCATCTTGAGATCTCTCTGTTTATTCACTCATCACCATGTTGGTCTTTGTCTCCCTCTCACTTTTCAACATAACTGCCAACAACCAGCCACAAAATCTCCCTTGGAACCATGCCTCCTCCATTTGACAATTCCTTCCAGATTTAAGATTCACACATCCTCACACACATGCAAGCTCACCCACTTTCGCTTTATCCCTCTGAGGATATTTATGTAGTCTTTATAGTCTTGGCTTGCTGTTGCAAAAGAGATGTTGATCTAGCAGTGATCATAAACAATGTGTTCTTCATCTGCAATTAACTGCACGTTCTGAACAAATCCTTTGCCCTCTTTGAAGCTATTCTTATTTCTGTGAAGGTCAAACGAGATGTTGCATGCGACTCCATTTGGAAAATTCAAAGCACTTAATAAAAAGACAAGTTTTTGTTACTACTATTGTCCCCTTTTGTAGAATATCAAGAGCTGTTTAGACTATAAATACATTTGGGTGATCATTACATTATCACCCAAAAACCTTCCTGGGACAAAGCAGTATTGTAACGAAAAGAAAGCAGTAGAATATATCACTTCTGAGTTTTGACTAAATCATCAAACTATCAGGTGTATGACTTCAGCCCTAACAATATCAACTAGAAAGTAGAAACATTACTATCCCAGAGGATCTATGTGATGATTATCTATAGGATTTGATAAGGCATCTATGATAGGTAGAATCTAAGATACCCCTAGGATTCCTGACTTCTGTCCCACAGGCCCTGTCAGCATGCCTAATACACTCCATCAAGTGCGAGTTTGACTTCCAAATATGGTTAGATTTCAGTCCTTTGATAAAATCACAAATAAATCAATTTTGATTAAAATAGAAATTGTCATAGATTCATCTGGCCTATCAGATAAATAAGTCCCTTTCTAAAAGATAAGAGACAGAAAGAGATAGAGAGAAAAATATTGATTGGACTGATTGATTTTCATGATAGCCTTGAAGAATTAAAATGTCAGGTTGTCTAATACCTGAGGTAGCTTCTAGGAGCCATAAGAGCGCTTACCAACAGCCCCCAAGAAATCAAGGATTTGAGCCCCACAGCTGTAAAGAGCTTAACTACCTTCAACCAGAATGATGTTGGAAAGAGATCCTTCCCTTACCCAGCCTCCATCCAGATAAGAACAAAATCCAACAAACATCTTGATTTCAAATCTGTGAGATCTAGTTGAGCCACTCTCTGACCCTCACCTAGAAAGTTTTAAAACAGTAAATCACTGAGTGTGTAACTATTTGCTGTGCATCAATAGAAGGCACATGATATGTACTCACTGATGAGTGGATATTAGCCCAAAAACTCAGAATGCCCACGATACAATCCACAGACCATATGGAAGTTGCTGTCTTGTCTGGTTCTCTGCTCCTTTTCCTTTGCATATTTTATACTCCTCCTTACTCTCCTTGCTCCCAACCCTGAAAAGGTTTTGTATGTCCAAGGAAACCAAATCACATTTCAACTAGAATTACATACCTACTTAGCCACAGAACTGAGGCCAAATTTCCAGTTTCTTGATAGCTACAAAGCCAAAAGTCCCTTTGCCTCTCATTTTCTAACTGTTCTTCCTCCTTCTCTAAGTATTCTGGATCTTCTTACCCATTTTGCTAATTCTCTTTATGTTCAACTCTTAAAGCAAGAATCCCTACTTCTATAATGTAAACATTTGTCTCCTCAGAATCTATACTTTAAAGCCTTAATCTTCAGTGTGCTTGAATTTGTATATGATACAAAAGAAGTAATTAAGGTTAAATGAAGTCATAAGGGGGGAACTCTCATAAAATGGAATTAGTGTCCTTAAAGGAAGCAAAATCAGAGCATCCCCTCTGTGGGGCAGTGGATAGTACCAGGAAACTCTACCAGGTTGAGTGGGTTGGAAGTCCTGGAACCTCTGAGAGAATGATAGAAGCTTTACCTACTTTTGACTAGGGCCCTGTCACGTGACCACACCCCTACATGGGAATGTGACCCATGGTCACCTAGATCAGAACAGAGTTCTCCATGCTAATGAGGTATCTAGAGGCCCTGAGAGTTTAGCCAATAAGCTTCCCTTTGAAAGGGCTTAAGCAAAACTCACGTTTTTCTCATCTAAAGTCACAGCTCCAAATGAAGGGGCTTAAAAAAAGAGAATGGAGGGATTAAGGGAGTGTGGCGCGGCGCATGGGGGAAGGGGGTGCCCAGGGGCCCCTGTCCAGGCACCCCTTCTTCCCGAGGGACCATACACACACAGGCATGGTATAGAATAGAGTTTATTCAGAGTAGGGGATGGGAGTTAGTGGTAGAGAAAAGGGGGGGGGAGGAGTAGAGAAGTGGAGTGGAGGCAGCCATGACCATGTGGAGTGGGGGAGGAGAGCCCAAGGGGCAGAGAGGTAAGACTATGTGGGAGAGCAGAGAGAGCAAAGAGGGAGAGGAGGGGCAAGTAGGCCCTTTTATAGTGGGCCAGATCTATGGAGCAGGTCATACCTTGCTATTGCCAGGTAGGTGTGGGGTGGAGCTTAGACAGAATACCAACACCCTTCCCAGCCATTCCTTCCTGAAATTGTCTCTGATCCATCCTGAGTAGGTAGTGTGCACCCATTTTCCACAATGAACAGTCAACAAACAATACGGATAAAAGGTATTTTTGTCTCTGGTCTAACCTGAGTGTAAGACCCCCCCAAAACTGAGGGTGCCCCAGCACCCCATGCCCCGGAAGGGGACACCAAAATCACTCGTGAGAAATGGTCTCAATGCAATGAGGATTTCTTTATTCCAGAATTCTGGGTTCCATAGCCGTGCACCACGCAGGGTTAGAGGGCTATGGACCCCGAGTGCCAAATTGCAACAGCTTTTATAAGTTTACGACAGAGCCCTCGAATCACAAACCAATCATTTCTTAGCATGGAGAGCCCGCGAAATGTGAGCCAATTGATTTGTACCAATCAGTTTAAATTATCAGAGCCCACGCTCAGTGGACTAATTAGTTTCCTATAATGTCTACAGCTGCGTGAACTCCTGCTTAGGGGTAATGGCGTAAGATTACAGAAGCAAGATAAGCTTAGCCCATTTCCAGTTACCCTATGGGGCCAGGATCACCTATTCAAGGCCTTTCTGCTAGCTCTAAACAAAGGGCGGGCTCTGGAATGTGACCTTTTACCTAGTTTCTAACAAAGCGAGATAGCATTTTAAACTCATGATTTCTTGGGGTCATTAGAGTTAGGCTGTATTATTTTCTATCCTTTCATGAGTAGGTAGTGTGCACCCATTTTCTACAATGAACAGTCAACAAACAATATGGATAAACATGGACTGGCTCTTTCATCGAGAACTGCTGCGAAGGGGAGCATGGAGGAAGACGCTTTCATCTACAGAGTCACAACATCTAAGTCTCCAGCAGAAGGCCCCTCCATGCTCCCAGACAATCATAGAAGAGTTAAACTGTTTCCCACTCACTAGGCTCCAGGCTCATCCTCAGCCCACAGGCCTCCCCTGTTATTGTCTCCTCTATGACTTCCAACGGTGTCTGAATGTCCAGGAGTCTGAGAACCCCCAGTTCCAGCCTCCTTGCAAATCCTGGGGCCCCCATCATTCCCAACTTCAGACTGAGGCCCCGCCCAAGGCTGCATTCTCCCATGCCCTGAGCAGTGCATCACTGCTTCCCGAGATCCCATCACCCAACTTCGGGCATGGGATATGCCACAGTGGCCCAGTGATATCTGTAAAACAAAATTTTACAGACAGAGGCGAGAAATGTCTCCTGGGAAATTTGTGGAACACCCTGTAAGTCCAGAAGCTGAAAATCTCACTTGGCAATTTACTATATTTCTGAAACTCTCCTTCCTAGTGGCGGGAACTAAGAAATGCCGAGCATATTAAGATGTAAAAGAATCTATCTTGTAGCCAAAAAATTCTGCAACGCTTTGCTCCAATCGTTTATGTAATTACATTTACCTCTCAACAGGATATATATGTAATATGGTTCCAAATATAGTAGAAAAAGCATTTTTAGTAGGCTGCAGAATTCTCCAGGAACTCTAAACTCCCAGGTTCCTTAGTCATCCTTGCAGGACAGCTGGGTTCTAAACGTTAGGCCCAGACTAAGGATATTTACATATGAAGAACCTTATACTAAGTCCTTACCATACATGTAGGTGTTGGGCAAGGTAGTAAGAATTTACATTTGAGTTGATGCATAGCTCAAAGCTACCTCCCCCATCCCTGAGGCCAGGATTTCTGTCTTTTGAGTTGCTAATTTGCAACTGAATTGGGTGCCTCAAGGACATCACAGCAGACAAGTTAATCCTGTTCTGCCTTTAACTCTTCACCTTGCTTGTTATGCAGACAGGCTATCTCTACCCAGGCTCACCTGGATAGCAAAGAAAACTTGTGACCAAAACAACCTTCTTAGCTTATCCAGGTGTGATTCTGGAGACAGTAGATGCTTTTTACTCAGAGAGACACTCTGGGTAGTTAGTTCACCGGGCTGAGCCTAAGGGTATCAGCCAGTTAGTTCACCAGGCTGGGGGCTAGAGGCTGCTACCCGAACTGATTGCCTAGGGCCTACAGTGGCCCTGGGCTGAGGGCTAAGGGCTGCTACCAGAGCTGATCGCCCGGAGCCTACAGCAGCCCTTAGCATGGCACAGAGAAGAATGCAACAGGCAGACTAGGCGGAAGTGTTCTTGGAAGACAGCGTGAGCCAGGCAGCTTCCCAAGCTCTGCACTGCCGCCATCATCACCGGGAAGCTAGGCCTGGGAGCTATCCTTCCCCAGCTCTGGGGCTAGCATGACAGCAGGGCCAAGATGAAGAAGCAGTTTAACCTCATGCGTCAACTGGCCAACAGGACTATGGCCGGACTACAGGTAAACACCCTGTAGTTCCCGAGAAAACTGAAGCTTTAACAGATGAATGTGATGCTTAATTTGAGATGTTAACTTGACTGGACTAGGAGATACCCAGAAAAACACATTCAGATTCAAACCACCTCTGTGGCTGTGGCTGTTTGTCACTCAACGGACCTGTTTCCTCTCCTGATATCCAGAATTCCCCCTCGGATTTAGTTCCCAGCTGGAATGGTCCATGGCAGGATAAATGCAGTCTAGCAGCATCTCCCATTTTGTCTGCCCAGTGAAGTTCCTACTCCCCAGCAGCAGGGTGGAATGTGGGACCATACCCTTCACTCTCTGATCCAAACTGAATATATACAACTGACAAGCTAGGATAGAAAGCCCTTATCAGAAGCAAATATGCTGCCACCTTGGTCTGGTACTTCTAGTCTCCAGACTATTAGAAAACAAATTTTTGTTCCTTAAATCACCCCAGCCTATGGTTTTGTGGTGAGGAAACATTAGTCAACTAAGGTCCTACCATAATGACTAAAACAGGAATCTCTTCCACCTATACAGTATGAGAACCTACCCCTGTCCAAATAGCTTTATAAAATCGATGGCTCAGTAGTTAAGATGATGGCTGATCTTCCAGAAGAAACTACTTCAGTTTTCAGTACCCACAGGCAGCACACAACTGTCTGTAACCCCAAGTTCTAGAAGATCCAATGCCCGACTTCTGGCCTCTTCAGGCACTGTATGTATGCACAAACATAGATGTAGGCAAAACACTCACACACACAAAATGATATAGATAGATTTTTTTTTTAAAAATAATGAATGTCGGAAACCAAACCCTAGAAAACTAGAGTTTCAACAGCCCTCACCTTGAAAGTTCACCGACCTTGTGGTTTACAGCAACCCCCCTCCCACCCCCCCAACACACACACTTCTTCACACAAGGCTGATCAACCGGTTCTTTACCTGGCTGAACACTTGGGATGGTCTGGGCAGAACCAGCATTCCAGGAAAGCTGCAGATGCCTCGAGCCATAGCCTGCATCCGTCCTGGATGACCTTTCCCCCTTCTGTGCTTCTAGGATCCCCCTCTGCCCCTCCCTACTTCATCTTACTGAGGGTTCATAACCAGGTGTTTTACGTTTCATTAAAGAGGCCTTGACACAGAACCCCCATGTGCTTGGCCTCGCTCTTCTTTCTTGCCTGTTCTCTCTTTCAGGCTTGGGTCCTCCTGGGCTCCCCGAATTACTAGGTCCCACGGGTCGGGACAAGTGGCGCCCAACGTGAGACTCGAGGTACGGACCTTCGTAGGACAGAAATCTGAAAGGAGAAGGCTGATGCAGCAAAAAAGTCATTGGGAGGAAGCACTCTCACCGCTCATGAGAGAAAAGTTTCCTTCAGTAAGTTTTCATTTACATCCCATAAGAAATGGGCCATTTTCTAAAGACGTGGTCTTCATTAGAGACCTGAAAGCTTCTCTCAGGGAAAGGGGAGTTGAGTTAAAAAGAAGGATTTGATAATTTTTTTATTTTTTAGACATGCCCCTGGTTTATCATAGATGGACCAGAGATTCACTATAAAAAAATGGCCAAAGTGGATCGAGAACTAAATGAAAAATTGACCAGTCAGGGCCCTGACACTGTTCCTGCCACCGCATTTTCTTACTGGGGACCCATTCGTGATGTAATAGAGATTGCAAATGAGGACCCTGATAGACAGCAGCTTTTGTCGGTTGCTGAATATTGTCTCCGCCCTTTGTCTTAAACAGCTTCACTGACCTCGCTTTCCCCTAAAAAGAGTTCTTCAAAACCTTCCTCGGTCATTATAGACATGTCTGAGTCCCCGACATCCACTCCTGTGACTTTATCCTCCACTCCCAAGGGATCCATCCCCCTCTGATATGCCATTAATTAAACCAGTCTTTAAGAGATCCCATGATAAGGAGCCTTTAGGTCTTGAAAATACAGTCACCATGGCGGAGGAGGTAGCTCTTTACCGACCAACTGCCACTCGCTCCAGCCCCTCCACATGGCCCGCCACCCTATACCCGGTGATAGGCACCCAGCGTGGCCCCTCTCAGCCAGGTTCCTCAGACCTTTACTGAGTCCAGGCAATCACCAAAGATCGTCCTATACTCAGCCTTAAAATAAATGGTAAAAGCTTTAAGGGCATCTTAGACTCAGGTGCTGATTCTACTGTGATCTTGCAAAGTGCTTGGCCCCCTGCTTGGCCTTTGCAAGCCTCTCTGACCCATCTGCAGGGGATTGAACAATCAAAAAACACTCTCCAGAGCTCACAGTTGCTGACTTGGGAGGACAGTGAGGGAAATACTGGCTCTACTCAGCCCTTCGTGGTCCCTGGTCTGCCTGTTAACCTCTGAGGAAGAGACATTCTCTCTCAAATGAAAGTCCTTATGTGTAGTTCCAATGAGGTTATTGCTCAACAAATGCTCTCCCAGGGCTATCTCCATGGACAGTGACTAGGCAAAAATGGACAGGGGACACCCATGCTGGTAGCTACTGCTCCCAAGATAGATCGCACAGGCCTAGGTTACAATACCCATTTTTCATAAGGGCCATCGCTCCCCCTGCACGCCAGGAGGATAAGATCACATGGAAAGATGATGCTCCTGTCTGGATTGACCAATGGTCCCTCCCTGCTAAAAAATTGCCATTCTGCAATTTACACAGAGGAAGCTAATTCAAAGTGCTTCTCTTTCTTAAGTAGGAGTCAAAATACAGCTGGAAAAAAAAGCCGCTTTAGAAAAGGAAGCCTCAAGTTTTGAGAAAGTGTGGTTTAACTTATGAAATTCATGTAATCGCTTTTTTTTGTTTTTAACCCTGAGGGAGAAAATGTTCTTTGGAAGTCAGAAGTCTTTGGAGGAGAGTCCTGGGCTCTCTTCCCCTCCCACCTCTCTCCACAGGTGTGTGTTCACCTAGGCACTCCTCTTCCCCCTTGTTAAATCTAAACAAGAGAAAAAGCAGGTTTCAGAAAAGAAGTTTTTCTATGTGTAGGACACAGTATCAAAGAAAAAATGGTTGAAAGCTATTTCAAAACTCTCCTGGTGAGGAGAGGAAAATGGGAAACATCCTGTTTCCTCTCTGAAAACTACTGGAGATCTCCTTAGTTCAGGTTAAGATATTTGGATCTCCTTGGGACATCAAGTTCCCTCGTTGTCTGTTGTTTGTCTTTGGTGCACCAAAACTTGTCAATATGCGTGTCAATTTGTGTTGTCCATTATTTTGTTTGGCTAAATGATTGGTTGTTTTTATGTTTTATGCTAAAAAGAAAAAATAATGGTAAAAAAGCTTTATCTGCCTGCAGTTCTGCCATTCTGCAATTTACACAGAGGAAGCTAATTCAAAGTGCTTCTCTTTCTTAAGTAGGAGTCAAAATACAGCTGGAAAAAAAAAGCCGCTTTAGAAAAGGAAGCCTCAAGTTTTGGGAAAGTGTGGTTTAACTTATGAAATTCATGTAATCGCTTTTTTTTGTTTTTAATTGGTCTTAATGGTACAAGGTTTTACATATTTGACTATAGAGCTATAAATTAATTGGTTATGATTTAAAAGGTATAGTGTTATTAAGAAAAGGTTAGTTTAAAACTGGTGATTCTGTGTCGGAGCCATATTAACTAGCTACATGTGGCATGACGCAACCCAGGAAATACAGGCCTCTGAGATGCTTCTAAATTGGTATGGTGTTTTGTGTGAATCTTGGCCTGGAGATTGGACTTATAAGAAATATGATTTAAAATAATGTCTCTTTAATAAGTTACACTGTCATACACTTGAACATAAGAACAGGCAGACGAACCTTGTGTTGTAAAAATAATGCATTTGCCATTAATTTTAAAGAAAATAGATTGTTTAAAATTGGTATTTGCTTCTAAAGTTATAGTTATGCTCTTGCCAGTGTGCCATTGGCCGCAGTTTGCGTCTGGTTAAAGGCTCACGATTCTTAACATATTTTGTAATTAAGATAATTTTAAGAGTGATACAGCTGTGGCCATTATAGGCCTATTGCCACTTTTCCACAAGTTTATAAGCTACAATGGTAGGAGCAAAATTTAACCCTCCAAGATTAAAAAGGAGATCTCAGTGGAAATTTATTTGATATCAAACAGGCTAATTGACCACTATGAAACTAGGATTTTTCCAGAAACCCTGGAATTACACGTTCCTTTTGTTAGTCAATCCTCAAAATGTCCTTGCTGGACTGGACAGGTGGGTTTGGGTCTGGTCTTAGATAAAAGGCTCAGATTAGAAGATTGTTACTTTGAGGAACCACATAAAACGTCCTTGCCAAGGACTCTATGTGGGTCCTTGGGCAACAAAAAAAAAAAAAAAAAAAAGAAAAGAAAAATAAAAAGAAAAAAAGAAATTTACATTTGAATTAATGCAAGGCTTGGGGCTGCCTCAGTGGAAGCTAGTAAGGAAGCTTGTGAACAACTGTTTTTGTCGCAGGCCTCAACTAGGGAGTGTTTGGCTAAAAGAACATTCTTGAAATACTTATCCCACTGTGGTTTAAAATGCAGTTCAAATCTATGAAAGGTCAATAAGGCTATAAGGGCATTAACATTTGACCTGTCTACTCTATACAAAATTATAGATGTAAAGGGTTGTTTTTTGTTTTACATTCTGATAATTATAAAAGCATTTGCTTCTAATTTTAAAGAAGCAATAAAGCAATTTCATTAGAAGGTTTTTTTCCTCAAGGAATGGTTCGTAGCCTTACTTTAAGTGAGAAAAGATGTTTTGTCTCTGTTTCAATACAAGAAGCTAGGATCTTAAATTTTTCAGTGTATAATGTTCATGGATTGTTTTTTACATGCCTTTACAGGCCTTGCTCCTAACTATAGACTTTTAGAATTTTTACATAAATTATTTTTAAAGGTTGTTAGGATATATTATTTGGCTTTATCTTATATTAACCTCATCTTAAGCTTGCCCTGGGAGGACCTAAACCTCTGATTTCGAGGTAGGAAATGTTTGTTCCTTGTTTCAAACAGCAATCAAATTGGTTATTACAAAACATTGATGGTTGATTTATTACATGACAAGCCTTTTTTGACAAAATTAATAATTGACAGCCTTTTGTGGCCCCTCATGGGTCTTTTGTTGCTTTTGTCATATGGCCCCTGGGCCTTTAACAGATTAACCAGTTTCATTAAATCACAGATTGATTCTGCCTTAAACAAACCAGTTGCAGTCCTACCATTGGCTAGACATCTGAGGTTCAGCTGAAGACCTCTCTTCCATGGATGCAGAGACAGCAACCAGCAACCGTTGGCCTTCCGTTCTCCACCCTTGCTGCAGGCACAGAGCTTTCTTGGTTCCATAGGCTGGAAACGTCAATGACAGGGAGGGTGACCTCAGGCTCCTAATAGTGGCTGAGGGCCTTAAGCTGTGGAATAGCCAATGACGGGAAATATTGTAGTGCCACGAGCCAGATGCACACCGCCTATTGGCTGCAGGGTGACTCCATGACGGGATTATTGTGGGTCCACTACCTGGATGCCCATCACGACCACCAAGGGCCTGATGAAGCCATTGGAGTGGGATGTGATGCCAGGAGTGGGTACAATTCGCATAGCCTAAGGCAGAGGCCCTGCCATACTAGGATCTAAAAAGGCCTAGTTACTGGGGTGCTGGATGTGGGGGCAAATCACATAGCCTAAAACAGGCTCTCCACCGACCCTCTTTCCATAGCCACTCCCCAGCTTTATTTAAGTCAAGAGGGGAATATGTTGGAGACCAAACCCTAGAAAACTAGAGTTTCAACAGCCCTCACCTTGAAAGTTCACCGACCTTGCAGTTTACAGCAAACCCCGCCCCCCTCTTCTTCACACAAGGCTGATCAACCAGTTCTTTACCTGGCTGAACGCCTGGGATGGTCTGGGCAGAACCAGCATTCCAGGAAAGCTGCAGATGCCTCGAGCCACAGCCAGCATCCGTCCTGGCTGAACTTTCCTCCTTCTGTGCTTCTAGTATCCCCCTCAGCCCCTCCCTACTTCCTCTTACTGAGGGTTCATAACCAGGTGTTTTACATTTCATTAAAGAGGCCTTGACACAGAACCCCCGTTTGCTTGGCCTTGCTCTTCTTTCTCGCCCATTCTCTCTTTCAGGCTTGGGTCCTCCTCAGCTCCCCGAATTACTAGGTCCTGCGGGTTGGGACAAATGAAACAAAATACAATGAATAGGACTGGCCTTGAGGCTGTGATCCAACCACATCACCCCTTCTATGTCCTGAAATGCTTATGAAACAAGTATTTAATCATCAATAACTCTTCCAGCAGAACTTTGGGTTTTGCTTTCATGTTTTAGGCTAAGAAAAACTAAAAACCTATTCACCTACCCTGTCAATCATCCATTGCTAATTCTTTTCACAAGTAAAAATGACTATTAGGGTATTGCCCTGACTGGGTGGTCTTCAAAGGTGGTTTATATATCAGTGTTGCAGAAGCTAGCTCAGTGGATGTGATGCACAAAAGTAAGCTGATTAATGTGGAGATTTTATTGGAGATTTAAAGTCCTTAAAGAAATACCCAAGATTCTATGCACACTTTATATTAAAAAAGAGATTATGTTTAAGAAAGAAAAACACAGGAGTAGGACAATACATGGATGAGCACAAATGGAGGGAACTAGAAAGTGTCATCATCCTGAGTGAGGTAACCCAATCACAAAAGAACATACATGGTATGCACTCACTGATAATTGATGTTAGCCCAAAAGTTCAAAATAAACAAGATACAATTCACAGATCACAGGAAGCTCAAGAAGGACTGAAGTAGAGGTGCTTTTGTTCCTCTGAGAAAGGGAACAAAATACTCACAGGAGCAATAATGGAGACAAAGTGCGGAGCAGAAACTGAAGGACAGGCCACCCAGAGACTGCTCTACTTAGGGATTCATCCTATAAACAGTCACCAAACCCCAACACTATTATGGATGACAAGAAGTGCATACTGAAAGGAGCCTGTTATGGTTGTCTCTGGAGGGGCCCTACCAGAGCCTTACACATACAGAGGCAGATGTTAACAGCCAACCATTGGACAGAACATGGGGTCCCCAATGGAGAAGCTGGAGGGTGGTCCCGAGGAACTGAAGGGGTTTACAGCCCCATGGGAAGAACAATGATGTCGGCCACCCAGATGCCTCAGGGCTCCCAGGGACTAAGCCATCAACCAAGGGGTACACATGGTTCCTGCCATACTGTGACAGAGGAATGCCTTGTGGGGCATCGGTGGGAGGAGTGGTCCTTGGTCCTGTGAAGGCTCAATAGATGCCCCAACAAAGGGAAATCGGGGGGAGGTGGGGGGTGGGAGTGGGTTGGGTGGAGAGGCATAGAGTTGGAGGCACGGGGTTGGAGGAGGGGTTGGGGGTTTTCGGGGAGGGGAGAAATCAGGAAAGGTTTTAGCATTTGAAATGTAAATGAAGATTATATTCAATAAAAAGTATTAAAAATAATTTAAAAAAAGAAATGCCCAACATAAGGGCCCACGAAATACATGGAAATATTTTAACTGAATAGGTTAGGTTTGAAATGTTCTCTATAGGCCTGTGTGCTTCAACACTGGCTCTTTGACTAATAAATTGTTGGGGTGATTTGAGAGCCTTTGGGGGACTGGCACAGCTGGAGTAAGTATCTCCACAGTCCAGACCTTACAGATTTTAGCCAGGCTTTAATTCTGACCCAATTACTCTGTTTCTTTCTCAGCACCATGTAATATAAGCTATGTCCTGCCCTCCATGGCTCAAACCTGAGCTATGTCCTCCATGCATCCCATGCTGGGACAGACTGCACATGTATAAGCCACAATAATAATTTAATAATTAATAATTATAGGTAATAATAATTATATTTATTATAATTATATAATAAATATAATTATATGTTTAATTAATATAATATTTATATTTATATAATATATTTATTTAATATATAATATATAAATGAATTATATAATTATATATAATAGATATAAATATTATATTAGTAATAATAATTAAATAATTTAATGTATAAGCCACAATAAATTCTTTATCTTTTAATGCTTCTTTGTGGCATTTCTAACACAGCAATGAGAAAAGCAGCTAATACTCATTGTAATGCAAAAGTTAAATAAAAGCTATGTTTGGCCCATTCCCATCCACTTTTATTTACTTATTTATTTATTGATTGATTTGATTTCTTATGTCAGGGACAGGGGACTTCTGTACCACATATATGCAGATGTGTGTGTGGGAGCCCACAAGGTCAGAAAAGGGTTTAAGATCCCCTGGAACTGGAGCTGCAGTAGCTATGTACCACTAAGTGGGTGCTGGAAATTGAAACCAGTTCTGCAAAAGCAACAAGCGCTCTTAACCACTGAGTCACCTCTATAGTCCTTACTTTTCTTTTTTCTTTTTTATTGGTTATTTTATTTGTTTACATTTCAAATGTTATTCCATGTTTCCGCTCTGAAAACACCCTATCATACCCCCTCCCCCTGCCTCTATGAGGGTGCTCCCCACCCACTCCTGCCTTACTGCCTTAGCATTCCCCTACACTGGGGCATCAAGCCTCCATAGGACCAAGGGCCTCCCCTCCCATTAATGCTAGATAAGGCCATCCTCTGCAACATATGTAGCTGGAGCCATGGGTCCCTCCATGTGTACTCCTTGGTTGGTGTTTTACTCCCTGGGATCTCGGGGGGGGGGGGGTCTGGATGGTTGATATTGTTGTTCTTCCTATGGGGTTGCAAATGCCTTCATCTCTTTCAGTCCTTCCCCTAACTCCTCCATTGGGGTCCCCATGCTCAGTTCGATGGTTAGCTGCAAGCATCCACATCTGTATTGTTTAGGGTCTGGCAGAGCCTCTGAGGAGACATCCATATCTGGCTGCTGTCAGCAAGCATTTCTTGGCATCAGCAATAGTGACTGGGTTTGGTGACTGCATATGGGATAGATCCCCAGGTGGGGCAGTCTCTGGATGGCCTTTCCTTCGGTCTCTTTTCCATGTTTTGTCCCTGTATTTCCTTTATACAGGAGCAATTCTGGGTTAAAATTTTGAGAAGGGTGGGTGGCCCCATCCCGCAACCAGGGGCCATGCCTAATCTCTGGATATGGTCTCTACAAGTTCTTTCTCCCCTTTGTTGGGTATTTTAGCTAATGTCAT
Organism: Apodemus sylvaticus; assembly: GCF_947179515.1. Classification (NCBI taxonomy): domain Eukaryota; kingdom Metazoa; phylum Chordata; class Mammalia; order Rodentia; family Muridae; genus Apodemus; species Apodemus sylvaticus. The sequence continues at coordinate 26,027,253 of NC_067488.1, forward strand.
CTCTGTTGGGTCCTGGGAGCTTCTTGCTTCAAATGTTATTTTGTCCTGCCTTTGGGGTCCCCTCTGTGCAGATAATACTCTCTTTCATGCTTTAGGGCATCTCATGGGAAGAAACAAAGTACAGGTGCTATATACATGTTACTTACACTAACAGATATTTCATCAACTAGTATGAGTTATGCCTTCTGTGAATTGAACACCGCGGTGGACATTACAGCTAAACAGAAAGAGTCTACATAGTTTAGGCTTTATAGAAGTTGCAAAAGAACAGGACACAGTTACAGAAACCTGCATTTGTACTGCAAGGGGCCGGAGCATGATGCTGAAAAGAAGCACAATCATGGTGATTCATTCGTCCAGAAAAATTAATGAATTCATAACATTCCTAAGACTCCAACATGGACACACACAAAAAAAATGGACCTTGTATGAAATGAAATACGGAAGCGTAAAGATCCAGAAACAGAGGAATGAATAAAGGAAAGATAAGATGAGCAATGAACTGGATAATGGGATGCTTCCTATCTCTACTATAATCAGGAAAAGAAAACCGTAAAGGTGATAATGTAAAACAAACACGGGTGTTAGCCAAGGTACATCGTGTCATTGTTCCCAACTCCAAATTCCTTCCATGTAGTTAGAAGTAAGCACTGCTCCTCTTTTCTTCTAGATTTCCAACTAAAGTAAGGTACTTTCTGTCTCACTGATACTAGATCTAGCTGTGTGACTTGCTTAGGTCAATATAATGCTGTCAGAGTAGCAATGGGCCCATTACGAGCCAAAGTCATCAAAGGAGTCCCAAAGTCTCCAGTGATTTATACTCCGTCCTGTGAAGAGCATGCCTCAAATGTCTATGCCTCTGAACCTGATAGAGAAGACATGCAGTGGTCACAGATTTGAGAGATTGCCTGGTGTTCAGCTGAATCGGCCAGAGTCTACCTAAGTCACAGTCCTCCTGAGATCTTTGAGTTTGAAAACATCTACAGCTTAAAACACAAAGACTCTTCATATCATTTGGAGCAAAGTCTGAGTCACACATCAAAGACTGCACTGTAGTCATTCAGCTGTTTAATTAATGTATATTGATCTTCCACTTTATGCAAGGCATTATATTGATTGGAAACTGGAGTCAAATCTGAAAGCAAAGGAAATATAAATCCCATAATGCACCTTAAACTCACATGACAGCAGTTGTCCATGGGAGAAATACTCAGGAACAATGTTTAGACGATGCACTTGGGATGGGAGGATAATAAATCCTATCCAGCTGTAAAGACTTCTGGATGCAGTTGTAACAACCGATATGAAGACACATGTCCAGCGAGTGCTGTGTAGTTACAACCAAAGGAAATGGAACTTACGCAGGCTAGACAACTAATCAGAGACATACAGGAAACATAGCAGGGATACCTTTGCATGTACAAAGCAGGACCTCAATGTACCTCAGAATTTCCTGGAGTATTTTAAACTCCAGTATTGTAGAACTCGTGGATTCTGATTTTACTGCTTGAGAGTCAGGCATTGGTGTAGTTTTGTACATTTTAACTTTTTTCAGTCCACTTTAGTGAGCCATCTGGGTGTCAAAAACACTGTGTTGCATTCTCTGCATCACAGCGGAGACTGTCCTTAGCTGGCCAGACACCAAATACAACAGATGTGATGACATCTGTAAATGATAGTAGCTTCACTGCTGAGCATGGCAGTCTGGGGCTCAGCATTCCCAGATCCCATCCAGGTCAGAGAGTCTACGGGTGTTTAAACTGTCATAAAGCAGCAGCATTCGTCTTTTTGTGCTGGATACTTTGGATACTCCAGCTGGGGATTTCTGTCCCTCACCAAGCAGCTGAACATTCAAATATGGTCAACTTGAGTTATTCACAACATGCACTGATACAAATGAGGATGCCTCTCAGGCTAGGTTCCTGAAACTGGCATTTCAAAAGGAGAGACCCAGAAACCTTTTGCTTAGGTCATAGATTTCACCAAATGTTCTTAAAGTTATTTTATGAGCTTCGCTTTCTTCCCAAACAATTTTGAGAGGAGACTCCCTGGAAATCAATCAAATTGCTCCCTCCCTTGTGCCAGGAAATAACCAATCTTCTTCCAATTCTCATTGTCAGAAATGATTTCTTTCTAGTTGTAATTTTTCAACAGTTCCAGGGATCAATGACCAGCAATTCAGAAGAAGAATGATATTGGCTTGTGTTTTGGCTTGGTTTGGATTTGGGTTTTTTTTTTGGGGGGGGGGAGGGTTTGGGGTTGTTGGGTTTTTTTTTGCCTCTATCCTTCTGTGTCAAGTAGGTGGTAATGTGGTAGATTCGCAGAAAAAAAAGTTCTTATTATTTTATCACAAGAAAGCCCGCCCCTCTGTGACTTCCAGCCTATTACTTCAGTAAACTAGAAACTGGCCCATAAGAGTGCCTGGCTAGTGTAAGATCACTGACTCAGATTTACAAAGGGATTCTTCATATGTGTGTACTATGTGGAGAGCTTATTTAATTATACTTTCCTTTCTCTGGTTCCCAGATCAGACAGAACATAGTCACATTGATGAAAATAAATACCACCCATAAATACCTTAGTTCTCTGCTGGCTTTGTTCTACATTTGACACCCATGTGTATTCCAGGGTAGCTCTGCTCATTATTACAAAAGAGTGACAAAGCAAGGACAGAGAAAGGCCAGAAAATGAAACTGGTGACCGAAAGATTTGGCAAGTGGCTAAATGAATACAGAGTCCAAAATGAAAGGCAAAGAAAACAACAAGAACAGAAAGGATGATCTGGTTGATATCTATTAAACTATTACAGATGTGGACAAAGTCACTCTGTATTGGTTCAACAGATCTTAGATACCGGTCCTCAACACATCACCCTGAATTCTAAAGGAGGAGATATTAATAGTCAAGTACACACTGATTTCTAATGGACAAAGTGACAACTCATTGGAGCCAAGTTTTCTTTCCTCTGATTCACAACAGTGAAACGAAGATTTAAGAACCTCACTGATGCTGCACAGCTGACCTATATGAACATAAATAATAATGCCTAACACCTGTTGGGCTTTACCATATGCTAGATATTTTGCTGAGCATTTTTGTGCCTGATTTTGCCCCTTTAATTCTTTGAGTTTTGTACCCTTACTGTCTGTTTTATACTATGAGAAAGCTTATGCTTAAAAGTCCAGGTGAATGTCTCCAAATTACATGGCTAGTGTGTAATGGAAGGAATTTTGGAAGCCAGGCCATCTGATTCCAATACTCACAAGGATCCAGTCAGTGACTCTCAAAACCCCTACTCTCCATTTCCTTTAGTGGATGTAGAAACTCATATGTACACATCCTCTGCACCCCAAAAAAGAAAAAAGGATTTAATTTTAGCATCACATAGTAAGTGACAATCCTGAGATTAAAATTTAATACCGTTGAATATAAGTCTCTGGTTCTTTCCACTAAACCAAAGTTATTTTATTTTGAAAAAATAATAGGGATTTTTTTTTTTTAGTGTGGCAGGCAGGAACTATCACAGGCCTTCTTAACACAAAAGTAATGGATTAAGCTAAAATATTCAGTAGTTACAGGGAGAAATGATGCATTAATATTTAACAAGGAAAGTTGTGGCTTTGGCATTCATCCACGACCTTTGACAGGAACAGCAAGTAAGAATGTTTTGCCCCCTCACACCCTAACCTCTTCATAGACAAAGTGCTTAAATGGCTAGCCAACAGGACTAGCACACAAGTCATTCTCAAAGCTGTGGAGAAAAAAATACCCAAATTGCACAAAAAAAAAAAAAAAAAAAAAAAACCCTCCACAGAGATGGGGCAATACAGTTGCCTGAGCCTTTAGCATCATTGTCTTTCTCTGGACTTTGCCATAGGTTTCTCTGGGGGAAAAAAAAGAACATATAGAACCCAGTGTCCCTTCCAGGGCCAGGCTTCCTTAAGACAAGTACCCATGCTTACATCAAGATGAGCATGATAAACACCTGTGCTCATTAAAAAGCCTGTCTAAGAGATGGCATGAGGCTCTCACATGTCCTAGTCCCTGCGATATGTAGTTGAGCGTCTCAGCAGTGAGGCAATCACACCACCACCTCGATGCTGTGCTGATTAACTCAGATCGTGCGTGTAAAATTAAACGCTATTGAAAAGCAGAGAAGTGCATGCACTATGAGATATGTTACGAAGACAAAACCCCAGAGGCAATGAGCACGCAGGTGGCCAGAGGAGATCCCGGACAAACATCTGGAATATAATCTTCTGAAATGCATCCAAGGTGAAACACAATTTAATAAAAATTGTTCTCCCTAACTGTACCACTCTGCTTTTCCATCACAGATAGAGAGGGCCCCATGGTTCCCTAGAAACCTGACCAGCACTTACATGACAGGAGAGGCCTAAACAATTGATCTGGAGGTTTCACATGAGAGAACATGGTGCCTTTAGAAGATAAAACCAATGGTCATTGTGCTCTGTTTGTGGATTCTAAATTCCAAATATCTCTCTTGGTTGTAACCAAAATCCATAGGCGAAGAAGGAAGGGTTTGCAGAAAGGCTTCAGCTCAAGTACATTCCATTTCACCCCAGGGTTATTGTGTCTCTGGATTGGTGTTCAGCAACCATCATTTTATCTAGATTGCCTTCCCTCCCACCCCCACTTATGTCCAAGCTCCCAGCAATCCAAAGGGTGGTTGCCTTAAATCCCAACTAATGGGCAGAGTTCAGAAAGACTAATAAGACTTAGACCGAAGCCCAAACTGTAGCAGGCCAAGAGAGTGAGTGTTTGAACATGATTCCCCACTTCAAGCCCTATCTCCTCTTTTCTCCCTCTTCTGTCTAAAAGCTAAAAGTGCCTTCCAGGGTCAAGCAGAGGACCTGAACCATTTGCTTACATTTTCACCTTTTTCATACAATTTCAATACTTCTATATTATGAAAAGAAAACTGGAGCCCTTCAAAAGGATGTTTTTTAACTTTCTATTGATTCTTTGGGAAATTCACATCATGGAGATGCTGCAACGAGACTTTGGCTCTGTAGGACTGACCCTCTATCTTTTTCAGCAGTTCATAGATGAGTTCCTAGATGAGGTAGATGTCAGCTGCTGTAAGCAGGGGAGCTGGTCCCATGCCTCACCAGGGAAAAATGGAAGGGCTGGTGCTGGTGGCATGGGCACAGGAGAACTGGTGGGCTGACCAACACAGCCACCACCAATGCCCAAATCCAGGGCTTCAAAAGGAGTTTATCCAACATTCCTCACATAATTTCAGATCGTCCAGCAACATTTTTGGAGCCTATTCCATTAATCTTGGAGAGGAAGACTTTGGGCATGAGGGGCTGGGAATAAGGGACATGCATGGCCTGATATAGTAATGACGGCATAATGAGCTTCCACTCTAACTCCACACGGCATTTCCTCTCCTGTGCCTCAGGGCCTCTTTATGGAGACTGGCAAGATTCCAGTTATTTATGAATTACATGAAGCAGGGATGAGAGACAAATCTTCAAGGAGAAGAAACTCAAAGAGCTAAAACTTAATTAATAAATTAATTAATTAGCCCTTAATGTAATATCAGTCACAGGAATCTGACAACAAAGATAAATATGGGTAGCCCAATATATATCTCTGTTAATATCTACTACCACATAGTGGGGTAGAGTCATCCTCCAAAAGTTTCAAAGATATAACTAATTCTCATTTACTTTTCTCTATTTACCTTTCTAATGCAAAGACTTTGGCTTCTCCTCAGTCATACTCAGTAGGGTAAGCACCTCTATGTAAGTGGCCACAAGCTAAGCTATTTTGTTGCCTGGCTTCTTGCAGAGGAAATTATCAGAGAGTCCTTCATAAAACAGGATAAACCTCTACAAAGTCCCACAACTATCCAAAGAACAAGAGTCACTTCAGACTTCTTACTAAAAGTTCAATCATTTAAAGACACTAAACTCATATTATAGAAAGAAAGGTTGAAATTTGTCAACAAACCCAAACATATGTGGCACATATACTATCTTCTTTTCCCATCTCAGGGAACCCACTATTCCATGGACCCACTTGACTTTGTTCCAGGTCACTATATGCTCTCCAAACCCACTGAGGTCCACTTAAAGTCCTTTTCTTGTACCTTGACACTTTCCACAGTCTCTCTCTTTCCTATAAAAGGTGAATGAATACTTAAGTATATAAATCACTCTGATTGCTATTTTCATAAGCAGGTAAGTTTGTTATTATTATTTTATACTATGCATGCTTAAATGTGATAAATGTTCTTTAAAAAAAAAAGAACAATCAAGGTCATTCAACAAAACAGTCAATTTAGTGTTATCCTTACATAAATGCACAGGACATGAAATATACCCATTCAAGAACCTTCAGTCCATGAAGAGGCCAATCGGCTTTACATAATAATTCTTCCCCTCACTCTCATGGATGAAAGCTAAAATAAATTGCCTGGCTCTGCTCTAGACACTGTGGATAAAAATAACAGGATACACAGAGTCCTTGGACTTTCCAGGTTGAGTGCTCATCAAGGAAATAAATAAACAAACAACTAGAAGAGTGGTATGTTGCCATGCAGAAAACAAGTCATTTCCATGACAAGCCACAAGGAAAGGAGAGCTGGCTTCTGGGTAGTACGATTAGAGGATTCACTGAAGTGGCAACAGGATCCAGATATGTACAGTTGGCACCCTTCCCTGAAGAAGAAAGTGACAGTGTAGATTCTCAGAGAACTGTAGGAGTATAGTATGTGTGGAGCTTAGTGTATGAGGGGGAGAGAAGGAGAAAGCAGATGGTGCTCTTGAGCCTTCCTAGCTGTCTCTCTCCCAGAGCACATGAACTTCTCTTCTGCTCTCTATACTCTGTAAGAGGAAAGAGAAAAAAAAAGATCCAAGAAAATAAGTATCAGTAGTCTGAACGCAGACATTCAGGAATAGTCATAATTCTAATGAAACTTGCTCTATCACTTCTTAGTCATTTAAGAGAAACTTAACATACAGGATGAGATAGATGATGTAATTTGAAATGAAAAAAAAATTGTCTTCCTGGAGTCAAAGTGAATTCAATACACAAGATAACTAAAATAGCATCCCTTAACTCCAGTTTCTTCTTGATGTCACTTAGGACATTTCTTCTTGTCCTATCCTGATAGACATTGTGAAACACTTGATTACTTATAGAATATCCTCAAATGGATTGTATTTCCTCAAGAAAATCTGATAGATTACATAGGGCAAATAACAGGGCAGCTCACCTCAATATATACCCTAAAGGCAAATCTCTCTGTGTCTCTCCGTGTCTCTCTTTGTTTCTCCCTCTGTCTCTGTGTGTGTCTCTCTCTGTCTGTGTGTGTTTCTCTCTCTCTCTCTCTCTCTCTCTCTCTCTCTCCCTCTCTCCTTTAAATATACTTCAAATAGCCACCAGTAAGCTGTCAGGTTGGGTGTTCCATGCTCCTCACAGCCTGATTGTAATGCCATCAACAGCTAATCACAAAGTAGATCTCTCTCCTCCAGGACCAAATCCCTGAACCTTAATTTCCTCCCATCCCCACACTGCCTCCCTAGCAATACCAGCCCAGTCCAGTCAATTATTTGATTTCTTCATAGCTTCTGACTTCATAAAAACCACCTCCAGACACACCCTCTATGTTAAACAAGATCACATGTACCAAACTGAACATTACTATCAGAGATTTTTCCTGGTCAAAATACCACGAATAGATGGCAGAGTGTTCAACCTAAAGGAGACATCAATATCAATCCATCCAGTGTTCAAGGAAAGAGTTAAGAGCCAAAGCACATTCAGTTATGCTTTAATAAAAGGCATCTTCCAGATGGTATACCATTCTGCTCATAAACTCAATCTAGCTATGGTTAACTACACAAGACCTGCACAAGATAGAGGAGAGCTCATGAGGCCCCATTCCTCCCTGAGGGTCTATTGGCAGTTGATGGTTGTTAAGGGAGAAGGCATGACTTTCTTCAGTAGAATACCCACTGAATGTTTTATCTATAACAACCTCCCACCCAAGGTTACACTAGCAGCCCTAACTAAAATCAGTGAGTCATTATATAATATACGAGTTTGTCGAATAATTACTTTGGTAATTGGTTTTTAAACTCCAGCATTTCTTCCAAGTCACACCAATGCTCCTTTGTCCTTTAATGACTAAAAATTTGTCTTCTATTACTAGTTTCTTCCTTTCTATACCCAATTCTGCTGGTCCATTTTCATTTGTGCTTCCATATCCATTCTCCACCTCTTTCTATCCTACCAGTCTTCCATCACTTGCAAGTCTACAGTCTGTCAGTATTCTTTCTTAAATCACTTAGCCCCAAGCACATTGCTGGAGGTGGTTCCCCTGTTAGAATCTCTCCAGGTAAATTATCTGAATTTTATTTTCTTCTTCTACAACTCTACTGCCTTGTTTTCTTTTGTCCTGTTATGATAGAATGCTTGAGACTGGGTAATTTATAATAAACAGAAAAGCAGTTCTCATATTTCTGGAATCTGATATCCTCACATGGTGTGAAGCAGACAGGAAAAAAAAAAGACAAATACTATGTCTTCACATTGCAGAGGAAGACAGGGATAAAATGTGAATATTTTGTCTTCACAATGCAGAAGAATATAAATAGCAAGGCTCATCCTATAAGCATCTATCTACTTATCATGACCACACCTAGTGACCTAAAGACTATCTATTTAGCCTTCTTCTCAACACTTGATTTATTCATTATATTTCCAACATATTAATGAATGCTGAAGGAGGAAAGCATTCGAGCAATAACATCAACTAATCCATGCATCAACACCCAGTTTATACAAAGGTTCTTCACTCCCTCAATAGAAGGTCATTCATACTTCAGAGCTCAAATCTAAACCAATGTGCCTCATTATTTAAAAAAATATATATATCAATCACATTTACAGACAAGTTAAGGCTCTTGAGGCTCTACTCACATTAGTTCTTCTCCTTAGTGTTAACACTAAAGGCATCTTCCTGATTTTTCTCTAAAATTCTAAAATAGTGTTTTTCTGGAAACCTCTGAAACTCCCAGGCTTAGGAGAGGTAAGCTCAGCCTATCTAGATCAATGCCACTAGCTTCTCATTTCTGTCGCCTTTCTTTGCTGTGGATGTGCCAGTCCTAATTCTTCTAGAATGTCTATCCAATTCGTTCTTTTATAATAGTAGTTGGCCTAATGTACATGCCTTAGCATCCCAGAACTCCTGATGTCCTTTGCTGTTTCCAGTCCTCTGGGTCAGCATGGAACACCTGTCTTCCAAGTCATATGAAACAACCATCCCCCCATGTAAGCATAATTCAAGTTCAGACCCTTACTCTAGCCAACTAGATGAATCCCCAAGTTCCACACACCCCCCTGTTTTTTACATTTGAATAAGGGTTGTTTTCAAGAAGCTGGAACCTCATGACTAAAAAAATAAACTTGCTACCTGGAGATGCCATCCATCATTCACGATGGGAAAAGAGAGCTTCTGCTTGGAGAATGCAACCATACAAAAAGAAACATCTCCTGCTAAACAGCAGATGTACCTAAGCTTCTGAGTCCCCCCCCCCACACACACACACACAGCCTTTCCCAATCAAGTGTGCCTCCAGAGGCGCAGAAGAAACCTAAATCAACATTCCTTTAGCAAAGCCAAATCCCTGCCAAAGAACAACAAGCTGGCCAAAGCTAGAGCTCCAACTCTGCTGTTCTCATCCGCTACACCTGTGCCTGAGCCCTTGATCTCTCCCCAGAGAAGGGAACCAGAGAAGGAACACACAGACTCAAGAGCACCTGGAGCACTGGTGCTCTCTCACCCTTGCTAGCCAATCCCTCTGAATCCTTTCACTTAAACGTTCACTTATTAAACTGTGTGCCAGACTCTGTGACAACCCTTTCACTTAAAAAACAAAAGTGAAGTTACTATCACTGGATTTGCAGACACTATTATCTGTAGAGGGCTAAAGGTGCATCTTACATTGTTATAAAACACTGTGACATGTAGGATGTTTTTAAATACTGGGTGAATACACGTGAGGAAGTAATATATCCTCCCTCCCATGACAGTTGGTACAGAAGAAAAGAACTAGGGGAAGTAAAAGGAGGAAGGAAAACAATAAGTCACCAAACCAAAAATATTTTCAAGAAATGGATGCACCAAAACTGATGCAGACATGTGAGGAACTCCATTTGCCTTGGTGAGAAGCATAAGGCTTGGGTTCTAAACATAGGAACGCCCTTACCACGGGTACTTCTAGTTTATGGCATGTAGGCTGAAGAAGAATTCCACTCTAAATATCATGCAAAGTCTATAGCAAAGACACAAGCCCATCTAGATGAGGACTGGAACTGAGACAGAACCTTCAGTTTGACAATGCTTCCACTTACAATGACATAACACTCAAGAGCATGAACTGTCACAATATCTTTCCACAGCATGAGCTGTCACAGTGCAGACTAGCTCAAGTGATGGTCACACCTGTGGGATGAGCTCAAGCTGGAAAATAGTATTGATTTGGCAAATTAAATTTCTGTAAAGTTGTTTTAAAAAAAATAAGGAAAGGAAATTCTTTCCTACTGTAAATAATTCAAACACTGTCCCTAGGGTTTCTCTATTGGTCTTTGAAGCATTGGCTTGCTATGTAAAATTCTATATTTGTATGCACTTTTTTCTAAATAAAGGACAAATGGCTGCTACTGAATTCTCACATAATTTGCTGACAAGAAAATCAACAGAAAAATTTCCATAGATCATTATGAATGAGATTATAGAAATGGAGACCTGGTTCAGTAGTTAAGAGTACTTGCGAGGTCTGGCCCAGAGCTGATACTGTGCCACAGTGCTCCATACCCAAATACTGCCTGGAGAGAGCTGGTCACCCAGGAGTGCTGACACACACCAGTGAACACAGGTAAGACCACCATGTCTGCTCAAATTCCTGGCTCAAGAGGGACCCACCCAGAGCCATCAGGACACAGGAACCAAGGAACAGCCAGGAACAGGATCCTTCCAGTTTCCATCTGCATCCAGGAGCTGACCCTGTGCCACAGCTCTCCATACACAAATTCCTCCTGGAAAGAACTGGTTTCCCAGGAGTACTGACACACAGGCTTGCAGGAGAGGAAAGGCAGAGTTAGAGACAGATAGCACAAGATATAACCAGATGGCAAGAGGCAAGGGTAAGAATATAAGCAACAGAAACCAAGGTTACTTGGAATCATCAGCACCCAGTTCTCCCACCACAGCAAACCCTGGATCCCCCAACACACCAGAAAAGCAAGACTCTGGTTTAAAATCACATCTCATGATGATGATAGAGGACATTAAGAAATACATAAATAACTCCATTAAAGAAATAGAGGAGAACAAAGGTAAAGAGGTAGAAGACCTCAAAAAGGAAACACAAAAATCCCTTAAAGAATTACAGGAAAACACAACCAAACAGATGAAGAATGTGAACGAAGCCATCCAGGGTCTAAAACTGGAAATAGAAACAATAAAGAAATCACAAAGAGAGACAACACTGAAGATAGAAAACCTAGGAAAGAGATCAGGAGTCATAGACACAAGCATCACCAACAGAATACAAGAGATAGAAGAGAGATTCTCAGGTGCAGAAGATGCCATAGAAAACATTGACACAACAGATATTGAGCAAAATGCAAAAAGCTCTTAACCCAATACATCTAGGAAATCCAGGACACAAACCTAAGGATAATAGGTATAAAAGAGTGAAGATTCCCAACTTAAAGGGCCAGTAAATATCTTCAATAAAATAATACAAAACTCTCATAACATAAAAGATACACATACACATACAAGAAGCCTATAGAACTCCAATTAATTGGACCAGAAAAGAAATCCTCCCATCACATAATAGTCAAAACATCAAATCCAAAAAATAAAGAAAGAATATGAAAATCAGCAAGGGGAAAATGTCAAGTAACATATAAAGTCAGACCTATTAGAATTACACCTGCCTTCTCACCAGAGACTATGAAAGCTAGAAGATCCTGGGCAGATGTCATATAGCCCCTAAGAGAACACAAATGCCAGCCCAGGCTACTGTACCCAGCAGAACTCTCCTTTGCCATAGATGGAAAAACAAAAATATTCCACGACAAAAGCAAATTCACACAATATCTTTCCACAAATCCAGCTTCACAAAGGATAATAGATGGAAAACACTAACAAAGGTGGGAAACTACACCCTAAAAAAAGCAAGGAAGTAATCTTCTTTCAACAAACCATAAAGAAGATAGCCACGCAAATATAAAAATAACATCAAAAATAACAGGAAGCAACAATCACTACTCCTTAATATTTCTAAACATCAATGGACTCAATTCCCCAATAAAAAGACATAGACTAGTAGACTGGATACATAAACAGGACCCAGAATTTTGCTGCATACAGGAAGCACACCTGAGTGTCAAAGATAGACACTACCTTGGAGTAAAGGGCTAGAAAACAATTTTCCAAGCAAATGGTCTCAAAAAACAAAATGGAGTGGCCATTCTAATATTGGATAAAATCAACATTCAACCAAAAGTTATCAAAAAAGATAAGGAAGGATACTTCATGCTCATCAAAGGAAAAATCCACCAAGAAGAACTCTCAATTCTGAACATCTATACTCCAAAGGCAAGGGCACCCATAATCATAAAAGAAACTTTACTAAATCTTAAAGCACACATTGCGCCTCATTCAATAATAGTGGAAGACTTAAACACCACATGCTCATCAATGTACAGATTATGGAAACACACACTAAACAGAGACATATTGAAACTAATAGAAGTTATGAAACAAATGGATTTAACAGATATCTATAGAACATTTCATCCTTAAGCAAAAGAATATACCTTCTTCTCAGCACCTCATGTTACTTTCTCCAAAACTGACCATATAATTGGTCACAAAATGGGCCTCAACAGATACAAGAAGATTAAAATAATTCCATGCACTCTATCAAAAACAACAGAAAGCCCACATATACATGGAAACTGAACAATACCCTACTCAATGGTAACTTGGTCAAGAAAGAAAGAAAGAAAGAAAGAAAGAAAGAAAGAAAGAAAGAAAGAAAGAAAGAAAGAAAGAAAGAAAGAAAGAAAGAAAGAAAGAAAGAAAGAAAGAAAGAAAGAAAGAAAGAAAGAAAGAAAGGAAGGAAGGAAGGAAGGAAGGAAGGAAGGAAGGAAGGAAGGAAGGAAGGAAGGAAGGAAGAAAGAAAGAAAGAAAGAAAGAAAGAAAGAAAGAAAGAAAGAAAGAAAGAAAGAAAGAAAGAAAGAAAGAAATTAAAGACTTTTTTAGAATTCAATGAAAATGAAGACACAACATACCCAAACTTATGGGACACAATGAAAGCAGTGCTAAGAGGAAAACTCATAGCCCTGAGTGCCTCTAAAAAGAAAATGGAGAAAGCATACCCTAGCAGCTTAACAGCACACCTGAAAGCTCTAGAACAAAAAAGAAGCAAATACACCCAACAGGAGTAAAAGGCAGGAAATAATCAAACTCATGACCTAAATCAACCAAATAGAAACAAAAAGAACTATACAAAGAATCAACAAAACCAGGAGCTGGTTCTTTGAAAAAATCAGCAAGATAGATAAACCCTTAGCCAGACTACCTAGAGGCACAGAGACAGTATCCAAATTAACAAAATGAGAAATGAAAAGGGAGATATAACAACAGAAACTGAAAAAAAATCAAAAAATCATCAGATACTAATACAAAAGCCTGTATTCAACAAAACTGGAAAATCTGGATGAAATGGACAATTTTCTAGACAGAGAATAGGTACCAAAGTTAAATCAAAATCAGATAAACCCTCTAAAGAGTCCTATAATTCCTAAAGAAAGAGGGACAGTCATGAAAAATCTCCAAACCAAAAAAATCCCAGGACAAGATAAGTTTAGTGCAGAATTCTATCAGACCTAAAAGCAGACCTAACACCAATTCTCTTCAAACTATTCCACAAAATAGAAACAGAAGGAACACTACCTAATTCTTTCTATGGGTATGAAGCCACACTTCACTGATGCCAAAACTACACAAAGATCCAACAAGGAAAAAGAACTTCAGAGCAATTTCCCTTATAAATATTAATGAAAAAATACTCAATAAAATTCTCACAAACTGAATCCAATAACACATAAAAATGATCATGTACCCTGATCAAGTAGGCCTCATCCCAGTAATGCAGAGATGGTTCAATATATGGAAATCCATCAACATAATACACTACATAAGGAAAGTGCATGAAAAAAATGATAATTTGACTGTTGGCTCATGGATTGCCAGGATTGATATAGCAAGCTGAAAAGACATTTGACAAAATTCAAGATCCCTTCACGTTAAAAATCTTGGAAAGATCACGAATCCAAGGCCCACACCTAAACAATATACAGAAAACCAGTAGCCAACATCAAGCGAAATGGAAAGAGACTTGAAGCAATCCCACTAAAATTGGGGACCAGAAAAGGCTGCCCACTCTCCCTACCTAGTCAATATAGTACCTGAAGTTCTAGCTAGAGCAATTAGACCACAAAAGGAAGTCAAAAGAAAACAAATTTGAAAGGAAGAAGTCAAAGCACCACTATTTGCAGATGATATGATAGTATACTTAAGTGACCCCAGAAATTCCACCAAAGAACTCCTACAACTGATAAACAACTTCAGCAAAGTGGCTGGATATGAAATTAACTCAATCAAATCAATAGCCTTCTACACTCAAAGGATAAATGGGCTGAAAAAGAAATTAGGAAAACTACACCCTTCACAATAGTCACAAACAATATAAAATATCTTGGTGTGACTCTAACAAAACAAGTGAAAGATCTGTATAACAAGAACTTGAAATCTCTGAAAAAAAGAAATCAAAGAAGACCTCAAAAGATGGAAAGATCTCCCATAATCAAGGATTGCCAGGATTAATAAAGCAAAAGGGGCCATCTTGCCAAAAGCAATATACAGATTCAACGCAATCCCCATCAAAATTCCAACTGAATTCTTCATAGAGTTAGAAAGAGCAATTCTCAAATTCATTTGGGATAACAAAAAAACCAGAATAATTAAAACTATTCTCAACAATAAAAGAATTTCTGGGGGAATCATTATCCCTGACCTCAAGCAGTACTACGGAGTAATAGTGATAAAAATTGCATGGTATTGGTAGAGTGACAGGCAGGTAGATCAATAGAATAGAACTGAAGACCCAGGAATGAACCCACACACCTATTGTCACTTGATCTTTGACAAAGAAACTAAAACCATCCAGTGGAAAAAAGACAGCATTTTCAACAAATGGTGCTGGTTCAACTGGCAGTCAACACGTAGAAGAATGCAAATCAATCCATTCTTTTATTATTATTATTATTATTATTATTATTATATATTTTGATTTTCTATATTGTTTGTTTACATTCAAATGATTTCCCCTTTCCCAGTTCGTCCCTCCTCATATGTCCCATAAACCTTCTTCTCTCCACCCATTCTCCAATCACCTCTCTCCTTTTTCTCTGTCCTGATACTCCCCTCCAATGCTAGATCAAGCCTTTCCAGGATCAGGGCCCTCTCCTTACTTCTTCATGGGAGTCATTTGTTATGCTAATTTTGCCTTGGGTATTCAGAGCTTCTGGGCTAATTAATATCCACTATTCAGAGATTGCATTCCATGTGTATTCTTTTGTGATTGGGTTACCCCACTTAGGATGATATTTTCCAGATCCAATGATTTGCCTAAAAATTTCATGAATTCATTGTTTTTAATTGCTGAGTGGTATTCCATTGTGTAAATATACCACATTTTCTGTATCCATTCCTCCATTGAGGGACATCTGGGTTCTTTCCAGCTTCTGACTATTATAAATAAGGCTGCTATGAATATAATGGAGCATGTGTCTTTATTGCATGCCCAGGAGAGGTATAGCAGGCTCCTCCAGAAGTGTCATGTCCAGTTTTCTGAGGAACCACCAGACTGATTTCCAAAGTGGTTGTACCATCTTACAACCCCACCAGCAGTGGAGGAGTGTTCCTCTTTCTCCACATCCTTGCCAACACCTGCTGTCTCCTGAGTTTTTAACCTTAGCCATTCTGACTGGTGTGAGGTGAAATCTCAGGGTTGTTTGATTTGCATTTCCCTAATGATTACTGATGTTGAGCATTTCTTAAGGTGCTTCTGGGCCATCTGAATTTCTTCAGGTGAAAATTCTTTGTTTAGATCTGTACCCCATTTTTAATAGGGTTATTTGGTTCCCTGGGTTCTACCTTCTTGAGTTCTTTGTATATATTGGATATTAGCCCTCTATCAGATGTAGGGTTGGTGAAAATCTTTTCCCAATTTGTTCGTTGCCGTTTTGTCCTTTCGACAGTGTCATTTGCCTTACAGAAACTTTGTAATCTTATGAGGTCCCATGTGTCAATTTTTGATCTTATAGCATAAGCTATTGGTGTTCTGTTCAGGAACTTTTCCCCTGTGCCCATGTCCTCAAGGGTTTTCCCCAGTTTCTTTTCTATTAGTTTCAGTGTGTCTGGTTTTATGTGGAGGTCCTTGATCCACTTGGAGTTGAGTTTAGTACAAGGAGATAAGAATGGATCAATTCAAATGATTTCCCCTTTCCCAGGGGAAATCATTTGGAATGTAAACAAAGAATATAGAAAATAAAAATATTAAAAAGAATGGATCAATTCGCATTCTTCTGCATGCTGACCTCCAGTTGAACCAGCACCATTTGTTGAAAAGGCTATCTTTTCTCCACTGGATATTTTCCGCTCCTTTGTAGATGACCAAGTGACCATAGGTGTGTAGATTCATTTATGGGTCTTCAATTCTATTCCATTGGTCCACTTGCCTGTCACTGTACCAATACCATGCAGTTTTTAACACTATTGCTCTGTAGTATTGCTTGAGGTCTGGGATACTGATTCCCCCAGAAGTTCTTTCACTGTTGAGAATAGTTTTAGCTATCCTGGGTTTTTGTTATTCCAGATGAATTTGAGAATTGCTTTTTCAAACTCTGTGAAGAACTGAGTTGGGATTTTGATGGGGATTGCATTGAACCTGTAGATTGCTTTTGGCAAGATGGCCATCTTAACTATATTAATCCTGCCAATCCACGAGCATGGAAGATTTTTCCATTTTCTGAGGTCTTCTTCAATTTCCTTCTTCAGAGACCTGAAGTTCTTGTCATATAGATCTTTCACTTGTTTGGTCAGAGTCACACCAAGATATTTTATATTGTTTGTGGCTATTGTGAAGGGTGTCATTTTTCTAATTTCTTTCTCAGCCTGCTTATCCTTTGAATATTGAAAAGCAACTGATTTGCTTGAGTTGATTTTATAACCAGCCACTTTGCTGAAGTTGTTTATCAGCTGTAGGAGTTCCCTGATGGAGGTTTTCGGGTCACTTAAGTAGACTATCATGTCATCTGCAAATAGTGATAATTTTACTTCTTCATTTCCAATTTGTATCCCTTTGACCACCTTATGTGGTCTAATTGCTCTAGCTAGAACTTCAAGTACTATATTGAAAAGATATGGAGAGAGAGGACAGCCTTGTCTAGTCCCTGATTTTAGTGGGATTGCTTCAAGTTTCTTTCCATTTAGTTTGATATTGGTTACAGGTTTGCTGTATATTGCTTTAACTATGTTTAAGTATGGGCCTTGAATTCCTGTTCTTTCCAAGACTTTTAGCATGAAAGGATGCTGAATTTTGTCAAATGCTTTTTCACCATCTAATGAAATGACCATGTGGTTTTTTCCTTTGAGTTTGTTTATGCAGTGGATTACATTGATGGATTTCCTTATATTGAACCATCCCTGCATCCCTGGGATGAAGGCCACTTGTTCATGTTGGATGATCATTTTGATGTATTCTTGGATTCAGTTGGCAAGAATTTTAAGTATTTTTGCATCAATATTCATAAGGGAAATTGGCCTGAAGTTCTCTTTCTTTGTTGGATCTTTGTGTGGTTTTGGCATTAGCGTAATTGTGGCTTCATAGAACGAGTTGGGTAGTGTTCCTTCTGTTTCTATTTTGTGGAATAGTTTGAAGAGTATTGGTGTTAGGTCTTCTATGAAGGTCTGATAGAATTCTGCACTGAAGCTAAGTGGTCCCATGCTTTTTTTGGTTGGGAGACTTTCTATGAGCCCTTTTTTTTTCTTTAGGGGTTATGGTACGATTTAGATGATCTATTTGATCCTGATTTAATTTTTGTGTCTGATATCTGTCTAGGAAACTCTCCATTTCCTCCAGATTCTCCGGTTGTGTTGAGTACAGGCTTTTGTAGTAGGATCTGATGATTTTTAGAATTTCCTCAGTTTCTGTTGTTATATCTCCCTTTTCATTTCTAATTTTGTTAATCTGGATACTGTTTCTATGCTCTTTGGTTAGTCTGGCTAAGGGTTTATCTATGTTGTTGATTTTCTCAAAGAACCAGCTCCTGATTTTATTGATTCTTTGTTTGGTTCTCTTTGTTTCTACTTGATTGATTTCAACCCTGAGTTTGATGATTTCCTGCCTTCTACTCCTCCTGGGTGAAATAGCTTCTTTTTGTTCCAGGGCTTTCAGGTATGTTGTTAAGCTGCTAATGTATGCTCTTTCCATTTTCTTTTTGGAGGCACTCAGGGCTATGAGTTTTCCTCCTAGCACTGCTTTCATTGTGTCCCATAGATTTGGGTACGTTGTGTCTTCATTTTCATTAAATTCTAAAAAAGTCTTTGATTTCGTTCTTTATTTCTTCCTTGACCAAGGTATCATTGAGTAGAATATTGTTCATTTCCCACGTGTATGAAGGCTTTCTGTTGTTTTGTTGCTATTGAAGACCACTTTTACTCCATAGTGATCTGATAGGAAGCATGGGATTATTTCAACCTTTTTATATTTGTTGAGGTCTGTCTTGTGACCAATTATATGATCCATGAGGTGCTGAGAAAACGGTATATTCTTTTCCTTTAGGATAAAATGTTCTGTCCCTGATCAGTTTCTGTTTTCCTGATGGGTCCATTGAGAAAAGTGCAGTGTTGAAGTTACCCACAATAATTGTGTTAAGTGCAATGTGTGCTTTGAGCTCTAGTAAAGTTTCTTTTATGAATGAGGGTGCCCTTGCATTTGGAGCATAGATGTTCAGGATTGAAAGTTCTTCTTGGTGGATTTTTCCTTTGACCAGCAAGAAGTGTCCCTCAGAGTCTCTTTTGATGACTTTGGGTTGAAAGCCAATTTTATCTGACATTAGAATGGCTACTCTTGCATGTTTCCTGAGACCATTTGCTTGTAAAATTGTCTTCCAGCCTTTTACTCTAAGGTAGTGTTTGTCTTTGACACTGAGGTGTGCATCAAAATGTAGGGTCCTATTTACTTATCCAGTCGATTAGTCTATGTCTTTTTATTGGGGAATTGAAGCCATTGGTGTTAAGAGATATTAAGGAATAATGATTATTACTTCCTGTCATTTTTTATGTTATTTTTTAAATTTGATTGGTTATCTTCTTTTGGGTTTGATGAAAGATGGTTACTATCTTGCTTTTTCCAGGTTGATGTTTCCCTCCTTGTATTGGTGTTTTCCTCCTATTATCCTTTGTAGGGCTGGGTTTGTGGATAGATATTGGGTAAACTTGGTTTTGTCATGGAATATCTTAGTTTCTCCATCTATGGTGATTGAGAGTTTTGCTGGGTATAGTAGTTTTGGCTGGCATTTGTGTTCTCTTAAAGTCTGCCTGAGATCTGCCCAGGATCTTCTAGCTTTCATGGTCTCTAGTGAGACGTCTGGTGTGATTCTGATAGGTCTTCCTTTTTATGCTACTTGGCCTTTTTCTCTTACTGCCTTTAATATTCTTTCTTTGTTTAGTACATTTGGGGTTTTGATTATGATGTGACGGGAGATATTTCTGTTCTGGTCCAGTCTGTTTGGAGTTCTGTAGGCTTCTTGTATATTCATGGGCATCTCTCTCTTTAGGTTAGGGAAGTTTTCTTCCATAATTTTATTGAAGATATTTGCTGGCCCTTTAAGTTGTAAATCTTCACTCTCATCTATGCCTATAATCCTTAGGTTTGATCTTCTCATTGTGTCTTGGATTTCCTGGATGTTTCGGATTACAAGCTTTTTACATTTTGCATTTTCTTTAACTGTTGAGTCCATGGTTTCTATGGTATCTTCGGCATCTGAGATTCTTTCTTCTATCGTTTGTATTCTGTTGTTGATATTTGCATCTATGCCCCCTGATTTCTTCCCAAGGTTTTCTATCTCCAAAGTTGTCTCCCTTTGAGTTTTCTTAGTTGTTTCTACTTCTGATTTTAGATCCTGGATGGTTTTGCTTAGCTACTTCGCTTGCTTGTTTGTGTTTTCCTGTAATTCTTTAAGAGATTTTTGTGTTTCCTCTTTCATGACCTCAGCCTGTTGACCAAAGTTCTCCTGTATTTCTTTAAGTGATTTTTGTGTTTCCTGCTTATTGGCTTTTGTATTCTCCTGAATTTCTTTCAATGATTTTTGTATTTCCCTTGTAAGGGCTTCTAACTTTTGATCCATTTTCTCTTGAACTTCTTTAAGAGATTTATTTATGTCCTTCATGTGTTCCTGTAACAGCCCCATGGCCAATGATTTTAAATCCAAATCTTGTTTTTCCGGTATGTTGGTGTATACAGGATATGCTGTTAATGGAGAATTGGGTTCAGATGCTGCCATATTGCCTTGATTGCTGTTAGTAACGTTCCTATGTTTGCATTTTGCCATCTAATACTCAGTGGTGTTAGTTGTTCTTGTTGTCAATTCTGGACTCAGCAGTTCAAGCTGCCTCTTCCCAGCTGGCCTCCGAGTGCACAGCTAGCCTCCTGCACTGCCTGGAGACAGGGTGCTGTGGCCCAGGCTGTTCCAGATCCAGAGGCGGAGACCAGAAGGCTCCTGCCTGAGGCCTCAGGACTGTATCCTTGGCTCTGCAGGGCCAGACTCACCAGAGCACGCTGCCTCCTCCCACCCGGCCTCCGGGTGCACAGTTGGCCTCTTGCACAGCCTGGAGATGGGGCACCGTGGCCCAGTCTGTTCCCAATCCTGAAGGGGAGCCCAGAAGGCTCCTGCCAGAGGCCTCAGGACTGGGTCCTAAGCTCTGTAGGGCTGGACTCACCAGAGCACGCTGCCTCCTCCCAGCCTGCCTCTGGGTGCACAGCTGGCCTCTTGCACTTCCTGGAGACAAATCAATCCATTCTTATCTCCCTATACAAAGCTCAAGTTCAAGTGGATCAAGAACCTCCACACAAAACCAGATAAACTGAATCTAATAGAAGAGAAAGTAGGGAAAATCCTAGAATACATGGGCACAGGGGGAAAGTTCCTAAACAGAACTTATTCTCTAAGATCAAGAATTGACAAATGGGACTTCATAAAATTGCAAAACTTTTATAATGCAAATGGCACTGTCAATAGGACAAAATGGCAACAAACAGATTGGGAAAAAAATCTTTACCAATCCTACATTCCATAGAGGACTAATATCCAATATATACAAAGAACTCAAGAAGTTAGACTCCATAGAACCAAATAACCCTATTAAAAATGGGGAACAGAGCTAAACAGACAAGTCTCAACTGATGAAACTCAAATTGCTAAGAAGCACCTAGAGAAATGTTCAACATCCTTAGTCATCAGGGAAATGCAAATCAAAACAACCCTGAGATTCTACTTCACACTAGTCAGAATGGCTAAGATCAAAAACTCAAGTGACAGCAGATGCTGGTAAGGATGTGGAGAAAGAGGAACACTCCCCCATTACTGGTGGGATTGCAAGATGGTACAACCACTCTGGAAATCATTCTGGTGGTTCCTCAGAAAATTGGACCCAGCTATACCACTCCTGGCCATATACCCAGAAGATGCTCCATTATGTAATAAGGACACATGCTCCAGTATGTTCATAGCAGTCTTATTTACAATAGCCAGATGCTGGAAACAACCCAGATGTCCCTCAACAGAGGAATGGATACAGAAAATGTGGTATCCACATTGTGGTACAGAAAATATGGTACCTTTTCTGTACCTCAATGGAATACTACTCCACTATTAAAAACAATGACTTCATGAAATTCTCAGGCAAATGGATGGAACTTGAATATAACATACTGAGTGAGGTAACTTAGTCACAAAAGAACACACATGGTATGCATTCACTGACATTAGCCCAAAAGTTAGGAAAACCCAAGATTCAATTCACAGATCATATGAAGTCCAAGAAGAAGGAAAACCAAAGTGTGGATGCTTCAGTGCTTCTTAGAAGAGGGGACAAAATACTCACAGGAGGAAATATGGAGACAAATTGTGGAGCAGAGACTGAAGGAACTGCCATCCAGATACTGCCCCACCTGGTGATCTATCCCATATGCAGTCACCAAACTCGTATTCTACTGTGGATGCTGGGAAGTACTTGCTGATGGAAGCCTGGTATGGCTGTCTCTTGAGAGGCTCTGCCAGAGCCTGACAAATACAGAGGCAAATGCTTGCTGCTAACCACTGTACTGAGTGCCAGGTCCCCAGTGGAGGAGTTGGAGAAGGGACTGAAGGAGCTGAGGACAGTTTCAGCCCCATGGGAGGAGCAATAGTGTCAACCAGCTGACCCCCTCCCCTGGGAGCTCCCAGAGACTGGACCACCAACCAAAGAGTACACATGGAGGGACCCATGGCTCCAGCTGCGTATGTGGCAGAGGATGGCCTTGTTGGACATCAGTGGGAGGTGATGTCCAGGAGGTCCAAGGGAGAGGCCCTTGGACCTGAGGGTATAAGATGCCCCATTGTAGGAGAATGCCAGGGCAGAAAGATGGAAGCAGGGGAGGTGGAGGGTTGGGGCTAGGGGAACACCCTCATAGAGGCAGGGAGAGCTCAGGATGGGATGGGGGTTTTCAAAAGGGAGACCTGGAAAGGGGAAAACAATTAAAATGTAAATAAAGAAAATATCTAATTAAGAAAAAAAAAGAAAAGAGTACTTGCCACTCTTCCAGATGACCAGAGTTTGAGTCTCTGCATCTACCTCAAGCAGCCCACAATGCCCTGTAGATCCAACTCCAGGTTATTTAATGCCTGATCTAGCTCCTTGGATACCTACACACATATACACATACACACACACACACACACACACACACACACACACAATGAGAAACGTCATAATATAAATATTTTTAAATGAATGAAATTATATGATTTGTTTTATATATTAGGAAGACCTCTCTTGAACACTAACAATAAATAATCTTCTCAAGTAGGCAGGGTCTCAACCAAACCAGACTCAGAGAACAATATTGTCAGCCCTAGTTACTCAGATATCAAACCACTTGAGAACTGCTACAAAAGTCTCTTTCAAGCACCATTTAAAGCTGTTCTTATAAAGAAAAAGAACAGAAGGAAGTTCTCTTGGAAAACAAGGCATTCAATTCAATAATATTTATTGAGCTAGCATAAAAGGCAGGTGGGGTCCGTTGGAGAATAAAACAGGAAGGAGGAATGAACAGGTTCCCAAGAGAACTAGGCTGTGTTCTAACGTAGGAGCAATATTTTAATTTAGTGTTACTTAGGGATGGCCTTAGTTTGAATTTCTCTAGACAAGGATTAAGTGTAAATCCTAATACCAAGAAAGATCAGAGGGCTAGGAGAACATGAAATATGGAAGGAAGGCAAACCACAAATAAGACATATTCGCAGCAATTCTTACTTGGGACAAATAAAACTTAAAGCTGCTCTGGACCCTTGAAGTCAATGTAGAACACCATTCAGAATCTTCCCACCTAAGATAATGGGAAGCATCCATTGACGTGCCACACACACACACACACACACACACACACACACACACACACACACACACGCACACGCACACGCACTTACAGAGAAGCCTGCCTAGCACTTAGCCTTGTAGAATTACAGACTCTAGAAATATACCTTAACCAGATAGAAGTTGAAGAGTAATTCATACAATGCTAAGCTCCCATGAGTTACTGGCAGTACATGGAAAGTCTCTGCTACAAGGTTCCAAATCTCTGACTGCCTGATTCTCTCTTATGTTTGCTTATTTATCCCTTTATTCACCATCCACTTAGTTAATGGGTGCCTGCAGTCTGCCACAGAAAGGTGTCTGTAATTACACAAATATATGCATAATTGAGGGGAAAATGGCCTTGGAGATAATTTAATCCAAAATTAGACATACATTTTTTAAAAAGTCAACAGGGGACCTATTTCAAAACACAAATTGTTGAGCCTGGCATTCAGAACACTGAACAAGATAAATAGTAAGTCCTGTCTGCAAGCACTTCTTGGCATCAGCAATAATAGTATCAGGGTTTTGGTGTCAGCAGATAGGATAGAGCCCTAGGTGGAGCAATTTCTGGATGGCCTTTCCTTCTGTCTTTGCTCCATATTTTGTCCCTGTATTTTCTTTAGACAGGAACTATTCTGGGTTAAAATTTTTGGTATGGGTGGGTGCCCCATTGCTCAACTAGGGGCCACATCTAGCTGCTGGAGGTGGTGTCTTCAGGTTCTATCTGCCCTCTACTGGGTATTTCAGCTAATGTCATCCACATGGGTCCTGGGAGCCTCTTGCATCCCTGGTGTCTGGGAATCTCTAGTGGTTCCCTCTGTCTTCCCCAACTACATATTTCTATATCTCATGGCCCCCTTGTTTTCTCTCCTTCTCTTCCCACACCTGATCATGCCCCCCTTTTCCCTTCCCCTTTCTCCCCTACCCAGGCCCTCCCTCTCTCTGCCTCCTGTGATTATTTTGTTTCCCCTTCTAAGTGGGAACAAAAGCATCCACACTTTGGCCTTCCTTTTTGTTAAGCTTCATATGATCTGTGAGTTGTATCATGAGTATTCTGAGCTTTTGGACTAATATCCACTTATCAGTGAGTATAGTCCTCTGAGAGTCTCTGCCAGCATATGATAAGACAGATGCAGATACTCATAGCCAACCACTGGACTGAGCAAGGGAACCTCAATGAAAGAGTTAGGGGAAGGAGTGAAGAGCTGAAGGGGATTGCAACCCCATAGGAAGAACAACAATATCAATTAACCAGCCCTCAGAGCTCCCAAGGACTAAACCACCAACCAAAGAGTATACATGAGTTGATCCATGGCTCCCAATACATATGTAGCAGAGGATTGCCTTATCTGGCATCAATGGGAAGGGAGGCACTCGGTCCTGTGGAGGCTTGGTGCTCCAGCAAAGGGGATGCTAGAGCGGTGAGGCAGGAATGGGTGAATGGGTAGAGGACCACTCTCTTAGAAGCAAAGGAAAGGGGTTGTGGTGAGAGAGGTTTAAGGAGGGGAGACCAGGAAGGGGGACACCATTTGAAATGTAAATAAATAAAATAATTAATAAAAAAGTGAGTCCTATGCATTTTGGTTTCTACCAAGGACTCCAGCAACCCTTGACCTATATGTTGAGAAGCTCAGACTCCTTCTATTCCCCTCAGTTTATAAAGACCTTAAGAACCAAATATAGTAATAACCATATTTTTAAGTTTTATAGAGTTTTCGTGCCTTTTTTGCTTTTACTTTTCCATCTCCTATTCCTCCAGTTTCTTGGCAGCCTAGCGAGTCCTTATTCATCTTGAAAGAGCTACTTCTGGCATCTGCACCCCTAAGGAATTTAATAATGCATCTCTTCCCTGTGATAAGCCATGTTCTGTTACATACCTGTTTTGCAGCTATCACTGGATTCCTCGTAATGATTTTCACACATGCCCTTATGTCCCACTAACAAAAATTTTAGGGTAACATTTACAACTTTCACATAGTTTATGCCCAGAGTTTACTATGTCTCCTTGATCTACTAAAACTAGATCTGATTGACTAACTTGGGTCACAGGATACTTCACCCATCATGTGGCATAGGACATTCTCTGTAACTTAAATAGTGTAATCCATCCTGCAACTGAGGAGAAGGGAAGGAGACAGGACTGGAATTTATCAGGCTCCATGTAAGGTCTTCCAAGTCTAGAAGAACTAACAAATCCTGACCGTGAACAGCAAGAACACTCTACTAAACCTATTCTTCCCACCTATCAATGAGATTCCTGATTTTAAAGAATGGTTCAATCTAGAAGGTTGGGTATGAACCTACATATCAAGCCATCTACAATATTTCTTTTTGCAAGAAGTTGCATGTGGTCTTTTTAGTACACAAAGAACAAGGAGAGAACTCCAGAAGGAACCTCTGAGATACATTTTTCCATGGGTGGAAGGTTGCAATGCTTTATTGCACATCAAGAGAATCTGTAAAACTCTGGATCAGATGCAACCCACCCAACTATAAAACTGTCGACAATATGATATCATTTATACTCATGTCTCAAATATTGTTTAGAACTGCCTATACAGGCTGGACAGCTTCCTTTCATGCCACCCATTCAAAAGTTTTATCATTTATCATTATACTTGGGGTTCCTTTGGAATATCGAACAAGAGTCTCTGTAGATAAAAGGAAAACACAGTAAATTCTCAGAAGCTTGCAAACAAGAAAGAGCCTGCACTCAGTGTTCTGGCTCCCTTTCCACATCACATATGTTTGTCGTGTTTTATCTCATTTATCCTGGGAGGGGAGGAAATCTCAGACTGAATATTACAAATGTATCTCTCCTTCTGAGCACCAAGATTTTAAAGGACCAAAAAAAGCAAATATTGCTTATTATTAATATGTTTTACACAACTTCCTGACAAATATAAGTACAAGTATGAATGCACACATGTGTGCATATACATATACACATAATCATATGTGCATATGCACATATACATATGCATTCACAGAGACATCATGCAATTCAAAGCACCTCTGGTGTGACTGGTAAACACCTTCAGATACTGGCAAAATGTTCTCAAGGACTATTGAAGCTAATACCTGACTCAGCTGTGCGAGTCTCTCATCATAAAGTCCACTTCAATATTCCCTCCTGACTCAAGGTTCACACTGCTTCTCTCAGGCCAAGTTGGACTGGTCACTCCAACTTGGTTCAGACTCACACTGTCAGATTTCCTTATTTCATTTTATCTTCCCCTCCTCCCCCCCCCCCCCCTGTTTATCACCTTAAGTAATGAGTGCTCTCTGGACAAAGTTCACAACCAGATGGAAAAAAAAATATGGAGAGGAATGTGTCATCTCTTTGTTCTCTCTAGACTCTAGACTAGACAAAGCATTCTAAAGACTGTTCCAAGTACAAGAAGACAGCAGGAAATTCCAGCTGGGAGAAATAGGAAACACAAAGGCCCAGAGGCAGGACCTGCTCTGCGATCCACAGGATCCATAAAGGATGCCAGGGTGCTTGGAGATAGATTGTCAAGAAATGGTGGGGGCCTTAGGATTAAGGAAGATTTTGAATTTCACAGCGAAAGTCATAAAAACCCCAGGAAGATGTAGAGCCATGAAATTATCTCATTTTACCTTGGGAAGAATCCCTTTTTTATTAGGAAATAGCAGAGGAGATGGCTTCCGAATGAGAACTCCTGGAGCAGTGCAAGAAGAAAGGGCAATGCTTAGCCTGGATTGCGGTGAGCTGGGAAGGGGTAAACCTGCCAATGCACCTCAAGTGCTCAACATAGCCTCTTAGATGATAAAAACCCTTCCATAGAATGAGGCTGCTGTCATGAATATTGTTAATATTCGATCTTAATATAGGGCAAAGGTTGGAGATACAAATCATAAAGGTGGATCTTTGGCATAAAAGTGGCCACTTTCACTTCCTTACAGCATTTTAGATATGATTTTGGGAGATTGGAAAGGTTTGCCTTATATTTGTTATATTGTTATATTGTTAAGTTGAATGAAGTTGTACTATTTCTTTCTCTTCTTGGGGAGAAGGGGGCTCTACAAGGGTCTTTTTTTTCTTTATTCTTCACTCATTTATACATTCCACCAAAACCCTCCTCTCCCTCCCCTCTTTTCAGTCTCCTCTACCACCCCTCTTCCCTAGATCATGCATTTCTTCAGAAAAGAGCAGGCCTCCCAGTGAGAGCAACATGATATAACAAGATGCAATAAGATTAGGAATAAACCCTCAGATCAAGGCTGGATGAGGCAACTGGACAGGCTGTGGGGTCCCCAATGGAGGAGCTGGAGGGTGGCCTGGAGAAGCATCATGGGAAGAACAACAATGTCGGTCACCCAGACACCCCAGGACTCCCAGGGACTAAACCATCAACCAAGGGGTACACATGGTTCCAGACAAAATGTGGCAGAGGAATGCCTTGTCCAGGCATCAGGGGGAGGAGTGGTCCTTAGTCAGGTGAAGGCTCAATAGATGCCCCAACAAAGGGAAATCTGGAGGGTGGAGAGGTGGGAGTGGCTCAGGTGAAGGGGCATATACTTGGAGGCAGGAGGTAGGAGGAGGGGTTGGGGGTTTAAGGGGAAGGGGGAAAATGGGAAAGGTTTTAGCATTTAAAATATAAATGAAGATTATACTCAATAAAAAAAAAGCAGGCAAAAGAGTCAGACACCCCAATTCTCACTGTAAGGAATCCCACAACAACCAGTGTGTGTGTGTGTGTGTGTGTGTGTGTGTGTGTGTGTGTGTGTGTGTGTAGAGGGCCTAGCACAGACTCAAGCAGGCTCTATGGTTGCCATTTTAATCTCTGGAAGGCCCTATGAGCACTGCTTAGTTGACTCTCTTGGCTGGGTTTTTCTGGTGTCCTTGACTCCTCTGGTTCCTAAAATCCCTCCTCTCCCTCTTCTCAGGAGTTTCCCACGCTCTTCCTAATATTTGGCTGTGTTCTCTGTATTTGCTTACATAAGCTTCTTGAGGAAGCCTCTCTGATGATGATTGGGCTAGGCACTGATCTATGCATATATCAGAATATCATCAGGAATCATTTCATTGACTTTTGTGTATGGGTGTCAGTTGTATTTGGCTCTACTCTAAGTCTCTGAGTCATCCAGCCCTGAAAAGAGAAAACAAAATAAAATTTGTGGGTGGACTCAGGGCTAGTGGAGATTGGAACAGGAAGGATTAAGTGGAAGGCAGGGGCAGAGGGAGAGAGTACGGTAGAGGCAATGGAATAGGTGAGCTTTTAGGGGGCAAAGTGGAAATCCAATACAGTGGAAACTCCCTGGGACCTATGAGGGAGACCCTAATAAGGAGTCCTAGTAATGGAGGATATGGAGGCTGAATGAGCACCTTCTGTAACAGGCTAGGCTCCCAGTGGTGAAACTAAGACAGCAACTCAGCCACAAACCCTATGACTCACAACATGTCCTGCCTGCAAGATGGGTGGGACAATTGTGTTTCAGAGCTTGTAGGAATAGCCAAGTAATGACTGGTCTAATTTGAGGTCCAAACCATGACAGGAAATCAATGCCCAACATAGCCTGTATGGCCAAGATTTGGAAGCTGGATGGAAAAGTTGCAATATTTCTAGCACCAACCAGGAAAGTGGTGCAAGAAATTCTGGTTTTCCTTTTGGGATTTCTATTTTATAGCATAAATGCTATCTTCTGTAGTTCTAAATGCTATAACAAAACACTATATGCCTATTACTTTAAATAACATTTATTTTCTCACACTTCTACAAAAGAGAAATCCTAGATCAATGTGATAGCAGATTCTCTTCTTGTAGAGACTTTTATGGGTTTTAGAAGCCATTACTCACATATACTCACATGGCCTTGCTTCTGTGCATCACCAAGGTAATGATGGAGAACATGGCATGTCCTCTGGAGCATCTTCTTATAAGAACATTTATATCAGTTAGTTTTCTACCAATGTGACTTGACATGAGTTTGAGGCGTACCTCTGAGAGAAGAAACTAAAGAGTGGTTGATCCATTCTGAATGTGTTTGGTACCATGCTAGGAATTATGGGCCCACACACATATTTAGTCCACTTCCTTCAGCTATTTCTCTAGAAATAACCCAGAAGTTTGTTTAAGTATCCTGGATGACCCTTGATTCAGTCAAGTTGACAATGAAGATAAGTCATTATAAGTCCACTTTTTGAAAACTTTATACCCAACTACATTTCTTTGAAACCACAACATTCCACCTTTGCCTTCAGAGATTCATGACCACCTTTTAATACAAAATCCTGACAGGAAAAGTCCAAGATAAACTCTTGACTATGAGCTCCTATTTTTTAAAATGTACAGATTTTCAATATACAGTGGAACAAAGAAAACTTACCCATTCCAAAAGGGAGGAATGAGGACATAGAAAAGCAGGGTAAGGACATAGCAAGGCAGAGACCCACCAGGGCAAACAATAAATCCTCTAGAACCATGTCCAGCATCCCAGACACTTGGTGTCCTGATGTGAACTCCAATAGGCCTAAGTACTCTCATCTCTATGTCTTTGAATTTTGCAATTCACCTACTTCTCTTTAGAGCTGGATCTACCTGTCTGCAACTTTGTTCATGTTGCTAACATGTCCAATATTCAGGGGTCTCCATTATGGCTTGGACCTTTCTCATAGACTTATTCATTGTCCTCTCAGGTATTCTTCCCCAAAGAATCCAACTGGGTTATACATCTTCTAGTATCTCAATTCTTCCTTAACTGTCTGAGCAAAAGATTTATTGGTTTTGTAACTCTTGAATTCACTGTCTGAAGAATCAGCACTGTGTATATAACGCCATGTTCTACTTTCATTCTGAAGAGTATGTGGGCTCCCTTGAACCATGTCTGATCTGGTTTCTAAGTACCTGGGTGGCTGATCTAAGAAGAACCCTTTCTTTAGGAGTCAGGGCAAAATGGAGTGCACCAGCAGTTTTCTCTTCTCAAGGACATTTACAGTCTCATACATTGTAAGTCCTACAATGAGTGGGGCTATGATAGCTAAATATATATATATATATATATATATATATATATATATATATATATATATATATATATCCTTGAAATCTTCTTATCTCACTGCTAAGTGCTTCATCTTTTACTGATATTAATCTCATTAATATCCTCACCCTTCTTGTCCACAACTTTCGACTTCCTCCTTTTCTGACCAGGCTGCAAGTTTTTCAAATTCCCTCTGATTTTTGCTTTCAATTCTCCCTATAACTGGATAAGGCAGTTAGCAATGATCATGTCCTAACTTCAAGGCTATGCTTTCTTGAAATTTATACTGCCAAATTAAATTTTCAGTACTTTTGAATTCAGATGCTCTCAAAAATTTTGGGACATGAACAAAATGTAGATATACTCTTTACCAGAATATAACATAAACAGCCTCTAATTCCAAATATAATTTATGTTTCCATATGAATTCTCCTGAAGCTGGTCTTCACTGTACTAATCCCCATTGGCATTCTAACCTCCTGAACTCCCATTAAAAGCCCTTATTTTGACTGTCTTGTAATATGTTAGGCTTTTACCAACCTGAATCCCCAAATTAGCCTAAATCCCTTTTACAAAATCCAAATGCCTAAGAAACACAGTATTTGATTTTGTCATAGTAGTGACCCCACTCCTGGAACCATTTTCATATTGTTTTTTTGTATCACTATGACTACAAAGATCTATTTTGGCTGACAGTTTCAGAGTTCAGTATGTCATAGTGCAGAGCAGAACATTTCACAACACAGGTAACCAGAAAGCAGGAGGAAAGGAATGCTGGTACATCCTGGCGCTCTCTCTCTCTCTCTCTCTCTCTCTCTCTCTCTCTCTCTCTCTCTCTCTCTCTCTTTTATTTTTTCATTTTATTCTACTGGATCAATGGATGGCCCACCCACATTCTGGGTAGGTCATTTCCACTCAGTTAATCCTCTTGGAATGCCCTCACAAACACATCCAGAGGTGTGTCCCAATCAGTGTCCTAGGAGATTATAAACGCAAAAAGGATCCAACTTCTATGACTTTATCTAAGTCTATTGTCTCCAAAGGCCACATCTCCAAGCAGCATCACATTACATGGGTTAGAATGTCAATATAAGCATTTGAGAAGGTATAATTTATTCCATCGTAAATAGATATATTCAGACAATATCAGTTCCACAAACACCACTGACTAGCAAGATCTGATTGCTTGTGTCTCTGCTGGAGCTGTCAGCATTCCTGACTTCTCTCCCCTACCACAACCACCACTGCAATCACCATGAAAGTCCACAATCTGTGTCCTCAAACTCCATTATTCCTTTACTAGACATGATAATTAACACCAAAGAACAAGAAAATTCTGTCCTTGTCATCTCCTAGTTCTCCTTGCTTTCTGAGCTACTTCCTACCAAAACAGGGTGCTACCTCCCTCCTCTGCCAAGTAATTCCCCCTCATTTTGATGCCTTCCAAATGTTACCTCATAAATGTGAGAGAGCCCATTAGGGGCCAAGGGAGGTCTCCCCAGGAAGAGTTGCTTAATCCAATGTCATCTGTGATGAGGGGAGATCGATGGTTTACAGAAACACACACTGGAAGTTATGGGCTCTGGTTCCACACTGAGCTGGAGACGGGTGCTCCTTTTGATCCTCCCATCTTTCTCAAGCAAATTTCTTCCTGCCTAAGGCCTTCTAAATTCAACCAGACCCTTGTTTGTTCATCAATTTGTCTTTCAGGTGGTCTTGCACTAGAGCCTCAAAAAATACACAATAAATCCAGATCGATTTCTGAGTGATTGACACAGAGGTCATTTTCTAAATCCATGTCCCAGCACCTGCTATGGCAGCTAAGAAGAAGACAATGTCACCAACAGAGTGCAGTGCAACAGGCTCACTGAACTCTGACATTCTAGTTGGGAAGTGGGGAAGCATCATGGGATTTGATTCAAATTAGCTGAGCTGGAGCCCAGGCTTTGTTCTGCAGCCCATTAGCTGTGATCTTTGTCAGCTGCTTAGATGTCCCTGAGTCTCAGCTTTCATAGACATTTGTTAAACATGTGGTAATGTCATTCAGGACTCTGTGTCAGCACAGAAGGTGGCACAGCCAGGCCTATGTCAGTCTCATCCAGGCGGACACAGCATATCAACACTGGCTGTCTACCTAGACCACACTTGCTCTGAGGGAAGTATTAAATTTGTTACCAAAAAGAGAAAAGATCAGGCTTTATTATTTGTTTTCCTATTTTAGAAGGACTCGCATATAGAAACTTGTGGATGCACAATGAATTGGAAATAATTTCTGTGTTGTTATTTAGGGTCCTAAATTCTATCATGTTCTTTAAAAAGGAAAAAAAATTACATTTTCAACTGAGCCAGAAGTTCCCATTCCCAGGATACATCTGTTACTCATTTTGTATTCCTTTCACAAACACTTAGCACTGGGGACATGCTAGAAGTGTCTCCAAATCTGTATAGCCCACATTTGTACATATTTCTAAAACATATGCTTCGTCCAGGCAAGAGTATACCAGAACCAGGCTTGTCTAATAGAGTAGGGACACAACCCAAGAGTACTTAGGGCTTTATTTCCTATTTCTCCATTTTTCTTACCCCTAGCAATCATATGCAAGTGCTTTGTCATCAAGCTGTATTACAACTTGAGCATCAATCTAAAACACGGGCAGAATTGTAATGCCTTTTGATATCAGTTCATCTAGAGAGTGCTAGTATACACATAAGCATAGAATTACACACAAATATCTAAATGTTCATACATAAATGCAGTCACACACAAACACATACACACACACACACACACACACACACGTACATGTAGTCACAGATGCTCTTATTAATATGCTCATGAGCAAAGGAATATACAGACATGTGTATATACTAGCATATACTCTTACCAAGACAATGAACACACATTCATACACACACACATATGTGTGCATATACATATATTTGATACACACACACACACACACACACACACACACACATATATATATATATATATATACTTGCATACAAGAACACACAAAAAACAC
This sequence comes from Apodemus sylvaticus, assembly GCF_947179515.1. NCBI lineage: Eukaryota > Metazoa > Chordata > Mammalia > Rodentia > Muridae > Apodemus > Apodemus sylvaticus. Next base: position 26,061,087 of record NC_067488.1, read on the forward strand.
ACATATGAGCATACACATATGTGTATGTTGCAGTAAACTGGACATTAGTGTCAGAGTCCATGGGTTATACATTTCATAAGTATATAAAACTTCATTGGATCTTAAGTTTTTTGGTAAACATTTACAGCATAAAGTCTCATGTTACTATTACTTTATATCATCTGTTGTTCTGAGCTTCCTATCTATATTAGTTACTTTTCTGTGACTATGATAAAATATGAAGCAACTTAAAGGAGAAAGGGTTTATTTTAGTGTACAGTTCCAAAGAGAATGCAATCAATACAGTCCATCATAGTAGGGAAGGTGTGATGAAATGAGCATGAAGCTAGGCCATCACAATGCATCAGCAATCCAGAAAGCAAGAAAGAACAGAAATCCTGGACAAGCTATAAAACCTCAAGAGCCACCTCCAGCAAAATACATCTGCCCCACAATTATGGTTTCATACCTTCCCAAATAACACCACCTGCTAGGGTCCCAGTGTCCAAATGCATGACCATATTTATCAGCAGGGAGACATGTCTCATTCAAACCATAACACTAATAATAACCTATATATCTAAAATCACTAATAGCCCTTGTGGCAAAAACTAAATAATTTTGCTCAGCTATAGAATGTCTTCTGTTTGTGTTGTACATAAGTTTCTCTTCTGAAGAGATTCCATCAACATTATAAAGCCCAAAGCCACAACGTATTTCATTTCTTTCATGTTATGCCGAAAACCTCTTTCATTATTCCAAAAAATTTTCCCTCGCTTTCCCATGGGATGACTGTTTCTCACTGTGGCTGGGGAAGAAAGAGAGGAAATCATAATTCCACTTATCAGGCAGATGCTGGTGATTAAATGTCAGCAATGAATTCCATATTGGTTATGCAAAACAAAAGAGGAGCTGTCTGTTTGAGAAACAGCCATCCTTCCACTAATCCTGGGTCCTTAAATCCTTTCACTGCTCAAGTACGGAGAACTTCCATCCTTCAGAAAATGAACATATGCAAAGCAGACTAGCACTAAAATTATAGATTTGGGACCTGGAAGAAACTTTGGAGATCATATGCTTCAACAATGCTATACAGATGAGAAACCAAGACAGAAGGCCTTGCAGCTACACAGCGGTAGAGCTGAGAAGCCATGCCACCTCAGACTCAAAGGCAAGGTCACAGTGTGCTCTAGAAATATCACCTCTGTCACTTCTGTCCACCATCATTCTTGACCACAATTGTTTCACAAGATTCTGTACTTTAGTCATTGTCCCAAATGATGCTGCTCCTTTAAGAGGATACTCATGGCCTTAAAGTGATTCACTAGTAAAAGCCATAAGTTCTTGGTTGCTGTACTGGCCCTCATGTCTGGAGCGGGGAAATGGATAACATTAATGGTGTGATAAGAAAGAATTCACAGACTCTGATGCAGTGGAGAACATACTCTTCAACTTAGAATCCAAAAGGAAGATATTCTTGCTGTTGATTTGGATATACTCCAGAAATTCTCAACCTGTGGGTCATGACCTCTTTGGGGAGCACTTGTATGTGCACACATGCCTGAGATCATGACAAGAAGTGATTCTGATCCTAACACTGAAAAGTAGACCGATGACAATACAAAAATACATAAAAATGAAACACCTTGCATCTGAATAACTGTAAGCGGACAGCCAACTATTTTACAAAAGAACTTATCAGTGCTTCTCAGCCTTTCTAATGCTGCAACCCTTTAATACCGTTCTTCATGTTGTGGTGACCTCCAACCATAAATGCTTTTTGTTGCTACTTCATAGCTAAGCACGCCAGTGTTATGAATCTCCAATGTAAATATTGAGGTAAAATAAAACCTCAAAAAGGGATGATAAAGTCCATCTAAGCATTTTCAATGCTGTGCTTTATAATTAAGCTAAATTAACTAAATGTTGGTGATAGGTAAAACCCACTTAAGAGGTTTTTGTGAAAATTTAGGTTTTTGAGTGTTAATGTTTTTGACATGAACTAGAATTTAAGTTCAAAATCTAGAAACCTCAAGAAGAAAATAGAGTAAAAGATGCTCATTCACTAGATTTCATGTTTGGGTAATTTGTCAAGAAAAATTAGTAAGGTGCTTAATTTTTCTAAGACAATAATGAACCCAGGATGGGGGAAGTGAAAGGCAGGAAATTTCAGTGAGGTGAAATGTCCAATATTCATTTGAATTACATATCATGCAAGCACCAAATATATACTTAACCATCCATGGTACGTGGATTTAAAATATTGACCAAATCCAGCTGCATGATCATTTGCCTCTCATGCCTGATGGCTGTGCTAAGTCATGGTGTCCTGAAAATTAAAAAAAAAAAAAATCAAATATGCAACACCATAGTTACAGTGGCCATGAGCCATTACCATCAAGATGTCTTATTTAATGGAACATATGGTTGATAACACATTTAATGGCCCTGGAGTTAAAAGCAGATGTCTGATAAAGTTTCATCTTAGCTACCCCCAAGTCAAGATGGGCCTAGAGTGGGAAGACGGACATAGATGGTCATGTTGTTGATTTCTCAAAGGATGATAGATGAACAGACCAATGGGGAACGGGATAGCCATATAAAAAAGGAAGTCATTTAACTAGGGTGGTTTATGCAAAATAACACAGATATGTCTATGTATCATTGATATGACATTGGATGATAATGGCCCTGTTAATGGAAATATTTAGTTGCATTAGAATGTTTAGTCTTCTATATTGAGTAGTTAGTTCTTGATTATATGTTATGGGAAAATAAATTAATATACGATATATATGAATGTGTTATATACTATACACTTATTATGTACTGCATGGAAGGACCATAGGCAGTACACATTAGAAAACAATATTTTAAGAAAATATCAGCTTTGGATGTAGATAATAGAGAATTTTCTTTCTTGGTGTTTTAAAAAGATTATTCATTTTTGGTTTACAAACTCAAAGTAATTAATACACTATAAGGATATTAGGTTCATTTTAGAATTTTATCTTCAATTAGGCTAGAAGTGAGTGTTAAAATTAGAATGGCAAAGAAATGACTATGGAAACTAATTAAAATGGGTGACTGACAGGCTGACTACCACACTATGTAAGAGTGAGGAGGTCAGCTATGAAGATTCAGATTAGGCCTTGGGTGGAATATTAGGATGTGTTGTTTTAAAGTATGTAGGAGTGAGAGGGAAGCTAGGGTAAGAACTGAGAGATGGGGGCTCACTTACCTCCCAGTTGACTAGAGATTGACTGAAGGATAGCATAGACAAATGGAAAATACCATTCGGGTTTTCTGGGGAGGGGTGTTGAGAGGGTTAGTGGGAGTGCAATTAACGTTGATTCCAAGGAGGTCAAGGAGATATAGGACTGGAGTAAGGAGAAAGGGAAATAAAAACGAAGCATCTAGGAAGTCTTTAATTGTTTAGAGATCTAATGGGATCATAGCCCTTGCCAAAGGAGGCCCAAGAGATAGATCTTTCCTCCTCCTTCTCCCTATCCTCATCCCCCTCCTCTTTGCCTCCCTCCCCCTCCTCCTCCTCATCTTTCCCTTCCTCCTCCCCCTCCTTCTCCTCCTCCTCCTCATTTTCCATCTCTTGCTCTTCACTTTCCATCCTTTTCATTCTTTTCTTATTATTGCTATTTTCCCTCTTCCTCCCACCCTTTTTTCCTTTTCTTTTATTTGATATATTCTTTATTTACATTTCAAATGATATCTCCTTTCCTGGATCCTCCCCTCCCCAAAAGTCCCATAAGTCCTCTTCCCTCCCCATGTTTCCCAATTACACCCTTCCCACTTCCCTGACCTACTATTTTCCTACACTGCTGCACTGAGCCTTTCCAAGACCAGGGACCTCTCCTTCCTTCTTCTTGGGCATAATTTGATATCAGAATTTTTTTGGTTGGGTATTCCAAGCTTCTGGGATAATATCTGCTTATCAGTGAGTGCATACCATGTTTGTTCTTTTGTGATTGGGTCACCTCACTCAGGATGACATTCTCCAGTTTCACCCACTTGCCTAAGAATTTCATGAATGCATTGTTTTTAATAGCCACATTTTCTGTATCCATTCCTCTGTTGAGGGACATCTGGGTTCTTTCCAGCTTCTGGATGTTATAAATAGGGCTGCTATGAACATAGTGGAGCATTTATCCTTATTACATGCTGGGGAATCCTCTGGTTATATACCCAGGAGTGGTATAGCAGGGTCCTCCAGAACTGTCGTGCCCAGTTTTCTGAGAAACCGCCAGACTGATTTCCAGAGTGGTTGTACCAGCTTGCAACCCCACCAGCAGTGGAGGAGTGTTCCTCTTTCTCCACATCTTCTCCAGCACCTGTTTTCTCCTGAGTTTTTGATCTTAGCCATTCTGACTGGTGTGAGGTGAAATCTCAGAGTTGTTTTGATTTGCATTTTCCTGATGACTAAGGATGTTGAACATTTCTTTAGGTGCTTCTCAGCCATTCAATATTCCTCAGGAGAAAATTCTTTGTTTAGCTCGGTACCCCATTTTTAATAGTGTTATTTGGCTCTTTGGAGTCTACCTTCTTGAGTTCTTTTCATATGTTGGATATTAGCCCTTTGTCGGATGTAGGGTTGGTGAAGATCTTTTCTCGATTTGTTGGTTGCTGTTTTGTCCTTTTGACAGTGTCCTTTGCTTTACAGAAACTTTGTAATTTTATGAGGTCCCCTTTGTCAATTCTTGTTCTTAGAACATAAGCTATTGGTGTTCTGTTCAGGAAATTTTCCCCCATGCCCTTTTTACTTTTCTATCTCCCTACACAGAGTCCAGGCATAGCATGAAGCAAGCCCTCATGTGACAGTAAATCTGCAAATGTTTGGGTCTTGGACTTCTAATTCCCTAAAACTATGAAAAATGAATGGCCATGGTTTGAGCCATCCCATCGTCATCATTTATTATAGTATCCTGCAATGACTAAGACAGATGGCAAACCAAATAGATAAAGTTCTAGAAATTAAAATTTCTGCTACAGTCAAATGCCAGTCCCAAGTAAACCACCAGAGTCTTATCTACTGCTTGCAAGATGACCATTCTATTTCCAATTTCCTACAAACACACATTTTTGTCCTGTCCACATTAATGTGAAGTTCTTGCCTCCATATTGGACCACAATTGATACAATGCCTTATCCTTAGACTTCAGAGTTTTGCTGAAAAAAAATTCACATATTAATGGATTTTTTGAGGGATGAATAGAAGGAAGAAAAATAACCATGCTATTTTAGATGTTAGCGTTGTAGATGGTGCTGATAAGGATGAAGGGGAATCAAAGGGTCAAATGAAAAACATCTTAATGTTTAATGACTAGACTCATGCTCTCGTATACTTTGACTCAGAAACATTTGACCATAGCTCTTTGAGAAAGCTGCGGTGACTAACAATCTCATGAGGATAAACTGAGACTTGAATATCGCACCTACCTTGGCATCATGCACTTGTGTGAAGCAAGCAAGCATTGTTTTACTCCACTACCTGGGAATGTCTGTAGCCTACAGCGCATCCTCTGTCAAAGCATTTGCTTATGCTCAGGGTTCCTTTCCTTCTTGAAACTATTCAGTCTTACTTGCATTTGTAACTCCCATAGCATTTCACAATGCTGATGGAAGTCAACACAGATGAAAGCAGGCCGGCCCTAGCCCCACCCTCAGATTTCACTTCAATCATTAGTTTTAACCATCCATATTAAGTACTCTAATAGCATCTCTTACATGTTCATTTAACATGACTCTTGAGCATTACAATGCATTTTTTTAATTTTCTCTTGCGTCTTTATTTCCGTGCCATTCTTATTTTTTTACAGCAAATATGGGATGAAAGGCAAAATGACTGATTTAATAATTAGCAAACAATTCAGCAATCAGTTTCTAATGTTCCACGCTGAGTCAGGGGTGTGTCTGAAAACGATCAGAATCCAGAAATCTGCTTCTTAAACCCGAAGCTTCGTGTGGTTCCCACTGTTAGTGAGCTTTTGATCCACCTAGAAAAACCAGCTCTACACTATGGGAAGAGGTAACGTGTGTGAGATGAGTGAAAGAACTCAGGAGAGATCAGAAGTTGAAATTATTATTGCTGTGATAAACACTATGACCAAAAACAAACTGGGCAGAAAAGCACTCATTTCATATAATTCTCAGGGCACACTCTATCACTGAGGGAAGTCAGGGCACAAACTCAAGGCAGGAAGCTGGAGGAAGAATCTGTACCAGAAACCACGGGTGAATGGTGTTCACTGGCTTGTCCCTTCTTCCAGCCCCTCCCCAATACCTTGCTCATATAGTTTTTCTTATACCATCCAGGACCATGTGCCCAGGGGTGACACCATCCCCAGTGAACAAGACCCTCTCACTCCAATTATTAATCAAGAAAATGCACTATAAGAGTTGTCTAAAGGCAATCTGGTCTAGGAATTTTCTCACCTGATGTTACCTCTTCCCATATGACTCCTGCTTCTGTCAAGTTGACAAAAGACTAACCATAGTAAAAATGGGAATCTTTGTTTTGTGCACAGTCTCTCTGAGCAAAATCTTCCAAGCAAAATGTTCAGTGAATAGGATATCTGTTACTAAGTCAAGGTAAAACAGGTAGGAAGGAAGCACATTGTTCTGCCTTCCATGTTCTATGGAGACTGAGTCTGTGTACCTTCTAATACAATGCAAATCTAAAGATAAGACAGCAATTACTTTATCCACATTTTCTAAGGTCTTACAACTTTTTTCATGATACCACTCACCAATTATAAAAAATGACCATCCCTTCCTCCAGGTTAAAGGTAATCTAGAGCCAACTTGGCAGTAAACCATCAAGCCTGATGCATCATCTTCCTGAGATGGATTCATACCTCCCACCCAGATATTCGAGGGCCACTGAAGTGGTTACAAAATAAGCATGTGTCTGTTTCCAGAAAACAGGAAACTTATAAGATGTAAAACAAAAGATATAATATCTAATTTAAATTCTAACATCTATGCCTTGGTCCAAGAACCAAACAGTTTTCTTGAATTTGAATTCTTTTCTAAGACTACTAAATGTTGTAAGTATTAATTCTTATTTCATATATCATTCTCAGATTTCCTTGTTGGGAGTACAGGATTTGCTTCCAGTAGGAGAATACAAAGTCTTCAGCATGGACAACTTCAGCAAGAAGAGGGCTCTATAGATCTAGCCATAGGTCTAGCATTAAACAAATGTACGGGTTACACAAAAATCCGTGTCAGACATAAACGACAAGGCCCCTGCTGAGAAACAGATTGGAGAGCAAGGAAGACCAAGATATGCTCCCTGCAGGTTATGGGCCGTGTGCACCAGTTGCCCTTAATGAGAAGAAGATGCTGAGCAGGAAATTATTAGTTTTCCAGCTCCCCACTCGATCACTGAGCTATTTGTCATGTGCTTGCTATTACCAAGAAAAAGCATGACAGGAACAGGCTAGAAACAGGGAAAATGAAAGAACAACTATTAGACAAGACTCACTCTTTACCTACCTGATGATACTCAATTCTCACCAAGAGAATGATTTGACATATGAGGAAACTGAGGCTCAGGAAGGTTGAATAACCCTTCACCCATATTCCTATAAGGGATCTCAATAGAAGTCATTGCTTTTCCAAGATTTGCTCTGGTGATACCCTCTCTTTGTTCTGTCATCAGTTTGCTACCTGGGATAAGAAGTTTATTCGTGTCTCCCAAAAGTATTATCAGCAATATCGTTTCTTTAACAGTCCCTTGTTCTCTTGTCTCTCTCTCTCTCTCTCTCTCTCTCTCTCTCTCTCTCTCTCTCTCTCTCTCTCCCCATGTGGTATTTCAGTATTTGTTTTTGTCTTTTCTAAGTAAGGCTTATCTTGTTTAACGTGATAGTCCCAATCCCATCCATTTTCCCACTAATGACATAGTTTGACTTTTCTTGTGGCTGAATAAAGCTCTACTGTGTATATATACTACATTGTCTTTCTGTGGCTGGGCACTTGAGTTGATTTCATAGCTTAGACATTGTGCACTGCAGAGTGCCTCAATAAATATGGGTTCTCAGATTTCTCTGTACCATCTCAGCCTTTTGAGTACAAGCCAGGAATGGTACCACTTGATCAAATGATAGTTCTATTTTTAGAGGGGTTTTTTTTAGGCACCTTCACTCTTATTTTTTTCATAGAGCACACACTAATACACATATCTCCTGTGATTGGTATTTTTAGTTGTCGACTTGACAAAATCTGCTGGGTATACCTGTTGGATCAATGGCTAGGAAACGGCCATTTCTCATCATGGTGGTTTGTGGGTAACAGTGATCTTTGTTTCCTTACAGATGAGATGAACAGAGAGATACATCTTGAAGTGATCACTTCTTCTGCAGAAAGGGAACATGATAGAAACCTAAAATCCTGTTCATCTGCCTTTATTCCAACCTCCTTTTGTATGTATAGTATTTGCCAAAACACATTTAATCCTATAAAGCCACAAGATGTACATTTTTTGGCTCATGTAAAGACAGCCTTGCTCTATTGGAAAAAGATGTTGCATATCTTCCATTCCTGAAGTAATCTTGTCAGAATGGTCCTTCTGCTAGGGGTCAGAGGAAACCCACAGAGCAAGGTCATGGAGCTTGGACCAGATGGTCCAGTGACATGGGACATGGGCAGGGAAAGAACTCAGGAAGCTTCAGGAGATCTTGGGACATGATAGTGTGAGGTAGGCTGTCTTTCATGACAGCTATCAGTCCCAGCCAAGAAGGCAAAGGCTCTTAAAGGACTTTACAGCCCGAGGAGAAACTAGGTCCTAAAAATGGAGACCTCTGCCTTAGAAAGACCACTGCCTGCTTCCCAGATACCTACCACCAATTCACAGGAATAGAATCCTAAGGTTAACTTTTCTCAGATGCACCCAACTCCATCCATAGAAATTACCTATAGTGACCATCTCCAAACACTGCTCTGCAAGGTCTCTCAACAAAGTGAATTAAGAGCAGGATTCTCCTCACACTCCACTGACTCCTTCAAGAGTGAAACTCTTTTCTCCCTTTTTAATCTATTGTTACACCTTTTCAGTAGCTGACAAACCCTCATCAGTGACAGTCCAGCCTTGAAATGAACCACAAACCGAGACTCTGACCTGCCTCCACATCTTGCTACCTTTGACCTCTCATCAACTTTCACAATCCACTTCCACTTCCACTTCCATGGGGTCTTAACACAAGAAAGTTTCATCTCTTTTTGTTCTTATTTTTCATTCTCAAAATGTGGAGGTGATGCCCCCTGCCTTACTAAACTGTGGAACCAAGTCTAACCAAGTCCGTGCATCTAATTTGGGCATTTGGTTTTATTTCATTTGATTTCTTTTCATGTATTCTTCTCTCATGCAATATATCCTGACCACAGGCTCCCCTCCTTTCATTCCCCCAGTCCCCCCACCATGCACCTTCTCTGCCCCAATTCTGCTGTTCCTCTGTAGAATAATTTTTTTACTCCTTTTTTTCTTTTTTGTTGTTAATGTCATTTGCGTTCGGTTCTGCCCTAGTCTCTGAGCCATGCAGCTTCCGGTTAATATTCTTTTTTTAAAATATTTATTTATTTATTTATTTATTTATTTATTTATTTATTTATATGAGTACAGTGTAGCTGTCTTTAGGCACACCAGAAGAGGGCATCAGATCCCATTACAAATGGTTGTAAGACACCAGGTGATTGCTTAGGAATTGAACTCAGGACCTCTAGAAGAGTGGTCAGTGCTCTTAACCATCTCTCCAGCTGACACCCTTGGGTTAATATTCTTTACACTGTAATCAACTCACAGAATGATGCACAAAAATCACCAGCCATTGCCTTTTTTTGTTATTTCTCTCTAATGATCTCCAAAATTCTCTCAGCCACTTTACACAGTATCTTATGGACTCACAATCAACAAATGTTCATACTTTTCTAAAACAGGGAAAGGAGGAGGGAAACAAGAGGGGAGTGGAAGTGACAGAAATGGAAGAGGAAGAAGGGTAGGCAAGGAAATCAGTTATTTGTATAGCAGACATACAGGAAGGAGAACAAACACATCTGATGCATAGTAAAACACCCACAGAAAATGATATGTGATGTAGGATTTGTTCACATGACAGCCACCACCAGTCCCACTCAAGAAGTGGGTGTAAAGTTTGTGTAAAATCAACAAAGGAGGAAGGACAGTGTGATAAACATACCAGAATCTGGAAGTGCACCAGAGGTAGAAATGTTTGGTTATGCTCAGCCACTAACCAGCTGTGCCTCAATATCCCCATTTCATAGTGAGAGTGGTAGAGCAGCATGTCTCTGAAGTCTTCCCATCTGTCAAATATTGACACTGTGATGTCAGTTCAGCCTTCAGGTCAGTCAGGGGAGTCACCAGTGGAAAGCAGACACTCAATATGAATGCATGTGAGAAAAGAGTGTAAGGCGAAAGGAAAGCGATCACAAGGAAAAGGCAGGAGACAGGACACAGGTAAAACACCAGGCATCAGCTCAGAGTCAACCCAAAAACAATGAAAGCAAACCAGCAGAGCCAAGCACTGACAATACTCCACACATAGGGCAAGATGCTCTCATGTGGATTCTTTAGAACACTGGGATGAAAACAAAACCCTACAAGAAAGGAGAGATGAACACGGGTGGTGGACCTCCCTCTGCACTTGAAGGCCTGCCACTCAGATGGGAAATAAACAGAAATCTGGAAAGATGAGCTCACACCTCATTGCTGCCTTGGAGACGTGAGTGTGAAGGGAGGAGCTGCTGCAGATGGAACCGTCCTGGAGCCTTACGACATGATAATTGGCTTTTCCACGAAGGGCTGCTGTTAGGGCCCCACAAAGCTGAACCACACGCCTAGAACACTAGAACACTTAGTACACCAGCTATTGATAAGCTTTGGTGACCACAGCCAAGAAGAGATGGATTGCTGAAGCTGTTTACTTCCAAGAAATCATACTATGATTCAATCTTAGCCTTCACCCTGCTCAGAAGCATCTCCCTGACTACTGTGAACCCTTTTGGAGCCGTAACACCCATACTCACCACCTCTGGCTATTGGAATCCAGCCAGTCCTCATGTCTCATCCTTTGCTTTAGAAGGATGTGCTTGTCAGTATTCCTCAACTTCTTTTCAGCTTCTTCAAAGTGACCTGAGTGGTCTTCCATAAGCCACCCAGCAGTAGCCTGAGAGTCTTTCTCTCACCTGCAGTCTTTCTCTATGCCCAGAGACCTTGGGAAAACTCACCACCAGCTGTGGCCCTTGACCTCAGACCCTATTGGATAGAAGAGTGATCTACAAACTCTCTTCACAAATACTGCCATCTTATCAAGGTATAAGCCGGAGCTAGTGAATAGACAAGATGAGCAAATACCCTCCTAGTCAGCAGAATCCGCAGCAAGTACTCAGCAGAAGCCAGGGGAAGAATTCCCAGTGACTCCTCCAGAAGGTAGCTCACTCTAGGAGAAGGAAAACATGCTTTAAGCACACTGGTCTTCTTTCTGGGTATTTCTCACAACCTTAGATCTTCCCTCTTTCTGGAATATTCTAGTTATACACCTTCGCCCACTTGGCCCCTCATCTATCCATTAAAATCAAGATAAAGCATCTTCCTGAGGTACCCTCCATCATCATGAAGTCTGAGGGAGTTTCCCTTGTCTATTCCTTTATTTCAATGAATGCTTGTCAGTTTACAAACCCTCCTACAGCAGGTGATTATTTGCCATCAGTCTATTCCCTTTGTCCCCAATTAACAGTAAGATTCATAAGAACACAGGGTTTTCCTTGCTCAACACCTTTCAGAACTAGAAAATCATTGTGGTCATAAGTGAAGCAGCCTAAAGTCCGGAAGACCTCGGTGGGGGTGGGGTGGGGGTGGAGTGGGCACCTTCTCAAAGAATTAAACGAGACCCTAAAGAAAAGTGTTTCATGAATCCCAAAGAGAAGAGAAAGACACTGCCCTTATAAGAAAATTCAAAGCAGGTGAACGGAAAAAAAAAAAAAGAAAGAAAGAAACTGGTGTCATTGACTATCTACTGAGGTTTTTATTGAAGTGAACATGAAATTTCCTTCAGCTCAGGATGATGTGAATCTTGGGTTCCAAAATTACTTTCCATCTTCTTGGCTCCACCACAAAAGAAATAAAGCATTCCAGCACTATTGGTTTAACTTTGTAATCAGTTAAAGGCTTCTCTGAAGAACCCAAGACCCAGAATGGGTATTTTCCATAGGAGTTAGCTAATTGATTTACCTTTCAGCTTTTGTTAACTTTTAGCCCAAAAGGCTTAGTTGATTGTATTTAGTTAGCAGTTTGTCTTTTAGCTTTGTTGATTTTTCTAGCTTTAGACTGGAAAGGAAAGAGAGATTACCAGGTCCCCTGCATATTTGTGGCAGTTCCCTCTTCTGGTTCACTCTTAACTTAACTAAGCAGCTTGAGGTATTGCTAAAACGTTGCTAATGGAGACTGCCTCTTCTAGAATCTGCCTCCTTTTCCAATCCCCAACACCTTGCCTAGCCTAATGTTTGCACCATGCAAGATTCATGAGCACAACAGAAAATTAATTAGTGAATAACTCAGAAAGATTTAGAAGGTACCTATATTAATCAATGTAATAAAAAGCAATAGCTGTTGTACTGGCTAGTTTTGTGTGTCAACTTGACACAGGCTGGAGTTATCACAGAGAAAGGAGCTTCAGTTGGGGAAGTGCCTCCATTAGATCCAGCTGTGGGACATTTTCTCAATTAGTGATCAAGTGGTGAGGGCCCCTTATGGGTGGTTCCACCTTTGGGCTGGTGCTCTTGGGTTCTATAAGAGAGCAGGCTGAGCAAGCCAGAGGAAGCAAGCCAGTAAGAAACATTCCTCCATGGCCTCTGCATCAGCTCCTGCTTCCAGACCTGCTTGAGTTCCAGTCCTGACTTCCTTTAGTGATGAACTGCAACATGGAAATGTAAGCTCAATAAACCCTTTCCTCCCCAACTTGCTTCTTGGTCATGATGTTTGTGCAGGAATAGAAACCCTGACTAAGACAAATTGGTACCAGCGTAGTGGGGTATTCCTGTAACAACCTGACCATGTTTTGGGGAGGATTGTGGAAGGACTTTGGAACTTTGAGCTAGAAAAGCTGTGGAAAGTTCTGTAGGAGCTTGGAAGACAATGTTACAAACAGTGCAGAAGATGGAGGCCTGGCTTGTGAAATTTCAGAGGGAAGATTAAAGACTCTTAAAGTGGCCATGTTTTGATTGTGAAGATTCTGTGGTTTTGGTTATCTGGGGCTGAAGAATCAGCTGTAAGTAACAAGATACCAGAACCACTAAAGCAAACCTTTGTGTTACGGGGACTATTGATGCTGGTTAGCTGGAGCTAAGAAATTAGCTGTGATTAAGAAGAGACCAGCATCACTGAGATGAAATCTTCTTGGAAGTGTTTTCTGAGAGCACAGAGAGTGTGTTCCAGAGATAGCCACAGTTGTATTTTGTGCTGTGGCTGGACTTGGTACTGTGTAAGAGTCACCCAGATGGTACTGGTTTTGAAGGCATGAAGGAGTCATGAAGAGCAGCTGAGGCTCTTGGCACAGTGAGAGGCCACGGAAAGCCATTGGTGAAGGTGCAGCCTCAGTCGCAAATGATGGCCCAGGACATGAATGGGTCATGCATAGTAGCAGAGGCTTGTCACCATGAAGAGAGCCTATGAGAGGCTATTGGTGAAGCCTAATTACAGTAGAAGTCAACAGTGTTTTGGAGATGCCAGTACCATACGATAACCACCAAGAACAGCAGCAGCAGTGGAGCACAGGCAGATGGTGCCTAGAAGACAAGCTGTGTGCTACAAAGGGCAGGACTGAAGAAGTGGCCCAAGCCCTTGGAGGAGCCCAGAAGATCGTGAGTTGGATCCCAGACATTGAACCATTGGAGATTGAGTTTTGCTTTTGGTTGTGACTGTGCTCTGATATGTTTCCCTCTTGAAGGAAGAAAGTATTTTAGTGGAGCCCACAGTTGAGAGACTTTGAATTTTTAAAAGACTTGGAATTTTAAAGATATTGGACATTTTAAGGTGATTGAACTTTTAATATGTAAAGACTGTGGGACTTTTAAAGTAATTTAGATCTTGGGAATGAATAAGAAAGTAAGGGTTGAGGCTTAATAGTGATGTGTTTGTGTGTCAAGTTGACAAGGGGTCAATTGTACTGGCTAGTTTTGTGTGTCAACTTGACACAGGCTGGAGTTATCACAGAGAAAGGAGCTTCAGTTGGGGAAGTGCCTCCATGAGATCCAGCTGTGGGACATTTTCTCAATTAGTGATCAAGTGGTGAGGGCCCCTTGTGGGTGGTTCCACCTTTGGGCTGGTGCTCTTGGGTTCTATAAGAGAGTAGACTGAGCAAGCCAGAGGAAGCAAGCCAGTAAGAAACATTCCTCCATGGCCTCTGCATCATCAGCTCCTGCTTCCAGACCTGCTTGAGTTCCAGTCCTGACTTCCTTTAGTGATGAACTGCAACATGGAAGTGTAAGCTCAATAAACCCTTTCCTCCACAGGTTGCTTCTTGGTCATGTTTGTGCAGGAATAGAAACCCTGACTAAGACAGCTGTCCTACCAAAAGCAGGATGCAGGTTCAATGAATCTGTATTGACCAAAATTCCAACACAATTCTTCATATATCTTGAAAGGAAACTTCCAGCTTCATATGGAGAAACACACACACACACACACACACACAATGACTAAAATAATCCTGAAAAGTAAGAAAATTTCTGGAGGTATCACCAAAAACAGCACAGCACTGGCACAAAACAAACACATTGGTCAGTGTAATTGAATTGAGGACCCAAAGATAAATTCATACACCTATGAACATCTGATTTTTTTTAAAGAATTCAGAAATACGCACTGAAAGAAGGATGGTATCCTCAACAAATGGTGCTTGTCAAACAGGATGACTGTATGTAGGAGAATCCAGATAGATCCATACCCTGCTCAAATTCCAATAGATCAAAGACCTCAACAGAAAACCAGATGCCCTCAATGTAATAGAAGAGAAATTAGGGAATAAGCTTGAACTCCTTGACACAGGATGAGACTTTCTGAACAGAACACTGATGGTGCAAGCACTAAGATCAACAATAAATATGAAAGGACACCACCATTCAGATAAAGTAACAGTGTACAGAGTAGAAAAAAGACTTTTACCAATTATACATCTGATCCAGGGATAATATACAAAATATATAAAGAACTCAACTGGAGTCGATGGAGGAAAAGTGGAGGGAACTGGGAATAGCAGAAGAGAGAAAAACTGTGATCAGAATGTATTTCATGACAAAAAAAACCATTTTAAATAAAAGAGGAAAAAGGAGGGACCTATATCACCCCCAAACTAGAGTTTCTAATAGTTCAAAGGTTGTGTGTACCACTATCCTATGCCCAGAGTTTGAGGATGAAAATGGTGTAGCGATTGCTAGACCCACTGCAATTGACAAAGCATTCCAGCACTGTTGACAAAGCCTCGTGCAGACCACTCTCTGGACCCTCACCACTTATTTGTTCAAGTTCAAAGATGCATATTAATGTATTCTTAACTTAATGACTACTCCACAGAAAAACTGCATTAATAAAATGCATTTAAAATGCTATCAACCAAGTACCATCGACCATATGAAATAATATACCTACAAAGCCATGGAAAATCTCATCCAAGTCAAGTGTTGATGTGAACTGAAGGACTCCAACACCACCATTATGGTACCTTCTGATTTTTCACAGATATTCACTATGATGCCACGACTTTTCAAAATATATGCATAAAAGTATGAAGAGTAATACTCTGGAAACACTTGATTCTTGGGACTCTCTGGATATTGGCTAGATCCTGTGATTTCTTGATAAAATAGAAAAGCACAAGCCAGCTAACACTTGTCATTAATGAACAAAAATAGTATATATTGCAATAAAATTATACATTGGAGTAATCTTGTACCAAAGATTATTTAGTAACAGTTTTAGTATTTATTTAATGATATTGCCATTTAGTAATTCCTATTACAGCACTGAAGTCTGTAGAGTAGCCTAGAGCACTAGGCACAAGACAGAAAGTTCATGTTGGGATTGCCTTTGTAGTATTTCACACTGGGATGGTGTTTACACTTTTGAATACTGAGAATCTTATCCAGTGTGACAAAGTGGGGGAGCAAGACATGACCCATATTATTATTTTTTTCTCTCGGTAGAAGATGTTCATCAGTAAACTAAAGAATGGAGTGAAGTCAGCAAAGCATCAGGCAGAGCTTGGGAAGTCATGTGGAAGAGTGGGGGATAGGATTGAGGGGGCTGGAAGGGTGAAAGACACCACAAGAAGACCCGGAGTCGACTGATCTGGGCCCATGGGGTCTCACAAAGACTGAACCACCAGCCAAAGAGCATGCAGGGGCTGGATCTAGGTCCCCTGCATATTTGTGGCAGATTTATAGCTTCATTGTCATATGGGTCCCCTAACAATGAGGGGCAGTCTGTCTCTGACTCTGTTGCCTGCCACTGAATCCCCTTCCCCTAGCTGGACTGCCTGCCGAGGTCTCAGTGGAAGACGATGGACCTAATCTGCTGGGACTCCATGTCCCAGGGCAGGGTGGTGCCCAAGGAAGTTTCCCCTTCTATGAGAGAAGGGGAGGGGATAATAGGGGAGGGACTGGTAAGCATGGGACTGGGAGGAAAGAGGGAAAGGGACTGAAATGGGAATGCAAAGTGAATAAACAAATTATTGAAAACAAAGAATGGGTGAATTGTTTGTTGGATGTCATGCTGTTCAATTGCCCCTGCCCTCACACATGCAGTATCCAGGATATACATTGCGCACAAATTATTTGTTCCCACGATGTGTGACTCTGAATCACTATCATTTTTCTTCCTCTTCCGGTTCTGCACCAATGTAAACGAAAGTATCTCAAAACTCAAAAATGAGGCCCGAGAGACAGCTCAGATCTTAAAACTCTGACAGAGCAAGCCTGATGAATCTATGTATGTAGTCCCACAGCCAAGTCAAAGCTGGGCTTGCTGTTTATGTCTATAACCTCAGTATTCCTAGAGCATAATGAGAGGCAGACAGAAGAGTCTCCAGAACCTTGCGGGCCAGCCAGCCTGGAGTGTACAATGCAGAAACAAAACCAAGAGAAACCCTGAACCTCAAGGAGCAGAAGGTGAAAACTGACCAAAGTTTTTCTTTTGACTTCCACATGCAAACTGTGGCATGTACATGCCCATGTTTTAGCACACAAACACACATATTAGACATATCATAACACAAAACATAAAACAATAAAAACCTCAGAAGCCAGGCTGTAGCTTAACAAGCACAGCACTTGTCTGCTGTACACAGAGTCCTGGATTCGATCTCCAGCATGTCCTAATACATCTATACACCTACAACCTCAGAACTCCGGAGGTTAAGGATGGAAGATCAGAAGCTCTAGGTCATCACTGGCTACAAAGCTAGTTTTAGTCTAGCCTGGACTACATAAGACCCCATCTTTGACAAACCCAGAGGACTGCAGCAAATATCATATCATATTCGTGGTTTTGTGCCTTTCATAACTGAGGGAAAACATGGGGTTCTGAATACAAGTCTTCCCTGTGTCGTCCCTGACTGATATCTCAAATGAAGAACTTGAGACAAGGATTTCCATATAAAGTACACTTAGGGAGGTCACCTCAGGGGTCATGGTAAGAGGAAAAGATTCAGAACAGAAGCAAACCAACAAGAGCATGTTGATGGACGTAATATCGTGACAAGCCACCAGGGTCAATTGTACTGAGAAAGTATGAAAAGCGAGGTGAGGCATATTTTGGAATTGTCTCACAGAGACGTGAAGAGGCTACCCAAGCCCCTGCCCCACAGCGTTCAGAGCAGCTCGTGAACATCAAAACCCTGGCACTGTTAAGCGTCTAGCCTGGCTTCACCCAGTGTCCACTCACAGAATTATAGCTTTCGGTGTACAGGCAAGCAGGCTCTGCAGTACTGTGAGTGATGTAACTAGGGTATGATAGGTGTCAGCTGCACTGTGGTCAATGCACTGTGAGCATTGTTCCCTTCCATTCCCATGAGTCTGTCTGTGATGGTTAATCTTGCTTGTCAGGTTGGCTGGGTCTGAAATCAAGAAAAGGATTTTCTTTCCTTATATGAAGTAGGAAGATTCCCGCCTCCTCCAACTGTGGGCAGCGACCTTCCTGTGGCACCCAGATTAAAAACAGGGGGATCTCAGACATAAATATTCAACTTTTATCTATCCACGTCATAGTTCTTTTCGTCATGCTGGCAAGTTAGTCCACCCTGCTTGTGTCTGGCTATGGGTGCGTCTACCTCATCACTGCCACTGTCACTAATACTGTGTTCATTATTGACATCAGAACCCAACCTCTTCAGCCTTTCACTGTGAACTTCAGACCACGGGCTTTCCAAAAACTCTCCAGGCCTTTGACACCAGCCCAGGACTGCCAGAGCCTCCACCCTCATTGACCAAACACACTCCAGGCTCTTGGCCTCCCTGTTTTGAAGACAGTCATCATTGAGTTACCCAAGCCGCACTGTGTAAGCCAGTCCAATAAATCCTCTTTTCATATGTCAGTTCTATTTCTTTAATGAAGCCTCACTGAAATACCCTAGAGTTCAAAAGTGGAAAGAACACCATCTCTGACAGGTGACGTAACTTGTTCAACGTCATGTGACACCTGCATATCACCTGCTTCCAACCTCTATACTAAATTGCCTCTGAAGACCCGGAAATGAGGAACAACTTGCCTGAACCACCCTCCAGCCATTTTTGCCACAATCAGAAATAAAGAACATTGTCACCTCTGGCTCCTTGCCACATGGTCCCTTTTGATCCTCTCCCAAGGAGCCCCCTGCTTTGTAAACACTCTATCTGGTGAATGGCTTAACCCCAAACACTGGCATGGTTTGGGGTTTTGTTTTGTTTTTTTTTTTTTTGTTTTTTTTTTTTTTTTTGGACTCAGCAAAGCAGACAATGCTGTAAGTTAAAACACGTGTCATCTGTGCTGTACGTTAAGAATTGGTAGTGTTCTTCTTACCCCCAGCTGTGTGGAAACAACCCAGAAGAGATCTCCTTGGCAGGCTCAGAATGTACTCTGCACACACCGGAGAGAAGGGACAGGGAACGTGGACTTTGGCAAGCACTGATCCACAAAGGAGTTTGTTTTACTGGAATTGTACTTGAGAGCCACAGCACTGGCTCCACACCATGGATGTGCAACTTTAATAGAATTCTGAGCATCAAGGGATGAAGACTTAGTAGGACCAGGCTGGTCCCTGATGAGACATAAAGGTGACAGGCAATGTTTGGGGGGGGGGGGGTCCACTAGGACAGAACAGCGATGGGCGGCTAGAGAAAAGACTGGCAACAACGACAGAAAATAACCTGCACCTTTGTAGACAGAGACTAAGTACTCAGCCTGCTCCTCTGGAAATAGCTCCAGTTACATACATGACAAAATTGAGAGGAAAACAAATGGCCACTTGAAATGACATAGGCTTAAAGAGTCAGAGTTTAGCTTTAACCCTCCAGTACACCAGAATCTAAAACTCATTCCATCACATCGTGAGTTTCCTTGGTATCAAAAGAGAACCCACAATATATGACAGGTAAGCCAATGTGTAGACAGGACTGTAGCTTGGAAAATGTTGTGGGCCCTGGGTGCCAGAACTCTGCAGGAAGAACATGTTTGGAGCTATCATTGGAATGGTTTGTACAAAGACCCATATGGGTCCCTTGGTCTTGTGTTTTAGACTATAAATGACTCTGATGGTCCCCATGCTAAAGGCTTGGTCACTTGTGGCCTGTGGCCTGGACTACTTGCTGCCAGACCCTACCTGGCCCTGGGGCTCAGAAGTGAGGTGGTGTGGAGTCAACTACACAGACTCTAGGAGAAGGTGAGAAGCATCACAGCAAGTTCATCTGAATGCTACTCCAAGCTTCTTAAATACCCTCCACCCACACCCCATTGGTCCCAAGAAAGCATCTCTTCTAAACAGCAGTTCATGATTGTCTGGCACTGTATGTGTCAGCAATCCTTGATCTCTCAGGCAGTCTTCAATTAGGTCCTCCTGCAAGAGATGCTTTTGCAGCTGTGTACACATGGTGTCTATGTGGAGGTGATTCTGCTGTTCCTGCTACAGTTACTCACCTATCATACTATGTGGAGGAGGTGGCAGCTTTAAGAGTGGAGTCTGGAAGAAAGTTAGGTCCTTGGGAGAGTTCCTTTAGAGGAGATACTGGGAGCCTGGCTTCTTCCTGTCTCGATTTCCTGGCTGTTGAGAGATGAACAGGTCCCTCCGATCACAAGTTTCCACCATGATTAATTGTATAGCCTCAGGTAGCCTCTGAAGCCACGAGCCAACATCTTTCTTATAAGTAGATGACCCCCCACCCAACATTTTATCACAGTGACAGACAGCTGACTAACACACAAGGCATGAACAACCACTATGAAGCTTGCATAGAAACGACAAGTCTGGGAAGAGGGCTAAGCATTGCTGTGGCTGTGGAGAGAGGAGATTCTGGGGGAAGGATAGAGACCCACATCCAGGGGTGGTCACAACACAGTCAGGATGCCAAGAGTGTACTCATCTGGCAAGATAAACATAAGACAAAACAGAGAGGTCAAATACAGTCATGGTTATCATTGTCTGTTTATAGGCTTTGAAGGGATAAGAAATACTACCAATTTAATCCAATCCGCGCCTCTCAAATGCTAGATATTTTCTTTGAACTATTGCAAAATTTCTCAACCTGAACACTCTTGGCCTTTAGAGTGGATCATTTTCAAGTTTATGCAGAGTCTTGGGAGATACTTGGTAGCACCCCTGACATCTGCCACAACGTGCCAACAGAACCTATTGCCAGTTCTAACAGCCATAAATGTCCTGACATTGCTAACTGCCCTTTCTAAAGCAAAACTATTAAAGATCTATATGTTCTTATTCAAGTTTCACCTCATGAGATGATTGCTATTGTTAGCTCTATTTTACAGAGGAAGAAACTGAGGCATTGAGGAGGAATATAATGAGCTCGAGTTCACTGGATTTATAAGTTTCCATTAGGAAACTTCAGTAGACCTGATTTAGTGGCATAAGGCTGTAAGCCTGACCCTCAGAAGGCTAAGGCAGGAGAATCTCAAGTTCAAAGGTCAAGGTTGGAGAGATGGCTGATGGATAAAGCAATTGCCACATAAGCATGAGCTCTTATTTTCAAAACCCACATAAAATCAGGGCAGACATGAGCAACTGTAAACCCAGGAGTTGGGAAGCAGAAATGGGATTCTAGGGTATGCTGGCTAGTCAATCCAGTCAGAATCGTCAAGATCTCGTTCAATGAGAAGCCCTGCCTCAATAAACAAATAAAATGAAGAGTTATGGGGAAAGATGGCTGACATCAACTTTGAGGACCCCATATGCACATGTGTACATTGTATACATGTGTAACCTCATACTCCTATGAACACACACATATGAAGACATACATTCACATGCAAAATAAGCCCTAACACCAAGTCACCTTGCAACCATTCCTTTTAAGGAAACCAGTCTCTTGAATTCATGAGTTGAATTAGTGACAACTCCTATCTATCAATTACATATGCCCTACATTGATGATAATCTTTGCCTTTTGTCCTCACCGTTGACCTGTGGTTACAGTGGCACCGTGGACCACTGTGACTCAGCCCCATCCTATGTCAATTTGGGGCTACTCCCCCCTCCAGCTACCTCACAAATCCCCATGGTCTGTGATACTATGTTCATCAGAGAGGTTTAAACACATGGGAGCTTTGGACATCATCAAGTACGTAAGAAGCCTGCCATAAATGATAACCAACATTGTCATTTCCAATTGCGATATCAGGAACAGTTGTCCAAATCTCTGACTTTGCCAGTCTCCCTACAGGCTCAAGGATTAACCTTCACTGTCGATCCAGAGGCATGTCTATAAGCATGTTCCCAGAAAGATTTAACTGAAGTCTAAAGACCCATGCTGAGTGTGGGTGACATCGTGGGCTAAGGTCCCAGATCAAATGAAAATAAAAAAGAGAAAAGACCAGCTGAGCCTTGTCTCTCTCCTTTCTATTTCACCACTTCAGATGCAATGTCACTCACTAGTCACCCCGACTCCTGGTCTCCACGCCTTCCCCACTGTGACAGACTCTGACCTCAAACCGTGGGCCAAAATATACTATTCTTTAAGACGGTTTGTAATGTATTTTCTCACAGCAAAGAGGGAAGTGACAGGTCCATCAGCTTAAAAATCTGAAAAGAGGACACAAGTGACTGAATAAAGACTTAGGTCACGCTGAGCTGTGAGCCTGCACAGAGACCATGAACCAAACGCTAGAGAGTGGCTTCTATTGCTGCCTCTTCCTTATGCTTTGGTGCCATCTGCTGGCCTTGAAATTCACTGCTAGAATGTGCATGCAAGCAGCAGGCAGGGAAGGACAGACAGAAGTGTTTGTTCTCTGCAGTAAAATTGACCCACAATTGCACCCATCCAAACCCAGGTGTGTGTGTGTGTGTGTGTGTGTGTAAGCTGAAAGAAAATCTTTCTGAAAGAATGCTTAAAATTAAGACTTTATTACTGAGATGCTCCTACGAGCAAGACTTTGTCTATGCATTTCCTTGCTTAATGTATTTACACTGGCAGAAAAGCATGTGGATAAAAGGCAGGGGGCTGCCAGGCAGAGGGGGAACTGGAGGCCAGCCGAGGACAAGGACGGACAGATCGCTGCACACACATACACGGTTATGCACAGTTCTTCTGATATACCAAGAGATGGATTACTTCCGGTTCAGGCATATCCACATTCTGCACCTTTTAGGTTTTGCATTTCACATCTGAAAAGTGTTGGTGGATCTCCTGAGAGCAAAGGAACAGGGTCATGACAGAAGATATCCATTCAGCTTCTCCTTCCCATAATTCATTTCGTCTGACAAGGTCGCTGTTTGTTCCTTGTTTCATTAAACCTGAGAAGCTGGGCGGCTGGTCCACGACCAGTCTTTCTTTACCTCGACAGGCGTTCAGAATTGCTTGGCCGTGCCATGGACACGGCGGACACGGCTTTACACTGCTGTCATCTGAGTCACCTTGCTTCGGCCTGAGAAGAGAGGAGAGACCTGCTGTCTTAGAGGAGGAAAAGGCTGGGTGCTGAAGACAAAAACCACACTGGCTTTCCCGGGGACAATTCAGTTGCTCTGAATCATCCAGTGAAAACAAGCAGTTTGCCATCTGGTCATCGCCCTGGGGCTGAGGTGTCAATCCCCTGTCCTTCATCCTGCCCTTCTTAGAAAAACACTGGCCCTGGGTGGTCCAGATGGCTGCAGGCCTTTGCACAATGAACAGAGGCTGCTGTTACACATGACTCCCTCTGCCCCAGGAAGTCCTCCCATACAAAAATACATCAGAGAGACGTTCCTCCTAAACGATTTGTTAGAGTCAACCAGTCTGGGAAGGGAAACATGAAAGACCCCAGAAACTACACCAACCCCACCCCCAGCTCCTGCAGATGAATGAGGCCAGCATGCCCACAGCCTGCTACACTTGTCCCAGTCCATTCATCCCGTGGAGATCCTTTTCAGAAGAAAAGGAGAGCGTTGCAATAATGAGCGTTAATGAATCTCAAGCCGTTTCCTCCTTTCCCTTGTTAGTTCTTACCCTCGTCATGGCTGTCTGCCGAAACTCTCTTCTTGGGCTCAATACAGTAACCAAGGTAGTACCAGCGCTCGGTCTCCATCAGCCCCTGAGAAGGAAAATCCAATGGAAGAAGTCACCTCTGAGTAGGAGTGATGCTGACTGCCTCCAAAGCCCTCAGCAGCAAGAACACTATCAGGAGACTCAGAAGTCCCCGAGGCCACCAGTTCATCACTGGCTTAGTCCAAACTCTCTTCTGTGTACGGGGAGAATTAGAGAAACATTAAACACAATGAATAGTGGCCAAAAAGTGATATTTAAAGGCATCATTTAAATTTTAAACTGTGGTACAAATTCTAATATATGTAATTGGGGAGAGTCACCCAGCCCTCTAAGCCTTACCTTTACTACCTATAAAATAACTTAGAAAAAAAACTGTTTAAAGAGATTGTTCTCAAAGCCTGATGGCATGAAAGTGTGCTCCCAGGCCCTCGGAAGTCTGAGATATCAGGACCACAAGCTTGTCTAGGCTTTAGAGGCAATTCAATGCCAGCCTAGGAGTATAATTTGGAACGCTTATTTAGCGTGCATAAAGCCCTGGGTTCAATTTCAGTACAGCAAGATAAATAAAAGGGTTAGCATGGTGCTATGTAATTCATGAATATATTTACTGAGGGTCTGTTGTTATTGTTGTTGGAGGGACTTTTTTGATTTTTAGTTTGAGGGGTTGTTTTTTTTTTTTTATCTGAGATGGAGTGCCCACAAGTTAGTCTGAACATTCTATGTAGTTTAGAATGACCTTGAACTTCTGATTCTTAAACTTCTGTCCCAAGTGCTGGGATTACAGGCATTCCCAATCCTTCATTGATATATTTTCCTGACATATAAGAATTAATAGTAAATGCTAGCACATAATAAATAATGAACTGCTAATGCATTAAACTTTGTTAACATTATTGACATCAATAGAGAACATTAATGTTGATTTTATTATTTATATACTTATTACTACTACAGAAGTCAAAGTAATGAGTACAGGGTTCACATTTTGTCATTTATGGTAGGAATTCTCAGTGTTAGTGCTATTGTTATTTTGAACCTATTGACTCCATTTTGTTCCAATACAGCTGTCCTGTGTGTTTAGAGTTCTAACAGCATACATGTGTTTCTGCCTAAGATCCATGAAAAACAGTTTTCCACCAATTGTGACAACCAAAAATGTCTCCTGGTATTGCCAAATGTCTCCTAGAGGCAAGCCCTACTCTACCAGACCCTGTGCTGGTCACTAATACAGAAGCTTAATTTGCACTTCCTTTAGTGGCCAAAGTGGAAAACATCAATTTGCCATACAGATGACTCCTAAAGGAAGAGACAATTTCAATATTGGCGTGTTCTATTCCCTACAACTCTTAGTATATGACACATGAATCGTCTGAGAAGCTCAACCTCTGCTGATTGCAGAGCTGAACAAAACTAAGTGAAACGCAGAACCCAACCTCTCAATAACTGGAGCGGGGGGCTGTCCCTGTATTTGTTGCCTGCCTGTGAATCCCGCTCCCCTAACTGCCTGCCTTGTCTGGCCTCAGTGAGAGAAGATGTGCCTAGTCTTTCCCCATTCCAGGGGGGAGGGGCATGATACCCAGGGGGAGGGGCATGATACTTGGGGGGAGGGGCATGATACCCAGGGGCCTCCCCTTCTCAGAGAAAAAAAGAATGGGGAACTGGTGGAGGAACTAGGACAGGACAGAGGGGAGCTGGGAGAAGACGCGGGTAGATATTGGAATACAAAGTGAATAATGTATTAAAAAAATAAAAGACAGGACCTGAAAAGAAGAAAGGGGACTGATGACACGGCTTAGGGAAGCCAGAGCAAAGGCATGAGTTATAAGAGCCAAATGAAGAAGAGGGGTCAATGTTTCTGAATTAAAAGAGGAGGCCAAGAGGCCTAGCTACTGTGGTGCCCTAAGGCAGCATGCAGGCTCTGGCCAAAGTTCATCTGGGGAAACAGTCTTGGGATCCTTAGCTCGAGTGTGGCCAGGTGGGGGACAAAGAGAAACAGTGGAAGAGCACTAATGCCTGTCCAGGGTAAATAAACCTAGATCCATACCAGGAAACAGCGGCTCACCCACTTGCATGGAATTTCTGCCTTGGGATGCACTGCGTCTGGCGGAATAAAGCATTTATCAGTGTGCGCCTGTTCACTGAGACTGCTTCTTTTTGTTTTCTTTCTTTCTTTCTTTCTTTTTTTTTTTTTTTTTGGTGACTAAAAGCAGAAGGGAAGAGGGTACTTGTCGGGCATGGCTGTCAAAGGAGGAGAAAGTTAGCCCATTTCTATCCCACTTTTCATCCAATGTGTTTGGAGAAGAAGGAGGGAAACAGGTTTCTTTCCTTCTGCGTCACCTGTAACATCTCAGATGCTAAGATTAGTTGGGAATGGAGTAAACCTAAATGCACTAAGACCTAGCTCCAAAATGATTGGTTGGATCGCTGTCCCCTGAATGGATCATTGTCTCCTCCAAACTCCTTACCTGTTTATGCCAGGTAACACGCCTGCCTTGAACAGCTGGTCATGTGATGTGCAGAAGAGAGAACTCCTTGAACAATAGGAACAGCTGCCTCATTGGAAGAAGAGTCTTGACACCTTCCTCAATTACAGAACTGGATTTTGAGAGCTTAGCACTAAGATTCCCAATCTGGGGGGAAACCAGCCACCCTGACTGATGAGAGAAGACACTCATGTGTTTTCCTGCATGACCTTGGAGTTCTGCAGCCTTATTTCTGTCCCTCTGCTTCACTGGAAGGCGAATTCCTAGGAGGAACCTTGGAATATAATGCTGTCTTACATAAAGACATAAAACCTAATTTTAGCTCAATGCTCACGGCTACTACCAAGCCTTGAAAACTCTCACTGTTGACCGATTCCACTCCCTGACTTGTAAAATCCTTCTGTCAACAGCACAGACTTGAAGGGCATCCATCAGCCTGGGCCGTATGGGATTGAGTTAGAGAATGAGAGGAAACATAAACTCCTACCGACTCTAGGTAACAGGGTCAAAATTGTTTTCAAATATAGTATTTAGAAAAATGCAGTACATTTGGCTATGCACATTCCTCTTGTATCTCTGAATCCAGGAGTGGCCACAAGGGACATTTCATCCACATGTTTCCCATTCATTAAAAACTACCTTACTAAAGTACAGCTAAGCCATATGAGTCCAAGACAGCTTGCAGGCTCCATCATTTATTAATTTTGTGGTAACTCCAGAAGCAGCAAATTCTATCTTCCTGAGAGCAAATCATTTGAAACCTCAAAATGTTCACAGTTAAGCCAAGAACAGAACTTCTATATAGGACCATAGTTGAATCGTACAGAGAGACACAGCCTAGCTCTGACTGTGTCAGGAGTTCTCTGCTATACCCAAAAACCACAGCACCATTGTATATTTGTGGAGAAAATGGATATTTCCATAAAATTAGCAAAGTACAGAATTGGCAGATGACAATATCTTCTTAGTTACTGGAAATATGCAGATCCACAGTTCTCCCACAGTTTTGGTTGCAGAATGTATCAGAGCTGTAGAATAGAAGATGTTTGTGTTCCGTGTGTGGCAGAGGACTACATTGTCTGGCCTCAGTAGGATAGGATGTGCCTAATCCTGTAGAGACTTGATGCCCCAGGGAAGGGGAATTGGGGGGAGGAGTGATGAAGTGTGAAGTGAGGGGGATGGGGGAGCACGCTCACAGAGGCAAAGGGGGGGTGAAGGGGGTGAAGAACTCTTGGACAGGGGACCAGGAATTTACATTTGGAATGTAAATAAATAAAACAGCTTTTTAAAAAAGATGTTTGTGGTCATCAAAAAACATTGTAAAATATGAAATAGTATTTTATGAGAGTAACATTACCTATGCCTTTCTTTTTTTAACTTTTATTCTTGCCTCATACATGACATCTCAGTTGAAGTCTCCAATCCCTCTACTCCTCCCAGTCACTTCCCCCACCTCTCCTCTCCCTCAGATCAACTCCTCCTCCATTTCCCTTCAGAAAAAACAAAAACAAAAACAAAAAAAGAGCAGCCCTCCCAGGGATATCCACTGAAGACGGCTCAACAAGATACAATAAGACTGTACATTATCAAGGTTCGCCAAGGCAAATCAGTAGGAGGAAAACGGTCCCAAGCGCAGGTAAAAGAGTGGGAGACACACCCAACTCCCATTGTTGTGCATCCCACAAGAACAGCAAGCCACACAACCGTAAGGCAATGCAGAGAACCTAAGTTGGATCATACAGGGTCTGTGATTGCATTTCAGTCTCTTTGAGCCCCTATGAGCTCTGCCTAGATGACTCTGTGGGCCATGTTCTCACGGTATCCTCAACCCCCCTTCTTACCTGCTCTTCTCTGGGGTTCCCCTGACTCTGCCTAATGTAGGTCTCTGCGTCTGTCCTATCAGTTGCCGGATGAAACTCCTTTAATGATAATTGGGCTAGGCACCAATCTATGAGTATAGCAGATAATCATTAGAAATCATTTTATTGACATTTTTTTTGCCAGTCATGTTAGGTCTCTGTGCTATCCTTCCTCTGGTTCCTGGCCATCCACACAGTCAGATGTAGAGTCCTTCTCATGTCATAGGCCTAAAGTTCTGTGCCACCATTGCCCCAGCATATCTCACAGGCAAGACAGATCATGGGTCGGAAGTTTTGTGTCTGGGTACATATCACAGTCCCACTGCTAGGAGCCAGGCCTGGTTATAGAAGATGGCCAATTCAGACTCCGTATTTCCATTAGTAGGAGATGTCACTAGGGTCACTCCCATAGATTCCAGGCAGTTTCCACTGTACTTGGTTTCTACTTTACTCCTAAAATATCATCCCCATAGTTCTAGAAAAGGTTCACACACATTAACCTGTGCTCAATAAATAATTAATATGTCTGACTTGACCCAAGTTGCTGCAACATGGTGATTCGGTGTGTCTGTTGGAAAGTCCAGTAAAGCCTTGAGATCAATGGCCACAGGGTAAAGGGGGAATTTCCATAGATGAGGCTTACTCTAAGGAAATTCCCTCAAGAGTGTGTTGACTATTGGCTAATGGAGTCTAGGCCAGGCATACTCATTTTAACATGTGTTATCAACAATATAAATGACCTTCATCATCCTATATTTAAGGACAAATAAAAATACTACAACTTGTAAATTCACCTACACCGTTACCTCATAACTTCTGACTAATCCTCAAATTGAAATGGACTGTAAAAGGAAAGATATCAGGCACCCAGGAACCATCAGAAACATCCAACTGTTTGAAAAGGGCCTCCAATGATAAATTTCAGAATGTCATTAATCAGTGATAAAGTGGGGTGAATGTGATGTAGGATCTTCAAGGAAGGTCTTAATTCATCACATACGTATTTATTGCTCATTCAAGTTACTTCATCAGACATCGTGCTTTTATTTGCCCTTCATACTATAGGAGAGCCCTAAGGACAGAAGAAAACTTATTTGTCTAGCAGGGAAGCAAGTCATTCAAAGCAAAGGCCATCTCTCACTTCAGAATGAGTGGCTCCCAGTGACCTCCCAAGGAGCAGTGCATTGGTTTTCCAGGTACATCACCTATTTCTCCTGTGAACTCTCTGCTTTGCCTAAAAGAATTTATATTAAAAGATGATAGATAGATAGATAGATAGATAGATAGATAGATGACAGAATGGATAGATTATAGATATACTGGTGAATGTAAATAGACATTAACAGAAATGGATATGGGTGGTTAGGAGACTTCATCTCTACCATTGAAGAATCTTTGCAGAATATTTAGATTAAATCACTTCGGTTAAAACCACTTTCATGCTAGCATCGCCCAATTTATCAATAAAGCATGTACCAGCTCTGTTTCTCCTTGTCCTACTGACCCCTCCAGCTTCTTGTAATCACAGACAAGCTATTCCTCAATGATTAACAGCCTTCTTTGTCTTCCCAGTATACCTACCATCCATAATATCTTTACTGAAGGTAAGATGTTCTGCTTGTTTTGGGTACATTGCCTTGTGTCAATCAGAGCTGTTTCAGTCTATAACTGATGTCCTTTCTCATTTCCTTGTTCTTACTGTCAGATTTCAGTTTCATTCACTTTTTAGTACAAATGCCCTTTATTTTAAGATGACTCAGTTCTATTTGGGGAAAAAAAAATGTTGTTTGCATGACTGTTTAAGTTCTTTGAGAAAGGCCATAGTCCTTGGAGCATGTTCTTCAGTGATCTTAGTAAATGAGACTTTTTCAGTGTTTCTTCACTCTGGTCTTACAGGTTTTAGGTAACTTCTTTTTCCTCAAATTTTGTGTTCTGATTCATTTTTGAAGAGCTATGAGCAGCGAAGACTACACCTATATCTCAACTATATGTCATGCTCCTGGCCCTAGCCAAAGGGCTCCTCCCACACCAAGATCCTTAGCATCGTAGCAATTAAACTCCAGCACTTATAAAGCTCAGCACAAATCACTTCACTGTATCCTTGTCATGGACGACCCTTTAAAGCCTGCACAATGATTGCCTTTAAATTAAGGATACTGAAGCATGAAGAGGCTAGGTAAATCTTCTGAGGTCTTAAAGAGAGTAAGGGGTAGATCCAACACTTGAAACTGCTACGCAGGCATTTAACTGCCATAGCCAGGTCATTTTTAAGGACCAGTAGTCAAAATGAGATCTCCTCTGATTGTTCTTTGTTTCTCATATTAGAGCCCCCCCCCATCAGTCATAATTGCAGCCATTTGAGTGGAGAGATAGTACAATCTTTCATATATGCATGACCTTGCGTTTTCTTCTTTAGCCTCCGTTCTATCCAAGCTCAGTAATTCTTCTGCCTGAGCCTCACCCATTTGTCCTAGGACATTTTTATGGTCACTTGGATTTTTAATGTATTGAAATGTTCTATCACTAATTGCTTAAAGATGTGTCACATGGGAAAGATAAGTGTGAAAGCTATATAATGGCACTAATATTATGCTAAGCAGTTTAAAAAGTTCTTCTGTAATATCCAAGTTACAGCAGGCCTGGCTCCTAGCCTTACATGACAGTCACTTGAGAACATGGTATTCTCGATGAAAAGGCGTGGCTATCCTTGTTGCACTAAACATTCGAGGAAAACAGTGTAGCAAGAGCAAGAAATGAAGGACAGACTGTTGGTTATGAAAGTATGAGGTCATAGCAACCTATGAACCTGATGGTCAGGCCCAGTTGACATTGGGCAGCCTGTGTGATTTTTCACCCCCTCTTTCAGGGATGAAGGTAATCAAATTGTTTTGGGGATCTCCTGGCCTGACTGGGTCCTTCAGTCTGGCAAGGAACCAAGAAAGTCTCCAGAAGCCAAGTCTGCTTCCATGATTGCATGCTTCATATCTCTGTGACATACTTTGAATCACTAGTCTGCTGTCTAGAGTAGAAGAAAGTAAAATCACTCCAACCATGTCGGGCCTTTGTTTCTGCAGATCTCCAGCACAGGCCATTGCCAGCTCTGAAGATCAGACACATAACCATCAGATAAACATAAGTGCTTTCAGCACCAAGCATGCAGACATACACACATCAAGTCTTGTCTTTTTGCTAATTAAAATTGGATCACACTCTTCGTTAAAGTATCAAATGTATTAACATGTTAAATTTATCTCAGAGATAATTAGACTAAATATATTACTCTCCAATGGACTTTCCTGCTATCTGTGCTGGTCTGATACACTGTCCAGCTTCCTTGAACATTTCTACAACAAAGCTAGCCATTCCCTCTACTGCAAACACCATGCTCTTAAGTGAGTGTAATGTAAGGGTACGGAGTCAGATTTACTGTCCAACACTTAGGATTGATCATATTACATCAGCCTGGCTCAATCCTTCAATCTGTAACACCCTTGGCAATTAGTGTTTCCTATTAGTCCAGCTTCTCCCAAGTGAACATGCCCTTTAGAAACCAGAAATGCAGGGGAAAACACCATCAAAAATAAGCGTCCCAAGGTCAGAGATGTAGTTCGGTGACAAAGCACTTAGCTAGCTTACACAAGCCCCTAGATTAGATACACACACATGATAAAGAAACAGAGTTCCATAGCATGACATTCAGCATAGTCAAGACATTTGGCGTTTCTATAGCTGCTGTCTCACAAGTCTTAGGACCCAGTGCACTGTGGGTTAGTGATGAATGCAGCGAGGATTCTGATTACATCCTATTTCCCTCTGTAAAACGAGGATTCTGATTACATCCTATTTCCCTCTGTAAAATACTTTACTGTGTTATGTCCCTCAATGACTAATAAGCACATTAATTTCTTTGATCTAGTCACTTGTCTCAAACAAGATCTTTGAGGATCCAGGAACCAAACATTTTGGCATAGTCCTTTATTAGGATCTCACCTCTGAAGCTTCTAACTCTCTAGAAAAAGTGACATATCTAGAGAAGACATGAATGCAGTCGAGATAGTGTTGAATTTCTTTTATGGATTTCAAAGCTTTGTGTAATCTAGCTTTGTGTAAGCTACATGCTCTGTCACTGAGCTGTATCTCTTACCTTGGGATACCTATTCTCGATGGTGGGGTTTTTTTTTCTACATTCTGGTCTCTAAAGGGAATGCTCACTTTGGAGACACCAGACCAATAGAAAATACTAATAGAAAATACAGCTGAGAGTGTTACAGATCAAAGGATTGAGCCAGGCTATTGTAATATGAACTATCGTGTGCGTTGGACAGTAAATCTAACTCCTTACCCATACATCACACTTACTTGAGAACATGGTGTTTGCAATAGAAGGCATGGTTACCCTTGTTACACTAAACATCCAAGGAAGCTGGGCAGAGTATCAGTCCAGTGGAAGTAGCAGGAAAGTCTGCTGGAGAATAATAAATTTAGTCTAACTCTTTTTCATCCATCCAGTGGACATGCATGTATATGAAAGAAAAGACATGATCATCACTTATATGCTCATTTCAAATAACTAATTATTATTCTAGGAACAAGGGATATAATGTCAGCTCCTGAAGAGCTCATGGCTTAATGAAAGGGACTTACCAGAAAACAGAACACGATGAGGGTACGGAGCTCAGTGTACTGGCCTCAAAGCTTGGGGAGGGTATTCAGAACGAGTTTCCACTGAGAAAGAAGTACCCAGGATAAAGTAGGGGTAGCTGATCAAAGCAAAGGAAGATAGGGAAATGGTTCTAGGTAGAAGAAAACATGGAAAGCACACATGGACAGGTTCTGAGAATGACTCAATCCTTGAGTTCCAACTGGCCTGAGTGTGTGGTAGCTGCATCAAACTGATGTCTGAAGAGTTAAGGAAGGTCCAAGCTAATCAACTATGTTCAGCATACTTGACTTTAATATGATGCCCTTCAATCTGTATGTAGAATTTTTGCCAGAATATATTTTAGTATGGGAAAATGCACATATAAGGATAGTAGAGGAGGTTAGACCTAGGGCTCTGTGTGTGTGTGTGTGTGTGTGTGTGTGTGTGTTGGTGAACACATATATATGGAACATTCACAGAAAAAGAAATTTTGAATTTGAAAGAGAGCAGGGAAACACATAGAAGGGTTTGAAGTGAGGAAAGAGGAGGGAGACATGGAAACGGTATAATTATATTATAATCTCAAAAAAATAAAAATACATATTTCAAAAAATAGAACAGAAAATGAACATGCTCAAGAATGCAGCTTGCCTGAAGGCAGGCAGTAAAGAAATATTCCAGAAGAAATGAAACATCCAGAAAGGGGCTGTTGGAAAGTAGGCTGTGCCAATCATACAGTGTCACACACAAAGGACAGCACAGTGTGTGCACCTCATGACTTCATAGATCTGCCATGTGATGTTGCTTCAGGAGACTAAGGGAGCCAGACTAAGGTAGACATGTTACCTCCATGGGGCTCTCCTGCCACAGGACAGAAAACAAAGCAGTTAAGATGAAAACAGGAAGTAGAAGACACTTTCCCAGATCTCAAGGATCCAGATCCCAGGATATCAAGCTGTGTCCAGGGCCAGACTCAGCACTTGTAGGCCCTGCTGGCTGTAGCTGCTCTCAGTGACTACTCACAAGAGAATAGCCCCCATCTGGAGCTCCAGAAAGGAAAATCTAAAACAAGGTGCTGAGCGGAAGAATTTATGTCTCATCAACTCTCTGTTCTCTATTGAGATAAATGTCTTTATCTCCACTCATGCAAAGATCTGGTCCACACCATTGGTTTGAAACTTGTGTAAAATTTAAAAGCCCATTTCCAAAGATCTCATGCCAGAAACCCAAAGCCAAGTAAAATATGCAATTACTTCCAAGATGAATGGCTTTTTTGGCAAGTATTCCCACACTGCAGCTGTGTGTCAGGATTCCTTGTCTCGATGTGTTCGTCAACTTTTAAGTTGGCACTTCAAGTTTCTTGTCTGAAGAAACACATCTAAAATTCAAAAGGAAAAAAAGTATCTCCCTCAGATGCAAAATGACTATGGAGTTGGATTCAAGAACTTCTAGAACCAAGAGAGTAGTTATTTTAGCCCTTGAGGTTTCCTGCCACCAAAGGGAAGCACTATTCCCTAAGCTGGGAACCGCCACCATGTTTGCAAAGAAGCTCCTGTGGTTTGGGTTTTAACTCTGTCACTTAATTGTGAGCTCTTGGATGCTATGTCAGTTTCCTGAGTCTGGATTTCCTTGTCTTTGCTGACGATGTTTAATGATGATCCATTCCTTCTTGCTTAGTGATGACAGTAGCAACCACAGAACCCAGCTCATCTGAGAGGTAACAGACCTCTCATTGTCCAATAAATTGGTATTTCTCTGCTGGGGGAAATCTTAGTTGGCACAAATGTATTCAAGAATCTGGTGGGTCATGATTCCCACTGGACTCTGATTTATTTTCACACACAGCCTGTGAGGGCTTCCATCTGGTGATGCTCAAGTAAGAGTAAGAGAAAGAATCAACCAACCAGTAGGTAATACTCACTCTTTAGCCTACACACAGTAGTGCTTAACAAGTATTAAGTATAGCACACTTCACATACATGAGATTAAAGAGAACAATAGCTTGACATTTTCTCTGCAGCCATCCTCCTAAGTTCCCCACCATCTTCCATGGGAGATACCCTGGCAGACAGTCAAGGATCATCCTAAGCTTCTACGAATTTGTAATTTTTGTTGGTTTTATTTTCTACTTCAATTTGACCCTACATAGCTATGCACATATAAATTTCATACACTTCCCCCCCATCTCTAGAGTCCAGACTTCCTTCCTGTAATAATGCTAAAGGGTTGGTAAATATTTCTGTGGAAAAGAAAATCACACAATGAGCTAGAGTGTTTTGTGAGGCTAAGCATGAGCTCCTGACTGTCAGAGCCTCAGACTGTCCTCATCCTGTGAGCCTGGTCATTAAAGACCTAGAGGGATTCCTAGTTCAGGTACCTGGGACATGGCTTGGACTCCACAGGTCTTTCTTCAACTAAGGAGAACTTGAATGTAGGTTCCAAAAAAGCTGTAGCAAAATTCACATACATGTACATGCCATACACACATAACCATATATACAGGTACACACACATGCACACAAACATGCACATGCACATGTGAGTGCGTGTACTCATATGCATGTACACATGCACATAACACATACACAACATACATTTAACATGTATACAAACATACACACATATACACATACATATAACACATACACACATGTTCATAAACACACACAGGTACAACCTTTCTGCTTTATCACTTAAAAACTGACATTCTGCGCTACGATGGAGATAAGTAAAAATCATTGTTAACTGAAATGAACTAGTCACAAAAGGCCACATATGGTCTGATTCAACTTACATGAAATATCCAAGATAGGTATATCCATGACAAACAATGGACTAGTGGCTGTCAAGGGCTATGGGAGTGGGAAGTAGGAACTGAATGTTCAGTGAGTTCAGGTCTCCTTTGGAGATGATGAAAGTATGTTGGAGCTGGAGGTACTAGTGTACAAAGCTTTAAATGGGCATGATTCTTGTGTTCTGGAAGAAACTTGATTCAGAAAACTCCAGAGGTTTCGTTAAAATTCACTTGTCAAAGTGAGCCTCATATACCCCTCCGTTAGTCCTCCCCAAAGACTCCTCACTGCTAGTCTAATAACTCCTCGGGCTCCAGAGCTGTGTGTGGCTTTCTTTCTTTTATTTCCAATTTTCATCAAAATGTGCCTGTCTTATACTAGCAAGAAGGCTCAGCAAGTAAAAGCGCTGACCATCATGCTTGTCTTTTATTTCAACTGCTAGGGTCCAATAGAAGAAGGAGAGAACCAGCTCCAGCAAATTGTTCTCTGACCTCACACATGCACAGTGGCAAGTGCATGCACACACAATCACGCACACACACACAAATGTAATCAGTTTTTAAGTTTATCTATCTTGATCATTCTTCCAGTCAGAGCAATGTTTTGAAGCATATGGTAAAAAGTCAGAAAAGTAGATGAATGTCTGCCTGAGTTTGGTCCGTACTAAGCATTAATTTCCACATCTGTAAAACCAATTATTGAACATGCTTAGATGGGGACAAAAACTCAAAACCTCTAAAGAAATCAATGTGAGTCAACTGACCAAGAAGACCTATTTTTCAAGAGTCCTGCTGTCCAGTAATTAATTCTGTTAATGAGATGCTGGTGTTCACACCATGGGCCTTCGAAGTTCTAATAACATAACTCAAATAAGAGTCTTAGACTGTTGGCAAGTCTTTGTGGAATGCGCATATTGGGAAGAGATGAAGGCATGATGGGAAATGCTTATAGAGATGCCTCAAATGAACTTTCTGTGGGAATCCCATATGAGTAAGGACAGCTGTGGTCCACAGAGAACCTTCGACTCAGAAACAGAGGAGTCCCCACAACCACCACCGTGGCACAAAGAGATTTGGAGTTAGAAACGGAGAAAGAGGCAGACACATGAGGTCTGTCCATCTCATCTAAATGCTACAGGTATTCAAGCTACTACCAAACTTAAAGAAAGCCAGAGCGGAGGTAAGTGACCACCACCTACCAAATCTTTCTTTTCACAGAAGGAAATGTACAGAGGTAAAGCTTCTTGGTCCAGGCCCTCGGTTGCAGAACTTAGACTCTTCTAGATGTGCTGCTCACATCATATCCTGTGACCTTTTTAACACTCAATAAAATATTCCATCCACCTAACTTGCTTACTCAAGATTTCAGCTTCACAAAAGATCAAAAAAGCCGGAAGCCAGCAATCTACTGTTCCCATTTCACGTGACGCTAACTGAAAGAGACAGTCAGACATGGCTGCATCCTCAACTGCTCCCCATTTTTCATTTGTTTATTGCCTGTTCTTCCTTCAACACATTACCTTGGTGTGCACCCAGTACACGCAGACACTGAGCTCAGCCCTTAGTATGCCAAGATTCTGCACACACTTGCACACTTCTCCTCCAGGAATTATCGGTTACAAAGAATACTAAACAATCTCAACAGGGTGTTGCTATAACAGATTTACTTGCCAAAACCATGGCAGTGGAGGATGGGGCAAGAAGCTTTTCTTTTGTTTACTTCTTCATTCAGCAATGACAGTGAGAGGAGCCTAGTATCCTAATTAAAAGAGAAGCAGCAATTCTCTAGGTGAGGGCAGGGGCGGAAAGGCTCTTCTCGTAGAGAAAGCATAAAAGCATGTCCGACTTGCTAGTCAGTTTCACAAAATACAAAGGGAAAAAAAATCCAAAAACGTACTGTTCTATCTCACATGCGATTCTAACTGGCAGAACAGGTAAGGCAGGACTGAATCTTCAAAAAAACGGGAATGCCAAAGTCTGTACATTCCAAAAACAGGCGTTTGAACCTTGGATGTAGTTTGCTTAAGAAGAAAGACCAGAGATCGTTGCCATCATCAATTGTTATATACCCAGTTATCCCTGAAACTCTGAGACTTAAAACAACAATTGTTCCACTACAAACAATGACTTTTGGATTGGGAACCAGGGCTCGGCTGGGAGGTTATGTTCCATGTGGCATGATGGTCACCTGGTTAATGAACCATAGATGACTTCATTCACAGGCCTGGCATATTGGCAATGATCAACTAAAAATTAAAAACTGATCACAGAAGCTAAGGAGAGAGCTCAGTCAGCAAAGTATTTGCCATATGAAAGTAAAGACCTGAGTTCAAGTCCCAGCACCCATGTGACAAACAAACAAGAACAAAGTCACGGTGGCCTGTGTTCAAAACTGCAGCCCCGGAGGGGTGGGAGACGTGCTGATCCCTGGAGCTCACCAACTGACCAGCCTGACCTAATCATGAGCTCCATGTCCTAGTGAGAGACCTCGTCCAAAAACAAAGCAGGTGGCCAGAAGGTCACCCAAAGGTAGCCTCTAGCTTCCGCATGCACACATCCACAACCACCATGCCCACGTGTGCACACAGATATGACCACGCCCATACTCCTCCTCCACATACACACAATAACTGAGAACAAACAAAAGTATCAGTACTCCCCATAGCATACTGAGAATTTGATGTGACCCCATAACTGGCAGCTGGGGCATGGCGGGAATTGAAAAAAGTAGGAAATGGAAGATTTGTCAGCTAAAGGCCCAGGCCTGAAGCTGACAAAATATAGCTTGTACCACATTGTGTTGGTGAAAATCAGTCCCCAAACCTATGCTGAAATAGGGGTCACTTGTAGCCTGCCTCCTCTAGGGAAGACTATCAAAGAATCACTGCTGTCTCTAAATCTCTTGGGAGGAGACATCCAGGCCAATTAAGAAGGGCCTTGGGGACTATCCTAACGGGTTTGTGTTTTATCCTGTTTGCATTTTTTTCTTTTAAGTTTTATATTCCCTAAGCAGGCAAGTTGATCAAAATTGTTAAGGATACTCACTCCTGAAGCATAGCAGAGATTTAATGATAGCAGAGTCTGTTCATCAAAAAAAACAGTGAAGAAGATGAGTCCAGCTGAGTGCATAGATTCCCGGTTTCTACGCTAAGGCAGGGACATAGCAGCCAGGGTCAGGGGAGACTGGCTGTCGGCAACACATCTGACTGTGACTAACATGCATAGTTCATAAAAAAGACTTGGAGGAGAAGACTTGGAATAGAAAGATGGAGAGAGGGAAAGGAGATGTTGTAGATAGCCTTCAGGTTTTAGCTTGGGAGTTTTAAGG
Organism: Apodemus sylvaticus; assembly: GCF_947179515.1. Taxonomy (NCBI): domain Eukaryota; kingdom Metazoa; phylum Chordata; class Mammalia; order Rodentia; family Muridae; genus Apodemus; species Apodemus sylvaticus. Next base: position 26,099,914 of record NC_067488.1, read on the forward strand.
GCACGATGCCCCTTGCATTATACAGTGGAGATTCCCAACTTCTGATGGTTTCTAATTTCAAAGAGTCGGTGCGCCCGTGTGTTTACGACTCTGACCACAGCTCTTGCTCTGTGTTCTTGCAAAATCCTGACTTTAAATCCTTAACTCCACCAGGCTCGCTCCCCGGGCTCTAGGGACCTCAGCATGGTCCCTTATTCATACACAGTCAGTATAAAGCTGCGGTTTTTCATCTCTTAAGTTCAGAAGGTGTTCAAGGGCCGCTGCGTATGAATCGGTCCGCTTTCTGGTAGCCATTCCTGGGAATTCAATTCAGGTGGCTTGATTGGCTGCCAGGCTTGGAAACAGCTATGATAAATGACTGATTTCACTAGGTAAGGATGTTAGGTAATTGAACTTGAAAAGGGCCTTACTGGAACCTGAGCCATCCCTGCCCCAGAGCTTCTAAACAACCTCTGGTAACACAATGCATCTGAAAGCAGGGGGCACGGGGTCTGATGGAAAACAGGATGCCGCGTTGGTTCCTTTCTGGTCTTTGACTGTGATCTTTTATCAGAGTCACATGTGTTTTCAATACCATCACATGTGGCTGCAGTTAGACCAGGAAACACATTCCCTGCTAGTCTAAAGGTTTGGCTTCCCTTTCACGCGCACCGAGCATCAGTTTCTAACCTCTGCTGGGGAGACCCCAGAGAAATAATGAATCGGCCTCTCCATTTGCAGCCCTCCCACAGCTTGGGTCATAAGAAGTACACCGAGTGTAACAGAAGACGCAGTAACAGCCTGGTCACTGCCACCCCTCTCCAGCCACAGCCACAGCCACCCCTGGGGTCCGCCAGACCCAGCTAGTGACTGCCATTACCCACTCCCAACAGTGATTCTAAGGACGAACCTGTCCCTTCACCAGCTTTCCCGGGGGCTTTTTTATAGGCCTGCTGGGTAACTTACTGCCCTTGTAGGGTCTACTCAAATGAGTAGAGTGGGCACTTTCACAGAAACCCTAAAACAAAAGAGGGCTTTACTTTCCAAGGAGTAGACTCCATTTTCTTGAATGGTCCCTAGATGTTCTTGAAATGAACACATCCAAGCCCAGGCCATGACTGAATTTAATACAGGTATCGTGAGTCCGAATTGTCAAAATAGTGTGGAGGACTTAAAGGTACACGGGGAATGCTGTTTGGTTTTGCCGTTCCTGTGTGACTGCCTGCCTGCCTGCCTTACCGTATCTCAATCAAAGCAATAAGCTAAGGATCTGGCTCAGTAAAGTGTTTGCTGGGTAGGCAGAAAGACCTGAGCTCTACCCTACCTTCCCAAAATTGGGGAGATAGGGCCAGGCAGATTCCTGGGGCTTACTGGCCAGGAGGCCTAGCTTCTATGAGAGTCCCCCAAGCCACTCAGGAACCCCGTTTGGAAAAACAAACTGCGGAGCAAAGCCCAAGGATGGTTTTGGCCTCCGTATGCATGAGCAAGTGCAGAGATCCGACGTCAGGTCAAGTGATTTCTCTGTGTTCCAGTTACACCACCCGTCATCCTAAAGTCCACTCTATCCAGCTAGTCAGCGGTCCAGGAAGACGAGAAGATACTCGGAAGTCCCAGTGCCTTTTCTCCCATTTTCTTTTTTTCTTTTTTTTTTGGGGGGGGGGGGGGGAGCAGAGTCATGCTAGGTCCATTTTGTATGTATGAATTTCTTTCTATAAATGTGTTTATATATGTAGGGGTTTTTTTTTTGTGTATTTGTCAGGATCCATCGCCTCAGTAATAGTGTCAGGCCTTGGGACCTCCCCTTGAGCTGTATTCCACAGTTGGCCTGTCGCTGGACCTTCTTTTCCTCACTCTTCTCCATTTCCATGCCTGCAATCCATGCATGTCCTGTTGGGTCAGAGTTACCTCACTCATGATGATATTTTCTAGTTCCATCCATTTGTCTGCAAAACTCAGTCTCATGTCCTCGTTCTTTTTTTTAATTAGGTATACTCTTTATTAACATTTCAAATGTTGTCCCCTTTCCTGGTTCCCCCTCCCCCGAAAATCCCATAAGCCATCTCCCCTTCCCCAACCAACCCTCCCCGTTTCCCTGTCCTGTATTCCTCTACACTACAGCATCAAGTCTTTCCAGGACCAAAAGCCTCTCCTCCCTCTGGTGTCTAACAAGGCCGTCCTCTGCTGCATATGCGTCTGGAGCCATGGATAACACCATGTGTACTCTTTGGTTGATGGTTTTGTCCCTGGGAGCTCTGGGAGTACTGGGTGGCTCATATTGTTGTTCCTCCTGTGGCGCTGCAAACCCCTTCAGTTCCTTGGGTCCTTTCTCTAGCTTCCCCATTGGGGACCCTCTGCTCAGTTCAATGGCTGACTGAGAGTGTCCACCTCAGTATTTGTCATGCAGTAGGAGAACCTCTTTCTTTGATATTTAAAACTGAAAATGCATTTAATGTCTACAGATACTTTAAGACTCTCCTAAGACCTCATTGTTCATTGACCATGGTTTCTCAAAATAATTTTATTTGAATTAGTTACAATTCGCAGAAAGCCAATTTTTTTTGTCCCGAGCAGTATATAAAGCATGTGCTTGTGACTCTGACAAGATTTAAAGCTCTTCAAACTCTTGCACTACAAATCAGGGAGCCCGTGTGCACACTCGCCACTGATGAGAGAATTCAAGTCGAAATGTGCTTCACCCACACAGCTCTGGAGTATTTGATTATTGTTTCTACTCTGATTATTGAAGTTTTCACTTGAGGATATTTTTATTTATACAGTAAAATAAACAGTAGTTAAAATGTGTTATAGTTTGCTAGACAAGTTCTTTAGATCCAGCTGTGGACTCAAGTTGTGCCCTATAAGATGTAAGATAAAAGTATTGTTTTGCCTCCACAAGAGAACCTCAGTCTGTTATAAGGAGAAAAGGGAATCTGGTACATTTTTCCCAGCCTCCTTCACAGAACATGAGTGTATTTATTGACAGAAATAATAATTTCCTGTGCCAAAGTGTAATTCTCATGCTGAAGCTGTATCCTAAAAAGTCCTGAAATGAAGATGTTCTCTAATGAGCGTGCCCTACGCTCACGCCTTGGGACTGGAGTCTTGTTGATGCCTTGCCATTGAGTCTAAACAACTGGCAAGTGGTTTAAGCAATGAGAAAGCCTCGGTCCTCATCATGTCTGAAGTGGCTAGATCTCGGAAGGATTCCCTCCACCCTCGGTGACAGCACGATGACAGACCTCAGTATGGATGTGACCACACGTACGTACATGCCACTTACTTGACAGTTATCATTGCTTGACTCTGCCTACGAAGCATTTACCTAGCTGCCCGTGCCTCAAAGCTGAGTCTTCAAAGGAGCTTAAAAGCCTTTTACCTTTAAAAGAACATGCTCACATCAGCGATTGAGCGCTTCAGTTACATACCTGTTTCTGGCAAAGGGAAGGAGTTGAAATTTTACATTTGCAACCTGGGTTTCTGAAGGAAGACAGGGCATTAAACTTTCTCATTACCTCTTTGAAGCCAATGCCGAGATTAACAGTATTCCTAAGCTCTGACAAGTACTGGTTCACTCCTTGCCATCCTCCATCCACATAACCAAAGACCAAAGTCCTTATTCGTGCCTGGGTGAAGTTCCTCGTTTTGGCGAGTATGTGTAGATTTCCTTGCAGTTCACTATCGGAGGGCTTGCCCTGCAAACAGTATCTGCTGGCCCACCTATAAATAAATCAGCATTCTATCTTTAATATTTGTATGTCACAAGTTTGTATTTTATGTCTTAATAAATACTTATGTCAAAGTCAAAAAAATGAAGATTTACATGAAGATTTACATGGAAATTAATTCAGAGAAAATTGAATAGATAGAAAAACATGTTAAAATTGAACATTATCATGGAAATTATACAGATAAAATGGTAGACATAAAAATATTTCTAAGTTAATTGAAAGTGGAATTTAAACATTATCTGATAAAACTGAACATTTACATGGAAAATATTCCTGATAAAAATTGAACAAAAATATATAGAAAAATACATTAAACTTGACTATTTCATGGAAAATTATATGGATAAAATGGTAGACATAAAAAACAGTACTAAATTAATTGAATGTGAAATTATAAACATTTTCTGATAAAACTGATGATTTACATGGAAATATTCCTGATAAAATTGAACAAATATATAGAAAAATACATTAAACTTGACAATTTCATGGAAATTATATGGATAAAATTGTAGACATAAAACCATTACTAAATTAATTGAAAGTGGAATTATAAACATTTTCTGATAAAATTGATGATTTACATAGAAAATCTTTCTGATTAAATTGAAAAAATGTATTGAAAAAACATGTTAAAATTGACTATTGTCATTGAAAATTCTATAGATAAAATGGTAGATATAAAAATCATTGCTAAATTAATTGGAAAAGGACCTAGATACATTTTATGATTAAATTGAAGATTTACATGGAAAATAATTCAGATAAAATTGAAGAAATATATAGAAAAAAGTTTTGGTAAATAATACAGATAAATTGGTTGAAATAAAAACATTGGAAAAGAAAGAAACATTTTATGATAAAATTGAAGATTTTCATGGAAATTATTTCAGATAAAAGTGAAGAAATACATAGAAAAACATGTTAAAATTGAAGATCATCATGGAAAATTATACAGATAAAATGGTAGACATAAAAATACTTTTAAGTCAATTGAAAGTGGAATTATAAACATTTTCCGTTGAAATTAAATATTTTCAAGGAAAATATTTCTGTTAAAATCCTAACATGCACATACGTGTTAGCCATGTTAGCCAAAGACCCCTCCTGCTTTAAATTTTTCCTTCTCTCCATTTGTGTTAGTAGCCTAGAGGCTGCAGGCCAGCAAGCTAACCTTATCACACGTATCTTATGAAGGAATCTTGCTCATAATCACGAGGACATGTGCTACAGTGAGGACCACAACTTCTATCCACCGGCCAGAATCAGGTAAGAAAGTAAATAAAACACAAGGCTCAGGTGCAACTTCTTGTGCAGAGAGTCAGTCAGTGGCCGACTTTATATGTCCTCGAAACTTGTCTGTGGTGCCTAGATGTTTGCTCAAACACTAGTCTAATGTTTCTGTGAATGTTTTTGTGATGGCTATTCTGGGTGGTCCACCTGACTACATCTGCAATTAACTATAACACAAGTGTCCAGGTACGCCTGTGAGGGATTTTTCTTAATTAAGTCATTTGAAGTGGGAAGATTCACCTTTAATCCGTATCTTTTGAGGTTGGAAAATCCACCATTCATCTGGGCTCCACCTTCTTCTGGCAGCCTACATTAAGGGCGTGACCTGAGAAGCTTGCTTGCCCTCACACTCTCTGGCAAGTCCACTCCTCCATTGGCATTAAGCCTACTTCTTCAGGATTCCGGTGTATACTGACAACCAGCTAAGACACGCACCCTCATGGACTGAACAAACTCCTGGGTTCTTGAACATTCTGTTGGTAAAATATATATTCATTCAATCTGTAAAGATCCCTGACTAATACAGTGTTTTAGATTTTTTTTTTAAAGTTTGGGGTTTGTTTTTTGTTTTGTTTTGTTTTGTTTTTTACAAAGGGAATAATTAAATCACTAGGTTGTTTTTGAGACAGATAGTGTCTTATACAGTCCAGGCTAGCTTTAAATTTGTAGTAATCCTCCTGCCTTGGCCCCTCCCACTAATGGGATCATCAGTGTCAATGACCATGCCCAACTAAAACTGCAATCTTTTTAACTTAATTTTTATTCTTAAATTATGTATCCAAGTGTGTGCTAAATATAGGTTTGTGCACATGAGTGCAGTTTCCATGGCAGCCAAAAGAGGGCGCCAGATCTCTTAGATCTGGAGATGAAGGCAGTTACGTGCCAATTGAGGATTGAGAGTTGGTCGTCGGTATGAGTAGCATGCAGCCTTAACTGCTGAGCTCTCAGCCCCCCAAGTCTATGATTTTGAATGAAGATTGTTACTCATCATTCAGGTGGCTGCATATGGTGTACAATATAGGTTGACAAAGAGATAAAAGGTTGGAAGAGACCCAGGAAATAACATTGTTTACTGTGACATGAAGGCAACCAACACTATGGGACCAATCAGCTGAGCAAAAGCCACCATGTTCTAAGCAGAAATGAATTCTGCCATCAGAGTATCGTTACCCTTAGGCTGTTCCTCCTCTCTGGATGTCCGGATGACCCCAGCAGACTTGAACAGCACTTCTGCAATCACATAAGCTAATTCCTTAAAATAAGTCACTCCCAGCCCACCCTCTCTGTCTCCCCAACACAAAGACTCACATCCCATTTGAGGTATTTTTCTGGAACACACTGACTAATACACCTACCTCGAGAAATCACCATTACTCCTGAGATACCATGGATCCTGGGACCTAAACTTAAACGGTTTCAGACCATCTTAACCTCTACCCTATTAGGACTCTGGAGTCAGAACAGAATCCCATAGCACAGCTGGCTCTTCTTAGCCCAACTGCATCATCTCTACCCACTTAACGTAGGGATGATGTATCTTTCAACCTCTACACCTGCTCCGTAAACACCTTCCTCTTCTGTCATTGCTTTGATTCTTGCTCTCCCTTCTCTATCCTCAGCAGGCAGCACAATGATATACAGACTAGGAACAGACCTGTCCTAATAACCTGCGCAGTAGAAGCAAATATCACTCCAAGGCCACCTATAAGGAACAGGTTGAGAGACGTCTACTCACTTGTTAAAGATGATTGCACACCCATTGGTGATAAAACTCAGAGAGTCCAGAGCTCCGTGTCCACTAAGACAGCTGGGAGGAGATGCTCTCCAAAGTAGCCATTTGCAGAAGAAACAGAGTCTGGTTCGCTCATCTTTATCCTAAAATGTCAGGCATTGCCTCCACAGCACAGCAGAGCTGTCAGGGTTCAGCTCCTAACACAGGCAGCACACATGGAAAACCCATTGGCTTTCTCGAGCACAGTTACAACTTTATCACCCCAGTGTAACCAGAGCATGCTCCCTGAGACTGCAGACAGAGCAGGAAATCGAACATCTGATCCTGACACACCCACCTTAGACCCCTCCTGTGGCTTCCCAACCTCCCACCTCTGTGCCAAGTGTCCACCCTGACCTGAGAGGCAGAGTTGGTTCTTCAGATGGCTGTGCTGGAGCGACACCGGGGTAAAGTGGTCCTAGAAGCCCCTCTGGGGTCAGTTAGACATGGAACCTAGGGAAATACAACACTTCAGAAAATGGGGTGCCATGCCCTCCTGCTAGCTAAAAAGGTGATCATTCCTTAGCCCTTCAGGGCGTGTCCCAGCTTCTCTGTGTTCTCTGTATGCTTTCCAGGGATAAGGAAATATCAAACGACCCTCATTCCTAAGTTCCAGGTAGGAACAGTCAGTCTTTCATGAAGATATGAAGATCTCTCTCTCTCTCTCTCTCTCTCTCTCTCTCTCTCTCTCTCTCTCTCTGTGTGTGTGTGTGTGTGTGTGTGTGTGTGTGTGTGTCTCCTTTCTCTTGTAAGTGGCTCAACTAGGCCTTGTATTATAACTGGGACATTGAGTAGACCTCAGACTAACTCCAGAGTGATTTGGGGCCAGGTCGAGATTCAAAGAGGCCAGGCTTATTGTCAAATTCTGCCCTTGTCAAAACTCAGCTAGCCCATTCTAACCAGATGCATAAGATGCTCTGTGAAAATGTCTCCTGGAAGTGGTGGGGAAGATTTCCCTCTTTAGATGCTAAGGTTATAAGACACAGAACTTAAGCACAGAATTAGTCATGCAAACTGTAGAAACCAGATATCTGATCAAGCCAAAAAACTAAAAGGAAAGAGGGGGGGAAAGGAGAAGCAATGCCAGAAAGCCCTGTTCCCTCTCTATGTTCCTTTTCAGTTACTGTGAGGGTCAGAGGTTAATTTCAGAAATCTGTTTGAAATACCAAGAGGAAGCTGTTTCAAGGATTTGGTGCTTTGAAAGGCTAAAGTAGACAAGACAGCCAATGGCACGTGTAGCTTCAGTTACACAATTGCCCCTAAGCCACATCCCAGGAAGATACCAGGGATCAAAATGTGGGTGCTGCGTGGGCCCCAAAATCCTTCAAAACAGGAGACTGAGTGCTTTGAGATGAAGTAAATTATTTAAATGAATACACCACTTGTGAGCAGAGCGACACATGGGCGCACCAAGGTTATTTTCCTTCTATCCATCACATGCTTCAAATCAGCCTACGTGTGCATGAGGACCTTGATAGACATGCCTGGGCACATGTGAAATTCAGCTTACATGGGGACAACAAGTTATGGTTGTACAACTAGCAAACATGTATTCATTTATAAAGTTGACCTATATGAAAAAATCACCTTAAGGCAGAGAGACAGCTATCTTTCCCATCCACTCCTCCATTTTCACCCATTATGCTAATAAAAATAACAATAATAATAATTATTATTATTATTATACTTTAGAGCTACTTGTAAGATGCAAATAACTTGGACATAAAACAAAAGGACAATTCAAAATTTTACTTCCACAGGACAATATAAACCTCACTATTTATCAAGAAAGTTACTTCCAATATTTCACTTCTTTGGATAGCAATTATTTATTAAAGTGCACAGTATGCACACATGTTATTTTGATCAATTATACACTAATAATGGCAATGATAACTCAATCAAAAGATACTTGTTTTGAAATGTATACCCTGGAAGTCTCAGGGAGAAAAGATATTTCAATATTGAAACATATTTTCTTTTTGAAGAGATGTTTCAAAATTGATCAATAAAAAGGCCATCAGACCAAAGAACATGCTTCAGTAGGAGAAAACTCTGTGGTGGGAATAGCATCAAATGGGACATTACATATTAAAAAGATACAATGTAGAATTTTCTAACATTTCTTGCCATCTCCATCCTGTCCCTCTCCCTTCTTTGGGATGCCCCAGATCCCACACCACCACCCCAGGGACTCTCCAGCCTGCCCATGACAGAGACTCAGGTAAGTCCCCCTGTGATAACCCCTATTTTCCCCCTCCATTGAGGTTACCCCATTGCCCTGTAATTGCTTGCCAAGGACTGTCACCGTCTCCTTGCCCTCCCTTTGAAAAGCACCAGTTCCCAGTCTATCCCCCACAAGGGACTCTCCAGCCACCAGTCAGGACTGGAAGATAAGCCACCCCCTCCCTCTGAGACTCACCAGAGCACTGCAGCTGCCTGGCAGGGACTCTCCAGTGGCACTATTTTGCTTTGAGGTCAAGGACCAGCCCACACTACTAGGGAAACTTGTTCTAAGCTCTTTAACCAAAACCAGGGAAAGCACCAGACTGCAGCTGATAAGCAGAAGACCTAGGAAAGAGGCTGTATCCCCAAATATCTGACAAAAAGAAGAAATCATCAAACCAAACCTAAGACACTGCTGTATCTTAACCCTCTCCTGAACATTGCAAGCAGCCTTCCTTAAAGAAGGAGGGTGATTTGAAGACAAAAGAAATGAAAACTTCAACCAACAAACTAACTCTGATTATAAAAATATCAAGTCAAAAATAAAAACGCAACAATAAATAAAGAAATAAAAATAACATGTCTCCTAAAAAAAAAAAAAAAAAAACAAAAAACAAACAAAAAAAAACCCCACAAAACATAAGAAACATCCCTAGAGAAGCTGAATTGGAAGAAGAATTCAAAGAATAATTATAACTATGGTCCAAGAAGCAAAGAGAGAAGTGAAGAAACGAAGTCAACCCAGACATGAGAATAGAGTTGAAGAAGGAGTTTTTAAGAAAGTCTAAACCATGAACTGAAGAGATGGCTCAGCAGTTAAGACAATGGCTGCTTTTGCACAGGACCTGGGTTTGGTTCTCAGCACACACATGACGGATCACAGCCATCTGTAACATCAGTTCCAGGTGATCTGATACCCTTTCCTTGGCTCCTGTAGACACCATGAATGCACATGGTGCACAAACACACAGCCACACAAAACACTGATACACATATTTTATTTGTCTGTCTGTTTGTTTGTTCTTTAGAAAGAAAACTCAAGCACTCTGCCCAGGGAACCAGCAGGTTGGCTAATTGCAGATCTCCACATCTCCTCCAAATCCAACTCCAAATCCAGCTCAGTCTCACCCTGAGCTCTGCCAGACCACACTGCAGCCTCTCCCCCAGTGGGTCACACAGACCTTCCCTCCAGCCCTTCTCTCCATTCATCTTGTTATCCCAGCCTCCTGCTCCAGCAGGCACTTCCTGGGCACCCAAGCAGCCAGAGAAGCAAGCCGGCCAGCAAAGCAGGCAGGTAGGTGAGCTTCAAATCATCACTTTTCCTAGTTTTCCAAATCCAACCCCCTGGTCTCATGTCCAGCTCTGTAGCAGAGTACGTGTTGAAGCCTCTCCCTGCTTTCTGCCAGCACTAACAGGCAACTAAGCAGTTCCTGATATAACACCCCACTTTCCTCTCTCCTGTGAGCCCCTTTTCAACTTCCCCCAGCCCATCCCCATTCCTAAGTGTTTGCTTCCTATAACTAAAAACGTGTTTTACCTGGCACCACCAGCAGCCACACCTAGCAGGATCCCAGAATTCTCTACTAGGCAACCTACAAGGAGCCACACCCTCCTATGAGTGTGGCCTGGGGAAAGTTGAAGGTGTCCACAGGAGGGAGGAAAGTGGACTGTCCCACCAGGAACTGCTTTGTCACTGCTTAGTTAATGGTGGCAGAGAGTGAGGGGAGGCCTCGACAAATGGTCTTCTACAGAGCTGGACATGAGACCAGGGTTTGGATTTGGAAAAGACAACAGAGACCAAGAAGTAAAACATTCATCCAACAAAAACAAGACCAGATCAAATTCCCTTTTTTAGCAATTCCTCTTGGAATCTATTTTAATTTGAAATCATGCTCAGTTCCTGCTTTATTATACCCAAATTCATGCTGCCTGCTTTTTGCTGTTGTTGTTAGATATTTTCTTTATTCACATTTCAAAAATGCCAGGACAGGGAAGCAGGCGTGGGTGGGTTGGTGAACAGATCAAATTCCTAACTCTCCGTTACTTCTCCCTGCCCCATCACCTCCAGCCTCTGATCCTGCTCCCGGTTTTTCCCTTCCTCTCCTCTCTCCCTCCCAAAAACCTCCCTCCCTCTACCTCCCCTGATTATTTTCTGAGTAGGACAACGGAAAGTCCCTTCTGAGTAGGACTAAAGCATCCACACTTTGGTCTTACTTCGCCTTGGGTTTCGTATGGTCTGTTGAGTTGTATCGTGGGTATTCTGAGCTTTTTTGGCTAATATCCAATTATCTATCAGTGAGTACATACCATGTGTGTTATTTTGTGACTGGGTTACTTCACTCAGCTAGTTTATCCATTTACCTTCGAATTTCATGAAGTCGTTGTTGTTAATAGCGGAGTAGTACTCCATTGTGTAAATATACCACATTTTCTGTATCCATTCCTCTGTTGAGGGACATCTGGGTTATTTCTAGCTTCTGGCTATTATAAGTAAGGCTGCTAAGAACTAAACCACCAACCAAAGAGTACACAAGGAGGGATCATGGCTACAGCTCCATATGTAGCAGAGGATGACATTATTTGGCATCAATGGGAGGGGAGTCCCTTGGCCCTGTGGAGGCTAGATGGCTTGGCATAGAAGAATACTAGGGCATTGAAGCAGGAATGGGTGGGTAGGTGGGGGAGGTCCCTCATAGAAGCAGGGGGGAGGGGAGGAGGTTTATGGAGGGGAAACTGGTAAGGGGGGGATAACATTTGAAATGTAAATAAATAAAATATCCAATAAATTTTTTAAAAAATTGAAAAAGACCAGAAACCAGCACCTAGAATTGCTGTCTTCCCAAACCCAGATGCCTAGACTTCAGCATGAAAATACAATCAATAACAGCAAAGACAATATGTCTCCACTAGAACCCAACAAGCCTACTATAGTAGCCCCTGAGAATCTCAATATAGCTGAAACAGAAGAAAATGGTCTAAAAACTAACATGTATGAATATGAAAGAGGTTCTTAAAGGGAGAAATATATGAAAACACAAATGAACAGTAGAAGGAAATGAATAAGATCATTCAAAACCTGAAAGAGTAAACAGAATCAATAAAGAAAACCAAAACTGAGGGAAATATGAAAATAGAAAATTTAGAAATTCAAGGGGAACCTGAAGGCAACACAGAAGGAACCAATACATTTGTGAAACATAAAAAAATGGCGGCACAAGGCATCCAAGAAATCTAGAACTCTATGAAAAATACAATAACACTACAAAGTACAAAATATAAAAATAGACTGGGCCAGAAAAGAAAATCTCCTTGGCACATAATAATAGAAATATTAAACATACATAACAAAGAAAAATATTAAAAACCTGCAAGAAGAAAAGACCAAACAAAAATGAAAGCAAACCTCTTTTTTTGTTGTTTTTTTTTGTTTTTTTTTTAATTTTTTTATTCGATATAATTTATTTACATTTCAAATGATTTCCCCTTTTCTAGCCCCCCCACTCCCCGAAAGTCCCGTAAGCCCCCTTCTCTTTCCCTGTCCTCCCACCCACCCCTTCCCACTTCCCCGTTCTGGTTTTGCTGAATACTGTTTCACTGAGTCTTTCCAGAACCAGAGGCCACTCCTCCTTTCTTCTTGTACCTCATTTGATGTGTGGATTATGTTTTGGGTATTCCAGTTTTCTAGGTTAATATCCACTTATTAGTGAGTGCATACCATGATTCACCTTTTGAGTCTGGGTTACCTCACTGAGTATGATATTCTCTAGCTCCATCCATTTGCCTAAGAATTTCATGAATTCGTTGTTTCTAATGGCTGAATAGTACTCCATTGTGTAGATATACCACATTTTTTGCATCCACTCTTCTGTTGAGGGATACCTGGGTTCTTTCCAACATCTGGCAATTATAAATAGGGCTGCTATGAACATAGTAGAACATGTATCCTTATTACATGGTGGGGAGTCTTCTGGGTATATGCCCAGGAGTGGTATAGCAGGATCTTCTGGAAGTGAGGTGCCCAGTTTTCAGAGGAACCGCCAGACTGATTTCCAGAGTGGTTGTACCAATTTGCAACCCCACCAGCAGTGGAGGAGTGTTCCTCTTTCTCCACACCCTCTCCAACACCTGCTGTCTCCTGAATTTTTAATCTTAGCCATTCTGACTGGTGTAAGATGAAATCTTAGTGTTGTTTTGATCTGCATTTCCCTAATGACTAATGAAGTTGAGCATTTTTTAAGATGCTTCTCCGCCATCCGAAGTTCTTCAGGTGAGAATTCTTTGTTTAACTCTGTACCCCATTTTTAATAGGGTTGTTTGGTTTTCTGGAGTCTAACTTCTTGAGTTCTTTATATATATTGGATATTAGCCCTCTATCTGATATAGGATTGGTGAAGATCTTTTCCCAATTTGTTGGTTGCCGATCTGTCCTCTTGATGGTGTCCTTTGCCTTACAGAAACTCTGTAACCTTATGAGGTCCCATTTGTCAATTCTTGCTCTTAGAGCATACGCTATTGGTGTTCTGTTCAGAAACTTTCTCCCTGTACCGATGTCCTCAAGGGTCTTCCCCAGTTTCTTTTCTATTAGCTTCAGAGTGTCTGGCTTTATGTGGAGGTCCTTGATCCATTTGGAGTTGAGCTTAGTACAAGGAGACAAGGATGGATCAATTCGCATTCTTCTGCATGCTGACCTCCAGTTGAACCAGCACCATTTGTTGAAAAGGCTATCTTTTTTCCATTGGATGTTTTCAGCCTCTTTGTCGAGGATCAAGTGGCCATAGGTGTGTGGGTTCATTTCTGGATCTTCAATCCTGTTCCATTGATCCTCCTGCCTGTCACTGTACCAATACCATGCAGTTTTTAACACTATTGCTCTGTAGTATTGCTTGAGGTCAGGGATACTGATTCCCCCAGATTTTCTTTTGTTGCTGAGAATAGTTTTAGCTATCCTGGGTTTTTTGTTGTTCCAGATGAATTTGATAATTGCTCTTTCTAACTCTGTGAAGAATTGAGTTGGGATTTTGATGGGTATTGCATTGAATCTGTATAGTGCTTTAGGCAAAATGGCCATTTTAACTATATTGATTCTACCGATCCATGAGCATGGGAGGTTTTCCCATTTTTTGAGGTCTTCTTCCATTTCCTTCTTCAGAGTCTTGAAGTTCTTGTCATACAGATCTTTCACATGTTTGGTAAGAGTCACCCCAAGATACTTTATACTGTTTGAGGCTATTGTGAAGGGGGTCATTTCCCTAATTTCTTTCTCAGCCTGCTTATCCTTTGAGTATAGGAAGGCCACTGATTTGGAAAGCAAACCTCTTGATTTCCTCAGTGTAGACTCTAAAAGTCAGAAGAGACTGGATAAATAAATATTCTACAGACTCTAAGAGACCAGAAATGACATCCCAGACCACAATATCCAACAAAACTTTCAATCCCAATAGATGGAAAAAGTAAGACATTCCCTGATAAAACAGAATTTAAACAGTATCTGTCTAAAAATCCAGTCCTACAGAAGGCACTAGAATAAAATTTTTAAATTTGAAGAGGTTAATCACACACACCCCAAAAAACCCCACAAGGAATAAATAATCCCAGACCAGCAAATCAAAGAAGAAAAAAACATAGACACAACAACAACAACAACAACAAAATAACAAGAATCAATAAACACTGCTCATTTATAACTTTCAATATCAATGCTCTCAATTCCTCAATAAAAAAAATGGACATATTAGAAGCAAAAGTGGGACCATCCTTTTGCTGTAACAAGAAAAAGAGAAGAAAAGAAAAGAAAAGAAAAAAGAAAAACCAACATGCTTTAACATCCTGAATAGATATCACCTCAGGGTAAAAGGACAGAAAAACATTCTAAGAAAATGGACTTAAGAAGCAAGCTGGTGTGGCCATTTTTAGTATCTGGAAAAAATAGACTTCAAATCAAAATTAATCAGAAAAGAGGGAAGGACATTACATACTCATCAAAGAAAAAAAAATCCACCAAGAAGATATTGCAGTTCTTAACATCTATTCATCAGAGACAAAGGCACCCAAATTTGTAAAAGAAGCACTGCTACAACTTAAATCACATGTTCACGCTCACATACTGGTAGTGGGAGACCTCAATACTGGGCTCTCTCAAATAAATCCAGAAAAAAACTAAACAAAGAAATGTAGCACTAAATGATGTCATTAACCAATGAACAGGTTTTTTTTTTTTTTACAGAACATTTTTAACAGATATTTACAGAACATATCACCTAAGCATAAAAGAATTTACCTTCTCAGCACTTCACAGAACTTTCTCAAAAATCAGCCAGTACCTGTTTAGATGGAGGGAAACTCAAAGCAACTTTTACTAAAATTAGGATGTAGACAAGTGTTTACATTCTCTCTATATATCTTCAATATACTACTTGAAATCTTAGCAAGAGCAAATAAAACAACCAAAGGATACCAGGGGGATACAAACTGGAAATAGAAAGTTCAAATATTTTTGTTTGCAGATGGCATGATAATATACTAAAATATTCCACCAGGAAACTCTCACAGCTGATAAATACTTTCAGCAAAGTAGCAGGACACAAAATTTACTCACAAGAATCAGTATCTTCCTACACATAAATAACAAACAGACTGAGAAAAGAAATCAAAGAAACAACACCTATTATATCAAATAATCTAAAATATCTTGGGGTAACTCTAACCAAGCAAGGGAAAGATGTATATAATAAAAACTAAGATATTTTAAAAAAAACTTGAAGAGGATACACAGAAGATGGAAAGATTTCCCATACTCATGGATAAGTAAGATATTCATGAGTGAAAATTCCCATCCTCCCAAAAACCATCTATTGATTCAACACAATCCCCATCAAAATTACAACATAATGGTTTACAAATTTTGAAAGGACAATTTTCAGTTTCATATGGAAACACACATACACACACACACACACACACACACACCAGGATGTCTAAAAATAAGTCTTGAGTGATGAAAGAATTGCTGGAGATATCACCATCCCTGACATCAAGCTGTACTACAGAAATTTAGTAATAAAAACAGCATGGTATTGCTACAAAACAGACACACTGATCAATAGAATCAAAATTGAGATCCAAGCATAAATCCACACACTTATGGACACCTGATTTTTTATTTTAAAAAAGCCAGAAAAACACACTGGCAAAAAAAAAAAAAAAAATACAGTGTCTTCAACAAATGAGGGAGAGGTGTAAAGAATCCTGAATAGAGACACACTCACCAATCACACTGCACAAAACTCAACTCCAGTGCATAAAATCCAGATACATTGAACCTGAGAGGAAAGAAATTGAAGGATAGCCTTGAACCAATTGGCACAGGACAGAACCCAAACAGTATAGGCACGAAGACCAACAATTATTAAATGGGACCTCATGAAACTGAAAGGTTTCTGCATGGCAAAGGACACCATTAATAGGACAAGATGGCAACCTAAGACTAGGAAAAGATTTTCAGCAACTGTATATTCAACAAAAGGCTAATATCCAAAATATATATCAGAAAACAAATAGCCCAATTAAAATGGGGTAAGCAGAGAATTCTCAAAAGAGGAAGTTTTAAATCGCTGAGAATCACTTAAAGACACCCTTAGTCACCAAGGAAATACAAATCAACACTACTTTGAGATTTCATCTGACACCTGTCAGAATAACTAAGATATTTGCATAAACAACTGGCATCTTATGCTGGTGAGGATGCAGAGTAGGGAGGGGACCAACCAGCCATTGCTAGTGGGACTGAAAAATCGATGTGGCAGTTCCTCCAGAAGATGACAGTTCTTTTACCTCCAGATCCTTCAACACCACTGTTAGGCATATACCCGAAGGACACTTCACCCTACCACAGAGACTCTTGTTCAACCATGTTCATTGTTGCTCTATTCATAATAGCCAGAAATATTCCTCAACAGTGAATGAATAAACAAAACGTGGTAAATTTCCACAATGGACTATTATTTGACCTTCTAAAAAACTGAAACTCACATGAAAATGAATAGAACTAAAAGAAAAAATCTTGCTGAGTGAGGTACCTCAGTCCCTGAAAGACAAATATGATGTGTATTCTCTTGTATGTGGATATTGGCTGTTAAATCAATGATAAAAAAGCTACAATCTCTGGAGTTTGGTATAGAACAAGGGACTAAGGTGAGAAAAATAGAGCTCCCAGGAAAGAAACGTAGAATATACATATAGTTATAGTTGTTGCAGCTATAATAATTATAGCTATAGTTACAGTTATAATTACAGTTATAGTTATAGTAGTCATAGTTATAGTTATAATAGTTACAGTAGTTATAGTTATAGTTGTTATGGTTATAGTTATAGTCATAGTTATAGTAGTTAGTTATAGTAGTCATAATTATAGTTATATAGTTATAGTTATGGATGGGGCTGGGGGACTGGAACAGGAGGATCAAGTGGGGAGTGGGAGAGAAGAGGGAGATGAAGTAGGGAATAGAAGGGAAAACTACAGCCAAAATCCAGGGCCATTTGATGGGTAGTATGGAGACCTAATATAATAGAAACTTCTTCCCAAAATATACACATATAATAAACACAATCCACATGAAGTCACCAAATAATGGGAAAGACAGAGTTCCAACTGGACATTTCTTGCCATCAAATGAAGGTTCCAATACTGGAAGTGAATTTATTGAGTTATTGGCCAAAAGAGTCCCAAGAGAATCCCCCAAAGAACCCAGACGGTTTCCAAGACTCTGTGCCCTCCACAAACTAATGGCAAGGCCCTGTTGGTAAAGACAACACCTACACAGCTCATTGAGCATGGAGAAATAAAGATGAAGCCTGCATAGAGCCTCTGTTCCTGCATGCTAGTGTCTTTGGTTCAGGAAGGTCCTCTGTATTCTACCAAAGGAGAAATGTAAACACCAAGCCAGACACAAACCCTTTGATCTACCGTGCTGTCTACTTGCAAGGTGTGCCAGTGCAATGAGGGCACAGTGCTTGTGGGAGTAACCAGCCACCATGGAATTTGAAATAGTGCCAATTCTAGGAGATGGAACTGATACCCAACATTGCTTTTGCATCCAAGGACCTGAGACTAGTATCATTTTAAGAAATATGCAAGGGGGTATTCAATTTTTCAAAATTTTTAGGCCAAGAAAGATCAAAAACCTTGATAATCACTATTTTTTTAACTCAATACAATAAAAACCAAGATGTGGTCTTGGGACCCTTTCCCAATATTTAGTCATTATGTGTGAAAAAAACCTTAATATAAAAAGTCCAAAAAATCATTTTTAAAAATGTATGTTTAATCAAAAAAAGAAAACAGAAAGAAACTGTGACAAACTGAGATTAAAAAAAAAATATTAGAGTGTGGGACATAGTTCATACAAATGCTTATTTGTAAGCAAGAAGACCTCTGTTTAATCCCCAGAGCGCACATTACAAATGCATTGCACATGGGACTGGGGAGATGGCCCAGCATTTAGGAACCCTGACTTCTCTTCTAGAAGACCCAGATTCAATTCCCAGCACGCACATGATAGCTCACAAATGTCTGTAACTCCTGTTCCAGGGTATCTGACTCCCTCACACATACAGGCAAAATTCCAATGTACATAAAATAAAAATAAATTTTAAAAAATTTAAAAATGCTAAACATGGTAGCATGTACTTTTTTCTAATTTTTATTATTTATTGTTCGAAATTATAACTACATAATTTCCCCCTTCCCTTTCCTCCCTCTAAGCCTTCCCAAATACCCATCCTTCCCTCTTTCAAATTCATGACCCCTGTCCATTAATTGTTGTTACACACATACATGTATATGCATACACATGTGCTGGAAAGGCAGAGGCAGGAAAACCTCTGGGGCTTGCTTGATAACCAGCCTAACCTACTTAGACTTTCAGACCAGCAAAACAACCTATTTCAAATAAAGGCTGACAGGCACCTAAAAACAAGACCTAGGGTTGTTCTTTGGTCTTCACATACATGCACACATGTACATGTATCCTCACAGAGCAGGAAGGTGTAATGCCTAAATTATATAGTTGCATATGCATTTAAAGCCACTAATTATCCTATTTATGCACCTACCAATCCCAACTATCTTAATTCGACCCAAGTGTGCTGTTGATAGTTATCTTACTTCTATTGCTGTACACAACACCATGACCAAAATCCAAGTTGGGAAGGAAAGGGTTTACTCAGCTTACACTTCCACATGCTGTTCATCACTGAAGGAAGTTGGAACAGAGACCCAAACAGAACAGGACCCTGAGGGCAGGAGCTGATATAGAGGCCATGGAATGGTGCTGCTTACTGGCCTGCTTCATATACATGACTTGCTCAGCCTGCTTTATTATAGAACCCAGGATTACCAGCCCAGGGATGGCACCACCCACAATGGGCTGGGCCCTCCCCCATTGATCACTAATTGAGAAAATGCCTTACAGCTGGATCTCATAGAGGCATTTCTTCAACTGAGGCTCCTTTATCTATGATGCCTCTAACTTGTGTCAAGTTGACACACAAAACCACCCAGTACAATACTTTTGATGGCTTCTTCTGTCCCCATCAAAATGGCCTCATTTAAGCTATCATGTCCATTTCAATCTGTCTGTATGTCATACAATCATCAAAACTATGGCTATAATTATTTTCGCTTAACTTTTATGTTGATCAAATTCATTCATTCAATTTAAATAATCAAACTTTCACCTGGGCTCATGATTACAGCCTAACATGTTCTCTAGGGGTTCAAACCCAATGGTGGCAAACATGTTTGATCTGTATCCAAGGACGTCTAACAGGGTATTCATCCTCTTTTTTTTTTTAATTCGATATAATTTATTTACATTTCAAATGATTTCCCCTTTTCTAGCCCCCCCACTCCCCGAAAGTCCCGCAAACCCCCTTCTCTTCCCCTGTCCTCCCACCCACCCCTTCCCACTTCCCCGTTCTGGTTTTGCTGAATACTGTTTCACTGAGTCTTTCCAGAACCAGGGGCCACTCCTCCTTTCTTCTTGTACCTCATTTGATGTGTGGATTATGTTTTGGGTATTCCAGTTTTCTAGGTTAATATCCACTTATTAGTGAGTGCATACCATGATTCACCTTTTGAGTCTGGGTTACCTCACTTAGTATGATATTCTCTAGCTCCATCCATTTGCCTAAGAATTTCATGAATTCATTGTTTCTAATGGCTGAATAGTACTCCATTGTGTAGATATACCACATTTTTTGCATCCACTCTTCTGTTGAGGGATACCTGGGTTCTTTCCAGCATCTGGCAATTATAAATAGGGCTGCTATGAACATAGTAGAACATGTATCCTTATTACATGGTGGGGAGTCTTCTGGGTATATGCCCAGGAGTGGTATAGCAGGATCTTGTGGAAGTAAGGTGCCCAGTTTTCGGAGGAACCGCCAGACTTATTTCCAGAGTGGTTGTACCAATTTGCAACCCCACCAGCAGTGGAGGAGTGTTCCTCTTTCTCCACACCCTCTCCAACACCTGCTGTCTCCTGAATTTTTAATCTTAGCCATTCTGACTGGTGTAAGATGAAATCTTAGGGTTGTTTTGATTTGCATTTGCCTAATGACTAATGAAGTTGAGCATTTTTTAAGATGTTTCTCCGCCATCCGAAGTTCTTCAAGTGTGAATTCTTTGTTTAACTCTGTACCCCATTTTTTAATAGGGTTGTTTGGTTTTCTGGAGTCTAACTTCTTGAGTTCTTTATATATATTGGATATTAGCCCTCTATCTGATGTAGGATTGGTGAAGATCTTTTCCCAATTTGTTGGTTGCCGATTTGTCCTCTTGATGGTGTCCTTTGCCTTACAGAAACTTTGTAATTTTATGAGGTCCCATTTGTCAATTCTTGCTCTTAGAGCATACGCTATTGGTGTTCTGTTCAGAAATTTTCTCCCTGTACCAACGTCCTCAAGGGTCTTCCCCAATTTCTTTTCTATTAGCTTCAGAGTGTCTGGCTTTATGTGGAGGTCCTTGATCCATTTGGATTTGAGCTTAGTACAAGGAGACAAGGATGGATCAATTCGCATTCTTCTGCATGCTGACCTCCAGTTGAACCAGCACCATTTGTTGAAAAGGCTATCTTTTTTCCATTGGATGTTTTCAGCCTCTTTGTCGAGGATCAAGTGGTCATAGGTGTGTGGGTTCATTTCTGGATCTTCAATCCTGTTCCATTGATCCTCCTGCCTGTCACTGTACCAATACCATGCAGTTTTTAACACTATTGCTCTGTAGTATTGCTTGAGGTCAGGGATACTGATTCCCCCAGATTTCCTTGTGTTGCTGAGAATAGTTTTAGCTATCCTGGGTTTTTTGTTGTTCCAGATGAATTTGATAATTGCTCTTTCTAACTCTGTGAAGAATTGAGTTGGGATTTTGATGGGTATTGCATTGAATCTGTATAGTGCTTTAGGCAAAATGGCCATTTTAACTATATTGATTCTACCAATCCATGAGCATGGGAGGTTTTCCCATTTTTTGAGGTCTTCTTCCATTTCCTTCTTCAGAGTCTTGAAGTTCTTGTCATACAGATCTTTCACATGTTTGGTAAGAGTCACCCCAAGATACTTTATACTGTTTGTGGCTATTGTGAAGGGGGTCATTTCCCTAATTTCTTTCTCAGCCTGCTTATCCTTTGAGTATAGGAAGGCCACTGATTTGCTTGAGTTGATTTTATAACCTGCCACTTTGCTGAAGTTGTTTATCAGCTGTAGGAGCTCTCTAGTGGAGTTCTTTGGGTCACTTAGGTAGACGATCATGTCGTCTGCAAATAATGATAGTTTGACTTCCTCCTTGCCAATTTGTATCCCTTTGATCTCCTTATGTTGTCGAATTGCCCGAGCTAGTACCTCAAGTACAATATTGAAAAGATAAGGAGAAAGGGGGCAGCCTTGTCTGGTCCCTGATTTCAGTGGGATTGCTTCAAGTTTCTCTCCATTTAGTTTGATGCTGGCTACCGGTTTGCTGTATATTGCTTTTACTATGTTTAGGTATGGGCCTTGAATTCCTGTTCTCTCCAAGACTTTAAGCATGAAGGGATGCTGAATTTTGTAAAATGCTTTTTCAGCATCCAATGAAATGACCATGTGGTTTTGTTCTTTGAGTTTGTTTATGTAGTGGATTGTATTGATGGATTTCCGTATATTGAACCAACCCTGCATTCCCGGGATAAAGCCTACTTGATCATGGTGGATGATCGTTTTGATGTGTTCTTGGATTCGGTTGGCAAGAATTTTATTGAGTATTTTTGCATCGATGTTCATAAGGGAAATTGGTCTGAAGTTCTCTTTCTTTGTTGGATCTTTGTGTGGCTTTGGTATCAGCGTAATTGTGGCTTCGTAGAAGGAATTGGGTAGTGTTCCTTCTGTTTCTATTTTGTGGAATAGTTTGAAGAGTATTGGTGTTAACTCTTCTTTGAAGGTCTGGTAGAATTCTGCACTGAAGCCATCTGGTCCTGTGCTTTTTTTGGTTGGAAGACTTTCTATGACTCCTTCTATTTCTTTAGGCATTATGGGACTGTTTAGATGGTCTAGTTGGTCCTGATTTAATTTTGGTATTTGGTATCTGTCAAGGAAATTGTCCATTTCCTCCAGATTCTCCAGTTGTGTTGAGTATAGGCTCTTGTAGTAGGATCTGATGATTTTTTGGATTTCCTCAGTTTCCATTGTTATATCTCCCTTTTCATTTCTAAGTTTGTTAATTTGGATACTTTCTCTGTGCCCTTTGGTCAGTCTGGCTAAGGGTTTATCTATCTTGTTGATTTTCTCAAAGAACCAGCTCCTGGTATTGTTGATTTTTTGTATGGTTCTCTTTGTTTCTACTTGATTGATTTCGGCCCTGAGTTTGATGATTTCCTGCCTTCTACTCCTCCTGGGCGAAATAGCTTCTTTTTGTTCTAAGGCTTTCAGGTGTGTCATTAAGCTGGTAATGTATGCTCTCTCCATTTTCTTTTTGGAGGCACTCAGGGCTATGAGTTTTCCTCTTAGCACTGCTTTCATTGTGTCCCATAGATTTGGGTATGTTGTGTTTTCATTTTCATTGTGTTCTAAAAAGTCTTTAATTTCTTTCTTTATTTCTTCCTTGACCAAGGTATCATTGAGTAGAGTATTGTTCAGTTTCCACGTGTATGTGGGCTTTCTATTGTTTCTGTTGCTATTGAAGACCACTTTTACTCCATAGTGATCAGATAGGAGGCATGGGATTAGTTCTATCTTCTTATATTTGTTGAGGTCTGTCTTGTGACCAATTATATGGTCGATTTTGGAGAAGGTACCATGAGGTGCTGAGAAAAAGGTATATTCTTTTGTTTTAGGATAGAATGTTCTATATATATCTGTTAAATCTAATTGGTCCAAAGCTTCAATTAGTTTCATTGTGTCCCTGTTTAGTTTCTGTTTTCCTGATCGGTCCATTGAGGAAAGTGCAGTGTTGAAGTCACCCACAATTATTGTGTTAGGTGCAATGTGTGCTTTTAGTTTTAATAAAGTTTCTTTTAGGAAAGAGGGTGCCCTTGCATTTGGTGCATAGATGTTCAAAATTGACAGTTCTTCTTTTTGTATTTTTCCTTTGACCAGCAAGAAGTGTCCCTCAGGGTCTCTTTTGATGACTTTGGGTTGAAAGTCAATTTTATCTGATATTAAAATGGCTACTCCAGCTTGTTTCCTGAGACCATTTGCTTGTAAAATTGTCTTCCAGCCCTTTACTCTAAGGTAGTGTTTGTCTTTGACCCTGAGGTGTGTTTCCTGTAAGCAGCAAAATGTAGGGTCCTGTTTACGTATCCAGTCAGTTAGTCTGTGTCTTTTTATTGGGGCATTAAGTCCATTGATGTTAAGAGATATTAAGGAATAGTGATTGTTACTTCCTATCATTTTTGACGTTATTTTTTAAATTTGATTGCTTAACTTCTTTTGGGTTTTATGAAAGGTTACTATCTTGCTTTTTCCAGGGTGAAGTTTCCCTCCTTGTATTGGTGTTGTCCTCCTATTATCCTTTTTAGGGCCGGGTTTGTGGATAGATATTGGGTAAACTTGGTTTTGTCATGAAATATCTTAGTTTCTCCATCTATGGTGATTGAGAGTTTTGCTGGATATAGTAGTTTTGGTTGGCATTTGTGTTCTCTTAGAGTGAGGACTGCCCAGGACCTTCTAGCCTTCATAGTCTCAGGTGAAAAGTCTGCTGTGATTCTGATAGGTCTTCCTTTATATGTTACTTGGCCTTTTTCTCTTACTGCCTTTAGTATTCTTTCTTTGTTTAGAACATTTGGTGTTTTGATTATTATGAGACGGGAAGTATTTCTGTTCTGGTCCAGTCTGTTTGGAGTTCTGTAGGCTTCTTGTATATTCATGGGCATCTCTCTCTTTAGGTTAGGGAAGTTTTCTTCCATAATTTTATTGAAGATGTTTCCTGGCCCTTTAAGTTGTAAATCTTCACTCTCATCTATGCCTATAATCCTTAGGTTTGGTCTTCTCATTGTGTCCTGGATTTCCTGGATATTTTGGGTTACAAGCTTTTTGCATTTTGCATTTTCTTTAACTGTTGAGTCCATGGTTTCTATGGAATCTTCAGCATCTGAGATTCTTTCTTCTATCTCTTGTATTCTGTTGTTGATAATTGCATCTCTGTCCCCTGATTTCTTCCCAAGGCTTTCTATCTCCAAAGTTGTCTCCCTTTGAGTTTTCTTAGTTGTTTCTACTTCTGATTTTAGATCCTGGATGGTTTTGCTTAGCTCCTTCACTTGCATGTTTGTGTTTTCCTGTAATTCTTTAAGAGATTTTTGTGTTTCGTCTTTCATGACCTCAGCATGTTGACCAAAGTTCTCCTGTATTTCTTTAAGAGATTTTTGTGTTTCGTCTTTCATGACCTCAGCCTGTTGACCAAAGTTCTCCTGTATTTCTTTAAGTGTTTTTTGCATTTCCTCCTTGTTGGCTTTTGTATTCTCCTGGATTTCTTTCAATGATTTTTGTGTTTCCCTTGCAAGGGTTTCTAACTTTTAATCCATTTTCTCCTGAATTTCTTTATGTATGACCTTCATGTGTTCCTGTACCAGCATCATGACCAGTGATTTTAAATCCAAATCTTGTTTTACTGGTGTGATGGGGTATCCAGGACATGTTGGTAGAGGAGAATTGGGTTCAGATGTTGCCATATTGCCTTGATTTCTGTTAGTGACGTTCCTGCGTTTGCCTTTTGCCATCTAGTTCTCACTGGTGTTAGTTTATCTTGTCAGTGCTGGACTCACCAGTGCAAGCTGCCCCTTCCCAGTTGGCCTCTGGTGCACAGCTTACCTCCTGCACTGCTTGTAGACAGTGTGCTGCTGCCCAGGCTGTTCCGATCCCAAAGCAGGCACCCGAAGGCTCCCGCTGGGGCCCGCTGGATTCACTGGAGCACACTGACTTCTCCCAGCTGGCCGCCCGGAAGCCCAGCTAGCCACTTGCAGGACTTGGAGATGTAATGCTGCCGCCCAGACTTATCTGGATCCAGAAGCGGAGAGAGTAGAGCTAAGGGCTTCTGCCTGTGGCCTTGCCCCAGATTGTGTCTGTGGAGCAGATGGAGCCCGTGTGCACTCCCAGGGAGTGCCGACGGTGTATGCTACTGTGACCTCCCCTGTGTTCCGCTCACTCCGCTGGGCAGCTGATCCGCCAACCGGGCTGTCGCACACAAGGTTAGCCTGGCCGCCCAGTCCCTGAGTCCAGGCAAAAGCCTGGGAGGCCAAGGTCCGAGCAAAGTTCCCCTAGGGCTATGACTGTTAATTGGGTCTGCCAGGTGACTAGGATGGCGGGCGTGCGCGCCCGCGGTCCCTGAAAGCGCCGGGAGAGTCTGCTTTGCTAACAATCACCTGGGCGGGTTGACTCACAGATGGCCCACCAAGCCGCCCAGTTCTTGGGGTCAGTCCTGTGCCTTTTGGGGCCTGGACCCCCGCTTTGTTAGCCTTAGGCTATGCCTGTTACAGGTCTGCCCGCCTGAGCTCTCTGTCGTCCTGCAGGCAAAATGGCGGCGGCGCGCTCGCAGGCCTGGGCAAAAAACCTCCTGGCTGGGTTGGCACCCCGATGGCCCCCCGACCCGCCCAGGGCCTGGGTGCAGGCCAACGCCCGTCGGGCTCAGACCACCACGGTGTTGGCCTCGGATTATGTTTGTGTACCTCAGTCTGTCCGATCCCTGGAGTATGGAACCAAGATGGATGCACCTCTCCTGACTGGTGGGAGGCCGAGTTCTGAAGTGCTCTTTTTTTTTTTTTTATAATTTATTTACATTTCAAATGATTTCCCCTTTTCTGGCCCCCCACTCCCCGAAAGTCCCGTAAGCCCCCTTCTCTTCCCCTGTCCTCCCACCCACCCCTTCCCGCTTCTCTGTTCTGGTTTTGCCGAATACTGCTTCACTGAGTCTTTCCAGAACCAGGGGCCACTCCTCCTTTCTTCTTGTACCTCATTTGATGTGTGGATTATGTTTTGGGTATTCCAGTTTTCTAGGTTAATATCCACTTATTAGTGAGTGCATACCATGATTCACCTTTTGAGTCTGGGTTACCTCACTTAGTATGATGTTCTCTAGCTCCATCCATTTGTCTAAGAATTTCATGAATTCATTGTTTCTAATGGCTCAATAGTACTCCATTGTGTAGATACACCATATTTTTTGCATCCACTCATCTGTTGAGGGATACCTGGGTTCTTTCCAGCATCTGGCAATTATAAATAGGGCTGCTATGAACAGAGTAGAGCATGTATCCTTATTACATGCTGGGGAATCCTCTGGGTATATGCCCAGGAGTGGTATAGCAGGATCTTCTGGAAGTGAGGTGCCCATTTTTCGGAGGAACCGCCAGACTGATTTCCAGAGTGGTTGTACCAATTTGCAACCCCACCAGCAGTGGAGGAGTGTTCCTCTTTCTCCACACCCTCTCCAACACCTGCTGTCTCCTGAATTTTTAATCTTAGCCATTCTGACTGGTGTAAGATGAAATCTCAGGGTTGTTTTGATTTGCATTTCCCTAATGAATAATGAAGTTGAGCATTTTGTAAGATGCTTCTCCACCATCCGAAGTTCTTCAGGTGAGAATTCTTTGTTTAACTCTGTACCCCATTTTTTAATAGGGTTGTTCGGTTTTCTGGAGTCTAACTTCTTGAGTTCTTTATATATATTGGATATTAGCCCTCAATCTGATGTAGGATTGGTGAAGATCTTTTCCCAATTTGTTGGTTGCCGATTTGTCCTCTTGATGGTGTCCTTTGCCTTACAGAAACTTTGTAATTTTACGAGGTCCCATTTGTCAATTCTTGCTCTTAGAGCATACGCTATTGGTGTTCTGTTCAGAAACTTTCTCCCTGTACCGATGTCCTCAAGGGTCTTCCCCAGTTTCTTTTCTATTAGCTTCAGAGTGTCTGGCTTTATGTGGAGGTCCTTGATCCATCTGGATTTGAGCTTAGTACAAGGAGACAAGGATGGATCAATTCGCATTCTTCTGCATGCTGATCTCCAGTTGAACCAGCACCATTTATTGAAAAGGCTATCTTTTTTCCATTGGATGTTTTCAGCCTCTTTGTCAAGGATCAAGTGGCCATAGGTGTGTGGGTTCATTTCTGGATCTTCAATCCTGTTCCATTGATCCTCCTGCCTGTCACTGTACCAATACCATGCAGTTTTTAACACTATTGCTCTGTAGTATTGCTTGAGGTCAGGGATACTGATTCCCCCAGATTTTCTTTTGTTGCTGAGAATAGTTTTAGCTATCCTGGCTTTTTTGTTGTTCCAGATGAATTTGATAATTGCTCTTTCTAACTCTGTGAAGAATTGAGTTGGGATTTTGATGGGTATTGCATTGAATCTGTACATTGCTTTTGGCAAAATGGCCATTTTAACTATATTGATTCTACCGATCCATGAGCATGGGAGGTTTTCCCATTTTTTGAGGTCTTCTTCCATTTCCTTCTTCAGAGTCTTGAAGTTCTTGTCATACAGATCTTTCACGTGTTTGATAAGAGTCACCCCAAGATACTTTATACTGTTTGTGGCTATTGTGAAGGGGGTCATTTCCCTAATTTCTTTCTCAGCCTGCTTATCCTTTGAGTATAGGAAGGCCACTGATTTGCTTGAGTTGATTTTATAACCTGCCACTTTGCTGAAGTTGTTTATCAGCTGTAGGAGCTCTCTAGTGGAGTTTTTTGGGTCACTTAGGTAGACTATCATGTCATCTGCAAATAATGATAGTTTGACTTCTTCCTTTCCAATTTGTATCCCTTTGACCTCCTTATGTTGTCGAATTGCCCGAGCTGGTACCTCAAGTACAATATTGAAAAGATAAGGAGAAAGGGGGCAGCCTTGTCTGGTCCCTGATTTCAGTGGGATTGCTTCAAGTTTCTCTCCATTTAGTTTGATGCTGGCTACCGGTTTGCTGTATATTGCTTTTACTATGTTTAGGTATGGGCCTTGAATTCCTGTTCTCTCCAAGACTTTAAGCATGAAAGGATGCTGAATTTTGTCAAATGCTTTTTCAGCATCCAATGAAATGACCATGTGGTTTTGTTCTTTGAGTTTGTTTATGTAGTGGATTGCATTGATGGATTTCCATATATTGAACCAACCCTGCATTCCCGGGATAAAGCCTACTTGATCATGGTGGATGATCGTTTTGATGTGTTCTTGGATTCGGTTGGCAAGAATTTTATTGAGTATTTTTGCATCGATGTTCATTAAGGGAAATTGGTCTGAAGTTCTCTTTCTTTGTTGGATCTTTGTGTGGCTTTGGTATCAACGTAATTATGGCTTCATAGAAGGAATTGGGTAGTGTTCCTTCTGTTTCTATTTTGTGGAATAGTTTGAAGAGTATTGGTGTTAACTCTTCTTTGAAGGTCTGATAGAATTCTGCACTGAAACCATCTGGTCCTGTGCTTTTTTTGGTTGGAAGACTTTCTATGACTCCTTCTATTTCTTTAGGCATTATGGGACTGTTTAGATGGTCTAGTTGGTCCTGATTTAATTTTGGTATTTGGTATCTGTCAAGGAAATTGTCCATTTCCTCCAGATTCTCCAGTTGTGTTGAGTACAGGCTCTTGTAGTAGGATCTGATGATTTTTTGGATTTCCTCAGTTTCCGTTGTTATATCTCCCTTTTCATTTCTAAGTTTGTTAATTTGGATACTTTCTCTGTGCCCTTTGGTCAGTCTGGCTAAGGGTTTATCTATCTTGTTGATTTTCTCAAAGAACCAGCTCCTGGTTTTGTTGATTTTTTGTACGGTTCTCTTTGTTTCTACTTGATTGATTTCGGCCCTGAGTTTCATGATTTCCTGCCTTCTACTCCTCCTGGGTGAAATAGCTTCTTTTCGTTCCAGGGCTTTCAGGTGTGTCATTAAGCTGGTAATGTATGCTCTCTCCATTTTCTTTTTGGAGGCACTCAGGGCTATGAGTTTTCCTCTTAGCACTGCTTTCATTGTGTCCCATAGATTTGGGTATGTTGTGTTTTCATTTTCATTGTGTTCTAAAAAGTCTTTAATTTCTTTCTTTATTTCTTCCTTGACCAAGGTA
Source organism: Apodemus sylvaticus (assembly GCF_947179515.1). Classification (NCBI taxonomy): domain Eukaryota; kingdom Metazoa; phylum Chordata; class Mammalia; order Rodentia; family Muridae; genus Apodemus; species Apodemus sylvaticus. The sequence goes on from NC_067488.1 coordinate 26,129,476, forward strand.
TCATTGAGTAGAATATTGTTCAGTTTCCACGTGTATGTAGGTTTTCTGTTGTTTCTGTTGCTATTGAAGACCACTTTTACTCCATAGTGATCTGATAGGAGGCATGGGATTAGTTCGATCTTCTTATATTTGTTGAGGTCTGTCTTGTGACCAATTATATGGTCGATTTTGGAGAAGGTACCATGAGGTGCTGAGAAAAAGGTATATTCTTTTGTTTTAGGATAGAATGTTCTCTATATATCTGTTAAATCTAATTGGTCCAAAGCTTCAATTAGTTTCATTGTGTCCCTGTTTAGTTTCTGTTTTCCTGATCGGTCCATTGAGGAAAGTGCAGTGTTAAAGTCACCCACAATTATTGTGTTAGGTGCAATGTGTGCTTTGAGTTTTAATAAAGTTTCTTTTACGAAAGAGGGTGCCCTTGCATTTGGAGCATAGATGTTCAGGATTGAGAGTTCTTCTTGTTGTATTTTTCCTTTGACCAGCAAGAAGTGTCCCTCAGGGTCTCTTTTGATGACTTTGGGTTGAAAGTCAATTTTATCTGATATTAAAATGGCTACTCCAGCTTGTTTCCTGAGACCATTTGCTTGTAAAATTGTCTTCCAGCCCTTTACTCTAAGGTAGTGTTTGTCTTTGACCCTGAGGTGTGTTTCCTGTAAGCAGCAAAATGTAGGGTCCTGTTTACGTATCCAGTCAGTTAGTCTGTGTCTTTTTATTGGGGCATTAAGTCCATTGATGTTAAGAGATATTAAGGAATAGTGATTGTTACTTCCTATCATTTTTGACGTTATTTTTTAAATTTGATTGCTTAACTTCTTTTGGGTTTGATGAAAGGTTACTATCTTGCTTTTTCCAGGGTGAAGTTTCCCTCCTTGTATTGGTGTTTTCCTCCTATTATCCTTTGTAGGGCTGGGTTTGTGGATAGATATTGGGTAAACTTGGTTTTGTCATGAAATATCTTAGTTTCTCCATCTATGGTGATTGAGAGTTTTGCTGGATATAGTAGTTTTGGTTGGCATTTGTGTTCTCTTAGAGTCTGCATGAGATCTGCCCAGGACCTTCTAGCCTTCATAGTCTCAGGTGAAAAGTCTGCTGTGATTCTGATAGGTCTTCCTTTATATGTTACTTGGCCTTTTTCTCTTACTGCCTTTAATATTCTTTCTTTGTTTAGAACATTTGGTGTTTTGATTATTATGTGACGGGAAGTATTTCTGTTCTGGTCCAGTCTGTTTGGAGTTCTGTAGGCTTCTTGTATATTCATGGGCATCTCTCTCTTTAGGTTATGGAAGTTTTCTTCCATAATTTTATTGATGATATTTGCTGGCCCTTTAAGTTGTAAATCTTCACTCTCATCTATGCCTATAATCCTTAGGTTTGGTCTTCTCATTGTGTCCTGGATTTCCTGGATATTTTGGGTTACAAGCTTTTTGCATTTTGCATTTTCTTTAACTGTTGAGTTCATGGTTTCTATGGAATCTTCAGCATCTGAGATTCTTTCTTCTATCTCTTGTATTCTGTTGTTGATAATTGCATCTCTGTCCCCTGATTTCTTCCCAAGGCTTTCTATCTCCAAAGTTGTCTCCCTTTGAGTTTTCTTAGTTGTTTCTACTTCTGATTTTAGATCCTGGATGGTTTTGCTTAGCTCCTTCACTTGCTTGTTTGTGCTTTCCTGTAATTCTTTAAGAGATTTTTGTATTTCCTCTTTCATGACCTCAGCCTGTTGACCAAAGTTCTCCTGTATTTCTTTAAGTGTTTTTTGCGTTTCCTCATTGTTGGCTTTTGTATTCTCCTGGATTTCTTTCAATGATTTTTGTGTTTCCCTTGCAAGGGCTTCTAACTTTTGATCCATTTTCTCCTGAATTTCTTTAAGTATGTCCTTCATGTGTTCCTGTACCAGCATCATGACCAGTGATTTTAAATCCAAATCTTGTTTTACTGGTGTGATGGGGTATCCAGGACATGTTGGTAGAGGATAATTGGGTTCAGATGTTGACATATTGCCTTGATTTCTGTTAGTGATGTTCCTGCGTTTGCCTTTTGCCATCTAGTTCTCACTGGTGTTAGTTGGTCCTGTCAGTGCTGGACTCACCAGTGCAAGCTGCCCCTTCCCAGTTGGCCTCTGGTGCACAGCTTACCTCCTGCACTGCCTGTAGACAGGGTGCTGCTGCCCAGGCTGTTCAGATCCCGAAGCAGGCACCCGAAGGCTCCCGCTGGGGCTCGCTGGATTCACCGGAGCACACTGACTTCTCCCAGCTGGCCGCCCGGAAGCCCCTCTAGCCTCTTGCAGGACCTGGAGATGTGGTGCTGCTGCCCAGGCTGATCTCAGTCTGTCTGATCTCTCTGGAGTCCGAAACCAAGATGGAGGTGAGCCTCTCCTGACTGGCGGGAGGCCAAGTTCTGAAGTGGCTTCCGTGCAGCGAAAGGCGCCGCAGAACCGCAGCTGCTTGCAGCCGGGCTGGTCAGCGAAGGTCAGTGGTCGTGGGCGCAGGGCCTAACTGGACCCTGTGTCGCCTTGGTTCCACTGCTGATGGCCCTTCAGCTGGACCAGCCACTGTTGCACTGCCGCCACCGCCGCTTCGGCCGCCCGGGTATTCATCCTCTTAAGGGATTATAAGAATAAGTATTGAGGTAAAACTTGAGAATGAGAGACACAGACATTATGTTGTCTGCCTCCTAGATGACATTCAAACACTTCAGCAATGTTTGGTGTTGGATCGTATGTGTCAAGTTGATATAGTCATGGGTTATCATCCAACTACCTTAGCAGATTAGATGCTGCTTCTGGATGTGTCTGTGGGGTATTTCTGGAGAAGATCAACACCTGTGTTAGATACTTTTCACATGACTATGTCAAAATATCTGTGTTCGAAAACCAAAGACCCAAGACCACCCAGGCTTCCAGAACCTTCTTGAGGGCCAAGAATTTCAGATATGAATCTGTGGGAACATTTCCTATTCAAGCCATAACAGTATGAAGGCCTGAATAGAATAGAACCAAGAATAAAAGAGATCTTTGAGCAGCTGCAGCCTCCCTCTGCCTTTTGTTCCATTTAGGCTCTGAAATGGAGGACTGCCACCAGTCCATATGGGAAGGGCCACATACTTTGCCTAGTTCTCACATTCAGATGCTATGATATTTAATCCCCATAATCAACTTTTAATGAGATTTAGAACCACCTAGAAGACACAGCCACTGAGTGTGTTTCTGAGGTGAAGTGGAAATTTCTGATTGTGTCATGATGGAGAGACTTATGTGATGTTTTACTGAGGCAAGACCCATGAAAGGACACAAGATGTTTGGAGAGAGTATAAGTAAGACTCAACAGACAGTGATGGTGTATGTTTGCATAGCTATGCAACTCTTCCTTGGTCTTGCATCTTCGCTAATCTTCACTTTGTTGAGAGAGGCACAGCAGAGAACTCTGGGCATCTGCCTGGTCCTGGTCATTCCCACTGACTCATGCCAATTGAGCAGAGGCCTGGCGGTTTCTGCTGGATCGTGCCACCACTAACTCTTTTGGACTGGACTATTGGTAGGCATCCTGACACTACTGGATTAGGCTGATGGTATCCTGACAACAGCGATTGGAATCACCCCAAAGAACTACTTCTAAACAGGTCCACATTCCCTTGTCCTATTTACCCTCCTTTCTCCTTTACTTTTGGATGGTGGGCTAGAATGAGGGGAAAGGGGATCAAAGCCTTTGAGAATCCTTATTAAAATAGATTTTTGAAAAGAAAATCTAAGTCTATAGTGAGGGTATTTCCAGAGAGACTTAATTGAGTGACAATGATACCTTCTAAATATAAGTGACACCATGCCATGGGCTGGCTGTCCCAGAAACAATCAAAAGCAGAAAGCAGATGGCCCTAGCCCCGCCCCTCTCTCTGCTTCCTGGCTTCCTGGCTGGACAGGATGACCAGCTGCTCACACTCTTGCTGCCATCCCTTCCTGTCACAACGGCTGCCTTCTCAAACTATGAGAAAAACAAAACAAAGCAAAAAACAAAACACTCACTTTTGTAAACTGTTAGAATCTACACCACTGCCTGTTTGGTTCTTGGATCGTCAAACTGCACATTACCTGATGTCTTGGGTTTCCAGCTTGTAAGTACTAGATGCAGGGACTTCTCAGCATCCAGTCATGTGAACCAATCCCTCAATCTCTATGTGTGTAAACATCATTTGTTCTGTTTGAATGGAGAGCCCTAGCGCATGCACGGCACTCAAGGCTCTTCACAGATGGATCTCAATCAGCCTTTCCAAAATTATTTCTCAAACCTACATTTGTGTTCCTTGCATTCCAGCCAAAAATAAATTCCGTTATTATATTCTATTTAGTGTAATTATCGTTATTATGTAGCATTTACAGAGAGCCTAAACCTTTATGCCAGGCATATCAATATTTTCAAAACTAATATTACAGGAAAGCTTTTAGGAAATAATAGATCCAGGTAAGAAAGGTCCTTCCTGCTCATATAAATTTGTTTGCTTGTTTAACAAAATTAAATAAATGTCAGTTTGCCTTTAGAGAAAGGGCTGTCTCTGAGCCCTCTATCGGCTAATATTTAGTCTTTGGAATTTTCCCAGGCTTATTTGCTTTTGGGGCCCTTTTCCCCAGTTGTATGCGTTTGCATCCGCAGAGCACAGCTTTTTCCAGGAGCTCCTCACAATGCCCTAGCCACCCTTCGTCCTGCCCTCTTCTTACACTTCCCCTTCCTTATTGACCCATCAATCATCCTGGGCTTGTCTCTGTGCAGCCAAAGCTCAACCGTCCTTTTATGCGCACACCTCTCCAGGGAGCCTCACCCTCCCTCTCTGTCTTTCCCACAAAACTTTCCCACAGTTCCCCACTATACCCCCTCCTCACACATCACTTAATCCTGCTGTTCTGTTCCTATCTCCCTCACCAAATGGCAAGCAAAATCCAAACACTGGTTCTTTCCAAAAGAAAACCATGACACAGAAGATATTTGGTTATTTTTTTCCCTACTGTATTGGTTGACACTTCAAAGTGTAAATCAACAAAACTGGACTTCTAATGATCTAACACATATGGCTTTTCTATTTATTGAGTGACCCTAAAATATGCAAAATTCAATACACACTGGTATGTTGTGTGACAGCCAAGTTTCCTTAAGCAATTACTGGCAAGTAACACTGTGGAATAAAGGTGGATTGGGGGAGCCTCGTTAATTCAGCTTAATACATTTTTGGGGAAAAAGTGGATTCATGCGTCAGACTCTACTATGGCACCAGTAGCCACCTTATACAAAGTGTTAATAAAAAGCTGCCATTCACAGCAGGCAACACAGGAAGGATCAGGCTTTAGCCCCTGCTAAGTTTCTGGACCAGTTGAATTTCTGCAAACCAGGTTGACATTAAGGTGAATGTTTGTTCTGGCTTGACATCCAAGTCATCAAAAAAAGAGAGCTCTCATTTTCCCCTGCCTTTTCAATCCCTCTTGTGGCTTAACAGACATTAGAATTCAATAAGCCAGTGGTTACTTGTTGAGCACTAACTATATACCCAGCACAACCAAGTACTTGCCAGTTTCTTTAAGAGTAATTCCAATAAAAATAACCATACAGAGACACCCAGATGGTGCCTGAAGCTGTAGCTTGTCTGAAGTGTGCATACTCTTCTTCAACTTTAGAAACCATAGTGCAAGTTCGCTAGAAGTTCACAGTGCATCTAGGGGAGACCCCAAGTTTCCTCACCTCTATTTCAATTGGACATAACCATGAAGTAAATTTTGGCCAAGGATAGCTGGGTATGGGTTTCCAGGACATTTGTTTAAAGCAGCTAATGAAATCAGGAAGGTTATGCCCTCCCTCCCTCCCTTTGTCTTGCTACCTGAGATGCTCCAGTAATACATGGAGCCCCAACGGCCATCTTTGATTGGAGGTAACCTTGAGATAGAAGTCTTACAGAAAAAAATACAGCTGGTATATAGAGAAACCAGCCCAGCCCTGCATGCCTATCTATATTGGTCTTCCTTCATCTTAGAAGGCAAACCTTTAAAAATAAATCACTACTTGACTTTTATTTTTTATGAAGAATTTGTCTCAACTGCCTGTACTGTAATATAATGTTCTGGGGAGCTTAAGTCATCCATCCATTGTGTACAGTTCTGGGGGTTGAGTAACAAGGTCAAAAATGCAATCCAGTGTCTACCTTTGCACAGTGTCCTCACATAGCTGAGAAAGCACTCTCTCTTCTCTCCTCACTAGCCCACCTATCCTACTGGACTAGGGTCCTGCCTTTAGGTGCTTATTTGAGCTTTCTTATCCCCTTTAAAAGCCTCATATCAAAATACAGTCACAATGAAGATGCTGGTACAACAGATCAGTTTTCAGGGACCCATTTCAGCCCATGTACTACTCTAAACTGAATCTGTGTCCTGTGTACTTGCAAGTGCACGAGGCGCTGCCACTTGGCCTGACATCCCAAGCCAGCATCATCTGAGGCTGATGCTGAGGCCTCCCAGTGCATACTGCCTACTTGTTGCTTACTCTTGTTTGGGGGTTGCTGTTGGCCCCTCCCAACTTTGGCATATGCTTCAGGCCCTTTCATCAAGGCAAACACCCGGGTTTCCCTGTTCACGTCTAGATTGTAGTCACCTACATTTCAATCTTGTTCACAGTTGTTTCCTCTGCGTGCTGGCTTGGTTGTAAGGTGAGGAAATTGTAATATAGCTCATAACACTGCAAAGACTTAACTGCGAGGCTGAACTTTTGCCTTAACAACACTGGAGAGACAAAAAATCTACAGGTCTGCCAGCAGGCAGGTCAATGCCATAGCCACTACATATAGCTGTGTAGGTTGTATGCTCCACTGTTTACAGCATGAACTGTCATTAATCTATGTGTTGTTTATACTGTGGGAGGGATGTGGATATGTCTTCTCATGCTTCTGCTAATAGGCTGAAGTCTGAATGATACTTGGGATATTGATAGACCCATTGACCCACAAGAAGGAGGAAAAGGAAGCAGAAAAGGGTGATTAATGCTTACAAAGAGAAAACTGAGATTTGAGGTCTTGGAGGGATAGGTATTGTTAACACGCACGTATGAACAGTCATAGGGTAAGATATGAAAGGAAGTCATTATTGTCATTCATACTGATTACACTAATTGTATATAATTATTATGGGACACTCACCCATACAATTCCCTCTATGGTAAGAATTATTATACATATCATTTGATAGCTGAATAAGTGAACATTTTTCAGTCAAGGAATTTCCCAAGAAGTGCTAGTCTACTAGAGAAGTACAATCTTTGAGGCTAAAATTCCTGTCCCAAGGCCATGTTCCTGAGTTGGGCATGAGCCACAATGGTAGAGTACTTGCCTCCCAAATCTATTCACACATTGAAATATAGTCATGGTATGGATGCTAAGTATTTTCTCATTTTCATTCATTAGCGTGAAAAAGCTAGAAAATAATCTATAGAATTTCCCAAGGATGATGGTAGAAGCTAAACTGATTCTGGATCCCCAACTCCCTCCATCACTGAATCATGTTAGATTTCTTAAATAATTTCTGTTCACAGGAATATTCACACCTTCAAAACTCACTCACCTAATACCTAACACTACTCTCAAATGCAGTTGGGGACCGACATTAATTCAGTGAAGCTGACCTGGTGGACTAGGTTGTTTGACCTAGTGGACAAATTGTTGGAAACAATTTGTGAAATATTACTTATTTCAGAAGAAAGATGAGCAGAAATGGCTTATTGCTGCATTTCTGTACAGATGATGAAAACTGAGGCACTCGAGTAGGGTGTATATCAGCCTGTAGACTCTGTGATCCATAAATAAGGGTGGGACAGTTAAGTGAGGGTCTGAATCAAGAACAATTTGCTTTAACCTCAGAATATTATTCTTTTCTTCAGTTGTCTGTCCTCCATCCAGACCTCAATGTGTTTACAGTTTAAAGACACATACACTCTCCTTCACACACACACTAACACATACACACATACTCAAACACATACAATACACATACATGCACACATTCACACACACACCTATACAGTCATATATATACACTCACTCATGCACACTCACATACACATATACACTCACTCATATACAAGAATATTATTCTTTTCTTCAGTTGTCTGTCCTCCCTCCAGACCTCAATGTGTTTACAGTTTAAAGACACATACACTCTCCTTCACACACACATACACATGCACTCACACACACACTTACACATACACACATACTCAAACACATATAATACACATACATGCACACATTCACACACACACACCTATACAGTCATATATATACACACACTCATGCACACTCACATACACATATACACTCACTCATATACATGCACACGTACACACACACTCAAACACATTCATACATAAACACACACATATATACATACATGCACTCCCACATACACATGTGCTCACATCCATACAAACACATACATACACTCATACATATATACAAATGCACACATACACACAGAGTAACACATACACACAGTAACACATATATATGCACACACATGCATGCTGACACACACATAAGAGCGCACGTACATATTTATACACACACATAGTCACACATATACATATACTCACACACATACTCACATACACATTCACACACAGAGACACACACACTTACAAAGTCAGGTTAGATGAAGTAACAGTCAAAGGCTTTTAGAAAGCAAAGATCTTAGGGCAGGTATAGTGACACACATCTTTAATCCCAGCACTCAAAAAGTAGAGGCTGGCCACCCTCTGTGAGTTAGAAGCTAGCTAGCCAAGGCTACATAGTAAGAACCTGTCTCCATTAAAAATATATAAGCAAAGGCCTTGCATGACAGATCTGTACAGAGGAGACACTTGCAAACATTCTGGTGGCCCTAACAGCTTTGCCTTTGTTGGGAGCTTATTAGAAGATGATTTTAGGACTGGGGCTTTTTATTGGGTTTGACAGAGATAAAACTGAAAGCTGACCAGGAAAGCAAGATCAGACTTTAAGGTCACAGAGGCACGAAAGTTTGAAGCCCAGGGTCAGACCTAAATTTGCTCCAGCTAAAATTCCCCAGTTTCCCCTCATATGGACTGTCAAGACTGAAAGGAAAGTCAGACAGAAAATGTAGGCGAGGACAAAGAACAGGGCACTGAACGGCCCTGGAAAAAAATCTGAGAAGTTTCTCCACCCAATCAATCATCTTCTTTTTGGGTCCATTTCTCTCGTTTTAGCCATTCTCATGTTGAGGGCTAGATCAGTGAGATCAGGTAACTTTGTAAGAGTTATGGTCTAGCCTCATCTACTCAACAGCCATTCCCAGGGAGAAAAATGAGGCCCGGAAAGGTGATGTAACTTTATCGTGGATATCCAGACACTTCACATCTGCATCTAGAGTCTAGCACATGAGCACGTGCATTTGTCAATCTTTTAAATGCTTGTGGCAGTTATTGGTTAAGCATATTTTAGCTCACTGTGACTTTGTCCCAACCAGGCACCTGTCACCTTGGAGTCACTACTGAGTGTCCTTTTTTTTAAGTTTTGAAAATTAAAGCCGGGCAGTGGTGGCGCATGCCTGTAATCCGAGCACTTGGGAGGCAGAGGCAGGCCGATTTCTGAGTTTGAGGCCAGCCTGGTCTACAGAGTGAGTTCCAGGACAGCCAGGGCTACACAGAGAAACCCTGTCTAAAAAAAAAAAAAGAAAAGAAAGGAAAATTAAATTTATTATTGTATCTAGTGTGGATGGAGTAGGAAAGTATGTAGAAAGCAGAAGATAACTTTGTAGAGAGGGTTCTCTCCATCCATCCCTGCATGAATACCCAGAACTGAGCTCAAGTTATCTGGAGATACATTTACCCTCTGAGCCATGTCACCAGTGCCACACAGTTTCTTAAGACTTCTCAACATGTACAGAGTCTCCCTTGGTCCAGGCTATCAGACATGTAACAGAAAATTTAAGAAACGTGTATGCATATTTTCTTTTGGACACACACAAAAAAAATCATACACAGTCTAGGGGTGGTAAGGGAGCAACATAAACTTGTCTGAGACCTGGACTTCCACTAGTGAGTTCCACTTAGCATAGCTCTGATTCTCAGGGCATTCAATGCCTTGCTAAAGCTCTAACGACACCATTGGCCATAAAGTAAAAGGAAAGTAAGAAGATATAGATGCCTCCTTTTAAGGACACTTCCTAAGTTTATTCACAAAGCTTACCTCACTGGTCCAAACCAAACACAATCAAAAGGTTTCTTCCCAGTTGCAAAGAAGTCTTTTTCCATCTCCTTAAAGTTGGGAGGAAACAGATCTCAAGGGACAACACAGACTGGTGCCATAGACTCTAAGTAGGCATCGTTAGGTAAAGACAGTCAAGAGAAGTCACATTGTGGAGCCAACAGACTCTAATATGTAAAGAGAAGAGTGTGAAAAGGCAGGACAAAGAAAGGAGAGACATTTGTGTGCAGAAAATCTCACCAGCAAAGGTCTAGAAGACAGATTAAAAGCTAAGGAAGCACATCCTCTCCCACTGAGACACAGCCAGGTAATCCAGTTAGGGGAAGGGGATCCAATAGCAGGTGGCAGGGTCAGAGACAGCCTTCACTCCAATTGTTAGGGGACCCACACGAAGACCAAAGTATTTCCCAACAGGTTCATGTTTTGGAAACTTGGTCCCTAACATGTAGCACAACCTTGACTATGGACACTTTAGGAAGTAGAACATGGCTTGGGAAGTGTGATGTCACCAGGAGTGAGCCTTTGAAAGTTACATATACGCACACTTCTAGTTCCAGCATGAACACCCTGCTTCTAGATTATCCACATAGTGAGGAGCCAATAATTGCCCCATATTCCTACAACCATAACTCTTACCATGGCTCCCTGACCATGGCATACTGGATCCCCCAAACTATGAGGCAAAATAAATCCTTTTTCTAATTCATCACTACAACTTAGGGGTGTGGATTGTGACTCACAACTCAATCTGTGAGTTGTGACTCCTTTGGAGTCACATATCACATATCCAACATATTATATATTACATTAGGATATATACAGCATATTATATATTACATGAGGATTCCTAATGGTAGCAAAATTACAGTTATTAAAGTACCAGTAAAGTAATTTTAACTTGGGCATCACCACTACATGAGGATCTGTATTAAAGGATCACAGCATTAGGAAGGTTGAGAATCACTGATCTAGAGGAATGTTCATAGGCAATTTCTATGACACAGGGATAAGCCCTATGATAGCTTGACAGGGAACATTCCCATCTTCTGTTTCCAAAACAATTGTTCCACTTATTTTATCCTGCTTAGGAAGCCAAATCTAATTATGATCATTAGCCCTAAGTAACTTTTAAAAAGGGAAACATTGGACCAGGTTTGCGATAGTGGTTGTGGTAGTGGTGTTTGGGTTTTTATTGTTTTGGGGCTTTGCTGTTGGTTGGTTGGTTAGTTGGTTGGTTGGTTGGTTGGTTGGTTGGTTGGTTGGTTGGTTAGTTGGTTGGTTGGTTAGTTGGTTGATTGATTTTCTTATTTGACCCTTTTATTGACAGCAAGTAGTTTGGTTATCCTACAAAGGACAACATAGAACCAATATGGTACAGATGCCATAGTCCTCGTCTCTAGGAAGTTACAAGGGTTGAATCAACCAACAACAATAACACCTGGGACAGTCAGTGCAGCCAGGATCACAACCCACTGTGGATGGCAGCTGCTCCTGCTAGCAGACCTCTACTGATTGGTTCTGTGCAACTGGCTCAGCAGGTAACCCAAGGATTGATTGACTCCATAGTCTCAGGACCTTTGATAAGTTACCTAACTCTCCAAGCTTCCATTGCCTCCCCTCCAAAACAAAAATAAGCATGTGTGTACCACATAAGATCACCTTGGTGATGACAAAACAATAGGTCAGTTAGCCCTGTGTGCATATGCAACAAAGGCTACCAGCTGCAGACAGCAAGGGAATAGGGACCGAGCTATGCCGTGATCTGCCTTCTCAGTTCTTTCAGAATGGTACTATCTTTTTAGGGGCAATCATTTTCAAACTCTGCCAAGGAGCCTCAACATCCCCAGAAGGAAGAAGGGCAGAGTGACCCAGATACTCTTTGTCCTTCTCATCACCAGTAAAGAACAGCTTTATCTGTTCCAAAATAGAGATAACCCCACTCTCAATAAAGTGCTACTGAAGAGCAATATTTGAAACCTCCCCACCCACCGTCTCATGCCTGAGTAAGCTCATTAAATTTGAGATCAACAGAAATGGCCACCCATCCCTGATTTAACATTCACTCAATCATCAACTCATTTTTTTACATTCATTCACATTCTGCACATCTCTTTGAGCAGACCTTCAGTTCCAACCTGAGTAAATGGTACAGATCCTAGGTGCCTGCAGCTCACGTTGTAGAGAGGGAAGGAGACAGGGAAACATAGAGGCCCAGTTTCAGAAGCTGCATAAGGGACGATGACAAAGCCAAGAGAACCTCAAAGTTTCGGGAGTTCAAAGAGATTACTGGGGACCAGAGGATACAAGCTGAACACCAGTGTAGGAAATGAGAGAAGCTAATATGTGGTTTGACAAGGTGGATCCCCAATGGCCAGAGAGAATGGTAAATACAGGATTCTGTCTTGTCCAGCAATTTGAAAAGTCAAAAGAGATGCAAGGAATCCAAAAGCATAAACATGGAAGGTGTGTGGAACACACTCTTGATTAGATGCAGGCTTCAATGCACTAGGTCAGGTTGTGAATGCATATAGTAATGGTAATCAAGGCCCTGGCATCCTAACATGCAGTGGCTCAAGAGCAAGCTCCTGGACCACTCTATTTCTTCAGCATAGAATATTCTGCTATTGAGCAGCCAGCACTTGTTGGAACAGGCCAAGACACCAATGCCAGGGAAGACCCAGGCTGCAGCTGCTCTGTATTTCTCTTGCCTTTCAGCAATGTTACCTCACTCACTCTGCCAGAGAAGCCAGTTTCTGAATGATCTCACTGAGCCGTGAAGAGCAGGCCCTGCCAAACCTGTTAAAAGTCAAGCTCTTGCCCCAGCCAGGGATGGGAAAGGTTAGCTATGCTGATTGCATTCAAGTTCCTGCAAGCAGGTGGGACAAGAGTGAACGCTCTCAGATGGAACAAAGCCAAGGCTGATCCTCATTTCATAGGCTCAGAATCAGGCCAAGAGTCTGAAGGTTCACTTCTTAATCCATCTTAGCGAACAGCAAATGCAGGCCTCCCCTGAGGCAGGAGTGTGGGCACGGAGTCAAGGAAGAGAAATGCTACTATCCTGATGATGCAAAGACTATAACCACCATAAAGCAATAAGCAATATTCAATGAGAACATACTCTGCACTAGGTACTGTTATATGTACTTGCATAGGTTAAACTAACTTACTGCAGAAACTCCAAAGCCAGTGGGACTAACCCCCAACCATACAGAAACAAAAGATGGCCAGAAAGGTTGTAAGAGATGCACATAGGTAAGTGACAACCCCCTCAAAAACAAAGTAAGTATTGATGTTTAAATGCATTCCTATTTTTGCTAGAATAGACTAGAAGGTTCTCACTTCCTCATTATTAAGCACAGACTTATTCAAGAGGCTTCTGTGGCTATATTCAAATGAGCAATTCTAAAAGCCAAGATAGGAGTTTTTAAAAAACACTATTTTGGTTACTCATAATGGATCCAGCTAAAGGGTGGTGGGAGGGTTTGTGGGGAAAGGGGGCCTCCAGGATCGTGAAAAATGTGCAAGACACTAACCAAGGTAATAGGGAGAAACAAAGCAAACAACAGGGGGAAAGGCAGTGTCCAGGGAAGAGCGTGGAGCAGCTGTGGCTGACATGTGACCCCAACAGACCTTAAGCCAGAGCTCTGGAACCGTGACAGACTCTGCAAGTAGACCTACAGTAGCTCAGTTGCTCTGTGCACCGGGCTCACGTATGTAGAAACAGTTCCATTCACTTCCTTTTGTCTTTAAATTATAACACCAATTTGAGGAGAAAAAGAGAGAAAGGAGAAAGTACAAAGAGGGAAAGGGGGATAACTTTTTTTATTTTTTATTGAATATATTCTTCATTTACATTTCAAATGTTATACCCTTTTTCAGTTTCCCCCTTCCCAGAAAACCCCCAACCCATCCACCAACCCCCTGCCTCCAAGAAGATGTCCCTCCACCCAACCCACTCCCACCAACCCCCCCTTCGATTTCCCCATGCTGGGGCATCTATCGAGCCTTCATAGGACCAAGGACCTCTCCTCCCACTGATGCCTGACAAGGCATTCCTGCCACACTTTTGGCTAGAACCATGTGTACCCCTTGGTTGATGGCTTAGTCCCTGGGAGCTCTGGCATGTCTGGTTGGCCGACACCATCGGTCTTCCTATGAGGCTGCAAACCCCTTCAGTTCCTCCAGTCCTCCCTTCAACTCTTCCATTGGAGAGCCTGCGCTCAGTCCAATGGTTGGCTGCTAGCATCTGCCTCTGTATCTGTGAGGCTCTGGCAGGGCCCCTCCAAAAGACAACCATAACAGGCTCCTTTTGGCACACACTTCTTGTCATCCATAATAGTGTCGGGGCTTGGTGACTGTTTACAGGATTATAGGAATAATCCCCAGGTAGGACAGTCCTTCAGTCTCTGTTTCTCACTTTGTCTCCATAATTGCTCCTGTGAGTATTTTGTTCTCTTTCTCAGAAAAACCAAAGCACCTACATTTTGGTCTTCCTTCTTCTTGAGCTTCCTGTGGTCTATGAATTTTAACTTGTTTATTTTGAATTTTTAGGCTAATATCCACTTATCAGTGAGTGCATACCATGTGTGTTCTTTTGTGATTGGATTACCTCACTCAGGATGACACTTTCTAGTTCCATCCATTTGCCTAAAAATTTCATTAATTCATTGTTTTTCATAGCTGAATAGTACTCCATTGTGTAGATATACCACATTTTCTGTATCCATTCCTCTGTTGAAGGACATCTGGGTTCTTTCCAGCTTCTGGCTATTATAAATAAGGCTGCTATGAACATAGTGGAGCACGTGACCTTATAACATGTTGGAACATCTTCTGGGTATATGGCCAGAAGTGGTATAGCTGGGTCCTCAGGTAGTACTATTTTCTGAGGAACTGCCAAACTGATTTCCAGAGTGGTTTTACCAGCTTGCAATCCCACCAGGAATGGAAAAATGTTCCTCTTTCTCCACATCCTCACCAGTATCTACTGCCCCCTGAGTTTTTCATCATAGCCATTCTGACTGGTGTGAGGTGGAATCTCAGGGTTGTTTTGATTTACATTCCCCTGATAATTAAGGATGCTGAACATTTCTTCAGGTGCTTTAGAGCCATAGAGTTTCCTCAGTTGAGAATCCTCTGTTTAGCTTTGTACCCCATTTTTAATAGAGTTATTTAACCCTCTGGAGTCTAAATTCTTGAGTTCTTTGTATACATTGGATATTAGTTCTCTATCTGATGTAGGATTAGTAAAGATCTTTTCCCAATCTGTTGGTTGTCTTTTTGTCCTATTGGCAGTGTCCTTTGCCTTACAGAAGCTTTGCAATTTTATGAGGTCCTTGTCTATTCCTGTTCTTAGAGCATAAGCCACTGGTGTTCTATTCAGGAAATTTCCCCCTGTGCCCACGTGTTCAAGGTTCTTCCCCACTGTGTTCTCTATAAGCTTCGGTGTATCTGGCTTTATGTGAAGGTCCTTGATCCACTTGGACTTGAGCTTTCTACAAGGCAATTAAGAATGGGTCAATTTGCATTTTTCTACTTGTTGACCTCCAGTTGATCCAGCACCATTTGTTAAAAATGCTGTCTTTTTTCCACTTTCTTTGACATGTTTTTAGCTCCTTTGTCAAATACCAAGTGACCGCAGGTGTATGGGTCTTCATTTCTGGTCTTCAATTCAATTCCATTGATCTTCCTGACTGTCTCTGTACCAATACCATACAGTTTTTATCACTATTGCTCTGTAGTAGAGCTTGAGGTCAAGGATGATGATTCCCCCAGGAGATCCTTTGTTGTGGAGAATAGTTTTCCCTATCCTGGGTTTTTTGTTATTCCAAATGAATTTGCAGATTGCTCTTTCTAGCTCTATGAAGAATTGATTTGGAATTTTAATCTGTAGACTGCTTTCGGCAAGATGACCATTTTTACTATATTAATCCTGCCAATCCATGAGCATGGGAGATGGATCCATCTTCTGAACTCCTCTCTGATTTCTTGTTTCAGAGGCTTGAAGTTCTTGTCATACAGATCTTTCACTTGCTTGGTCAGAGTCACACCAAGGTATGTAGTATTATTTGTGACTATTTTTGAAGGGTGTCATTTCACTAATTTCTTTCTAAGCTTGTTTATTCTTTGAGTAGAGGAAGGTTATTGATTTGTTTGAGTTAATTTTATATCCAGCCACTTTGCTGAAGTTATCAGCGTTAGAAGTTCTCTGTGGAATTTTTGGGGTCGCTTAAGTATATGATCATATCATCTGCAAACAGTGATATTTTGACTTCTTCCTTTCCAATTTGTATACCTTTGACCTACTTTTGCTGTCTAATTGCTTTGGCTAGGACTTCAAGTACTATATTGAATAGATAGGAAGAGAGTGGGCACCCTTGTCTAGTACCCAATTTTAGTGGGATTGCTTCAAGTTTCTCTCCATTTAGTTTGATGTTGGCTACTGGTTTGCTGTATATTGCTTTCACTATGTTTAGGTATGGGCCTTGAAATCCTGATCTCTCCAAGACTTTTATCATGAAGGAATGCTGAATCTTGTCAAAATATTTCAGCATCTAATGAAATGACCATGTGGTTTTTCTTTGAGTTTGTTTATGTAGTGGATTGCATTGATGGATTTCCTACAATTGATGGATTGAACCATCCCTACATCCCTGGGATTAAGCCTACTTGATCATGGTGAATTATATTTTTGATGCATTCTTGGACAGAATTTTATTCAGTATTTTTGCATCAATGTTCATAAGGGAAATTGGTCTGATGTTCTCTTTCCTTGTTTTGTCTTAATTTGGTTTAGATATGTGTTATTGTGGCTTCATAGAATGAACTGGATAGTGTTCCTTGTGTTTCTATTTTGTGGAATAGTTTGAAGAGTACTGGTATTGGGAGAACTGGTAAAGAGAAAATCATTTGGAATGTAAACAAAGAAGATAGATAATAATAACAATAAAAAAAGAAAAAATAAATTTATTAGTTAAAATGCTAAAAGAAATAAAGAAAGAAAGAAAATTATTTTCCAACCTTTGACTGTGAGGTAGTGACTGTCTTTGTCACTGAGGTGGGTTTCTTGTATGCAGCAAAATGTTGGGTCCTGTTTATGTATCCAGTCTGTTAGTCTATGTCTTTTTAGTTGGGAATTGAGACCATTGATGTTAAGAGATATTAAGGAAAAGTGATTGTTCCTTCCTGTTATTTTCATTGTTAAAGGTAGAATTCTGTTTGTGTGGCTGTCATCTTTGGGGTTGGTTGGGTTTCTTTATTGCCTTTTGTATGGTGTAGTTTTCGAACCTGTGTTTGTACTTTCCACCCATTGTCCTTTGTAGAGCTGAGTTTGTGGAAAGATATTGTGTAAATTTGGTTTTGTCATGGAATGTCTTATTTTCTCTGTCTGTGGGATTGAGAGCTTTGCTGGGTATAGAAGCCTGTGCTGGCATTTGTGTTCTCTTAGGGCCTGTATGAGGTCTGCTCAGGATCTTCTAGCTTTCATAGTTTCTGGTGAGAAGTCTGGTGTATTTCTGATAGATCTGCCTTTATATGTTACTTGACCTTTTCCCTTACTGCTTTTAATATTCTTTCTTTGTTTAGTGCATTTGCTGTTTATATTATTATGTGATGGGAGGACTTTCTGTTCTGGTTCAATCTGTTTGGAGTTCTGTGGGCTTCTTATATGTTCATGGGCATCTCTTTCTTTAGGTTAGGGAAGTATTCTTCTACGATTTTGTTGAAGATATTTACTGGCCCTTTAAGTTGTAAATCATCACTCTCTTCTATACCTATAATCCTTAGGGTTGTTTTTCTCATTGTATCCTGGATTTCCTGAAAGTTTTGGGTTACAAGCTTTTTGCATTTTGCAACTTTTTGGCTGTTGAGTCAATGTTTTCTATGGTATCTTCAGCACCTGAGATTCTTTCTTCTATCTCTTGTATTCTGTTGTTGATGCTTGCATCTATAACTCCTGATTTCTTTCCAAGGTTTTCTATCTCCAATCTTGTCTCCCTTTGTGATTTCTTTATTGTTTCTACTTCCATTTTTAGATCCTGGATGGTTTTGTTCAGTTCCTTCACTTGTTTGTTTCTGTTTTCCTGAAATTCTTTAAGGAATTTTTGTGTTTCATCGTTAAGGTCTTCTACCTATTCACCATGTTCTCCTGTGTTTCTTTAAGGGACTTTGTGTTTCTTCTTTAAGGGATTCTACCTGTTGACACATATTCTCCTGTATTTCTTTTAGGGAGTTATTTATGTCCTTCTTGAAGTCCTCTACCAGCATCATGAGATGTCATTTTACAGTGTGTTGGGGTATCCAGGATTTGCCGTTGTGGGAGTACTGGATTCTAATGGTGCCATGTTACCTTGGTTTCTGTTGGTAATGATCTTGCATTTGCCTTTTGCCATCTGATTATCTCTGGTGTTAGCTGGTCTTGCTGTCTCTGACTGTGGCTTATCTGTCCTGCAAGCCTGTGTATCTTTACTCCTGGAATTTCCCATTCTCTCTGTGCACACAGGTATGTAGGCACTCCTGGGAGACCAGATCTCTTCTGGTAGTGTTTGTGTAAGTAGCTCTATGGCCCAGCTCTGCTCTCTCAGGCCTCTCCACAGACTTGGGAGGTTAGCTATTTCCCTGCTCCAACTGGATATGGCACACTGTGGCAGAGGATGGTCCTTAGCTAGAGACAGAAACCATAAGGCTACCACCTGAGGGTTCTAGATGAGTTCCTGTGACCAGCAGGGGTGGTCTTACCTGTGCTCCCAGGCCTCTCAGCACTCCTTCAGAGGGACCAAATGCCCTGAGTGCATCTTTAGGATGTAACAGGAGATGATGTCTTCACTGTGGCAGACCCTGCAAGAATCTGTCCCAGCAGAAAGGGCAGGTGGCAGAAGGGGCAGAAGAAATGGAAGGGGAGTGGTATTTGGAAAGGTGGGGGTTTTGGTGGTTGCTGGGTGGTGAATCCCACTGGACCCTGAGCAGCAGCTCTGGGACTCCAGAGGTGAGAGGGCGTTCCTACCAAATGCCCTGAGTACAGCAGAATCTCTAGGATGTATCAGGAAATGTTATCTTCACTGTGGCAGACCTACCAAGAGTCTGCCCCAGCAGAAAGGACAGGCTGTGGGGAAGATAACTTTTAAAATGGTAGGTTGGGAAAAGAACATGGAGACGTTCAGTCAGGATCATCAAACCCAGCACACATAGCACCTGCCCTGTACTTGAATAAGACATCACTAATAGTAACAGACATCACTTATAGATCATGGAATGATATCCCACTCTATTCAGAGATTCAAAACCTTCAATAAATATAAATTATTCCAGGTATCATAAATGATTTATTTTAGAGCTAAGTAACAGAATGCTGGCTTCTTTTTTCTTTCAGTGATCAAATGCATGTTTCTTTGTTTTAACTATTAGCCCTAAAGGTTCACTTGCTTCTAAACACCATCTGAATTGGGCCACAAATCCACATCTACACCCCAGTTGCATCCAGGCTCTTCCCTCCAATGGGATCCAGTTCCTTCCCCAACATGTAAATCAGTAGTTGAAAGCAAGAACTTGTCTAGTGTCCATAATGCCAAGTGGTAATGACTTTTTTCTACTAATACACAGCATAAAGTACATTGCTTGGATAATTACATTGGCGTGTAGAAATTTGGGGATCCAGATGCAAAGCAAAAGCTCATGTCTCCTGGCTAGGAACAACAGGGGATGGAGAACAACTAGGAAGCAAACACCAGCAGTGAGACAGGAGAAGGCAGCGTGTTGTCTCCCTCTCCTTTCGAATGGGGAGACAAACCACGATACCATAACTTGCAGTCCTCTCTCGCCGTATGTGCTTGGGCAACTCATTTCAC
Organism: Apodemus sylvaticus; assembly: GCF_947179515.1. NCBI lineage: Eukaryota > Metazoa > Chordata > Mammalia > Rodentia > Muridae > Apodemus > Apodemus sylvaticus. The sequence goes on from NC_067488.1 coordinate 26,149,557, forward strand.
ATCTCTGAGCCTCAGGGTTCTTGTGTGGATGTAATTGTTTCATCATGTGATCCACCTCATAAGGCTTATGTGGGGGCACATGGCGTCGGTTTCCTCTTCTCTCCACAGCACCCAGATTGTACATGGATGTAGCTTTGAAAGGCCTACATCCCAGGGTGCCTAGTAATCCTCAGTCCTCAAGGATTCATGTGCTTCATGCTGGCTCGCTCATCACCCAGAAAGGTGATGCTGAGCCCAGAAACACAAATTTAAAACTCACAAGGATATCAGGGCAAAGGCAAACTGCTATACAAGCCATCTGCCTCTGGAACAGCACTGGTCAGGCATTGTATGGCTTGCCTTAATGTAACTCCCCCATCAAAAAAAGAAAAGAAAAGAAAACATTTTAATATTTAAGTGAGTTAATTGGCAACATCCCTACCTGATATTGAGAGCGTGGAATAAAGAGACCATATGTAGAAAGTTCTTAGAGAATGTAAAGACTGTGGACTATGAACTATGCAGGCACTTAGAGTTTTCCAGCCATCCAATGGTCATATTAAGACTGATGAAGCAGGACTGTTGTGTATGCCCTCTGCCCCTGGACACAACCTTGTCTCTGTCCTTGGGTGTGCAGTTGGGTGCACTGAACTCCTCACCATGGTCTCTCAATACTTTGTGCTACTTGCAGGCATTGATGCCCCAGAATGCATCCCTTTATCATGTAACAGCCAAGATTTCCATGTCTTCTCTCTACCTGATTTGCTTCCCCTCTTGGATTTTTTCTTGACAAGTTGATACAAAACGAAAGGCCAGAAGAAAAGCAGTGAAGGCCCCTTCAGTTCATACCAAAAAATCTGAGGGTGACAAACAGCAATGACTCGACACTTTGCAACTAACCAACTTTGCAAACAGACAGCGTGGCAGCTGCCCAGCTTTGCTCAGAAACAACATTCCAACTTGCCCACCTTACCACTAGCTGACTTTGCAATAACCTTTGCAATGGAGAGTCCTCACCATTCTGCAGCACAGCTCACTGGCCTTGAAACACTGGTGTTCAGCGAGAAAAGCTCTAGCTGAAATGTCAGGAAATAGTTTGATTCAACCTGGCTTCAATGTTAGTCAGAATCCAGTGCCCATCGTTGAAGCAAAGTGACAATAGAATTTGAGTACATCCTAATCTAGATTAGCATCTGTGGTGGTTTCCGTGGGAAGGAGCCCCATAGTCTCATATGTTTGAACACTTGGTCCCAGTCAGTGGAACTCTTTGGGAAGGATTGTGGAGGAGATATATCATGGGGGAAGCTTTGAGGTCTTCCCACTCTATGCACTTTCTGCCTCCTGCTTATGGTTCAAGGTATAAACTCTCAGCTCTTCCTGCTGCCGTGTCTTGATTCAATCACTGTCACGGACAATAGCCATCTGGAACTATAAACCCAATTAAACACTTTCTTGTATGAGTTACTCTGATCATGGTGTTTTGTCACAGCAATAGAAAAATAACTAATACAGTATTTCCGGGACTTCTTTTCAACGATCCCTGATGGTTAATCTTCAATTTAACTTTACTGGATTTAGAATCCACTAAGAGACACACCTCTGAGTATGTCTGTGAGTGTGTTTCTACGAAGGTTTTACTGAAGGGGAAAAATACCATTACTGTGCGTGGCATGATCCCATAGACTAGGGTTCTAGGATGAAGGGAAAAAGGAGAAAGGCAGCTGAGCACTGGCGTTCATCTTCTCTGCTTCCTGACTGTAGATACTACACAAGCTGGCATCGTAGTCACACTCCTGGGGCCACAGCAAGAACTGTCTTCACCAACACCATCCTTGCCAGGATAGACTGTAGTCCCAAACCGTGAGCAAAAATGAGCCCTTGCCTTCCTTGAGCTGCCTTTGTCAGCTGTTCTGTCACAGCACTGAGGAAAATCTCAAAAGAATAAAATATCTCTCACTAAGAACATCTATCTTTCTTCCTCAAGGAAAATACCAGATTCTGAAAGATACGCAATCTCTGCAACGAAAAGTAAATCAGACAATTTAATTAGAAACTATGGGGAAGAAGAAATAACCTTGCTTCAAATTTTATTACAGAAACTATATTGGCTGAGAATTTTCCCAAGTGCTTGCAGCATGTTTGCAAGCTGTCCAAACATAGAAAGAAGCATCCACAGTGCCGTGCTAAAACAAACTAATAAAATAAAACTGCCCAACATTACACAAATACATCCATCCTCGTCAGGTTAGTTGTCAAAATAGATCACTCTTGTCTCTACAAGCCAGGTTGTTTTTGCAGGAACTAAGTCTCCAGTTTCATTATGATAGAAAGGAAAGAAAGCAACCTCAAACTTACAGGAAATTTTCTCCCTGCTGGCCATCTTACTCAGTGCCAGAAGGCATTCTACTGGATGTTGAAAAAGGAAAGACATCAATGATCTTATACTAAACTGGACTTTGCTAATCTACTGGCAATGACTGTATAAAGTTTGTAGGGTAAGCAGCACTTTCTGTTTTTATTAAAGTTAATTAAAATATAATGCATTTCCCCAACCACTTTCTGATTGGCTATGAGGCTGCTTCATAGGGTTGAGAGGGGGATTTTGCCCTAGTACAGTAAACCTGGTCAAAAGCCGATGGCTGGGAATATCGTAGGCCCTGGGGCAGCAGAAATCTACTGTTGTTTTGCTAAATGGTCATATTGCCAAACTGCAGTCTAAATATTTGCGTTTATATCCATAGATTTGTGCATCTCTCAACTTTGGCCAGAGATGCTTCTTTTCTGCACGCGGGGTAGTGGTTAATGTGGAAACTCATATTGGTCAAAATGTCAAGTGTAAGTAACCCTGAGTGCTCAGTTGTGGATGATTCCAGAGTTTAGCCTCTAAAACCAGAGCAGCCTCACCCTTCAAAGTCTATCTTTGCTGCTCCCGAGACAAAACTGTATGTCTGCCATGGTAGGAGCTGCAGGGCTCTCAAGAGCTGAGCAGTCAAGGCTCCACAGGTTGGAAGTAGTTCCAAATACCTTGCTGCCACCGAGCAAGAAGAAAGCAAAGGGCAGAGTAAGTAGGAGCACGTTCTCAATGGTTAGCCAGCCAGCCAGCCCCTCCTAGGGGACCGCAGGCTGCCGCTGCTTCTGGAGGGCAGGAGAGGTATTTTGTTTGCATTTGGCTCCCCCTCGTGGAATAGTGAAACTGCACTGGGGCGGGGGGGGGGGGGGCTCTTTCCTCCCGGGAGGGGTGTGAACAGTTGGAACCTCCCTCTAAGAAGTTCAAAACCAGCTGCCTTAAGGTGTGACTACCTCTTCCAGTTCTGAGAACACTGCAGCTGAAAAACCAATCAACATGCATTTCACACCTACTGTTTACACAGCTTTGCAGGGTCAAGCAGTGTAAGAAGAAACCATGTGTCCTCTCCCTCTCTCCCTCCTTCCTTCCCTCTCCTACCTCTCCAACCTTCCTCTCCTCCCTCTCCTCCCTCCTCCCCCTCTCTCCTCCCCTCTCTCCTCTCTCCTCTCTCCTCTCCTCTCTCCTCCCTCCTCCCTCCTTCCTCCTCCCCCTCTCCCCTCTCCCCTCTGCCCTCTGCCCTCTCTCCTCCTCTTCTCCTCTCTCCCCTCTCTCTCTCCTCTCTCTCTCTCTCTCCCTCTCTCTCTCTCTCTCTCTCTCTCTCTCTCTCTCTCTCTCTCTGGTGTTTATAGTCAGGAGGGTAGAGCCATAACAAGATAGCAAATGTGTGATGATTAGCAAACACCGTATGCATCATAACTCATGAATTCCAAATATAGACAAGAAGTTGCATTACAATACAATGTGTCTGGGGGAGAGCCTTGAACCCAGGCTTGTCTGGCTTCCTAAGTTGGCTCCCCTGCCTCTCAGCTCAATCAGTGACCTTGAATATATCATTCAACAAACACACATTGGGCACCTACTATCTACCAACCACTGGTCTAGGAAATAGAAGTAAATGAGAAGAGATGAAAAACGCCTGCCCTAGAGCCAGGAAGTCTTCGTTGGCACGGTGGAAAATGCTCCAAGCATCTATCCCATAGTCTTGCAAGATTAAATATGATAACCTCAGCATCATGCCTGGTACAAAAGAAATGCATTGATGTCAACTTTCATTGTCCTCGTGATACAGCCTAGAGTCTTTACTTCACGATTTTTTGTCAAAGTTGTTAAGACAAAGAAGCAGCCAGCCTGGGCTCACTGTGTAACTAGCTATGAGTTCCAAACATCTGGAGGCCTCTGTGCTGTAGGGAATAATATCAGGTGGTTGAAGGGGCAGTATCAGCTCACTGAGCCATGAGACCACAGCTCGCACTTTTACTAGATTCTATTAGAGCTTGAGGAGCTCCTCGTGCATAAATCAAGCCCACGTCTTTCTCTTTGCTCAGTCCCTGCCTCCATTGTACCTATCATCCTGATCATCTTGCCCATTTCATCATACAAGCATACAGGCTGCAGTCCCTGTCCCCAGAAGAGTGGATATATCGATGTCCCCCAGGATATGAATTGGTCTCATATAGAAGTAAGAAACTGAGAGAAGCCTGAGGACTAAGATGACTCTTGAATACCCCAGGGAGCAGAGAGTACTGTCCATGCTGATGACAGTGTCTTACTGTGCATTGCTCACTTCCAATAACTCAAAGGAAAGAAGAGAAACTCAGTTAGCAGGGCCCGATCCAGCTCAATCAGTTACCTGTTATCATCCATTACCTCTGAGTCAGAGACTGCTTTCTCTAGGATATTTTGGGTCACTTGAGCCTTTATATGTCAATAGCAACAAGATGAGACAGGAGTTAGGACTGTGACAAGAGAAAATAGAATAAAGGGGTGGAGACTATGACTGTTTTCAGGACAGTATTTAAGCATTAGAAACTAGTATTAATGTGGGAAGCTTTATGGGTCTTTTTAGATTAAAAGAAAATCATGAGACAGAGACTTAAAATACTCTGCTCTGTACTTGGCTCCGAAATTTAAGTTAAAGGTCCTTTATGGGTTGGGATAGATGATGGAGCTACTTACTAATGGTTCCAGGTCTTCTGGGCTCAAGGGACAACTCCCACCTTCTTCTTTAGATGAAATCACGTGCATTCTTTAGCAGATGAACTGTCAATGAAATCACTGTGACTCTTTGTCTATTGAATCTACTTAAAAACCCAGGCTTGGTTCTCCATGTCCTTCTGGCACAGCTATGAAGGCACTTGTTAACACTCGCTTGGCAAAACCCAGATTTCTGAGCCATCACCTGGAGGACACCAAACAGACCCCAGAATTACAATGGACTTCACATAGGTAATAAATAAATTTCTATATTATTAATCCATGATAGTTTCAGTCTGTTACTGTGCATAGCCTGGCTTTTCCTGATGGATACAGTCTTACTATAAGACTACTCAATCTTTCGGAGTTTGGTTTTGTCATTTATAAGTAGGAGCTAGAACATCATTATGGTGAAGATTCGGACTCTGATGTATCTTCAAATATCTGTTAAACTGTAAATCACTTTTAAAATTAAGTAATTCTGTTTTTCATAGATTCTTGAAGTCCCTCCTACAGTCTAGGTACCATTTTAGAACCAGACAGACATAAACAAACAATGTCCCTAACCCTTCAGAAGTTCACAGCTTCTGTACAAATCACTGTGCTTGTCTCCTGTGCATCAGAGTTGAAAACACAGTCATGGAAAGAACACAATTGAAGGGGAAAAACATAGACATAAGAGAAATCCCTCTCACCAGAGAATCAAAAGAACACACGATGAATGGGATCACCCCATCTGCTTTCTTCAAGTCTACAAAAGAAGGAACAAATGGCTTAACAGCTGTCTACACACATGCAGCAGGCCCCTTTCAATTAGTCTTTGAACCCTCGTGTCTATTTTCACCTTGGTCTCGTCACCCCCTTTTCTCAATATGTTTCTCTAACCTTTAACTCAGTATGTTTCTAGCCTGGATTTCTCACTCAGTTGAACACTGCCACCAGGCTGTATTAAGAGAACCTTCAGCTCAACAAATCTGTTGCTGAACTGTACATTTTGGCCTTGAAAGAACAGTTCCTCCTTCTCTGTGCACCCAATCTATGGGGCTGGAAACCTTTGTCCTCTCCAATGCCTCACTTTGCCTACCCAGAGTTTCCAGATCCTAAAGACGCCAACACAAAGACATTCTGCTATCAGTGCCTTCATGCCTGTGCCTAACACCACCCATACGTCTACAGCATAGAAAAAGTGCAAATATCCCTCTTGAATCCACTCCACCTTCCTTCACACCCTTCAAATCAAAAACTTCCCATTTCCATATAAACCAACTCACACTACTCAACGAACTCCAAGCACTTTCGGAGTGTCAGACTCATCCACCTCAAAATCCCTAAGGTTGCAGACAGGTGAGATCACTCCGTGCCCTGAAAAGCCTCCTGTTTTAGTGAGAGATTGTGATGACCCTAGAAACACATCTATTGGATCTATGAGAGGACTTCCTGTAGTGAACAGAGCTGGCAGACTCAGCCTGGACTTCCATGAATGCCAAAGTCATGCTTCACCTAGGTTGAATCCAGCCAGTCACTATGTCAGCCTGTTCCTATCCATGGTGGGTTTTTCTAGAAATACAGTGCTAACCGATTACATCTCTGGAGCATCCACAAACGGTATTTACTCAGCACTATCCACTAGTGTGGCCAGGACACCCATGTAACAGTCTTTCTTCCTCTTTATTTCCACAGGAATCAGACCAGCACAGCATCTGGCAATCTCATCTCCTTTACTCTTTACAGAAGTATGCCAATTAAATTATTGCAATGTTACTTCCATCTTGGTGTCTGCCCCAGAATTTACTGTAAGCAATCAGATAAATGTGGGATTCTGATTCAAGATGCTGGGTACTGAGTATTGAGCACTGAGAGTACTGAGTACAGGGTAAGATGTACTGTACAGTAGTACCTCAAATCAAACATAAGGGGAGCCCAAATGGGGTCCATCCTGAGCCATAAAATAGATAGTTGTTGTCACTTGCCTCTATTTTCTGATAATGTTTTTATTAAAGCATGGTCAGGCAAATCAAAGCAGTACTCCAGTCCCTGGTACCAACTTCCGTCTAAGTTAGGGTTTTAGTGCTATGAACAGACACCATGACCAAGGCAATTCTTTTTTTTAAGAATTATTTACTTATTTTATGTATATGTACACTGTATTTTATGTATGTATACTGTAGCTTCCTTCATACACACCAGAAGAGGGCACTAGACCCCCATTACAGATGGTTGTGAGGTACCATGTGGTTGCTGGGAATTGAACTCAGGACTCCTGGAAAAGCAGTCGGTGCTCTTAACCGCTGAGCCACCTCTCCAGCCCTCTCTGATAGTGTTTTCAACCTCAAACTTAATATACATGTCTGTGTCCTGACATTAGAATTTCATATATGCTCAAACTTTCATCACAGGTGAGATCATGAAGGTAGCAACAAAGTCCCATCACTCCACAAATGCAGTCTAAGTAGGACAGCAGAAATGTGAAAATAGGAGCTCAGACTATTCCTTCTACAGATCGGAGGCAGAGGTTGCCTGTGAGAGCCAAATGGATCATCCTGCTTTGGCATCTCATACGAAGGTTTAAGTTTTGGTTCCAGACATTCTGGAATGACTTGGAACAAAAACATGGTTGCAATCAAACTGAATGGCACAAGGTGGTGACCTTATTCTTCTCCTATAAAGGAAACGTAGTTCAGGAGTCAGTTATTCTTTGCTTAAAACTAGTAGGAAGTCAATCAGGCTGCCTAGCATGACTTTCACCACATACCAGGTACATGGTGATATCTGGCTTGAATTATTATTTCACAAAAGTTGTATGAGATCGAAGCAATGAGCATGGGTGAGCTTCAGTCATCTGAAGGTTGGAGTATCTTCCTTTCACATCAGCCTGGCCATCTCACCAGCCCAGCTCCTGCCGGTCTTTTGTCCTCTGGACAGCTTGCTCTTCCCAGCTCTCGTCTTCATTCCTCTACTCTGGCACCTGCCAGAGAAGAAACAGATGCTCGTTTTGGCAGGCCTGCTTGGCCACAGCGGGCATGCTGCTTCTCCTCTCACTCCTGGCATACCCAGGCATGATGTCAGGGAACCCCATGGGCCAAGGCAAGCCCTTCCCAGATAAGACTGGCCTCCTCAGAGTCAGGCATGATGTTCTCCCACCATCTCTGCCAAGAATGTCCTTCTCTAATTCCACTCTGTCCCCCCCAGTGTCTTCAAATCCATGACTTGTAGTTCTTTCTCGCTGATATGAGCATGTTCTGCTGAGGCTGCAATTTAAGGTGGGCACATTGGTGCCCAACCCCTCTGCCTGGGGTGCAGGGTAACTGAAGTCAACAATAAATGGGACCTATTTGTATGCAGTGGAGGACACAGGTTCTCAGTGTTTCAAGATCCCACATTCCTATATTCACTGTGGCCACACCCTTCCTTCCATCATCTAGAAAGCCCTATGCCATTACTCAGCCAATCGTCCACTCTCTCCTCCCACCTCAACTCTCCAGTGCGAGTTTCCCATCTCTTCCAGAATGTGGTGGTGTGAATAGGTTTGCCCCCCCCCATAGACTCACATGTTTGAATGCTTGGCCCACAGTGAGTGCCACTATTAGGAGGTGTGGCCTTGTTAGAGTAGGTGTGGTCTTGTTGGAGGAAGTGCATCATTGTGGGGGTGGGCTTTGAAGTTTCTTATGCTCAGAATTTGCCCAGTTGGTGGGCACCTCACTTCCAGAAGATCCTGCTATACCACTCCTGGGAATATACCCAAAAGATTCCCCAGCATGTAATAAGGATACATGTTCTACTATGTTCATAGCAGCTCTATTTATAATTGCCAGAAGTTGGAAAGAACCCAGGTATCCCTCAACAGAAGAGTGGATGCAAAAAATGTGGTATATATACACAATGGAGTACTATTCAGCCATTAGAAACAATGAATTCACAAAATTCTTAGGCAAATGGATGGAGCTGGAGAACATCATACTAAGTGAGGTAACCCAGATTCAAAAGGTGAATCATGGTATGCACTCACTAATAAGTGGATATTAACCTAGAAAACTGGAATACCCAAAACATAATCCACACATCAAATGAGGTACAAGAAGAATGGAGGAGTGGCCCCTTGTTCTGGAAAGACTCAGTGAAACAGTATAGAACAAAATCAGAACAGGGAAATGGGAAGGGTTGGGTGGGAAAACGGGGAGGGAAGGGGACTGATGGGACTTTCGGGGAGTGGGGGTCCAGAAAAGGGGAAATCATTTGAAATGTAAATAAATATATCAATAAAAAAAAAAGAATTTGCCCAGTTGGAAAGAGATCTTTCTCCTGGCTGACTCTGGAAGACAGTCTCCTCTGGCTTCCTTTGAATCAAGATGTAGAATTCTTGGCTCCTCCAACACTAAATCTGCCTGCACAACGTCATTTTTCCCACCATGATGACAATGGACTGAGCCTCTAAAACTGTAAGTCAGGTCCAATTAGATGTTGGCCTTTATAAGAGTTGCCTTGGTCATGGTATCTCTTCACAGCATAAAACCCTAACTAAGAGACCCTGTAACCCCACAATGCTTTGGACTTACATCCTGATCAGGTTCCTTGATCAATGTTTGAGATGAAAGATCACATCAGAAAGTGGATATCAGCATACCCTCAGGATGGACACTAAAAGAATGAGAGAAGCAGGGCTGAGCAGAGACAGAAGCTGAACTGCCAGACGATCACAGAGTCACATAAGCCCTATTTGAGCAGAACTTTGAAGCAGAATTTTGAAGCAGTTCAGTTCAAGAATAAGTACAGAATGGCCAGTTCAAATTCTCTCAAACTGAGACATGGAAGCCAGATCTTTGAATATTTCTCCACTTGCAAAGTCTGCTAGGGGAAGGGATCTTCCACCAATAGCAATCCTTAGAGAGTAATCTAAGAGCCCCAGTATCCAGCATGCCTAGCAACTGGAAGACTGCATGTATGGTCATGACTAGGGTTCTACCTGGAAGCCTATGTGTCTATTGCTCACTTGCTATATTACAGTATTTGGTTTTTAATATTTCTTACTCAAAAAATATTTATTAAAATTAAAACATCCCTGAAGATACATCAGCATGAAAGTCTATGCTTTACTACTGCAAACAGACATGATAGCCAAGGCAACTCTTGTGAGGACATTTAATTGAGGTAGTCCATTATCATCAAATCAAGAACATGGCAGCATCCAGGCAGACACGGGACTGGAGGAGCTAAGAGCTAAGAACTTCTTGTTTCAAAGGCAGCTAGGAGAAGACTGGCTTGCAGGCAATAGGATGAGGGTCACCCTCAGTGACACACCTATTCCAACAAGACCATACCTCCTGGGACAAGCATATACAAGCCATCACAAGGTCTAAAATCACTTGAGAAATCTACAGGATCATGTGGGCGAGGGACAGAAGAGGACTCTAACCAGTGTTACTAAATATTATAGATTCTGTTTGTAGGAAAGTAAGCAATAAAGAAACTTAGACGAGGAAAGCCAGACAGTGTGATCTGCCGAGTCCTGAGTAGTATAGAAAAAAAAAAAAAAAAGATGTCCCTAAGCACAGGGAGAGACAAAGAAGAGCCATCTTTTCAGGGTTCTAGGAAGACACTGAGTTGAACCAATCCCCTCTGTGTCATCTCACAGTCGGTATCAGAGGTGGCTTACCCTCCTACTCTACAAAGGGCAGAGGAAAGCCAGGGAATACACAGGCCATTCTAGAATTAAGAAAGATGCTACTTCTAGTAAATACACACAGGCCAGCCTTAACACTGAGAGCTGCACACTCCTGGATTTCAATGACAACGACTTGTTCCACCCATAATGCCGTTTATCCGGGTCAATAAGCATCACTACCCGTGAAGAAGGAAGTTTGGTAGGATTCCTCAACAATCTGGATTTCTTACCTAACAAAAAGTCAAAAACGCTTTTTTTTTTTTTAAAGCAGAAATTGACAGTATAAATAATTTAGGCTTATATCCGCAGGGAGCAAATTTGGAGCCTGGTTACTATGGAAATAATTCTTCTCTAATATCCTGTCTTGTCTGTCTCTGGAGAATGGTTTCCTTGGGACAGGAAATAATGTCTGGCATGATGCCAGTAACCAAATGCCAAGGGATGTCACCTTGGTGGCAATAGCAGTACAGTGCTCTCGACTGGCTTGCAAGATCGAGAATTGGCAGTACTCAGATATGAATTAAATGGAATGAACGTGGGCTGTGTGTCAGTAATCAGATTGCTTCCCAGCAGTGTGCTAGCACAGGAAGTGCATTACTTAATCCCCAAAGAAAGAGAAAATTAAGCTTGTGCAGGTCCTAGTGCATAAAGAGTGTGTAATATGGCCTCTACTCGATCTTCCAAGCTTAGGAGAATCCAGTATATAGCCTCTTGGTAGTGGCTTGCCAGCTTAGACAGAAGGTTGGCCAAAGGCTTGGCTTCACACTTAGTGGGAGAAGCTGTTTCACATGGTTCTGGCTTTAATGGCAAGCTAGTGTTTTCCCTTCTGAGAGACTGGCCAATGTTCTCATTCCTGTACTTTGGATTATGGTTGGAAGAGGAACTTCCTAGATCTAAATTATTCCCCTTGGCTCAAACTAAATCAAAGCCAGGATTATGTTTAAATGCTCCTGATAACATCCATCTGTCTAGAGAAATATAGATAGAAAGACTACATGCTGTGACTCTGGGCTGTCAGCAGAAAAATGATAAGCATGTTAATAATTATTATATTAAAATTAGTCATCTATTCTAGAACTTATGATAAAATGTCATGTTATTGTCTTTCCTGGGTCCATTGTGTCTTTCTGGACTTGGTTATAGCACTAAATCTTGTCTTAAATAGGCACTAAAATCTTGGAATAAATTACTCAACCTGTGTGGATTTTTCAATTCCATCACTGATAAGATCATCTTACAATAATTTAAGCATTTTTCCATTCTAAAATAGCATGGCAATGATAAGGGATGGTCTACTGCTATGCATAAGTACTTGGTAAATGAAGTAACGAATAGCTGAGTGATTGACTGAACAGATGTATTAATAAGTGTAATGTCAGTCACTTGACAGGAATATCTCCCCTTCACATCTACTTGCAATCAAGTTGCTGCCAAAGAATTAGCCTTGAAGCCCTAAGGCATCTGTTAAATAAAATGGATCAACGTCTCTCTGTCCATCTCTAATGACATTATGTATGCACTAACTTGAAAAGAATCAAGAATGCTCTCAAATAATGCTCTACATTCTGCAATTGAGTTGAGAATGGCTATAGTACTTTTGAATAGCCAGCCAAATTCAGCAGCCAAAATTCAGTGTTCGGAAATGTTCTAATACTCTCCGTAGATACTATATAATATCTAGTATGGCATGCTATGGCAAGAGTCTCTTATGCTGGCCACCATATCACGATAGGATCATGCAGCCAGCACTTAAGACCATACCCAGAAAGTCACAGCAGTCCATGTTGAATATTAGCAAGAAACAGAGACCTCAGCCCTATAACTGTAAAGCACTGAATTTAACCAAGTGCCATGCGTGCATATAGTTATGGTCCTGTCCCATGTCCAGCTAAATTTTCCTTTCTCTGAATATAGTCTTTAGTGGTATAGACCTTTGGGGGACTCTACAAAGTATCACTTTGGACCAGTGGACTCCTAGTAACAGAACTAAATCGGTAAGATATGGCAACTGTCTTGAATCTTGTAGAAAGCAAATCTAAAACCTAAAGGGTCGCCACATTGGGATATTTTTTTAGGAACATAACATTATATTGAGTCATTCCACTATTGCTAAATGACAAATTTTTACATCCTACAAATGCTACAAGTGATAAAGGAAATGCAATTGTCAAAACATGTCTGAAAACATCTATTCTCACAACTCAGAAAATTTATCTGTGGTAATCCATTGTCACTGTTAGAAATTCCAGAAGCAACTTCTCAAATACTATTATAGACGGACCATAGAACCACAGACATCAAACTGTGGTGTAACTAGAGACTTGCACCATGAGCTAGGGTCTTACCATAAGGTAATTCAAGACAAATTTAATCTAGCAAGTGATGGAAGCAACATGATAGTTTACAGATGCTAATAGGGTGTGACTGCACACGCTTCTGACCCAGTCCTCAGCACCCATCCACAACAAAGTCAGGGAGCAAAGGGGAAAAAGGTTGTATTATGACCAGTAATGGAACAGAAAAAGACAACGCATGACCTATATGAGTTGGCCTCTCTTGTACATCTAAGACTGATGAAGTCTCCCTGTGAGCAAGATTTCTATTCTATACGAATAGAGGAGCATCCCAAGGTAAGAATATGAGAAGTAGTCAGAGGCTTGCTCATTTCTTTGCTTAGGATCTTTAAAATATCAATAGAAGATTTATCACAACAGAAGTAAAAACAGAATTGTGAGAGTGTCTTAGATAGGGTTTTACTGCTGTGAACAGACACTATGACAATGCAAATTTTATAAAAGACAACATTTAACTGGTATTGGCTTACAGGCTCAGAGGTTCAGTCCATTGTCATCAAGGCAGAAACATGGCAGCATCCAGGTAGCTATGGTGCAGGAGGAGCTGAGAGTTCTATGTCTTCATCTGAAGGCTGCTAGTGGAAGACTGACTTCCAGGCAACTAGGGTGAGGGTCTTAAGCCCACACCTGCTTGTGGAGTAGTGACACACCTACTCCATCAAGGCCACACCTTCTAATAGGGTCACTCCCTGGGCCAATCATATACGAACCATCACAGGGAGAAATACAATATAAGCCCATTCCCTCGGGCTGGTCAGGCTATAACCACTACCACAGAATCAAGCTGCCATCCAGAAAGACCAGAGTTTAACTTTCTGTATTGTATGGTTCCCTACTTCAAGATCATTAGCCATCCACTTTTGATAGATTACAGTGGATCCCTTTCTATATGAAGACACAAGAATAATATGAAGGAAATCAACACATAGTCCACGTGCAGGTTACCACCTCAGCTGAGAGGCTCTTAGCCAGCACCACTATCCCAAAGGCTTACCAAATACTAATGAGATCACATTCCTCTAGTCCAAGAGACTCTACTGCAAAGAGGTAAGGCGATGGGCAGACATTTCTAGGTACCCTTGTTCTAATTCATACCATACAGCCCAGAAATAATCTAATAGAGCAAAAGGAAGGTGCAGTTAAGGGATGATCCATTTCTGATGAAGTATCACCTTCAGGACACTATATTCTCTAAGTCGTTGATCATTTCCTTGCTTTTCTCTATCCAGTAAGTATATATGAGCCCAAGAACAAAGCACTGCTATAAGGCATGGCTCTACTTACAATCACTCTCTATGGTATATCCACTGTGAATTTAAAAGAATTCATAATTTACTTACAAGTGGATCGTAGCAAGAACAAAATGTCAGTAGATTCTATTCTGTAATGTCCAGATACCTCTTCAGGTCTCAGCTAACTTATTACTTGACTTCCAGAGGAATTGACTGCTGGTAGTTCGTAGATACCCTCCTCTCTGGGTTCTGCCTACCCTGTGATCATATGCTCTCTAAGGGGCAGCCTGTATCGAGTGACTCAGTCCCTTGACTCCAGGTCAAAATTCCTGATGAAATTCTCTAGGAAATTTGAACCGTTCTGTTTCCCAGTGCTTATATTTTCAATTAGCCATTTGTTTCCTCACATCCTTAGAGGTAATGTCGTAGCCTGTATTCTCAAATACAGCTCTTGCATAGGAATTTCCAAGTCAGAGTCTATTCCCAGGAAACACAATCTAAGACATGTGGTGAAGAAATGGGAAAGATATAGGAAAGGGAACGTTTCTAATAAAGGATACACTGATAAGTGAGCTACCGCTGTGAACATTTGGATTCAAATCTCCTAGGAATACCCTGAAAAACTTTAAATTATGCAGCACAGAAAAGGTCCAAAGTAGGGGTACCTAGGATATTTACTCACTGGGATAAATATTCTCTTTGTCTGACAGTTGTTCCTGGGAATTCCTGCCTTCTTGGCCCTCAATACATGAGTAGAGCAAGTTCTCTAAGCTGGGAAGCAGACTCAATCAGCCAGCATTGCCAAAATTTTCCCTTCAGATCACTGGAAACTGTCATCCAAGCCCTTTATAGCTACAGTTTATGGATGGAACAAAGACATTATCTGATAATCCTACTTGCTAATAGATAGTGGCAGATAAATTTCTCAGGATTTTTATGAACATTAATTAAGCTTTATTAAGATACATTTATTTATTTTTATGTATGTGAATACACTATCACTGTCTTCAGACACACCAGAAGAGGGCATCTGATCCCATTACAGATGGTTGTGAGCCACCATATGGTTGCTGGGAGTTGAACTCAGGACCTCTGGAAGAGCAGTCAGTGCGCTTATCCACTGAGCCATCTCTCCAGCCCTAATTAAGCTTTTGTTCATCACAATTATAATTACAAAATCTGGAGGAGAGCAAAGAGTCAACAAATGGTCATTACAATTTCTCCTGTAATTCAAGTTCAAATTCAGCTCTCCTTCCCTACAGAAACTAGACATAATGGGATTTTTATATAAAGTCTCTAGTTATTGGGAAGAACAAACCCTTTCAGAACAACAGCTAAGTACCTGTTGAACAACCTCTAAACTCAACAAGTGCAATCTCAATGTGGAAAAAAAATGGACTAATTATCTAGATTTGACTTTGGACAAACCACTTACCCTCACTAAATATCCTCATACCCTTGTCTGACATGAGATCATTAAATTAAAACAATTAAAACAACAATGATTTTTTTCTACCTGACCATGGTTAATATTTTATTACATATGAAAAATGTCCATTTTTCTGTTCTTCCCCCTAGTTTTCCCAATCATTTTTTAAAGGGGACTTCTCTGTAAAATGAGGGGTGGTACTCCAATATTTATGTTCCCCAATCAAAGTGGAATAGATTACCTGGATGGAGATAATGAACAAAGACAGATGGTGCTGCACAAGTAAGAGTAGAGTTGTGATACAGCTCAGTGGTAGTGTGCTTACCCAGTATGCGTGGGGTCCTGGGTTCAAATCTCAGCACTATCAGAAAGAAATGCTGACAAGGTTAGTACTATATAAGAATGACAATTAGAGCCCAAGACATCAAAGATCTAGTGTACCAGACATTTATATTTTCCTCACAGCACAACCTAATGTGTGCTGAGCCCTTTCCCGTATTCTAACTCTGCTACTGTGAACCATGTGGTCCCCAAATACCCCACATCATGGTGACTGAGTGAATCTCAAGACATGATTTAAGAATGAAACTTTAAAACTTATTGTGACATTATCTACCTGCAATCCCATGTCCCCAGCCACTCTGCAGAAGAGGAAGTGAAATAAGAAATGAGTCTATAGATAGTTGGTGTGCATGGACACACCTAATACTGGGGCTACAGTTCTTTCTGCAATCGTGTGGTTGGGATCTAACCACTACATTCAGTCCAAGTATTCTCTTCATGCTGCCTGTGACAGACACCTTAACAGGACAGTGACTCTACTGGATGGTGAAAAGAGTGACTCAAGACCTCCAGATGGGACATTGCCAGAGGCATTAGCAGCAACAAAGTTGATGACTTGGTTCCTGTTTGGCCCTGGTGTCCACTATCAGCTAAGTTATGGTGGGGAATGGAGAGAAGAGAGCGGGAGACATAAGGGTGGGATGTGAGGGGCCAGTCTCAAAGCTGCCTCTGAGGATGCTTTATTAAAGGAGAATGGCATATTGAAGAAATCTTGGAGTCAGACAACTCTGGCTTGGAATCTGTGTTCCATTCCTGACTAGTGGTATGAATTTAACCAAGGTAATGCCTCATATTTCTCATCTATTAAATGAATAGAAGTGACATTTACCAAAGAGGATTTTTGCCAAGGGCACAATAAATAATTTATTCCCTAGGCATCCTGATATCTCTGCAATTCAGGAAATTAACTAGTACCATTTAATGTTACCAAACTACAAAGAGCTACCAATGGCAACAATTGTTGTTTGGCCTGGGTAACCACATCTTATGAGTTAAATGATAAACAAAGAACTTGGGAGTCCAAATGTGCCAGCAAGGAGAGAGGATTTGGATCCTTGTGGAACCAAAAGTTCACTGAGAATTCTTGCTATGGTTTCTTCCTCTAACAGGAGAAGGAAGGAGATGCCTGGTTGTTTTTTTCTTTTCCAGTGCAGTGCATGGTGACAATGACCAACCTGGTAATTCAACAACCCTGCATGTCCTTATCACTAAAATCACAAAGCAGTCTTTTGCTTCCTAGTGACTCACAGAATTTCTTCTTATTTTGCTAGTTTGAGTCAGTTGCTTTTAAAACCAAAAGGATTGGGTAACAAGCCCACTGGGAGCTTAGAATTGGTTTTCTGAGTGTGATTACCAAGTCAAGGCTTCAAGAAGGAATAGAATTTAATAACAGAACTTGCTATCTCCATACATGCTTCGGTCCTCAATGGTATGTATCAGGATACATAACAGACATAAAAAGGCAATAAATTCCTAATCGTTTCATCTCAAACTCAACGTGTTAATCTCTCTATATGTTAAAATGCCTGTGTGGTGTAGCTATTTCCACCTGATTGAATCATTGCTTCTTGGAAAGGAAACCAAACTGACTAGGCTCAGAAAACAGGATTCACAAGGCTCCTCTTCCACACCATATAAGCAGAAATGACATACTGCACTACCTGAAAGTTGCAAGTTGTGTGTGGAGGACCAGGGTTCCAGCTCTCTTGAGTCATTCCCCAGGTAGTATGGGCTTTTTTCCATGATGGCACTGCCTTTGAGTCACCTATGCTTTTTCCTGTATCCTCAATGAATACACTGGTTCATTAATCTAAACCTGGGTGAGCTCATAGCTTTAGTCTGCCACCTGTGCCCTACTGCTCTCAGCTCCCTAGAAAAGGCACACAACAGCCTACTTTGTGCTAAGCCTCATACTGGCTTCTACTGCAGACTCCCCTTTCTTCCTTGTTTCCTTATGTGATACTCTGGTATTTCCTCTGTAGACCTTTGCGAACATGACCAAGACACTGTGTGGGAGGCATGTGCTGCTCTGTCTGCTCCGGGCCTAGTACCTTGACTCATTAATAAGTTGGGTCCCTCCAGTCCAAATAACGTTCTACCCAACAGAATCTCCAGCTTTCACCTTGAACCATTGAATGTCCTAACAAGGTTAAGCTCCCTGTGCCTGTGGACTAAGCTAGATACAATATTATGAACAGCTAATGAGCTTCAAAACAGCACTGCAAATAAATCGGGGAAATGCAAACTCTAAAATAACTAATAAACCCATGAGAGGTACAAGTTCTCATAACAAGTGCATAGGATTATGGCTTCCATGCCAGCCTCTAGGTTATTCCAAGAGCTTTACACACTCTGAAGAGATACTTTAAAGTTCTGCTCAAGTTCTTAGCCAATATAATTGGTGATGGACACAGGCAGATAGATACATATATAGATGATAAATTATTAGCAAATAGATATATAGGCATATAGATAAATGATATATACATACATATTTACCTGTTTACCCCCTTCATATAAGCAGATGATAGACAGACAGATATACGAACGAAAAGAGAAAATGATTTCATAATCAAATATCAGTAGGCTGCCTACGCCACTAAAAGCTAAAATTTGTGTTATTAAGGCATCTCCCTTATGAATGTCTGGGCATCTAACAACTGTGATCTACAAAGCAGCATCCCCTTTCACTTACCCAACCTAAGCAGCGCTTGGCCTCACTTCTGAGCAGCCTGCTCTTTGCAAGACTGTATCATAGCAACATTCACCCAGAGAACTTCCAAGCCTGCCAGAGCATCCTTCCTGGAGGCTATGGTTTGTCTAGCAGCAAGACGAAACCAGGGGCGAGAGGGAAGCAAGGTTCAGCGATCTAGAGACTAGATCCCAGAGACCCAGCTCTGCCACAAGCTGGATGTAGCACAGACTGAATTCAATTAACAAAGCCTCCTGAACATCTGCTGAGAGCCCAGCTCAGAGCCACTGTGCAGGGACCAATCTCCAGTGTCTAACTGAAGACTCAGAATGGCACTTCTCCAGAGATGGAGGCACTTGTTAAAATAGCATTTCCCAGTACAGACAAGCCCTTGATCCTCTTTGTTATGGCCCTCACGCATACACCACTGTTGTGGGTCCTCCCACTGCACACTGAGAAAGGCCAGGATAGAAATCAGCAAGGAGGGCCAGGAGGAGGGACGTGCATTTGTCGGGGGGCCACTGAGTCAGCTAGACTCTTCCCAGCTCCAAGTCTGAGAGGCAGCCTCCCCTCCTTTCTCCTCTGGAGAGGCACACCCTCTGGGCCACTTCACCAGCTGCAGAAACCAATTAGCATTTTGCACACTGCAGGATCCTGAACCGTGGGGCTCACTTGTCCCTTCAGCCAAATAGCAGGTGGAAGTGGGACAGATTTGAATGCAAAGGACAGTTATGGAATTTACCTAAGTCCCAGTCCACCTGACACTGCTAGGCTGCATCTTCCCTAGTTTGCACCCCAGCAAGCTGACGCAGCCTAGCAATTAATCACAGGCAGGACATCTTGGCACCTGATGATGCTTTCTTCGCGGGCTGGAAACTGTAGCACGGCTCCAAACAAAATTTCGTTTCTGCTTCTCACTGCCACATGAAGGGCCCTGGGATGATGAGGTAGGGTAAATTATAACCAAAAAGTCATTCTTGTTTTATATATCCGATCGAAACTTTCCCAGGACGCTGCTTTCTCTGGGGAGCAGGGACAAGCAGGACCTCACCAGCTAAAGCCCCTCTAGCTTTTCCAGTGTAATAGAACCTCCTTCAAGCTGTGTCGCTAGGAACTAAGTGCCCAGTCCTTCAGGGTTTCTCCTGCCTGGGTAAGAGGACAGCTTTTATTTACTGGTGGCTGGTGACCTCAGACACATGACTCCTAAGGGGCAACGAGAGTCTTTCCTGAGAGACAGGTGCATTTGTACAGTCCTGGAACCCAAAGAGACCCTTCCTATCATCTGTGGGAAACAAGCTGTCACCCAGTCAAAGCTTGTCTTGATCCAAGCCTCTGCTAATCCAGCAGCTAATGCAGGCTCCAGATCTCCTCCACGGAATTAAACTCCTAGGCCATCATAACAAGTTATCAAAAAAATGTCCAACTTAAAATAACAGAATTGTGTTCTTGCGCTATTCAGGAAGCTAAAAGTCAGCAGCACTACACTGCATTCTCCGCTCTAGAGAATAGCTCTTTCTTGCCTCTTGCACCTTGGCAAAGCTCCTGGCTTTGCAGGTGTGGCACAGTATCATTCCAGAGCCTGTGCCCTCTTCACAGAGTTGTTACCCTGTGCTTCTGAGGCACCGATCTTTTGGTCCTGCTTGATTAAAAAGATGGCCTGTTGGCTACAGGCCATGCCTACATTCACGTTGATTTCCTTTGGCTCGTTTATGCCCATACAACCTCCACTTCCACATAATGTCCTAAGATTCGGGGCTTAGAACTTAGACATCAGAAAGCACTGTTAAATTCATTTCAGTCTCTAAGACTCAGCTGGGAATTTCTGGGCCCCTCATCTCTCTTTCTCTGTTCTTAGATCGCCAAGCACCAAGTGTTCTGCCAGAGCACGTGATGGAGTGACGCCACCACTCTCCACTGTTTCACCCCAATTGTTCCGGCACGACAATGTGGCTGAATGTCTCTGTACCTCCCAGGAAGCTTAGACAAGGGTCATTCTCAAAAAAAAAAAAAAAAAGAAAAAAGAAAAAAGACTAAAAAATCACTAGGTGTCTCTAAAAGCCATCAACTCCTTTCTTCTCTATTTTCCTTCAGCCATTTTTCTTTCCTACATTAAGATGTACAGGCCAAGCTAGGCAGTGGTGGCACATGCCTTTAATCCCAGCACTTGGGAGGTAGAGGCAGGTGGATTTCTGAGTTTGAGGCCAGCCTGGTCTACAGAGTAAGTTCTGGGAGAGTCAGGGCTATAAAGAAAGAGAGAAAAAAATAAAAGATATTCAGGCCATCTCACTTCCTTCACAGTAGCGGAGTGGATGTTGAATGACATCAAAATCAGAAAGCTTGAGGCGGGACTTCACTTCTGAAATTGATATAGCCTCAGACTACACACCTCTGCCAAATAGAACACTTTAATGTCACATGGTAACCATGAGAACTATCTACCCAGACCTTCAGTAATGACAAGGCTTTCTCTCCCCACCAAGGAGGAGCCCCACACACAAACGAGTTTCCCCTAGACACAGCTCTGATGCCCCATCTAAAATACAAGAAGATCTCCCCAAGTCCCACCTATAAATACCAACAGTGAGATACCTTACCAGTATCTCCACCCACTTCACATCTCAACCCTGTAAGCCACATACTGAGCAGTTTCATGGTGAACGCTGGGCCATACTTGTTACGTTGATGAGAGCATCCAGAGTGATGACAGCCATCCAGAGTTGACCCCACCATCATTACATGATGGATCACCATGATACCTTGTGAGTCCCGTTGTCACGGAGACAGATATTCCATGTTCCCTATGCAACCTCTAATGAAGCCACACCACCCACACTTTATCTTCTCTCATCCCCTTTGAACAGACTTCACTGGAGGCCAGACCCTCAGTAACAAATGCCCCTTCCGGAAAGTTCCTGAACAGAACACCAATAGCGTATGCTCTAAGATCAAGAATTGACAAATGGGACCTCATAAAATTACAAAGTTCTGTAAGGCAAAGGACACTGTTAAAAGGGCAAAACGGCAACCATCAAATTGGGAAAGGATATTCACCAACCCTACATCTGATAGAGGGCTAATATCCAATATATACAAAGAACTCAAGAAGTTGTACCCCAGAAAAACAAATAACCCTATTAAAAAATGGGGTACAGAGTTAAACAAAGAATTCTCACCTGAATAACTTTGGATGGTGGAGAAACATCTTAAAAAATGTTCAACTTCATTAGTCATTAGGGAAATGCAAATCAAAACAACCCTGAGATTTCACCTTACACCAGTCAGAATGGCTAAGATTAAAAACTCAGGAGACAGCAGGTGTTGGCGAGGATATGGAAAAAGAGGAACACTCCTCCACTGCTGGTGGAGTTGCAAATTGGTACAACCACTCTGGAAATAAGTCTGGCAGTTCCTCAGAAAACTGGCCACCTCACTTCCAAAAGATCCTGCTATACCACTCCTGGGCATATACCCAGAGGATTCCCCAGCATGCAATAAGGATATATGTTCCACTATGTTCATAGCAGCCCTATTTATAATAGCCAGAAGCTGGAAAGAATCCAGGTATCCCTCAACAGAAGAATGGATGCAAAAAAAATGTGGTATATATACACAATGGAGTACTAATTCAGCCATTAGAAACAATGAATTCAGGCGGCGGCGGCGGCGGCGGCGGCAGCGGCAGCAGCAGTGGCTGCTCCAGCTGAAGGGCCATCAGCAGTGGAACCAAGGCGTCACAGGGACCAGTTAGGCCCTGCGCCCACGACCACTGACCTTCGCTGACCAGCCGGGCAGCAAGCAGCTGCAGTTGTGCGGCGCCTTTCCTGCACAGAGGCCACTTCAGAACTCGGCCTCCCACCAGTCAGGAGAGGAGCATCCATCTTGGTTCCGTACTCCAGGAATCGGACAGACTGAGGTACACAAACATAATCCGAGGCCAACACCGCGGTGGTCTGAGCCCGACGGGCGTTGGCCTGCACCCAGGCCCTGGGCGGGTCGGGGGGCCATCGGGGTGCCAACCCAACCAGGAGGTTTTTTGCCCAGGCCTGCGAGCGCACCGCCGCCATTTTGCCTGCAGGACGACAGAGAGCTCAGGCGGGCAGACCTGTAACAGGCATAGCCTAAGGCTAACAAAGCAGGGGTCCAGGCCCCAAAAGGCACAGGACTGACCCCAAGAACTGGGCGGCTTGGTGGGCCATCTGTGAGTCAACCCGCCCAGGTGATTGTTAGCAAAGCAGACTCTCCCGGCGCTTTCAGGGAGCGCGGGCGCGCATGCCCGACATCCTAGTCACCTGGCAAACCCAATTAACAGTCATAGCCCTAGGGGAACTTTGCTCGGACCTTGGCCTCCCAGGCTTTTGCCTGGACTCAGGGACTGGGCGGTCAGGCTAACCTTGTGTGCGACAGCCCAGTTGGCAGATCGGCTGCCCAGCGGAGTGAGCGGAACACAGGGGAGGTCACAGTAGCATACACCGTCGGCACTCCCTGGGAGTGCACACGAGCTCCATCTGCTCCACAGACACAATCTGGGGCAAGGCCTCAGGCAGAAGCCCTTAGCTCTACTCTCTCCGCTTCCGGATCCAGATCAGTCTGGGCAGCAGCATTACATCTCCAAGTCCTGCAAGTGGCTAGCTGGGCTTCTGGGCGGCCAGCTGGGAGAAGTCAGTGTGCTCCAGTGAATCCAGCGGGCCCCAGCGGGAGCCTTCGGGTGCCTGCTTTGGGATCGGAACAGCCTGGGCAGCAGCACACTGTCTACAAGCAGTGCAGGAGGTAAGCTGTGCACCAGAGGCCAACTGGGAAGGGGCAGCTTGCACTGGTGAGTCCAGCACTGACAAGATAAACTAACACCAGTGAGATCTAGATGGCAAAAGGCAAACGCAGGAACGTCACTAACAGAAATCAAGGCAATATGGCAACATCTGAACCCAATTCTCCTCTACCAACATGTCCTGGATACCCCATCACACCAGTAAAACAAGATTTGGATTTAAAATCACTGGTCATGATGCTGGTACAGGAACACATGAAGGTCATACATAAAGAAATTCAGGAGAAAATGGATCAAAAGTTAGAAGCCCTTGCAAGGGAAACACAAAAATCATTGAAAGAAATCCAGGAGAATACAAAAGCCAACAAGGAGGAAATGCAAAAAACACTTAAAGAAATACAGGAGAACTTTGCTCAACAGGCTGAGGTCATGAAAGACGAAACACAAAAATCTCTTAAAGAAATACAGGAGAACTTTGGTCAACAGGCTGAGCTCATGAAAGAGGAAACACAAAAATCTCTTAAAGAATTACAGGAAAACACAAACATGCAAGTGAAGGAGCTAAGCAAAACCATCCAGGATCTAAAATCAGAAGTAGAAACAACTAAGAAAACTCAAAGGGAGACAACTTTGGAGATAGAAAGCCTTGGGAAGAAATCAGGGGACAGAGATACAAATATCAACAACAGAATACAAGAGATAGAAGAAAGAATCTCAGATGCTGAAGATTCCATAGAAACCATGGACTCAACAGTTAAAGAAAATGCAAAATGCAAAAAGCTTGTAACCCAAAATATCCAGGAAATCCAGGACACAATGAGAAGACCAAACCTAAGGATTATAGGTGTCCCGACCCGCAGGACAGTCAACAGGGTTCCTTTAAGCCACCTAGAGGAAAGGCGATGGGGCGACAAGACACAAGAGAGAGGCAGGACAGCCTGTCTAGTTCTGATCAAGCTGTCAAACTTTATTTTCCAGACAAGTCAATATAAAGGGAAGCATACAAGGTTTGGGAGGGGTAAAGGGGGGAACAATCTCAGGGGGTTGGCATCATTTCTAAGAAACAGTTTCTCATAATTTCTGGTAAAGTTAGTTATTGCTGTTGGAATGTTGGCATGATAAAAGGGGGGTCATGAGGCAGTGAAGTGGAAAGGGGTTGCTACAGTAACCTATCTACAGATGAACGTCAAAAGGAGGGGGTTTTGAGATTTATGTAGGAACAGTTCTTGGCATGGAGACCTAAGTGAGAATGACTCCTGGTATTGAGGTCTCCTGGCATTGAGAGCCAGGTGGGGATGGCTCCTGGTATGGAGAGTTCTTGGCACTGAATTCTGAGGATGGCTCCCGGCAAATCCCCCTTCTCTGTATAGAGAGCAGAGGTCAGACAGCCATTGATGGCAAGCAGATAAGGCATCAAAATAATGGGACAGCGCCTGTCTTAGGAATCGACCCGGTCATCCAACATCCCGTTCCCGTTTGGTCATCCCTGCCAGCCTCCAGAGATACCTGTCTTAGGTGGGAGTGGCCCTGGGAAGTTGCCCGTCATTGGCTAACTGCCCAGCAAGTTAATTGTTATTGATGCCTTTAGCTTGTGGGGCTCCTTCTGGAGTCCCGGCTGGAATGGCTGTGACAAGGATGCTCTTTCTGTTAAGGCACTAGAGTGTGCTGTTTGGGCCGTTTTGCCCTGGGGGGTTTAGGTAGCCATCTCTCAATCTTCCATAGCCAAACGATGGTAATGTACCTGAATAGGTTTGGCTGCCAGGTCATCTATCCGCTTCTTAATTAGGGCTGTGAGACATTTAAAAGCCCATGGTCCAAAAGAAAGTAACAATAACAGACCTACAAAGGGTCCTAGGACACTGGGTAAAAGTGTAGTGAGCCATGGAGAGGTGGAAAACCAATTTTCATACCAACTTTCTTTCTGTTCTCTTTCTCTCTTACGTTTTTCTATGCCTTGTCTGACTATTTTCATGCTGTCTTTTACAACTCCTGTCTTACTAACATAAAAACAACACTCTTCTTTTAAAGCTGCACAAAGTCCACCCTGTTGGAGGAACAGGAGATCAAGTCCTCGCCTATTTTGGAGGACAATCTCAGCTAGGGAGTCAACGGAGTCGGAGAGATCAATTATCCCCTGCTGAAAGCGTTGGACATCTTGATCGATGGTAGCACTTAGCTCCGTGTACCTAGAGTTGGAAAGAACAAGGGAAGAAATACCTGTCCCTGCTCCTACAGCTCCAAGGCCAAGTAGGACAGAGAGAGTAACAGCAGAGATAGGTTCTCTGCGAGGGCGGCTCAAAGAAGTGGAGCCTCCAGTAGATGTGGATTGATCCCACAAGTGAAAAAATTCTTCAGAGCGATAATAAACTAAATGAGGGAACATCTTAATAAGGATGTAAAACTCAGGTTTCTCCCCATTCTTTCGATTTTGAAAAACTGAGGCAGAGAGGCAAGGTGTAAGGCCATCAAGGCATGCCCACCAAGTTCCTTCTGGGCGGAGAATAAAATAATTGCCAGGAGGGGGAAAATAGGTTTCATTACACAAGTGAGCATAAAGTGAGGGGACATTTGTTCCACTAGAGATCACACAAAGTCCCAGGCCAGATATCTGGGTTAATGAAAGACCTGGCCAAGCGCCCTTTTGCCAACAGCAGTGCCTTGGATCGTCCGCATGGGGGAGGGATCACCAAGAACAGCAATTCCTTCATAAAAGGGTGGTTGGGAATGGTAGCACAGCCAACAATCTTCAACAAGTTCAGGGGAAGTTTCATTTAAGGTGAGAAAAGTCTGATTAACTAAAGAAAGTACAAGATTTTTAGTGGGAGCTGGCTGTACAGGCAGTGTAGTAGCTGATGGCTTAGCTGGTGGCTGGAGGGGAAATACAGAAGGTAGGGAAGTGTCTTTAATAGAAGGAGTACGGGTGGTGTCCTGATCAATTCCTTTAGGAGGAACAGGATGAGGTATCAACACAGAATTAGGTCCCATTGGGACTGGCTGAGCAGGATATAATAATACCTGCATCAAAGCCAAGTACATAGAGGCGAAGATCCCATTCATAGCCTATCTGCCAATGTGGATTGGGAGATTTTGCATAGGTGGTAAACTTAATTTGTAAAAGTGTGCACCATCCCCTTGTAGGAGGATTAGAGGCCTTGTGGACTCATCATCTGTTAGAAAACTAGCTGAGGGTGTAACATTGTGTTTTACTTAGATGTAACCCCACAGGAGAAGTCCAGAGGCTCTCCCAAAGGCCCCAAACAACCAAAGTAAATCTTGAAGATGTCTTAAAATAAATGGCAGGCCACGTTCTATTTGGTCTGCACTTGAAATCTGTAAAATTTAAATATATAGCCTTTTGACACCTTAAAGGGGGGCAATCAGCAGTACCCAATATCTCCCCTTTAATCTGTTTATAATTTGTCCAATTTTTTAGCTAAATAAATTTGCCATACAAAGAGGGATGTTGAGTCCGTAGATGTCCGTGGTGTCAGCACTAGCAAGAGGCATCCAAAGGTGTTGAGGACTGTGGCCATTTTCAATGATTATAATCAGCATCATTCTTTGTCTCAGCATTAGCATACTTTGGCAGCTAGCATGTTCCTTCAGCATCCTGCAGAAAAAAACACAAACATGCCCTCTCTCTACACTCAGAGAGTTCCCTGGTATATAGAGATGTGATTTTCCCTTCTTTTGTTTATAAAAATATTGTTTTAAAGTTCTATGGGCCTGTTTCATATCTTGTCTTTGAGAATTATGAGGAATCTCTGTAATATGACCAACATCAAATTGTTAAAACATCTCAAGTAACTGGCTATAATAATCAGTTATAATATTTGTCTCAATCTGATTTGGAACATCAGATTGAGCCATATATATATTATTAATATAAAAATTAAAAGTTTGACTTTTAACATTTTAAAAGGAGGAGCTACAGCACCCAATTCAATTATCTGTGCTGAAACAAGGGGACTCTCAAAAGAATAGACATGTGATTTAATTATATGAGCTTTACTCCCACAGTAGATGCATTTTTATAGGATGCATGTATAAATCTATAAAAATATAAAATCATGTATGGAGGCAAATTTTTTAACAATTTATCTTTTGAATAACAATTATTAATTTTGTCAAAAAAACGCTTGCCATGTTTTACATTGACTATCACTAATAATTAATTTGATTGTTGTTTAAAATAAGGAACAAACATTTTATCATGCTCTTAAAACATTCTTTTTTAAAATTATTTCTATGATTTTATTTTGTAACACTTTATTATTACACCAAATCTTCATTGGAGGATGTCAAAACCTTATTTGGAGAGATTTTACATTAATGTTCTCTTTGTCAAGGAATGGAAGTAAACATATATCATAAATTGTTAACAAATACTTACGGTAGCTTTCTCCAAGTTATGTCTCTCAATATTTATTTTGTATTTACCTTGAGAACATCAGAGGCTTAAATCCTCTTATCGTAAACTTAAAGCAGTGTCTTAGCCAAATAATTTATCTTAATATTTTTTTTAAATTATTTACTTAAAAAATTTAAAAGCCCATTGTTAAGAGCAAGCCATTTCTTGAGGAAGAACTTTCTAATGAAATTATTTTTTTTATTGTTTAAGTTAGCTTATGTTTAACCTTTCACAGATGTAAGTTTGAACTTTATTTTGAACCACATCTATATGAATCTGTTAAAAATGTTCTTTTGGCCAGAACTCTCTAGGTGAGGCCTGCAAGATAAGGCTAGACCTACACCCATCAGTCTTGCAAAGAGTAGCCCATTGTATGAAGGTCATATAACAAAAGAACCTGTAATATCAAAGCATAACTACAATTTTTTGAAAGCAAAACCCAGTTTTAAGCAATCTTTTCTCCTTAAAAATAATGGCAAACACATTACTTTTATATTGCAAAGTTTGTCTATCAGCTTGTGTGTTTGAATGTATGACAGTGTAACTTATTGAAGAGACATTATTTTAAATTTTATTTTTTATAAGTCTGAGTTCTAGGATAAGAATCACATAAAACATCATGTCAATTTAGAAATATCTTAGAGGCCTGTTTTTCTTGGCTTCTGTCATGCCACGTGTTGCTTAAGATAGCTTTAACCCTAAATTATCAGTTTTAAACTTACCTTTTGTTACCATCATTATATTTTTTTTAAATCATGTCCAATAACTTATGAGCCAATACTCTATAGTCAAGACATGTAAAACATTTATACCTTTAAGACCAATTAGAAATAAAGATGAAGCAATTACACAAATCTCATTAATTTAAACCAAACATTTTTTTCCAGGTGTAATTTCAGGGGCATAAAGCACTTTGAACCCAGTCATCACCATGGTAGAAATTTGTCTAGGAGAATTAACCATTGAGCTTGAGGCTGCTGGCCCCTTAAGAAGTAGCTTTTTCTCCAGCTGTGTTTAACTCGTGAATGTGAGGCACCTTTAATCATCTTCCTCTGTGTAAATTGCAGACTGGCAGGACTACCAGTAGATAACGTATTTTTTTTTTTTTACCATTTTTTTTTCTTTTCAACATGTAACATAAACATAACAATCATGCAGCCAATCAAGACAATAGACAAACAAATAGACACACATATGGACAGGTTTTGGTGCACCAAAGACAGACAACAGACAGAGATGGAACTTGATGTCCCAAAGAGATCCAAATATCTTAACCAGAACTAAGGATTTTTTTTTTCAGGAGAGTTTTGAATTAGTTTTTAACCAATTTATCTGATACCACGTCCTGCACATGGAAAAACTGCTTTTCTAAAACCTGCTTTTCCTCTTGTTTAAGAGTTAACTCCTTATCTTCTTTTTCTTCTAGGAATTCTGCCAGAGAAGGGCAGGGGCAGGGGGGGGGGGAGACACAGTGGCATCCACTGATAGTTACTCCTTAGTGCCCTGCTTTTGTAACCCCTATTGCGTTCATAAAAAGAGAAAGAGGTTTAGAGAATGTGATATACCTCAGGGTAGAGAAGGGCGGTGCCTAGGCAAACACACAGACATGGTATAGAATAAAGTTTATTCAGGATGGAGGATGAGAGTTAATGGGGTAGTGGAGACAGAGAGAGGCAGAGAGAGTGTGTAGATAAGTACAAACTGGCCATGACCATGTAGAAAGAGGTAGGAGGGGAGGAGAGCCCAGGAATTTCTTTACAGTCTAGGACTTACATTCTGTCCAGTGAGTAGTTTTTACTTTCAATTTCTCTGGCCATTTTAGCTGCTTCTGACTTCCAAAGAATAAATTTTCCCCCAGAGAACTCAGCTCGGGCAAGCTGGATAAATTCCTCAGGTGTGAGCCAGTCCTCCGTGCCAAAGTGAAGGGAGCAGTCCGCCCATAGGCTGTGACTGCGGACCTTAATTTTTCTAAAATTTTAAAGTCAAGGGGCTTGTTTTGGCTCTGGCTTTTTCTAGCTATTTGTCTTTGCAATAAATCTTGAAGTTAGAGTGACCATTTGTCCCTCTGAGTCTCGTAGCTCCTTTAAGAGGGCTACTTGCTCCTTGTGGCTACCGTTTGGTGGAGAGAAGAAATTTTTTCAGAGGCTCTCCTGCTGGCAGCTTCTCTTCCAAGTTGTCTTCCTCCCTGGGAGATAGTGTCAGCACCTGGACTATGACTAGATTTCAGAGTTTGTAGAGAAGGATAGACTTTGGTCTTTTTGAGAAATTAGGGAAAAGAGCAGACATAGACAGAAACCTTTTTAAATGTCCCTCCTCCATATTTATCAGAGGCGCGAGGGATAAGAGAGCACAGAGAAAGTGTCCGGACGGGAGCTTTTTCAGAGAAGTAGATCCTGGAAGCAGGAAGAATTCTGAATAATGTCATTAATCAGAGACCAGTAGTTAAAGGCAGTAACCGGAACTTTTTTTTTTTCCTTTTCTTGACCAAAAGTTGCATAGTAATCTCGTACTCTAGCCCATGTTTTCTTACCTATGGTTCCTTTCTCTGGGAACCAGGGACAATTTGTCCGATCTCCTTTTCTTAACCCAGCCCCGTGTCTTGCGAGATTCCTGAATCCCTGAAATGAGCAGGGATTGTTAAGTAAAAGCTTGCCCCATGGGGTCTCACCTTCTGAGACGAAGTTGTCGTGGAGACTTTCCCCTGGCCAAGCGCACCGGCGGGTCAACCGTGCTTCGACCAAATCCAGTTCTCTCAGGGAGCTGCTCCTCTCGGGGAGCCGAACGCGGAGGGCCCTCCTCCTTGATCCACGACCTCCTTTCTCTAGATCACTCCACAGGTACCACACTGTTGGGCGCCAAAGTGTCCCGACCCGCAGGACAGTCAACAGGGTTCCTTTAAGCCACCTAGAGGAAAGGCGATGGGGCGACAAGACACAAGAGAGAGGCAGGACAGCCTGTCTAGTTCTGATCAAGCTGTCAAACTTTATTTTCCAGACAAGTCAATATAAAGGGAAGCATACAAGGTTTGGGAGGGGTAAAGGGGGGAACAATCTCAGGGGGTTGGCATCATTTCTAAGAAACAGTTTCTCATAATTTCTGGTAAAGTTAGTTATTGCTGTTGGAATGTTGGCATGATAAAAGGGGGGTCATGAGGCAGTGAAGTGGAAAGGGGTTGCTACAGTAACCTATCTACAGATGAACGTCAAAAGGAGGGGGTTTTGAGATTTATGTAGGAACAGTTCTTGGCATGGAGACCTAAGTGAGAATGACTCCTGGTATTGAGGTCTCCTGGCATTGAGAGCCAGGTGGGGATGGCTCCTGGTATGGAGAGTTCTTGGCACTGAATTCTGAGGATGGCTCCCGGCATATAGGCATAGATGAGAGTGAAGATTTACAACTTAAAGGGCCAGCAAATATCTTCAATAAAATTATGGAAGAAAACTTCCCTAACCTAAAGAGAGAGATGCCCATGAATATACAAGAAGCCTACAGAACTCCAAACAGACTGGACCAGAACAGAAATACTTCCCGTCACATAATAATCAAAACACCAAATGTTCTAAACAAAGAAAGAATACTAAAGGCAGTAAGAGAAAAAGGCCAAGTAACATATAAAGGAAGACCTATCAGAATCACAGCAGACTTTTCACCTGAGACTATGAAGGCTAGAAGGTCCTGGGCAGATCTCATGCAGACTCTAAGAGAACACAAATGCCAACCAAAACTACTATATCCAGCAAAACTCTCAATCACCATAGATGGAGAAACTAAGATATTTCATGACAAAACCAAGTTTACCCAATATCTATCCACAAACCCGGCCCTAAAAAGGATAATAGGAGGACAACACCAATACAAGGAGGGAAACTTCACCCTGGAAAAAGCAAGATAGTAACCTTTCATCAAACCCAAAAGAAGTTAAGCATTCAAATTTAAAAAATAACGTCAAAAATGATAGGAAGTAACAATCACTATTCCTTAATATCTCTTAACATCAATGGACTTAATGCCCCAATAAAAAGACACAGACTAACTGAATGGATACGAAAACAGGACCCTACATTTTGCTGCTTACAGGAAACACACCTCAGGGTCAAAGACAAACACTACCTTAGAGTAAAAGGCTGGAAGACAATTTTACAAGCAAATGGTCTCAGGAAACAAGCTGGAGTAGCCATTTTAATATCAGATAAAATTGACTTTCAACCCAAAGTCATCAAAAGAGACCCTGAGGTACACTTCTTGCTGGTCAAAGGAAAAATACAAAAAGAAGAACTGTCAATCCTGAACATCTATGCCCCAAATGCAAGGGCACCCGCTTTCGTAAAAGAAACTTTATTAAAACTAAAAGCACACATTGCACCTAACACAATAATTGTGGGTGACTTCAACACTACACTTTCCTCAATGGACCGATCAGGAAAACAGAAACTAAACAGGGACACAATGAAACTAATTGAAGCTTTGGACCAATTAGATTTAACAGATATATATAGAACATTCTATCCTAAAACAAAAGAATATACCTTTTTCTCAGCACCTCATGGTACCTTCTCCAAAATCGACCATATAATTGGTCACAAGATAGACCTCAACAAATATAAGAAGATAGAACTAATCCCATGCCTCCTATCTGATCACTATGGAGTAAAAGTGGTCTTCAATAGCAACAGAAACAACAGAAAGCCCACATACACGTGGAAACTGAACAATACTCTACTCAATGATACCTTGGTCAAGGAAGAAATAAAGAAAGAAATTAAAGACTTTTTAGAACACAATGAAAATGAAAACACAACATACCCAAATCTATGGGACACAATGAAAGCAGTGCTAAGAGGAAAACTCATAGCCCTGAGTGCCTCCAAAAAGAAAATGGAGAGAGCATACATTACCAGCTTAATGACACACCTGAAAGCCCTAGAACAAAAAGAAGCTATTTCGCCCAGGAGGAGTAGAAGGCAGGAAATCATCAAACTCAGGGCCGAAATCAATCAAGTAGAAACAAAGAGAACCATACAAAAAATCAACAATACCAGGAGCTGGTTCTTTGAGAAAATCAACAAGATAGATAAACCCTTAGCCAGACTGACCAAAGGGCACAGAGAAAGTATCCAAATTAACAAACTTAGAAATGAAAAGGGAGATATAACAACGGAAACTGAGGAAATCCAAAAAATCATCAGATCCTACTACAAGAGCCTATACTCAACACAACTGGAGAATCTGGAGGAAATGGACAATTTCCTTGACAGATACCAATACCAAAATTAAATCAGGACCAACTAGACCATCTAAACAGTCCCATAATGCCTAAAGAAATAGAAGGAGTCATAGAAAGTCTTCCAACCAAAAAAAGCACAGGACCAGATGGCTTCAGTGCAGAATTCTACCAGACCTTCAAAGAAGAGTTAACACCAATACTCTTCAAACTATTCCACAAAATAGAAACAGAAGGAACACTACCCAATTCCTTCTACGAAGCCACAATTACGCTGATACCAAAGCCACACAAAGATCCAACAAAGAAAGAGAACTTCAGACCAATTTCCCTTATGAACATCGATGCAAAAATACTCAATAAAATTCTTGCCAACCGAATCCAAGAACACATCAAAACGATCATCCACCATGATCAAGTAGGCTTTATCCCGGGAATGCAGGGTTGGTTCAATATACGGAAATCCATCAATACAATCCACTACATAAACAAACTCAAAGAACAAAACCACATGGTCATTTCATTGGATGCTGAAAAAGCATTTGACAAAATTCAGCATCTCTTCATGCTTAAAGTCTTGGAGAGAACAGGAATTCAAGGCCCATACCTAAACATAGTAAAAGCAATATACAGCAAACCGGTAGCCAGCATCAAACTAAATGGAGAGAAACTTGAAGCAATCCCACTGAAATCAGGGACCAGACAAGGCTGCCCCCTTTCTCCTTATCTTTTCAATATTGTACTTGAGGTACTAGCTCGGGCAATTCGACAACATAAGGATGTCAAAGGGATACAAATTGGAAAGGAAGAAGTCAAACTATCATTATTTGCAGACGACATGATCGTCTACCTAAGTGACCCAAAGAACTCCACTAGAGAGCTCCTACAGCTGATAAACAACTTCAGCAAAGTGGCAGGTTATAAAGTCAACTCAAGCAAATCAGTGGCCTTCCTATACTCAAAGGATAAGCAGGCTGAGAAAGAAATTAGGGAAATGACCCCCTTCACAATAGCCACAAACAGTATAAAGTATCTTGGAGTGACTCTTACCAAACATGTGAAAGATCTGTATGACAAGAACTTCAAGACTCTGAAGAAGGAAATGGAAGAAGACCTCAAAAAATGGGAAAACCTCCCATGCTCATGGATCGGTAGAATCAATATAGTTAAAATGGCCATTTTGCCTAAAGCACTATACAGATTCAATGCAATACCCATCAAAATCCCAACTCAATTCTTCACAGAGTTAGAAAGAGCAATTATCAAATTCATCTGGAACAACAAAAAACCCAGGATAGCTAAAACTATTCTCAGCAACAAAAGGAAATCTGGGGGAATCAGTATCCCTGACCTCAAGCAATACTACAGAGCAATAGTGTTAAAAACTGCATGGTATTGGTACAGTGACAGGCAGGAGGATCAATGGAACAGGATTGAAGATCCAGAAATGAACCCACACACCCATGGCCACTTGATCCTCGACAAAGAGGCTGAAAACATCCAATGGAAAAAAGATAGCCTTTTCAACAAATGGTGCTGGTTCAACTGGAGGTCAGCATGCAGAAGAATGCGAATTGATCCATCCTTGTCTCCTTGTACTAAGCTCAAATCCAAATGGATCAAGGACCTCCACATAAAGCCAGACACTCTGAAGCTAATAGAAAAAAAACTGGGGAAGACCCTTGAGGACATCGGTACAGGGAGAAAGTTTCTGAACAGAACACCAATAGCGTATGCTCTAAGAGCAAGAATTGACAAATGGGACCTCATAAAATTACAAAGTTTCTGTAAGGCAAAGGACACCATCAAGAGGACAAATCGGCAACCAACAAATTGGGAAAAGATCTTCACCAATCCTACATCAGATAGAGGGCTAATATCCAATATATATAAAGAACTCAAGAAGTTAGACTCCAGAAAACCAAACAACCCTATTAAAAAATGGGGTACAGAGTTAAACAAAGAATTCTCACCTGAAGAACTTCGGATGGCGGAGAAGCATCTTAAAAAATGCTCAACTTCATTAGTCATTAGGGAAATGCAAATCAAAACAACCCTAAGATTTCATCTTACACCAGTCAGAATGGCTAAGATTAAAAATTCAGGAGACAGCAGGTGTTGGAGAGGGTGTGGAGAAAGAGGAACACTCCTCCACTGCTGGTGGGGTTGCAAATTGGTACAACCACTCTGGAAATCAGTCTGGCGGTTCCTCCGAAAACTGGGCACCTTACTTCCAGAAGATCCTGCTATACCACTCCTGGGCATATACCCAGAAGACTCCCCACCATGTAATAAGGATACATGTTCTACTATGTTCATAGCAGCCCTATTTGTAATTGCCAGATGCTGGAAAGAACCCAGGTATCCCTCAACAGAAGAGTGGATGCAAAAAATGTGGTATATCTACACAATGGAGTACTATTCAGCCATTAGAAACAATGAATTCATGAAATTCTTAGGCAAATGGATGGAGCTAGAGAATATCATACTAAGTGAGGTAACCCAGACTCAAAAGGTGAATCATGGTATGCACTCACTAATAAGTGGATATTAACCTAGAAAACTGGAATACCCAAAACATAATCCACACATCAAATGAGGTACAAGAAGAAAGGAGGAGTGGCCCCTGGTTCTGGAAAGACTCAGTGAAACAGTATTCAGCAAAACCAGAACGGGGAAGTGGGAAGGGGTGGGTGGGAGGACAGGGGAAGAGAAGGGGGCTTGCGGGACTTTCGGGGAGTGGGGGGGCTAGAAAAGGGGAAATCATTTGAAATGTAAATAAATTATATCGAATAATAAAAAAAAACAAAAAAAAAGAAAGGAAAAAAAAAAGAAACAATGAATTCATGAAATTCTTAGGCAAATGGATGGAGCTGGAGAACATCATACCAAGTGAGGTAACCCAGTCTCAAATGATCAATCATGGTATGCACTCACTAATAAGTGGATATTAGCCTGGAAAACTGGAATACCCAAAACATAATCCACACATTAAATGAGGTACAAGAAGAACGGAGGAGTGGCCCATGGTTCTGGAAAGACTCAGTGTAGCAATATAAGGCAAAACCAGAACAGGGAAGTGGGAAGGGGTGGGTGGGAGAACAGGGAGAGGGAAGGGGACTTATGTGACTTTCAGGGAGTAGGGGGCCAGAAGGGGGGAAATCATTTGAAATGTAAATAAAAATATATCGAATAAAAAAAATTATACAGAAAAAAAACAAATCTCCCTTCTATCCTCACCTCCTCCCTGTACACCCCAGACACCAGCTCCCTCTCCTTAAAGTGTATCTGTCTCTGTTCCACAGGCCTCTCAAATGTGGGTAATAGGTTTCCCCTCCATAACCCTGAGCCTCATGGTCTGGAGATGGGACAGAGACATTTGCTCTTCTACACTGTTTTTTCCCAATCATCTCTCCTTCGTACCTCATTGTAAAACAAGCAACCCCATTTGAAGTTGCTTTACCCAAATTTCTCATCATTCGCTTTGACTTCTCCCAACCCTAAGCACTTCATATCCAGTAGAGGATGTCAACAGTGGCTACTCCACCTTTCTCTAATTCCTTTTCTTATTCTGGGTGAGTTTAGTCTGTAAAACACTGGGTTGGTCGCTCAGCCCCTTTTATTCTAACTCCAGTAAGCTTTGACCTTACCCCAACACAGCCACTCAATTACATGAACTAAATCAGTAAGTTTCCATCAAGAGTGTCAACAGAAAGCTGGCAGCTTCTGTCTGTTCTTCTATTTAACCATCTATCATCTATACATAGCTGTTTCTATTTACCAGGTTTATAACACCTATAATGGAAGACCTGGCCATCAAGCCCTATCTGGTCCTTTTAGCCTATCCAGCAGTAATAAATCATGACTGCTTTAAGCCACCAAGTGTTTTGTGTAGTGTAGTGTGTGTGTGTGTGTGTGTGTGTGTGAACATGAGTGTTGTGCATACCTATACATGTTCTCTTGGATGTGCATGTGTGAAGAAGGCTTCTGGTATTTTCCTGTACTGTTCTCTGCATTATCTCCGGCACGTGGTCTCTCACTGACCATGTCCATTTTGCTAAGTTAGGAACCCAGGGAGCCTCCTCTATCTGTTTCTCCTTCCCACGAGAAAGCACTGGGGGTGGGGGTGGGGCTGATTCCACACGAGACTCTGGGGTTTTAACCTAGCTTTTTACTGGGAATCCAAACTCAGGTCCTTCTGCTTGGGAAGCAAGCACTTTGTGCACTAAGCCGTCTCCTAGGCCCCCTGAGCCACTGGACTTTAGATCGCTCTGCTCCCCAGCAACAGACAGCTCAAGTTCATTTTCAAAATGACTGTAAGGAGACATTATTCCATATGGGTGTGAGGACAGTGAGGTGCCGTTCAAAGGTGTGCAGCTGTGGTGGATTCCAAGAACCACCTAACGTGGAGCTAAGCCCATGTCAATGACAGGACCCACATTCTTCCTACCAGACACACGGCGTCCTGCTTAGGTAAGAGGTTCTGATGAGTCTGGCACCTGTTCAGATTACCCGAGGCCTCTCCCTTGCTGGTTATTAAATCTCTAAAACGCTACCCTTACCTAGGAGCACAGAACGAGAATGGGCAAGAATTCGAATCAGCTTTGTAGATGTTGACGTCTTCCAAGTGTTGGAAACCACCACCACCCCCCAACACACACACACACACCTTTGCTTTCTTGGCCACCCAACCTGGTTTGCTCTAGATAAAACCAGCACTTGAGGCAGCACCACAGAAGTGACAGCTGCCCTGCCAGGTCTCCTTGGCACATCAGAGTACAACGAGAATCAGCTGTCAGCGGGCATGCCCCGCAGGCCAAACAAAATCCATGCTGGCAGTCACACGTGCCCTTTCCCCTGTGCCCCTCAGCCTTCTCTCACTTCGTAGTTTTCACTCTCTGCTTTATTACTTTGGAATGCCCCTCAGAGTATCATTCTGGAATTAAATTTCCTCATTTAATTCAATGTTTTCCTCTTGCAAGAGAGTTTTATTTCCTGAGCCTGATGCTGGACGGTCAAGGAGATGATTTTATTTTCCAAGACTCCCTTGTGTCTCCATGGTTAAAGGCATGACAAATTCACAGTGTGTCCTACCAACTATGGAGACTCTGCCTCGACCCCGGATGGGAGAAACAAAGCGATTCTGCATAAATGTCAACCCGCTCATTCATAGCAGGCAAGGCAGTGACCCAGTTCTGCTGGAATGGATGTTGATCCTTTAGGGCAAGGGATGAAAAGACTTGACATCAATTTTTCCAAGCGCTGAGGACACGGTGCCTTTGGGTCTTCATGGCTGAAAGTGGAAAGTTCTTCCTTACCTGAGTCTCCTTTTCAGCAGGATACCCCTGTGTTGGTGTCTTAGTAGGGGGTTTCTCGTGCAGCAACAAAACATCATGACCAAAACTTAAACTTTCACATTGTTGTTCATCACTGATGGAAGTTGGGACAGCATTTCAGCAGGGCTGGAACCTGGAGGCAGGAGCTGATGCAGAGGCCATGGAGGGGTGCTGCTTATTACCTTGCTTCCCTGGCTTGCTCAGCCTGCCTTCTTATAGAACCCAGGACTATCAACCCAGAGATGGCACCACCCACCATGAGCTGGGTCCACCCCCATTGATCACTGATTGAATAAAATGCCTCACAGCTCAACCTCATTGGGGAATTTCCTCAACCGAGGCTCCTACCTCTCTAATGAATCTAGCTTGTGTCACATTGGCACACGAAAGCCAGCCAGTAAGGTTGGCATTCTCAGTTCAGCTTTTCTTTTTAAGGGAATGTTTATTTCTATAAGCTGAAGTTGTCAGTGGTTGGGAATCTACTCTCAAGAAACATCTACTGGTCCAATGCGAAAGCACGTAGTTTCTGTTTGATGGCTCGAATCTCTTTCCCACCTACAGCCGCTTGTTGGCACCCATTCTGCAATGTCAGATGCCAGCCACATCTGCTCACCTTTCCTTGCACACATCTCATATCTTTCTGCTTGGAATTCTCATTTTAAATCTCAGCAAATGCCATGAGCATTAAAGATGCCACAACCTGAATATGAGGCTGTCTGGAAATTCTCACCACCCAACAAAATTAACTCCATAACTTTTTGAATTCAGCTTCAGAATGTCAGGACATTGGCAGAAGGCAGCCAGATTTTTCTACCATAATAGCGCATCAAAGGGTCCTCAAGCTCCCTTTCTGATAGTCCTTGTTCCCTCCCTATGAAGCCTTGTGAGCATAGCTTAGGGCATTCTAAGGCTTCACTGGATGCCATTCCAAAATCTTCCATATTCCTCCAAAAAAAAAAAAAGCCAGTAATCCTAGACCTATAATAAGAAGTAGTTAGAACCTGGATAAGCTTATCAAAAAAAAATGTGTAACCTCTATAATGATGTACTTCCTTCAATAGTCCACGCCTCCTAAAGCATCTATCATCTTCTAAAATAGTGCCTCCAAGTGAGTGTTCAAACACATGAGTATATGGAGGACATCTTACATACAACTCAAGACTTGAATGAACCATGAATATGAAGAATTCTGAAGACCTTACACGTCTTCTTAATCTTTTCACTGCTATGCTATTGTTAATCATTTTGTGGATTCTTGGAGTACCTGTGTATATGATGTTAATGTCCATTTTATACATTTTTATGTATGAATCAAATGAGAGGATGCATGTCAATTGCTTAGAATCTGATATGTGCTCAGCAGCTCCTAGCTATTCTGATGGTCATGGGGGAGGGGAGGAAGCAGCAGAAATTCAGAGCATTTATAAATTCTAAGCACTGGAGGAGGAAAGGCCTTGTGATTGCTATATACTATTTAACTTCCTTTCAAAGCATTGGGTGCTGACAGGAGGCTTTCATATAAAAGTCTTTCCTTACCATTTCAGCAAATTACAAATCTTATGGGCCATAAGCATCAGCCCAGAGATACAATATCTCCTACAGCTATAATCTCTACCCACCTTTCCCTCAGAGAAATAAAGTAACAGTTGAGTATTGGTTAGTTTCAAAGTCAAAGCCCCGCTTGATTGAGTTTCCAGGAGCTGTGGCATTGCTCCCTGACTGAGGATTAATGACCACGCTGCTCTCTTACATATGCTAGCTGGGTTCCTGACAGAGCATCTCTGCAAACATTGCCAGTTTACTCCTGAGTGGGTGTGCTCCTCTCTTCTCTCTCTCTCTCTCTCTCTCTCTCTCTCTCTCTCTCTCTCTCTAGTAGAAGCCAGGCTTGGGTTGGCAATCATT
Source organism: Apodemus sylvaticus (assembly GCF_947179515.1). NCBI lineage: Eukaryota > Metazoa > Chordata > Mammalia > Rodentia > Muridae > Apodemus > Apodemus sylvaticus. The sequence continues at coordinate 26,189,920 of NC_067488.1, forward strand.
AGATGTCTCTCTTACTCCTTCCTCCCAGGGATCTCTGTCTTAATCTAGAGACTGGTAGGCAGCTGTGCCAATCTCTAGCATCTGTCACCACTTCAGTGAGTACTGCTCATATTTCCTTAGAGGTAAATGCCACAGCATGTCCCCATTCTCACCACATCACTCACTGCCACAGGAGAATGTTACAGAGTTTCAGGTAACAATGGTGGACAGAACAGATGTGTTTCCCCTCCTCTCCACCCCTCCCCCGCTGCCCTCTTCAAAAGTCTCAATGAAAACATAGTAAACATTGTCTACAGGCATTGTATCAATGGCAGTGAAGACAGAGAAGAGCTTGGTGGGCTAACATCTAGAGATCTGGAAAACATATAAGCGAGTAAGAACTCATTCAACAGACCTGAGAAAGCTGACGTCCAAGCCAACAGTGGAAAAAACTCAAGAAGCTGATTGATTTGCTCTGCAGAGTCCTGGGTACCATTCAACATCAAAGTGATGTAAAAACAATTTACCAGCAATCAGTTGAAAGAGTACTCAAGAGGCAGGGAGACTTCAAAGTCTCCCATCCTATCCCTCCCCCAAGCCAAGCAGAGGTAAGCTCAATCCTTGAAAAGAATAAAGCATATTGGAATCCTTAAGTCATGAGCTAAAAATCAGCCTAAATGCCCAATGTGACCAAATAACTAAGCTTATTAGCTAAACGAAATAAAGGAGAGCTTATAAGATTAAAGAAAGAGGTAAGAAGGAATCGAGAAGCTTCTTTCCGATGCTGATGGGCATGAGTTTCTAAACTAGAAGGGCACAGTAAATATTAGGAAAAACAGAGCAATTGCACATTGGAGCTAAATTACATCTAATTGAGAAGACAATATTAAGTTAAAGGTATTTCAAAAAGAACTCTTCAGATTCAAGATGAGTCTGGATTGCTCCATAACTATTCTAGAAGTGAACCGCTGCAGATGAAAACAGCCCTGGGGATCTGTAGAAAGTTTCTGTGAATGTAAAAAAAAAATATCTAAACATGAGATGGAAGAAGAGCATTTCATGTGTAAAGGGTCTTGCTATGGCTTGAATCTCTTTTATCCATTAAGATCTGATGGTTGCTTTGCTCTCTGGAGCCACAATGTGTGAGGTGGTAGAACCTTTAATAGATGAGATCTGGTAGGAACTAATGAGATCGCTGAGGGGAGATGGCTCTCAAAAGCAATTAGTACTCATCTTATGGTTCTGGTAAGGGTGAGTTGTTTAATTCAGTTCAGTCTAGCCTTCAATATAGCCATATGGTCTCTCCTCATACATGTTGACATTATAATGTCATCCACTATGCCGTGCCACAGCCAAGAGGCCCAAACAGCTGCTGGTACCTGTACTCTTGAACCTCTAGAATTGGGTTGAATACCTCTGCCTCTTTTTAAAAATAACAAAATACACAAGCACGGGTGTTTTGTTGGTACGAACAAAAGACTACCTTTCTAAAATTATAAGGTGAACCAAAAAAAAAAAAAAAAAGGATGTGAGAAAGCTTTAAAATAAGAATATCAATCTGATAGTGAGAAAGGGCGGTCCTGGGGATACAGGCAAAGGGGATTGGAGTACAGCTGTGAAGTCAGACTACAGTTAAGAAGCTAGGAAAAGTAGTCCAGGTAACAACAGCTCAGACGGGCACAGGAAAGACGACCAAATGATGCAATAGCATGCATGATATGAACTAATATCAACAACATTTGTTGAAAAGGCACTAGGGAGAGATTTAAACTAATTAATGACAGAAGTCAGTGTTTACAGAAGCTTTGTAATCTTATGAGGTCCCATTTATCTGTTCTCTTTTTTTAAAAGATTTATTTATTTATTATATATAAGTACACTGTAGCTGTCTTCAAACACCCCAGAAGAGGGAATCAGATCTCTATATAGATGGTTATAAGCCACCATGTGGTTGCTGGGATTTGAACTCAGGACCTTCAGAAGAGCAGTCAGTGCTCTTAACTGCTGATCCATCTGTCCAGGCCCCTATTTGTCTATTCTTGATCTTAGAGCATAAGCTATTGATGTTCATTTCAGGAAATTTTCCCCTGTGCCCATGTGCTCAAGGCTCTTCCCTACTTTCTTTTATATTGGTTTTAGTGTATCTGGTTTTATGTGGAGGTCCTTGATCCACTTGGACTTGAGCTTTGTACAAGGAGATAAGAATGGATCAATTTACATTCTTTTGCATGCTGACCTCCAGTTGAACCAACAACATTTGTTGAAAAGGCTATCTTTTTGTCCACTGCATGGTTTTAGCTCCTTTGTCAAAGGTGACCATAGGGGTGTGGGTTCATTTCTGGGTCTTCAATTCTATTCCTCTAGAATATCTGCTTTTACTGTACCAATACTATCTAGTTTTTATCACTATTGCTCTATAGTACAGTTTGTGGTCTGGGATGCTGATTTCACCCCAGAAGTTCTTTTATTGCTAAGAATAGTTTTAGCTATCCTGGGTTTTTTGTTATTCCAGATAAATTTGAGAATTACTCTTTCTAACTCTATGAAGAATTGAGTTAGAATTTTGATGGGGATTGCATTGAATCTATATATTGCTTTTGGCAAGATGGCCATTTTTACTATATTAATCCTGCCAATCCATGAGCATGGGAGATCTTTCCATTTTCTGAGGTCTTCTTCAATTTCTTTCTTCAGAGACTTGAAGTTCTTGTCATACAGATCTTTCACTTGTTCGGTTAGAGTTACACCAGCAAAGGACACTGTCAATAGGACAAAACAGCAACCAACAAATTGGGAAAGATCTTTACCAACCCTACATCCAATAGAGGGCTAATATCCAATAGATACAAAGAACTCAAGAAGTTAGACTCCAGAGAACCAAATAACCCTATTAAAAAATGGGGTACAGAGCTAAACAAAGAATTCTCAACTGAGGAATGCCAAATGGCTGAGAAGCACCTAAAGAAATGTTCAATGTAGCAGAAATGCAAAACAAAACAACCATGAGATTCTACCTCATGCCAGTCAGAATGGCTACAATCAAAAACTCAGGAGACAGCAGATGCTGGCGAGGATGTGGAGAAAAAGGAACACTTCTCCACTGCTAGTGGGATATTAAGCTGGTACAACCACTCTGGAAATCAGTTTGGCAGCTTCTCAGAAAATTGTATATAGTACTACTGGAGGACCCAACTATACCACTCCTGGGCATATACCCAGAATATTCTCTAACATGTAATAAGGACACATGTTCCACTATGTTCATAACAGTCTTATTTATAATAGCCAGAAGCTAGAAAGGATCCAGATGTCCCTCAACAGAGGAATGGATACAAAAAAATGTGCTACATATACAAAATGGAATACTACTCAGCTATTAAAAACAATGAATTCATGAAATTCTTAGGCAAATGGATGGAACTATCATCCTGAGTGAGGTAACCCAATCACAAAAGGACACATATGGTATAAACTCATGAATAAGTGGATATTAGCTCAGAAGCTTGGAATACCTAAGAGACAATTCACAGACCAAACGAAACCCAAGAAGAAGAAAGACCAAAGTATGGATACTTTGGTCCTTCTTAGAAGGGGGAACAAAATACCTGTGGGAGGAGATAGAGACAAAGCATGGAGCAGAGACTGAAGGAAAGACCATCCAGAGACTGCCCTGCCTGGGGACCCATCCCATATACAGTCACCAAACCCAGACACTATTGTGGATGCCAACAAGCACTTGCTAAAAGGAGCCTGATATAGCTGTCTCCTGAGAGGTTCTACTAGTACATGACAAATACAGAGGTGGGTGCTCTCAACCAACCATTGGACTGAGCACAAGGTCCCCAATGGAGGAACTAGAGAAAGGACCCAAGGAGCTGAAGGGGTCTGCAGCCCCATAGGAGGAACAACAATATGAATCAACCAGTACCTCCAGAGGCCCCAGGGACTAAACCACCAACTGAAGAGTATACATGAAGGGACCCATGGCTCCAGATGCATATGTAGCAGAAGATGGCCTTATTGGACATCAAAGGGAGGAGAGGCCTTTAGTCCTGTGAAGGCTCGATGCCCCAGTGTAGGGGAATGCCAGGACAAGGAAGTGGGAGTGAGTGGGTTGGTGAACAGGGGAAGGTGGGATGGGATAGGGTGTTTTGGAGGGGAAACAAGGAAAGGGAGTAACATTTGAAATATAAATAAAGAAAATTTCAAATAAAAAAAAAAGAAGAAAAAGAAAAAACCAAAGTGGTTACCAACTCCACGATATCCTGATGCTGTGTAAAACAACAGAAGTAGTCATGCTTCAGTTGTGAACAGAGTTTGTGTAGATGGGATATTGTACTCAGTATTGGTTAGCCTGTGCGAATTCCAAGTGGGATGGATAATGGCTGCACCACTGTAGGGATGATCAGCACCTGTGCAATAGCTACCGTAACGAAGCTGAAATATAATGCTTACAGTTAGCCATACACTTAGCGGTGACACAACGGTCATGTCGAAACAACCAATGAAAAGTTGAATATGCTGGTTCTAGAAAGCAAGGAATTATGGAACTGGAAGTATGCTGGTTTTCAGCTGGTCTTTCGAACTTGTTTGATCCTGAAAGTTACTGCGTATAAAACTTTTGATTTAAAAAAAAAATAGAATGAAGTTTTGAAATGATCCTGCATCCACAACAAATTACAAGATTGATTTTAATGTGATCCCCTTTGTATTGAGCTCACATACACACAGAGAGCCATTTGGATGGTCTATTCTGCAAAGCATCTAAAGGCATGAAAATATTTCAGAGAAGTGTTAATGATGGCCTGCGCCAATCTGTCTTTTGTAAATAATTTATCAGTCAAGTATACTAATTAGAGATAGGAGAAGCAATTGACATAACAGCCCATCAATCAACAGTATTTGCTGCTCATCTATTGAATACAGCAGCAGACAATCAACATTCGGGGACCTGAAAAAAAAGACAAGGATATGATATAGTTCCTGGCACTAAAATCTTATTATTCCAGGAAACATATGGGGTATGAACATCTATAAAGTTAGATGGCAGTCCAAATTTATAAATACCGTGTTACTAAAAAGTTAAAGTTACAAAATGATGCCCATAACTTTTGTGAAAGTACAGAAATATTGTTTAGAAGAAAGATCGCACATGATGCATGGAATGAACCTCTGCAAAGGAGGTCTGGAAAGAAGGTCTAGAAAGATGGTCTGGATTTGAATGTATGTAATGAAATGGGAAGACCCATGTGGACCCAGGAAAACAAGAGGCAATCTTGGCACCATGAGAAAATCACAGGGTCTACACGGCTATCTAAGGAAGCAGGTCTCTACACCAAAATGCAGAGGCAGTTAGATGCTGGCCTTCAGAAAACAACTTATCCAGAAGCAAGTGATTCTCTACAAGTCACCTCTAGTGAAGCCAAGACTCCAGTTAATTGTCCAGTGAAGATGTTTGCCCATCATTTATTGACATTAGCAAGTCTCGTGGAAGTTTCTGATTCATGTGACAGTCCAGAATGCTCTAGAAATCGCAATTGCAGAGAGTCTTCCACAAATGCTAAAAACGCACTTGACAATTTCTGTACGTCAATGAAAGAACAAGATGGTGGCTTATAAGAGAAGATGTCCGCCGGTTGTGGTGGCGCACACCGGTAGGATTTGCTGAAGGAGGCAGAGGCAGGAGGATCACGAGTTCGAGGCCAACCTGGGCTACACATTTTTTTAAAAGGAAAGAGAAGATGTCCATTAAGGAGATGTAAATCTATACTACATAGTTAGAAAATTCAAACACAGTACTTCCCCTACAGTCTTCCAACTAAGATTAAACCTAATTCAATTCAAATGAAGGAAAAAAATAAGTAAGTTAATAAAAGAAGCGTTGTTTTTTTTTTAACGTCTACGTATGATCACATGTCTTTAATGAAAACTGTATCTGTGGAAAGTCAGACCATCCTATACAAAAAAAATCACCTCACTAAATCAAAAGTGTAACAAGTACTCAAAATACAAACCTGTTTGATTTATCACTGAAAACCCTGAATGGAAATAAAAGCGTATAATCTTCATGTCACCAAGATGTAACACTGCCGTATCCATCAAAGGCCAGGAGAGGGCAGCCAAGAGCTGCTCCGGTGGACTCAGCCCCAAACCCACCTGGCACCGCAAAGGTCAATCCACCTCTCACTCTGTGCACTGAGGAGCCCAGAATCAGCTTGTGAAGATGTAAAAGTTGGCGAAAGATGCAGATGCGGGGCATGTGGGCAAACGAAGCCAAGGCAGACGAAGTGCCTGACCAAGAACTGTGGAGAAAACGGGATGCAAGATAAGGTCACCAAGGGTTGGAGGAACGAGTTTGGGAGGCCAGCAGCTCTGTTCAAAGCTTCCCACCACAAACGCTCAGCCTAAAACAAGGCCCCGCCGTCAGCAAACCATACTATTTTGGGGTTCACTGGGTTTTTCGTTGCACGTTCGGAGTTCCGAGCAAACCACGGGTATTCCCGATGACTTTCCTTCTCCATGTCTTTATCTCTCCTGCTTCTTCATTTCTTCATCCAAATGATAAGTCCATGTCAGTGACTGGAAGGAAGGAGACAGGATGTAGCAGAGGAACATTCACCCTCAAAGCTACCATGACGAGGCAGATGGTAACATACAAGTCATGGGCTGCAGAGAACACGTCAAGGGGGTTAGAAGCCAAATCTGGCTGCTAGAAAAGGCTCCTCGGAGGAGGTGGCAATCCCCCTGTAGTCCGCTGGCCTCTCCTCTCTCCATGTCTGATCCTTCAGGGCACGCTGGGATCATTCGTTATTTTCATCTGCCTGTCTGCCTTTTCTGACTTATTTTTCCCTCTGCCCTTTTAGAAATATGCCCCTCGTTTTCAGTAGAGCTTGACAGATACGCAGTTCTGGCCGAACCTTCTGTCCATGGTGGAAGAAAGGTGGTTCAGGAGGTATCTCTCCAGGTCTCTTCCCTGGACCCCACCACCTCAATTAGGAATGAAGATAGCTCCGTCCTTCTCTAGACTAGAGGAGTCAGACTGAACAGCAGAGATGATTTCAGACACAGAACCATGTCTTTTGTCTCACAGAGAACTCTGAGATAACAAACTAGAGACAGAGTAAAGAGAGAGGCAGAGACAGAGAGAGACTTGGCCCACTCAAATCCAAGAATTCAGTCGCCCTGAATTAGGACTAGGCCTGTACTCAACTGCATAGCAAGAACCCAGCTCATCCAAAGAGATATTTACTTTTCTTGAGAGCACTCAAAAGGCCAGAAGCAAGATCTGCTCCAGGCTCCACAAAGACATCAAAGACCAGTGTCTTGGTGGAATTTATTAGAAGGCTCTCATCACACTCCCAGGAGGAGACCACATCCACATTCCAGACCAGAAGGGAAAAAGCCACGTGCCCTGCCTGGTTACTGTCGTCTCTCCACATGGCTGTGTGCTCTTCCCCAACGGAAAATTCCTTGAAAATAAAGGTTGCATTTCTTTATTTCAACCCGCTAGCCTGTTTATTGGTGGAATTCCATTGGCCCACATTTTTTCGGTCTGACTGCACAGGACAAAACAAAGCTCACACTCCTCTCCCCTTCTTTTCTTGGGACATGCCTGTCACAACTCATAATTAATCCTTACAGTATCCTTCTACGAAAGCCAATCTTTCTTCGCCCCACTGCATCCAGTATTTTCTTCTAGAAGGTTCAAGAGCAACACAGTCAGAGATGCTTTCTAAGGACTACATGCAGTAAATAAAATAACTGTTATAAAAATCTAGTTCCAAACCCACACTGCTCAGCCCACCCCATGGTCCAATGGCCCCGTCCTTCACATGGCTCCACCCCCATGGTCCAATGGCCCTGTCCCTCACATGGCTCCACCCCCATGGTTGTCCAATGGCCCCATCCCTCACATGGCTCCACCCCCATGGTCGTCCAGTGGCCCCATCCCTCACATGTCTCCACCCCCATGGTCCAGTGGCCCCATCCCTCACATGGTTCCACCCCCATGGTCCAATGGCCCCGTCCCTCACATGGCTCCACCCCCATGGTTGTCCAATGGCCCCATCCCTCACATGGCTCCACCCCCATGGTTGTCCAATGGCCCCATCCCTCACATGGCTCCACCCCCATGGTCGTCCAGTGGCCCCATCCCTCACATGTCTCCACCCCCATGGTCCAGTGGCCCCGTCCCTCACATGGCTCCACCCCCATGGTCCAGTGGCCCCGTCCCTCACATGGCTCCACCCCCATGGTCCAGTGGCCCGGTCCCTCACATGGCTCCACCCCCATGGTCCAGTGGCCCCATCCCTCACATGGCTCCACCCCCATGGTCCAGTGGCCCCATCCCTCACATGGCTCCAGCCCCATGGTCCAGTGGCCCCATCCCTCACATGGCTCCACCCCCATGGTCCAGTGGCCCCGTCCCTCACATGGCTCCACCCCCATGGTCCAATGGCCCCGTCCCTCACATGGCTCCACCCCCATGGTCCAGTGGCCCCGTCCCTCACATGGCTCCACCCCCATGGTCCAGTGGCCCCGTCCCTCACATGGCTCCACCCCCATGGTCCAGTGGCCCCGTCCCTCACATGGCTCCACCCCCATGGTCCAGTGGCCCCGTCCCTCACATGGCTCCACCCCCATGGTCCAGTGGCCCCGTCCCTCACATGGCTCCACCCCCATGGTCCAGTGGCCCCGTCCCTCACATGGCTCCACCCCCATGGTCCAGTAGCCCCGTCCCTCACATGGCTCCACCCCCATGGTCCAGTGGCCCCGTCCCTCACATGGCTCCACCCCCATGGTCCAGTGGCCCCGTCCCTCACATGGCTCCACCCCCATGGTCCAGTGGCCCCGTCCCTCACATGGCTCCACCCCCATGGTCCAGTGGCCCCGCCCCTCACATGGCTCCACCCCCATGGTCCAGTGGCCCCGTCCCTCACATGGCTCCACCCCCATGGTCCAATGGCCCCGTCCCTCACATGGCTCCACCCCCATGGTCCAGTGGCCCCGTCCCTCACATGGCTCCACCCCCATGGTCCAGTGGCCCCGTCCCTCACATGGCTCCACCCCCATGGTCCAGTGGCCCCGTCCCTCACATGGCTCCACCCCCATGGTCCAGTGGCCCCGTCCCTCACATGGCTCCACCCCCATGGTCCAATGGCCCCGTCCCTCACATGGCTCCACCCCCATGGTCCAGTGGCCCCGTCCCTCACATGGCTCCACCCCCATGGTCCAATGCCCCCCCCCCGTCCCTCACATGGCTCCACCCCCCTGGTCCAATGGCCCCATCCCTCACATGGCTCCACCCCTATGTTCCAGTGGCCCCGTCCCTCACATGGCTCCACCCCCATTGTCCAATGCCCTCCCACCCCCGTCCCTCACATGGCTCCACCCCCATGGTCCAGCGGCCCCCTCTCCACAAGGCTTCGTCTGTAATTGTGTGTCAGCTGCTGCTAGGTTTTGCTTGAGCTTTAACATCCATGTGCAGCAACAAAACCATACTGAACAGCTAGTGGATGGCAAGTGTTTTAAACACGTGAAAGATGTACCCAAGGGAAGAACAGGGACTTGTGCTTTTTGCTGCAGCCTGGCTGTTTCTTAACTGTGTATATTATTGCTTTTCCTTTATAAACACTTTTAGAAGAGGGTAGCGAAGAAATCTGGCATGTCATTTTCAAATACATGCATATCTATTTGAAAAAGATGAAAAATTGTGTATACATATAAAATAATATATATAATTTCATGGGGGAGAAATTTCTGAAGGTGATGATTGCAGACTCTTACAGAATGTATGTTGGTGGATGAAGTCTAAGGAAAAAATAACTTTTGCTTGAGTTTGGAAACCACAGACATTATTAAATAATCTTCCCTTCACTAAGATACTTTTCTGCACTCACCCTTCTACACACCAAAGTGAAGAACTCTGTCCTGCCGCCCTTCCCGCCCTTCCCAGGCCTTCAGACATTATCCCGTCTCTGCCCTGGCTCCACTAAAGCCTCCTGAAGAGCAAAGGGGAACCAGAGAGAAACAGGCTTCCCACAGCAGGGCACCTACCCACTCCACCCAGTGACAGTGGCACCCCCATAACAGCACAGCATGGGGCAGCAGCTTCCATTGGCAGTTTTAAGGTGGCTCTAAGGACCCTGAACAAGGAATTTCACCTGTCTTCAGCATCCAAAGCCTTGTAAGAAGTAAGTGAATATTGTATGTTTAGACATGGTAATAATGGATGAGGGATACCATCCTCACTCAGAGAATACACACACACACACACACACACACACACACACCTGGCACGGTGCTTGCTTGCTGGTTCAACTCTTATGTTCCCACCGAAACTTGCCTGTGTGGTGCTCACAAAAGTATCTGGTGTCATGGAGAGACTGAACCTTTATTTTAATGAATTCCAGTGTAAAAATTTAAAACCTAAAGTTCAGTTATTGGAGAACTTGAAGTTTGTTTGAAACAAAATGAGAGAATGAATTTGTATTTTTTTTTCAGCTTTAAGTTTTATAAATCTCAAATACAGGTGAATTTTTTTTATTAAAAAAAATATACTGTCCAATTGAAATGACAGTAAAAGTCATAGCATACTCTGGGCATTTCACCTAAACATGCAAAATATCTCATTCACAATGTTTCTTCAAGCAATATGACAAATAATAACATCTTGGATATCTTGGTTATACTAAACATGTTATCAAAATTGGTTTCACATATTTCTGTTTCCTTTTTATAGTGTAGCATATATAGTTATCTGCCTATGTTCATTACTTTCGTGTCCCAGGAACCAAAATACCTTCTCACAAAAACAAGTTGAGAAAGATTTATTTTGACTCAGGCTTTTGACCCATCCCAGTTCCTGATGGCAGAAGCTTGCAGCTTGGCGGAGACTCCACACATCGCACGACAGGGACAGACAGAACAGGAACAGCAGAAAACAGACAGGTGTAATGTTTGAAGTCTTTTTCTTAATAACCCACTTCCTCAGGCAAGTTCCACCTTCCAAAGTTTCTTCACTCCAGAAACAGTGTTGCCAGCTGACTTACAAGCACTGAGGGCCTGTGAGGGCCAAGTCAGACTGAAACAGACCACCTGGATCCCATTTCTTTTGGAAATTCTTGTAGATAACAGTCTTCCCAATTGTCCGATTGTCTCTTGGACATTTATTATAGCACAATTATTATAGCAATAATTGTGTTATTTCTCCAATTGTCTCTTGCATTTGGAAACGAGGCACACCTCCCAGAGAGGTTCTCCCAGAATCAAGAGAGCATCTCTCCTGTTTTCATTCCTGTTGCTGTAACAAAGCAACTTGGAGGGGGACTGGTTTATTTGGCTTACAATTGCAAGTTACAGCTTACCATTGTAGGGAAGCCAAAGCAGGGACTCAAGGTAGTGCTTCATATCACATCAAGAGAACATGGAGGATAAATAAAGCACATGGCTTACTTTCTCAAACTGCTTTTAATACTCTATTCAGTTCTGGGCTCAGCCCATGAAATGGTACCACCAACGTTCAGGGTTGGTATTGACCCAACTTTCTAAAAAAAGGCCTCACAAGTATGACCACAGACTAACTTTATCTAGGAAATCCGTCACGGAGGCTCTTCCTGGATGACAAAATAACCATAAAGCATCTTCAGCAGAAACTGTTCAGCATTCAGAGGTTTCAACCATGGTAAGAAAGAGAGAAGAGAGCCAGGCAGTGGTGGCACACGCCTGTAATCCCAGCACTCTAGGAGGCAGAGGCAGGCGGATTTCTGAGTTTGAGGTCAGCCTGGTCTACAGAGTGAGTTCCAGGACAGCCATGTCTATACAGAGAAACCCTGTCTCAAAAAAACCAAATCCAAAAAAACAAAAAGAAAGAAAGAAAGGAAGGAAGGAAGGAAGGAAGGAAGGAAGGGAGGGAGGGAGGGAGGGAGGGAGGGAGGGAGGGAGGGAGGGAGGGAGGGAGGGAGGGGGAGAGAGAGAGAGAGAGAGAGAGAGAGAGAGAGAGAGAGAGAGAAAGGAAGGAGGGAAGGAAGAAAGAAAGAAAGAAAGAAAGAAAGAAAGGAAGGAAGGAAGGAAGGAAGGAAGGAAGAAAGAAAGAAAGAAAGAAAGAAAGAAAGAAAGAAAGAAAGAAAGAAAGAAAGAAAGAAAGAAAGAAAGAAAGAAAGAAAGAAAGAAAGAAAGGAGAAGAGAAGAGAAGAGAAGAGAAGAGAAGAGAAGAGAAGAGAAGAGAAGAGAAGAGAGAGGGGTGGGAAGGGCACTTCCAACTCCTGCCTGTCATATGACCCGTCCCAGCCAGTCATAGGATAGGACCTTATTGACCCACAGTAAATCCTGATGGGATCCCAGGGATGAGAAATACAGGATCCTAATCTTCCAGAGATACATGACTCTGTAGAATGGTCATGCAGAAGCATCACATTCACCCAATGGAGAAGAGACACTCCAAAGACAAGGGAACATGGACACAAGGCTGCAGTAACGCCAGGCGTCTCTCCAGCTGGCATTCATGGAAGAAGCTCTGTATAGCACGGTGGAGATCACCCCACTGGTGATCCAGGTACGTGAGCTTTGGCATCCGTTCCCACTCTGAGCCTTGGTTTCCATCTGTAAAAACCAAAAGGGGTTGAATGGCCTCTGTTTAAGAGTATGATGACAGCTGCCTTTCTTCTGCATCACATTGGCAGGCAAGTGGGGTTCCAATCAGATCTCTGGTCAAGGCTTCATACAAGTTCGTTTCTATGTCTAACTCCTTAGTCCAAGACAGCGTAACTAGAGAGCAAACATTCGGTAAAGCTCTACAGGAAGGACTTCCAGAACAGGGCTTCAGTCAACAGGATCAGTGAGGGCCAAGTAGAGCCCACTTTTCCAGGGTGAATTTCCATGCCTTGGAGAGTCCTATTTCTCTTCCAAGAGGCCCTGAGTTGGAAATGCACAAGACGGCCTTGGAACCACATCATGCACCATAAATGCCAACAGACCCGGAACATCTAGATACAGTTTTCAAGGGTTCCAATGCTCTGGAGACAGGGTGAAACCAAAGGAGCCCTGCCATTCGACCCAGAAGCCCACAGACTCCTGGCTCTGATCCTGGGCAGCCAACAACTCCCTCAGCCTCATAGACAAGATATGCTTGGTGTGTGTGTGTGTGTGTGTGTGTGTGTGTGTGTGTGTGTGTCCAGGCATCAGCAACAGAGGGGAAACTTCACTGTGAGGGAACAAAGAAGGAAGGTCTCACTTTTTCAAAGCTTACATTCAATTCTAAGATAAACAAAAAGAAGGGTTGATTGAGGTTTCCCACAAGAACTAGATTCTATCAAGCTCAGAAAAACAAGAAAGTGCCAAGTATCCAAGAGGAGGTGATCCAAGTGAGCCCAGGCTACCTCCTCTTGGGAACACTGAGTGCTGTTCCAGATGCCTTTGTCTTTTGGGGCCTCTTCAGTGGCAGAAAGCTGACACTGCTATGCTCTTGGGACATAAAACCCCTTCCAAATGACCCCATGCCTGGTTATCCCTCTACACAGCTCTTGCACTGTGACCATCGAAAATGAAAGCAATGAGCTGGTACTCTGCCATTTCACAGGCCTCTTCCCCACATCAGTCAGGAAACATGTTGAGGCTTTCCTTGTATCCCCTGCAAAGCTGCCATGCAGTCTCTCCACTGGAAGGATCCCTCATGATCATGGTGCTCAGTTTCCACTGCTGTACCCCAGAGGCCTTTGCTACACTGGTGTGCATTTTTCAGCCCTTAAGTCTGCATTGTTGCAGAGCAGGACATTAAAACCAGTGTTTAGGTTGTTTTCTGTTTGGGGGTCAGCTGAGACTCCAACATAGCAAAAGCTGTCTGCACCCTATCTCTGAACCAGGTGTGAGTCTGCTGTGACTCCGGAGGGCATGGTAAAGAATATATTCTAGGATCTCAATAGATCAACCTACAGGGCCTTAAGAGTTAGAAAGGCGGAAAGATAGATAAGACAAGGATCTAGGGAGAGAACAGCCAGTGTCGTGACCCCAGTTCTCATGTGAGGGAGAGGCTCTCTCTACCCATTCAAATCTAGACATCCGGGTCTCAGTAAGGCCTCCTGTGTCATCCCCAAGAACACAGAGACTAGGGAGTCCAGTGTCAGACTCATGGTGAAAAATCTAAAGGGCCAGAAATAATGGTTGCCTGTTTGTACCAAGAGACAAAGGGTAGAGTGCTGAAGGGCCTTTGAAGTCTCAAGTTTGTACGGATGAAGCCTAACAGTTTTCACAAACCAGAACTGGCCTCAGATGCAAAGCAGCCACATGCCAGGGGCTTGAGAGAGACCACATGGAAGGGAGATAGAAGAGACTTATAGCCCTGCTCAGGTAAATCCAATGGGCCCCAGTGTCAGAGAAAAGGGAGATTATCGACCAAAATTCCCATGTGAGAGAGAGACTGCTGTCAAATCCAGACAGCAAATTTCTGCCAGTGGAGTTAGCCTGTCCAGTACTTATCTGAGCCTTTCCCTCCTAAATCCTGGAGGTTAGGAGAGGAGAGGCCCAAGAAGCCAAGGAGAAAGCAGATACCCAGGTAAAGAAATCTAAGACCCAGCAGCCCACTGACCCAGTACACAGCAGGGGCCAGGTAGATGTGGCCAGGCTGGGAAAGAAAGAGGCTTACTTTTTAATCAAAATTGGAAGGGGTGGGTTTTCCTATAAAAGGACATCATCATAACTAAATAAGGCCAGAGGATTTAATGCACCCAAGAGATAAGATGGCTTTTCTCAGCTAAAACTGGCTTTAAAGAAATCATAGATTCATGTCATATTTATCAAGAAATAGGATTGAAAAAAAAAAGAAAGAAAGAAAAGAAAAGAAAAAGAACAAACTTGACAGGAGTCCCGAAAAGCAACAAACTACATCTCATTTCCGTTCCTTCCTACAGCTCTCTGCTTGTTCAATATGATGGCAAACACACACAATTTCCAAATTGGGATCATATGTTCCATGGTATTCAAATCTTTCCCTCAAAGAATAATACATCATCAAGTTTTTCTCTTGGAAGAAAATATTCATCTGCAAGTTGAGCATACCACCATCTGGAAATGCTGTAATTTATTTGCTCAATATCTTATCCAATGTTTGCTCTTGCAAATCAGGCTGAAATCAAATATCCTATGCATGAATCTTTGTATACATATTTGATTCCTTCCTAAGGATAAATTCCAAGAAGTAGGATTGCTAAATTAACAGATAGAAGTCTTTTTAAGCCGTTCTGTCTCTATCATCAAAGAGACTGGAGGTCTTAGAAACACATTTTGGCTGAGTCAGGCTGAGTTGCTGGAAAAGGCCTTGCAGAAATTAAGGCTGTGCAGCCTTACTGGGTGACAGGGGCACCTCAGCCATGACTGCTGAGGGAGTTTTCTCAAACACGGAGCTGTAACAGAAGCAAGAATCACATTTAAACCAATCTACATTTGTGTTTTCTACTCTAAAACATGATCACGGAGAACTCATGGCATACTGCTGAGTTCATACACTGGGAACACATTTCTTGAGGACAAGGTGGTCAAAACAGAGTGTTGATGTCATCCACTTGGCCTTTGCTCCAATCTGGACTGTCTTACAGAGCAGGTCACTTCTGTTTATCCTAAGTCTCATCATCCACAGACCTTCCAAATCAAATTGACTCTGAAAATGCTTAATACAATGCCAGGACATTTTCCACAAAAGAACTCATTAACTATTACTTTCCGCTCTTTGCTTTGACAGAAGAGCTGAAGCCACACCCAAAATAACCCAGTATTTTTGGTTAATTGAGAGAATTAATTTGCCCACATCTGGGGACATTTTTAACTGTCACACACAGAAGGGTTATGGTGCCACTGGCCTCACTGGGAAGGATCAGTGATGCTTCTAAACTTCCACACATGAGAGGAAGACTCATGGAAACAAACCTTATTGCTACTGACTTATAGCAATTCTGGTTCTATTAAGAAGTTGGACAGTATAGGGCACTAGGACTTTGGCCTGTAGATAACTTGAAGTTCTTGGCTAACGGGAATGGGCTGACATGATAGTGTTCTAATTTTGCCTCCCAGGAGGCAACTATGGTTTCTGCTTACCTCTCTAAATCTTTCTGGGATAAGAACCCATGTTTGAAGGGTTCTTACAACAAAACACCAACAGCTCTCAGGTTGAGAGGCCCTTGGTTATTCCAATTCTGGCATTTACCTTAATACCAACTGTCCCATTCAGATAAGCCCCCATACTGCTGCAAAAGTGTGGCATTTCCTTCCCACTGTCTGAGTTGATCCAGTGTGTGGAACAGGTAGTTTTAGAGAGACCCTTGACCAGCAGGTACAATCTGAACTTCAGAAGTACCCAATTCCCAGATGTATGCGCAGGTGTTGACCACAGTGATGTTGTGTAACCACTGTGATGTCAGAGGTGAGCTAAGTCCACATTGATTTGTTCCTCACAGCTTTGAGATCCCTGGGACAGTTCTGCTCCAGGTTCTTGATCATAATCAGCATTGCTTTATGTATCTTACTTTGGAGCCAAGACAGAAGGGCCCTCATACATGGATTCTTTTTACAGGAAGATTCCAGATAGGCAAGCAGAAACCATAGTTGCCTCCTGAGAATCAAAACTAGAGCACCGTCATGTCAGTCCATTCCCATTAGCCAAGAACTTCAAGTTATCTAAAGGGCAAAGTCCTAATGCCCTATACTGTCCGGCTTCTTAATATACAGGCTTGCTATAAGTCAATAGCAATAGGATTTGATCCCATGAGTCTTTATCAGAATGCAAAATGTAATGACTCACATGTAGCAGTCTTCAGCATCGTTCCAGATGCATTCAGAGTTCTTAGACAGGTCTCTCACTGGGATGAAACACAAGCAGCAGATGCTACCAAACCTTGTGCTCACAGTGGCTTTTCCCTGACTGCACTCAATGAAATTCTATTCCTCCTCCAAGCCCCAGCTCACCTCTTCCCTTTCTTCAAAGTCTGCTAACTAAATCAGCCCTTCATTTTGAGTGTGACATCACTGTGCAGAAAATTTCCCTCTAGACAACTTCTCTCACAGAATGATCTTTATCTCTGCATTCAGAGGAAGTGTTCTGGGTGACATGGACATGAACCATGTTCATTCTCCAATGCTAGAACCAAGGAACTCACTAATTGTGGGATTAATAAGCAATTCTGTGAGTGAATGATTGGATGGATGGATGGATGGATGGATGGATGGATGGATGGATGGATAAATGGATGGATGGATGGGTAGGTAGGTAGGTAGATGGGTGGATGGATGGATAAATGGATGTATGGGTAGGTGGGTGGGTGGATGGGTGGATGGGTGGATGGATGGATGGGAAGGTGGATGGATGGACATATGGATGGACAGGTGGGTGGGTGGATGGATAGATGGATGGATGAATATACTTCTCAGCCTAGTTAGACAGTTGGCTGCCTCCCAATAGTCATCCTCCTCTTCTTATGAAATAAAACACAGATCTTAAACTTGGGGTGTTTTCCTCCACCTCTCAGCCTTCCTTACAGATAAACATGGTGAGTGACTTCACTGCAGGGATGGCATGCAACTTCCATGTCTTCCTCTTGTGCTATGCCACCTGCTTTTATGGTAGGACTGTTAACAACCATGTCAGACTAAGAAGATGGAAGGTATACATAGGAGAATAGAAAGAGAGAAAGTTTCTGGGTCTTTGAAAACTCATGAAATTGCCTTAGCAGCCCCAGAATATCCATCTCAAAGATTATTTTCAAAAAGACCATAAATACCTTAAGGATGCTTAAGCTACTGTGTTGGAGCTTCTTGTTAACAACCAGTCTAAACCCTAAAGCATGCTTCCATGGGTCCCTTGAGTTCACTGAGTGAATACATCTTTGTCCACATTCATTAATCATTCATATTCTTCCAGAAGTTTGGATGCCGCCACCATGGCTTTAAAAGACTGTAGGAAAAGAAAACCACTGACACCCAGCTCAGTCTCCACACTGCTTCCTCTAGCCTCTATTTCCACTAAAACTGTAGAATAGAGAGATAAAGTTGTACCACTAAAAAAAAAAGTTTCAGGAATTTTTTTCTACGTTCAATCGCCAAGCTTCCTAGTAATAGGTGGACTCTATCCGGTCTCCTTCTGGGCAATATTAATATTTTATACTTGGAAGCCAAAGTCCTTGAGCACAGCTGTTACCCACTACTAGTTCAAACTTCCCATCTTACATGGAAGATGCCCCTTGAACCCATCTACCCAACCTTAGTGTCCATGGCTGACCTTGGCTCCCTTCCAACCTTTGCAGGATGCACTGCTCTTCCAATGGCTGGTGTCCAACTGAGCTTCCAAAGTCTCCAAATCAGCAAGCTGTCCTCACTTGCCAGCATCAATACATCAAATCTTTTGCACATCAGCTCCAGGCCCCCTTCCTATACCTGTCTCACACTAAGCCAGTGTCACTGTGGAACAATCAGGCTTCCAGACTGTCTGGATCTGCCCCTGTCCATTCTTCCCATAGCAGAGATGGGAAAGAAGCATTTAATGGGCCTTTCTTTGCAGAGATGGAGGAATAGTATCCGAATGACGGCATTTTGGTTTTAAGCCTGGCATTCTTTGTTCGCATGAACTAACGTGAAGCTATTTGTGCAAATCGGATAACATTATAGTGATTCATACAAGAGGGAGCTCGCGAGCTAGGACTGGGAAACCAGATTTATGACTGCTGTAGCCCATGCACGTTTTCTTCCTTCTTTAGTCCTCAATATTCCTCCTGGTCTTTGCATGGATATACCCTCACTAAAATTAAGTCAATAAATAAATGCTATCCTGCCTAGGCCTTTCCTGGACATTCATTTAAAATTGTCCCTACTGTTGATCACCTTCTCTTCCTCTGGGCTGCATTAGTTTGCATGAGTCCAGGTCTTCTGAGAAACAGACACAATGGTGGAATAAGACATGTAACATGTTCTGGGTGCAGTGGCACATGCCTACTACAGCAGCACTCAAGAGGCCGAGGAACAAAGATCTGGAGTGCACGGCCAGCCTGGGTTACATAGTGAAATGATAGCTCACAAACATGAAAGCGTTTCTTAGAGAAAGCACATAAAGAGGAATGGGGGAGGGAGAGCAATAGAGAGTTATCGGATGGCAATGGAGAGCACTCCTAAACAATGAAGAAATGGGGGATAAAGGGAAAGGTAGAGGGAGGTAGATAGGGAGGTAAGGAGGGAGGAGATGGAGAAGGGGGAGGAAGAGAGATAAGGATGGGGAGGAGAAGGAGGGAGGGAGAGAAGGAGGGAAAGGGGGGAGAGGGAAGGAAAGATGATAGGTCGTGCCACAATACACTTCTAAGGATCATGCAAAACCAGATCTTGTGCTACCAGTCTACAATGCCAGCCCTCAAGAAAATAAAGCAAGAAAATGAAACAAGTTCAAGGCATGACTGAGCTACAAAGCAAGTTCAAGGCTAGCCTGTGCAACTTAGTGAGGCCTTATCTTAAAATTAAAAGTAGATAAAAGACTGGGCATGTAATTCAGTGGTGGAGCACTTGCCTAGAATATGTGTGAGGTCCTGGGTTCAATCCCAGTAGTGACAGAGAGAGAGAGAGAGAGAGAGAGAGAGAGAGAGAGAGAGAGAGAGAGAGAGACAGAGAGAGAGACAGAGAGAGAGAGACAGAGAGAGATACAGAGAGAGACAGAGAGACAGAAACAGACAGAGACAGAGACAAAGAGAAAGAGGGAGGAAGGGAAGGAGGGAGGGAGAGAGAGAGAAAGAGAGAAAGAAAGAGAGAGAGCAGGAAAGAGGGAGAGAGAAAATTATAGCATGGCCTTCAAAAGACACTCAAGCCTACATTTCCCATCAGCGAGTGTTCTCCTTGCTCTAGTATCCCCGCCTCTGTCTGCCTTTGACAGGGAGCATCCCAGACAACTATGTCCCTGAGAGTAATCAGTGCTAATGCAGAGAGTGACTGGGTCTCCGGTCACTCCAGATTAGCAATGTAAAATTGTAAATCATGTTGATAGTTAAAGAACAGGCCAAAGACCCCTTTCCAGCTTAGTTATATAGAGAAAGAAAAGAGTAGTTGAGAAAGCTTCAAGAATGCTTTTAGCATGGGAGAAAGAGGGGATTCGAAGAATCCACAAAGGTGTGAGTAGTTCAGATGAACAGTCAGGACAAAGGACGGTTTCTTGGTTGCAATCCATCTAGTCTGAAATTCACTTCTCTAAAAGGAAAAGGAACAGCAGATGGTTATGCAAAGCGAAAGATACCCTTGCCTGTCTCGCTTACTTCTATCATAGCTGTCAAAATACCCAAGCAAAACAACTTAAGAAAGGAAGGGCTTGTTCTGGATGATCATGGTTTGAAGGTGCAGCTCAACATGGTCAGAAAGGCACAGAGGCAGGACCATGAGTCAACTGATCACTGTACATGACTGCACTGCAACCGTGGAGCACAAAGACAGTTCCGGCTCTCCACAGCGACACAGTTCTGACTCTCCTCCTGCTTCTACCTTTCTCCAGCTTCTACCTTTCTGTTTAGTCAAGGGCCCTAGCCCATGCTGTGATAGCACCCACATTCAGGATAGATCTTCCTTCCTCATTTAAATCACTCTGGAAATGTTCTCAGACATGCCCAGAGGTGTGTTTCCTAATGACCTTGAATCTAGTCAAGTGGACAAAGATTAATCAACACATCTGTTTTACAATGAGCACAGACTGGCCTTTAGTGTGTGTGATCATTAGTGATATAGATATGATTTGATACCTTCACAGCATCCTCCAGCCTGCCCCACATAGAATGTCTTAGTTAGGGTTTCTACTGATTCACTGGAATGCCATGACTTAAAAGCAATCTGGGAAGGAAGGAGTTTATCCGGACTTATGTTTCCACTTTCCTTTTCATCACCAAAGAAAGAACAGAAATCAAACAGGGCAAGAGGTGGGAGCTGATGGAGAGGCCGTGGAGGGGTGCTGCTTACTGGCTTTCTCCTCATGGCTTGCTCAGACCACTTTCTTATAGAATCGAGGGCCATTGACCCAGGGATGGCACTACCCACCATGAGCTGGGGCCTCCCCTATTGATCTCTAATTTTAAAAATGCCGTACAGCTGGATCTCACAAAAGCATTTCCTCAACTGAGGCTTCTTCCTCTCTACTGATTACAACTTGTATCAAGTGGATACAAAACCAGCCAATACAAGGACACTCCAAGAGCAGAATACTATTGTGTGATTGCCTTTCTAGTTTGGCACTATAACACACTGAGATCGGTCCCCACTACCTAAATACTGACATCAAAAGACAGCAGCATTCAGTAACACATGTGTGGAAACTTGGAAAGAGGCTAATATCTCTGTAAGTCTCTATAGGAATCTAAAGTAATTTTCCTCCCAATTAATAAGAACAAATGAGACCAAAGCCTGTGCAAATGTCTAGTCCTGATTTAGAGAGGCTTTCCAGATTACATGGGCTCCCATTCGTAATGATTTGTACAACAAACATAAAATTAATTGCATGTGATTATGTCACCAGAACTGCTGGTAAATTCTCCAGAGCATGACCTCTTCAGTCCACGGCACCAATTTCAGCCAGGGCTCTGAGCACTTGCATAGATATGGAATCTTAAAAGAGGTTAATGGTCCTCAGCAGAGGAAAGGGTCAAGGAATGTCAAGGTCTTCAGCAGGTCTGAAGTCATAGAAGCAGCTGGTATGTCAGTATCCATTAAGTCAACTGAGGGCTCTTGGAATGGTACCTCAAAGCCTCCACAGGACAGGAAAGACTTCCCTGCAGGGTAGGGGAGGTCTACAAGCACCCCATCACTCCTTTCCTTCCTTAACCAACACACCATACTGTCACCTGGCATGTATGATAGGCTTTGTAGGGTAATCTCTGATTAACTATGTTAACATGATAGAACATTTGTTCCCCCACCAAGAGGCTTCTTATCAAGACATATTTGCAGGTTCCCCGACTCCATAACACTCCAAGTCTATCTCCAAAATGGGACAGATATTGGAGGCATACCCTTGACCATATCTCTTAGTAGAAAAATTAATGTGAAAGGTTGCTGAATTCTGATCCTACTGCAAACACCTTTTCTGACACTGCCTGGATAGCCAGGAACTAGAGTCAGAACAGCCTGGAGACATAGACTAGACTCAAATAGGACCGGCAAACCAAAGTTAATGAATTGATTCCTAACAATGATATTCTGCTGTGCTCATCAATCAGCCCTACCTAGCCCAGCTGTCATCAGAAGAATGTCAGTCGGTCAGCAACTGATGGGAACAGATGTGCCCGGAGCCAGGGGAATCCCACAGAAAAGGTGGAAGAAGGATTTTAGGAGTGAGAGGGGTTGAGGACGCCATGGACAAGGACAAGGCTCACAGAATCATCTCACCAGGGTTTGTAGGGACTCGCAGAGACTAAAGGGGCAAACGTATGACCCAGTATGATTTCGACCTAGGTTCTCTGCATACACTACAGCTGTGTAGCTTGGTGTTCTTGTGGGACTCCCAACAACGGGAGCAGGGGGCTGTCTCTGACTCTGTTGCCTGCACTTGGGACCCTTTTCCTCCTAGTGGGTTGCCTTGTCCAGCCTTGATATGAAGATTTATACCCAATCTTGTTGTATCTTGCTACATCCTGTTCAGTGGTTATCCCTGGAAGGCCTCCTCTTTCCTCCGCCCCACCCCCTTCATGGAAACTGAATCATCTGGAAGAAAGAGAAGGAGAAGGGAAGGACTGGGTGGAGTGGGGGGAGGGAAAACTGCTGTTGGGATGATGTAATGTATGAGAGAAGAATCAAAGTTAAAAAAAAAGTCATCTCTCCCCACTATTAACTTACAAACAATAAAAGAAAAAAAAGCATTCAAGCAAGGTGAACAAGATATGCTGAATTACTTATAGCATTTCACCTGCATGAGACGGAATAACTTGTCCAAATGCAAGATAGGCATCAAGGAGGGGTTACTTTATTTCGAGTGCCTAGAAATCTGGAAATGTTCCAGGTTGTCTCTGTACTGGGGAACAGCATCACCATGGCTCACCCCTCTCGCTCTCCCTCTCCCTCTCTCCCTCCCTCCTCCTCCCTCCCTCTTCTTCCCTCTTCGTCTCTCCCTCCCTTCCTCTCCTCCCTCTCTCCCTCCATCTCCCTCCCTCCTTCCCCCTCCCTTCCTCCCTCTCCCTCTCCCCCTCTCTCCCTCCCTGCCTCATCCTCCCTCTCCCTCTCCTTCTTTCTCTCATTCCCTCCCTCTCCCTCCCTCCCTCCCTTCCCCTCCCCCTCTGTTTTCCCCTTGACCTTCCTCACTCAAAGCACAAGCAGCTGCAGCACCACACATCCTGTCCTTGTGTAACTGCATTCCATGGCAGACAAGAAAAGGCCCACTCCTTTGTTGTCATGGAGAAAAGCTTCCTTAAGAATTCTTCTGCATGCTTCCCATATTATTCCTTGGGGGCAGAATTAGATCATGTCCCTAGAACCTAGCTGGGAAAGGTGGATAGGAACTTTCAGATTTGATTGACTGCAGGTAAGCACTCACAAGACCCTGCGTGTCTGTGGGAAGCAACAACTCTGTAGCAGTTCACCTCACCATGAGCTGGGAGAGGCACACCTTAGATAAAAACTGAAGAACAAAAGGCAGAGGAAGCCCGGAGGAGGGTGTGAACTGTGGTTCTGCATAAAGGGCATAAAGGATCTGCGGAGCAAACGCCTGGGAGTGCAGGAAGGAGACAGGAGCTTCAATTCGAGCTGATCAGAGCATCCAGCTACAGGAAATGAGTCTCCAAATGCATCAGAGGCCTGGTTACAAAAGTCTGTTGAGGCTGTGTCCAGAAGCCTGAACCTGATGCTTATGCCAGAGATAACAAAGGAGGCTAAATCCAAGTGCAGATGTGCTCCGCTTGGCTGACACACAAGGTGAGGTGCTTGGTGCTCTTGCAGTCTGGCTGTAACTGGCTAGGGGAGGAGCGCTGCTTTCTATCTGGCTGAGCACTGACCCAGGACTCATCAACTGGCAGTCCAGCCCTGCTACAGGAGCCTGTTGGGGACATTCCATATTCAGACCACAACCATCTTCCTATTCTGTGTTTCCCATTTGATTTAATTTGCAAACAGGATTTCTGCTCAGAGGACCTGATCTCTGACAGCTTTAGCTTGAAAGTCAAAATTGTCTGGACTAGAGAGATGGCTCAGTGCTCAAAAGCACTCTTACTGAGCTGGCTTCAATAAGAGGACCTCAGTAGTTCAATTCCCATCACCCACACGAGGGTCACAACTATCTGTAACCCCATTTTCAGGGGATCCAAAGTCCTCTTCTGGCCTCCACAATAACCACGCGCATACATGGTTATATCCAGACAAAACTCCCATACATGTAATAGTGATATACATAAAATAATAGAAGCCAGAGGGACTATTTGATGGCCTGGCTGGATCCTAACGTGGTTCATGTTCTAAAGTGCAGCACTCATGACAGAGGAATTGTGGGATGGCCATCCAATAATTGGAGGATAAAACTCAAAGGATCACGGGAAAGGGGAGGGAAAGAGTGCTTATAGTTCGGAGTAAAAGTATCAAATAGCATGTCAGACAAGAAAGGGAACTTGTGACAAAGTGTGGGTGTCTCTTCCAATTGCAGCTATCTGTAACTTTTAGTGTACTTTTAGTGAAAGTACATTTCACTATAATAGAAGGCTGCTGTGTACTGACTTTGTAGCACATTGGGCATTGATGGTATGTCACTTTGGGTTAGTTATGAGGACTTGGGGATGGTTCAGTATTTGGCAGTGATTGAAGCATGCATAGCAAAGAGGGAGCAGAAACAAACTGGACATCACCTAAGAGATTGAATAAGAGAGAAATAAAGATGATAGAGAGAAAGGAATGGAATCAAGACAAGGGGGGATAAGCACTCTGAAGTTAAGCAAAGAAAAGAGAGCCATCTTTTAAGAAGAACACTGAGGGCTGGAGAGATGGCTCAGTGGTTAAGAACACTTGACTACTCTTCCAGAGGTCCTGAGTTCAATCCCCAGCAACCACATGATGGCTCACAACTGTCTTTAATAGGATCTGATGTTTCTGGTGTGTCTAAAGACAGTGACAGTGTACTCACATATATAAAATAAATAGGTCATTTAAAATTTTAATATTGAATTACAGGTAGATATTACCACTAGAAACATCCAAAATCAGGATGTATACCAGCCTGTCTAAACCATTTTTATGTCCTTTAGCTCCATGACAACTAAAGAACTAAGAGAATAATAATCATTCATATATTCATTAAACACATTTTTAAAGCCAGGCACCAGTCCAGGGGAAAGTGACAGCAGTCAAGACCACTGGTAACAGCCCCACCCCCTCTGATGGCTACTACCCTCTCTTGGCTCTCTCCTGCCTTGACCTATACACCTGGCCTCCAGCTGTCTCTGGGCCACAGGCAGGTGTGCTCAGAGCACAGAGTACCATCTGGATATGGAGAAGCAGCAAGGAAGAGCGTCCCTCTCTGTTCCATAAACTGAGATTAGCACAACTTACTTAACTCTTCGTGTGCCACCAGGTAGCTCTTATGTTGTCTGTGCAAGGAAATCCATTCTCTTGACAACATAACTCAGTGTATGTATTAGGACAAAAGAACAGACAAGGCTTGGATGCCTGTGCAATGTACAAGTGAGTGTTTGAGACAGGGCAGCATCGCCTATTTTTCCCAAAATGAATCAAAGGCTCATGCTGCCCTAGATGAGAATGACTACTGTAGAATTGGTTTCCTTTTAATCTTGTTCCCTGTGGTGGAAGTTTATACAAGGTGAGGAATGTATTCGTTCCTTTCTTGCACTGTGTCAGAAGGTTCCATGTTTATGATCACAATGGCAGTGCCACCCAGGCCCAGACAGGCTGAGCAGTCCCTCAAAGGATTCAGCGTTCATCTGGCATGACTGGACAAGTCACAGTTGTGGTTTCTCAGCGTTCAAATCCTGCTTGTGTGGTGTGGCTGTCTGATTGGACATGTAAGTCTGTCAATTACTACGTGTTAGGATGAAATAGCCTGAGAGCTTCCTGGTGTTTTGAATGGTGGATCTGATTCTGTGTTGAAGAAGAGGCATTTGGGAATGAATGTTCTAAAAGGGGGACTATAACGTGAACTCAATTTCTGCATTCGCAATGTCTTGCCCTGAAATTGTTCTGTCAGTAATGGACATCTATTTTGCTTGGTGATCACTTCTGTGATGTGCTGAAACATATTCACCAGTGGTCCTTATGGAGTTAAGACCGTGATGAGAGGGCTTGCCCAGGTGAGATAACACCCAGCCTGCCCTCAGCAACAGTAGCCTACGGAGTGTTGACGTCGAGCACGCTCAAGGGAAGGTTGGGGTTTTCCAAAGTGACAATCTCATGTCCGGCTGTGAAAGACTGTTTAGACAGTGGAGGGACAGCCCTCAGGTAGAGAACTGTTTGGAAACCACATGCCTGACAAATGCCATATATCTAAAACACAAAGAATTCTCAGAACCCAACAGGAAAACAAACAATCCAATTTTAAAATGACCAGAAGACATGAACAGATCCTTCACCAAAGAGACAGATGGCTAGCAAACATGGGGAAAGTTGCATCATTGGCCAACAGGAAAACACAAATAAAATCTGTAAAAACACACATCTACACATCTCTTAGAAAATTTAAAATAAAAAAAAAAGATAATAGTAAATGTTGCTAAAATAAAGAGAAACTGGGTCTCACATAAACTGTCAATAATACCTTAAAATAATACACCTACCATCCTAAAGACTTAAAGTATTTCTTATGAAACTAAATAATCACTTACTATATAGTTCAATGATTGCATATTTATCCCAGAGTAATATAAACATAGATTTAAATAAAAGCCTATATACAAATATCCACAGTTACTTTATTCATAATAACAAAATATTTGGAGGGTATTGATTGATGAGTGAATAACAGGGAAACTCTGGTTTACACATCCAATGCAATGTTTCTAAGCTGAAGAATAATAACTACCCATGCACATAAACATTGGGGTGAATCTCAAAGTCTAAGGAAACAAAGTCGCAGAGGGCTGAACACCTTTCAGACATGACTCTCCTTTGTACAAGTCCATTTACTATTTCTATAGCAAAGTAACCAAGGGCTGGTGCTTTATAAAGAAAAGAAGTTCACTCGGATGATGGTGATGGCGGCTCAGGTGCACAGCCCAAGCTTCTGTTCAGCTCCAATGGAAGCTCCAGGTTGGACAGTATCATGTGGACAGAACCATTGGCAAGAACACGTGTGTGAGAGATCACACTGCAGGACAGGAAGCCAGAGAGCCAGGGGCCTCCCACTGAGCCCCACCTCTTAAGGGTCCATCACCTCTCACAGCACCACAGCACA
The DNA here is from genome assembly GCF_947179515.1 of Apodemus sylvaticus. NCBI lineage: Eukaryota > Metazoa > Chordata > Mammalia > Rodentia > Muridae > Apodemus > Apodemus sylvaticus. The sequence continues at coordinate 26,217,272 of NC_067488.1, forward strand.
TGACCACCTTCCAATGGACGTCAAACACTTAAATGGTACCCAAGTCACAACACAGTAATATTGCTGAATAGCAAAACTATAAAAATTGAGCCGTATACATCAGCTTTCCATCATTGTGGTAAAATACCTGAAATAAACAACCAAAAAGAGAAAAGATTTATTGTAGCTCCTGTTTTCAGATGCTTTAGACTGAAGCCACCTGTCCTGGTCATACTGGGCCCATGACAAGACAGATTGTATAGTAAGGATGCTTACCTCAGGGTGCCAGGAGGGAATAAGAAAGGATGGAGAGATGGAGGGAGGGAGGAAGGGAGGGAGGGAAGGAAGGAGGGAGGGAGAAAGGAAGAGGGGCAAAGAGGGAAGGAAGGAAATGGGGGAGGGGATAATGCCTTTTTTAACATGATGCTTCCAATGGCCTACTTCCTCCCAAAATGCCCCTTCTGCTAATGTTCTGCCATCTCCAGCTGTGCCATCAGCTGTTAATGGATGAGCCTTTGAAGGGCACTGAGGATCTAAAGCCCAGTAAGACAACAAGAAAGAAGAAATCGAATCCAGAGAGTAGGACCACAAAGATGGAGCATGGCATCTTTGTATGCTGACAACAGAGTTTTCAGTCTCGACTATGATAGTGATCATACAAATTCACACATGATGAAGTGTAACATGTACACACATACAAATTCATACATGATTAGTATGTACACACGCATACTAATGTATGTTTTAAGATCGGTGAGGAGGGATAATCCATTTAAAGGGGGAAATAAGTAAATAAATAATCGTTGGATCAATTTTACCTTTCTTCCTAGTTCTGTCATTAATCAATGAGTTAAATACATCTCTGACATTGATCCTTTTCAACTTACAGAAGAGGCATGATTCCCACCTTTGAAAATTCTGCATGAGTACGGTTCTGGGATCCTAAGCCCATTGCTTCATCACTCCGGGTTTCCACGTCCACACCCAGAAATAGGATGATAATAGAAACAACAACTTGAGGAGCTGCTCTTGTAGAGGACAAAGAGACAGTGTATAGAGATCTTAGCCCTGGGCTCTGGGCCTCAGTCCCTGTTAGATGCCAGACATGTTGATGACGCTGATACAAACTGAGCCAAGCCCCCCATCCCTGGTCTTTCTCCATTCCTGAGGTGAAATCAGCACATTCGGAGCTCTCTGTTTTCCTCTGCAGGTCGTACTAGCTTTATGATCAAGGCTATCAAACATCAGGTACCTTAACTCAGTTGGCAAAACTGAGTTACTCACTGCTTCTAGGAGAAAATGTCAGTGCAACCCCTAACCTTTGGCAAAGACAAGCTGGTTAACCCCCTCTTAACACCCACATGAACTACATAGGAAGGACCCTGATGGGATTTTTTAAAACTAAGTGCTGATGTGATTATCACAGCGATCATCCTGTTCTCTAGATCCAAACATGGACAGAACAATAATTGGAGCAAAAGGCAGGATTTGCCTTTCGTTGATTCACACCATGATATGGCCAACTACTGAGATACTACCATCAATTACAATATTCCTGAACATGCGCTCAAAATAAATTAAATCTACCCAAGCATGGACAATAACCATGAAACAGCGTAATAGCCACATTCCCTCTTGGAAAATGTATGCATCAAGATAGATGGAACTGTCTGTGCAAATGTCGCAACCTGTGGCTAAAGAGGCGCTTACCACAGGATTGCTTGAACTTGAGGCCATGTTTATACTGTAAATATGTAAATGTGCTGTGTAAATATTTATGCTCCATTTAAAAGAAGAGTGAGATCTAATATGAGCAAACTAGACCGCCTTGTCCAGGTGTGGAAGGCATCTTTTGCATGCATATCACCAGTTAGGGGCTGCTTAGATATGCAGAGCCACAAGAGACCTCCTGAACTGTCACTTGTGTTTCAACAAGATCCTCTGACGCTCCCGGTGCACATTACATTTGAAGAGTCAGTGCTCTAAAGATTCACGGGAAGAGGTGTAAGTGGGCATATTCTGACTGGCTGTTCCTTTCGGTAAGGGAAACCACACTGCTGCAATAAACCAGGAGGGATGTTGGGGAAGAGAACATCTTGGGGATATTTTTTTTCCCAATGAGCATTCATTGTAGACTTATTACATGTCTGGCATTACTCTATATTCTAAGAGCACAGCAATGAGGAAAAAATAAAAAACCACACCACCAAAGCATCAAACAAAAAACAAAGTAGGAATGGAGCTTCTCAAGCGATGGTCAGGACCGTGAATGAAAACAAAATGTAATTTGAGGCTCCGGGGATGCTCAGAGATTAAGAGAATGTATTGCTCTTGCAGAAGATTTGGGTTTGGTTCGTGGCTCACACCTCCAATTCCAACGGATATTCCAGCATTCTCCAGGACCAAGCACATACATTGTAAACATGCATCCATGTAGGCATAAACATGGAGGAGCACACACACACACACACACACCACACACCACGGATAGATAGATAGATAGATAGATAGACAGACAGACAGACAGACAGATAGATAGATAGATAGATAGATAGATAGATAGATATAATAATGTCCACTGAATCTGAAAATAAAAATAAAGTGAAACTAGAAATGAAGAAAATTTGAAATCCTCAGTAGCATAGCCAAGCTATATTTGTGCAAAAATAAAACTCCTTTAAGGGATAAGCTATGTGGATGTTTGCTGGCACTGTGGCAGGTAAAGGGAACGAGAAACACAAAGATCCAAGGAGGGCAAGTGAAACTTTGTCTGTCTACTGATGAGAAGGAGCCATAATGCTCTGACAGCTAGGAGGGAGAGGATGAGATTTAGCACAGGAAAAAAGAGTTCTGTCCCAAAAGGGTACAGAGAAAGTTAGGGTACAGAGTTAAACAAAGAATTTTCACCTGAAGAATTTCGAATGGCTGAGAAGCACCTTAAGAAATATTCAACATCATTAGTCATTAGGGAAATGAAAATCAAAACAACCCTGAGATTTCACCTCACACCAGCCAGAATGGCTAAGATTAAAAACCCAGGAAATAGCAGGTGTTGGCGAGGATGTGGAGAAAGAAGAACACTCCTCCACTGCTGGTACAACCACTCTGGAAGTCAGTCTAGCGGTTCCTCAGAAAACTGGGCACGACACTTCTGGAGGACCCTGCTATACCACTTCTGGGCATATACCCAGAGGATTTCCTGGCATACAATAAGGACATGTGCTCCACTTTGTTCATAGCAGCCCTATTTATAATAGCCAGAAGCTGGAAAAAACCCAGATGTCCCTCAGTGGAGGAATGGATACAGAAAATGTAGTACATTTGCACAACGGAGTACTACCCAGCTATTAAAAACAATGAATTCATGAAATTCTTAGGCAATTAGTTAGAACTGGAAAATATCATCCTAAGTGAGGTAACCCATTCACAAAAGAGCACACATGGAATGCAGTCACTGATAAGTGGATATTAGCCCAGAAGCTCTGAATACCCAAGACACAATTCACATATCAAATCATTCCCAAGAAGAAGGAAGGAGAGGGCCCTGGTCCTGGAAAGGCTTGATGCAGCATTGTAGGGGATTACCAGGGCAGAGAAGTGGGAGGGGGTTGATTGGGGAATGGGTGGAGGGAAGAGGGCTTATGGGATTTATGGGGAGGAGGGAACTAGGAAAGGGAAAAATCATTTGGAATATAAACAAAGAATATAGAAAATAAAAATTAAAAAATAAATAAGAAAGAAAGTTAGAGGAGAGTAACAGCAGGGAAAGACAGAGTGTGTGCCCAAAGATGGAGGAGCTGGAAGTCGTGAGAGCGCCTCAGAGTCTGTCTCTTAAAACAGAAGCTGAGTTGGTCAATTGACGGAGAATATTAGCACTATGGGAAGGTAAGGAAGGTGGGGCTAGAAATGACTGTGTGGAAGATGGAAGAGATGAGACAAGTGTGTGCCTGCAAGACAAGTCAGGGGGGGACACCCACACGTGTCACACAGCAGCAACCATTTGCATTCCCTCAGACACACACAGCTCAGGACAGGAGAGGAGGACACGGCCAAGATCTGGGTATAACAATAACTGGGGTGTCTGCCTCCACCTACCAGGAAGTGAAATCTTCTGAGGGTGCATGCGAGAGAGCCATCATATTGAAGGATCATGAAATTAGACAGACAAGCAGGGGACAAAGACTCAGATGGAAAAATAGGCTCTGTGAAAAAGCAAAAATGTCATTGGATTATGGGTCACTGCAGTCAACACCATTGAGGTCAGGACACTGGAAAATGTAGACAAAAATAGAAGTAATTATATAGGAGTTTATTGAGTTGTATAGTCTTTGGGTTTGGTTAATTTTGGTGTGAGATTTTATTATTTATTTATTTACTTGATTGATTTACTCATTATTTATTATTTATTTACTTACTTGATTGATTTGCAATTTTTTATAAAGTTTAATTTTGTTTTAACTTCAATGATGAGAGGCAGAGAAGACACTTAAGACTGGGGTTATGAAGGAAACAGTCTTCCAGCTGGGCTGGGCCATCTGATTTGATCAGCACCAGCTATGTGAGCAGAGAGTAGGAGGGCAGAGTCTGAAAGAGATGGAACCGAATGCTGTTCAGGCTGCTGGAGGAAAGACCGTATGGTAAAGTGCAATTGAATGCGGAATGTCCCCAAGTGCTGTGGCTCTCACGAGTAAGAGAAAGAAGAGGGCAGAACACTTAGGTCTAAAGTGTGCGGCTGTGTTAGCTTCTTTTCTCATCATGCTGATAAAATACCAGACCAAAGCAGGAAAGGAAGGGTTGATTCTGGCTCACAGTTCAAAGGTATAACCCATTGGGCAGGAAAGGAAAAAGCACAAGGCTTTCGTGTTTCATCTGACATCAGGAAACAAAGATAAATGTTAGTCTGGGATCCCAGCTAGGGAAAGGTGCTGTCCACACCAAGGGACAGAAAATCCCTCACAGATACGCCAAGTGATCTGTGTCCTGGGTACAGTCAACATCTTGTCAATTGATGTTAGCTATCAAAGCAGTATGGATACTTCACATTACCACAGCCATGGCAGGGTTCTTATAAGGCAGTAGTCCTCAACCTTCCTAATGCTGGGACCCTTTAAGACAGTTCCTCGTGTTGTAGGGACTCCCAACCATGAGCAACACTACTATTTTGTCACTGTAGTTTTGCTACTGTTATGAATAGTAATGTAAATATCTGATATGAGAGATCTCTGATATGTGATCCCTGGAGGTCATGACCCACAGGTTCATGACCTTATGGGACAAAGTAGAGCGTGTGAGACAAAAAAACTGACTAGGCAGTGAGGAAAGAGGAGAACAACCTTTCTCTGCCATCCCATCTAAAGCGAGGGAAAATTAAGTGCCCGTCACATAGCAGATGCTCAGAACATGACACGATATTCCTAGCAACAGCAAATAGCTCCTACTAAAAGCTCAACAAATTATAAAATGACCTTGAGTGATAACTATTATGGCTCTTAAACATCCACTCGGGGAAGGAAATGTATATAGTCAACTATAGGCTCCATCTGAAGCAGATGGAGGATTTCCCACTCTGTCCAACAACCGCCGCAAGTTTCCCTCCCTCATGATATGAGCCAACACTGACTTGACAGCGGCATCCTTAAAATTCTGCTCTCAACCCACCAGCACTCCCACAGGCTTGGTCTTTGTCTCCACCCAGAGCAGGTATAGGAATACCCACTGCAGTCTAGAATGGAAAGTCTTTATCTAATGATTTTTTCCCCCATTCTTAGTGCCATATGGTAATAAAAGAACAAAAACTAACATCTGGATAGTAGCTAATTACGCACACCCTTAGGGTTCCTGTGTATACATTATTTTCTCTAGGACATCCTCCCCTCCAGTATTCTCAAGGCTGTTCACGCAACGTCAGCACATATTTCCCTGTCTCTGAGTCTTTCCCATCATGGCAGTTTACAATAGTGTTACATTTGCTTGTCAACTCATCTTGTGGGGGAGACCCCCAAAGTGACCCCAACGATTATTCAGGTGTGACCCAGTCACTTCCACTTGAGAATGAGCAAGGCCTGTGCCATGCTTCTAATCAACAAGGTGGAGGAAATGTCACCCTCCATACTTATACTCTGTCACATAATAGTATTTTGACAGACGAGGGAGATTAACCCACCCGCCCCCATACCAGCTAGACAAAACAAATAGGTATACTGGAGAGTTCCATAGAGCATAGAGCTTGTAGGAGGATCTGGGCGGTGGGGATTCCAGCTACCTTCAAGAACGCAAGAGTGAATTCAGGGCCATAGTCATACCACGGTAAGAAAGAGCATGTTGTCAGCAAGCTAAATGAGGTTCAAAGCCAACGTTCCTCCAGGCAAACTTTCAAATGAGAACACAGATCAGTAGGCTTCTTGCCTGCAACCTTCCTCGCACTCTTAGTAGGAAGCGAGTTGTGGCAGTTCATCGTCATCGTCGACTTGATTGGATTTGAAATCACCATAGAAACACAGCCCTGGGTTTGTCTATAAGGATATTTCCAGGAAGACCTAGCTAAAGAGTGAAGAGTCGCCATAGCTAAATATCAACAACAGCATCCTGTGAGCTGTCTGAAGAGCGGGGGGCGGGGGGGGGGGTGGAGGGGGGGAAGGAAGGAGGGGAAGGGGGAAAAGTGTGTTGAGAGCCAGCTTCCATTTCTTTCTGGTTCTCGGGTGCGGGCACGGTGTGATGAGATGCCTCACGCTGCTGCCGCCCTGCTTTCTGAGCCGCTAACTGGAGAAAACACCCTCCCTTAAGTTAATTCTCATCAAGTATCTGGTTGCAGCAATGAGAGCACTAATACATCAACCAAGCCAGGCAGAAAAAAGAGAGAAAACCACTCTTTAAAGCCTCTATATGAGTCAGCACTTGTTAGGTGACAAGGGAAAATGAACACATGTGCCCCACCAGACTCTGAGCTCTGAGTGGACCATAGCTGTATTGTTCCCCACTATACCCCCAGTACCTCTTGCTATCCCAGCACACACACAAAACTCAACAAGTACTTATAGGGTAAGTGCTTGGATACACGGGCATCGTGCCTGCAGTATTTACAACCGCTTCATAAAGATTATTTTAATTTATGTTTCATTCAGACAGAAAACAGCCCTGGGACACATAGGCTGTGACACATCCAGGATTCACATTAAAAAAAAAGCGTAGGATTGAAACTGGAAGCAAATCCTGAACCCATTCACCCAAACCAAAGGCGTGAAAGCAGGACGAACTTTCCATCTAGACAGAATCAACAGAAGTCTGAGTCCTACCCACACTCTGAGCAGGCATCACTAATTGATCCCAAAACATTTAAGCAAAGTTCACCACAGCCCTTCTCAGCTCTGGGGTTTTTATAGCCCTAAGCCATTGGTCCCAGCTAGCCTAGACCAGGACACTGATTTATCATCCAGATTCTATGACTCTAGTTGTCATTTTGACTCCCAATTATAGAATTGAATTTAGAAGTTATTGGCAGCAAGATCTGAGAAAGAATGAAGAGTGTGAAGATGCAGAGAAATGGACACAGAAAACGAAAAGTCAAGAAGGGAGGCTGGCTGTGGAGAAAACAAAATCTAAGAAATTCCTGTCCGGAGCAAACCCTCTCAACCTGCAGGGAATTCCACCATGGTACAGCTGAGTCCTCCGGTGGCTGATGTCACTGGTCAGCTGACAGGGAACTCTTCAGTCAGAATCCCCTTCTTACCATCATGGTTGCGACACCTCCACACCCCTACCCCCACCCCAGCTTCTTTCGGCCTGCTAGCTGTGACTGCAATGTGGGTGGAATAAATTAAACATTTGCTGCCATTAATATTTTTACTATTTAACAATTAAATGCATGTCTGCCAGAAGAATTGCAGATAGGAGTTAGATAGATAGATAAATAGAAGATAGATAGATAGATAGATAGATAGATAGATAGATAGATAGATAGATAGATAGATAGATAGATAGACAGATAGATAGATAGAGATGGATGGATGGATGGATGGGTGGGTGGATGGATGGATGGATGGGTAGGTGGATGGGTAGATGGATGGATGGGTGGATGGATGGATGGATGCATGGGTGGATGGATGGATGGATGCATGGGTGGATGGATGGATGCATGGATAGATAGATAGGTAGATAGATAGATAGATAGATAGATAGATAGATAGATAGATAGATAGATAGATAGATAGACGGGCAGATGGATGGATGGATGCATGCGTGCATGCATGGATGGGTGGATGGGTGGATAAATGGATGGATGGGTGGATGGATGGATAGATGGGTGGATGGGTGGATGCATGGATAGATAGATAGATAGATAGATAGATAGATAGATAGATAGATAGATAGATACTCAACATTAATCTCCAGAAAGAAAAGATAACTGAACAAGGGGTGCATGCTGCTATAACCCTGATATGTCTTTAAAATAAGAAGCATACAGAAAGATGGGGGCAGCAGACAATGGCTTAGCTGTTCAGTGGTGATTTTCTTTCTCTGTTAATAAATTGACTAAGCCCACAGTGCTCTAGGCATGTCATAGGACAGGGTTACAGAATATATTGTGCTGACAATGCCAACTCTCTTGCCCATGGCAAGTATCACTAATTAATCACATCATTCTTTGCTCCCTGAGTCCAGCTTTGGCTTGGAAAGCATCCCATTATGATGTTTCAGGCAACCAATATCAATCTAATATTTGGGATCTTAAGAGAAAACTATGTGTCCTCAATGGTGACAGACACAGCTTCCAGCTGCAGGACACTATGTGTGCTACAATAGAGTAAAGCTTTGATTGTTAGGTGGAGCTCAGACCCTGGACCCACAGTACCCACATCATAAGCCCTTCCAGGCCTCAATGTTGTCATCCATACAATGACTATGACACCACCTGCCACACAAAACTATAAAGATTTTAAATAAGTTAAAACATGCATAGGCCTTAAAAGATGACAAACATCAGCACTGGCTATTTTTCTTATATTAGGCATATTATACAAGATATATAATATGTAAGACATTATAGCAATGGTCAGTGTCTAGTAAGAGACAGTACGCACCAAGACTCTAGGCTGCATGGTTTCTTATTATTACTTAAAACCCTTAACCATAAACTATAAGGATGAAGCACATATTTTAGAGACAGCCAAGCTGGTTCAAAAGCATTGTGTAATTTTCCCAGTGTCAAATGGCTAGAAAGACATAGGAGCTTTAGTCAATAAACCCAAGTATTTGGAATGCTTAATGGGACCCCTAGTCCTAAGGACGAGTGATTCTCTCCACACTGGCCTTGAAGAAGCTCTGTGAGCTCAGGTGACTTTAGTGTAGACGTAACAAAGATGAGAAAGCTGTCTGGATACTCATTTCCCTGAGTCACTAGGGTCGAACTGGTGCCAGTTTCCAGTGCACATCCATGTGCCGATGCCATCCCTAATGTAAGAATCTTGTGTCACAGGGTAACATTGCCATCCATGACACACATATGGCAATCATCCCATGAGGCTATAAAAAGGCTGAAAAGTCCCCTGTATTATACATATATATATCTTTCCTATGTTTACATCTGTTTTAACACAGAGATTCGTTCTACAGTTGTTTAGAATATTCAAAAACCTGTCAGCCAGCTTCCAGCCAAGAAACAATAGAATATAGGTTACAGATATAGCATATGCTAGGCTTTCCCATCAAAGTTTCGTGAGCCTGTTCCAGAACGTTCACACAACAACACTGCCTAGCAAGGGGGTTCTTGTGACTTCCCCTGTGGTTAAGTGATATATGACTGTATACATGAAAAGACACACACACGAGAATGAACAACTACTCGGTTAGGACAAGCTGGGCATAGTGTCACATACCTGTCATTCCAACAACGGGAGGTGAGGCAGGAGGACTGGGATGTCTAGGCCAGCCTGGGCTACATCGAAAGACCTTTTCTCAAGAAAACAAAAGGCACTCTGAAGAGGAGATGGCTCAGTGGTTAGGAGCACTAAAGCTCTTGAAGAAGACAGGATTTAGTGCACATCACCTCTACCCAAGCTGCTGACAACTGCCTATAAATCAGACCGGGGGATTTGATGCCTATTCTGGCTCCTGTAGGAATCTGTATTCACACACACGTACCAGACACACATACACACATACATGCACATATATGCATATAATAAAGTGTGGGATCATGAAAGGCAGCCTGTTTTCTGGTCGAGCAAGGTTTAAACTCCAGAGACCCACCAGATGATTTTGGAAGGGACAGAAGGCCATTTGCCATGCTCTCAGACACTAGGCTCCTGACACAAGGCCCCAGCTCCATAATTCTGTGGCCCTCAGTCACGTAGGACAACGACCCAAGCACTTGGTATTCTGTCTGGACTCCACCCCATGGTTACCTGGCAATACCCAGGTAGACCTGGCCCACTATAAAAGGGGCTCCTTGCCCCTCCTCCTGCTTCCCCTCTTGCTCTCACTCCTGCTTCCCGCTTGCTTCTCTCTGGCCCTCTCGGGCTCTTTTCCCTTCCCCCTCTCTCCACGTGGCCATCGCGGGCCTCTACTTTTCACTCATCACAACTCTCCGCCAACAGTAATGATTTAAAACCATGGACTGCCTCTTCTCAGCTGGACCCACCGCACTGGAGCAATGCAGCAGGCCTTCCTCTAAAGAGCAGAGTGCAGTCTCATGCAGAGGGCCTCCCTGTGCTCCCAGACATGGCTTCTGCCAAGCCAAGCCAAGCAGCCTAACAAGCCAAGGACACTTCTCTCTGTGGGAAAAGGCTGGAGCTCTCCTTTCCCTCTTTCTCCTTCACCCAGGCCGCAGGCCCCCACTCCGTTCTCAGCAGCGTCTGTGGTGCCCAAGACTGAGAACCTGTTGTTCCCTGCCTCCTTGCCACCAGGGACCCACAAGCCAGCTTCTACCGGTTTCCCAGGAACTCCAGCCTGCCCTTCCCCACCCCTGGATTGGGGTCCTGTGGCTTCTCACAGCCCGATGCCCACCTAGCAGCAATGGGGGGGGGGGTGAATGCAGTCGGACTTCCGGTCCACCTCGCCCAGCAGCCAGAGCCCTGGCTGCACTCGGGCCACCATTTTAACCCACAATAAAGTAAAATATTTTTAAATAAGAAAGCAAAGCAGGGGAATCCTCTGGGTATATGCCCAGGAATGTCCTGGAAAGGCTTGATGCAGCATTGTAGGGGATTGCCAGGACAGAGAAGTGGGAGGGCAGTGATTGGGGAATGGGTGGAGGGAAGAGCACTTATGGGACTTATGGGGAGGAGGGAACCGGGAAAGGGGAAATCATTTGGAATGTAAACAAAGAATATAGAAAATTGAAAAAAAAAAAAAGAAAGCAAAGCAAAGCAGACAAAAAAAGAAGGGGAGGGAGGGAGAGAGACTCTATATCTACACAAAAGAACTTAGCTTGAGTTTGGAGTCTTGTACATGTATCCTTGGTAGGGCAGTGGGACAAACTCAGGGGTTACGGGTTTGGGCTCATACAGTCTCACCTGCAATCATTTCCCTGCTTCCAAGAGAAGGAATCCCTGATGCCCACACCCCACCTCCAGGACTCCATGCCTTTTCCTGTCTCTGAGAACAGGCTTGGGGAGAGTCTGGGTACAGGGAACAGATTGCCGGAACTGAGTGTCCTTTCCTACATATGCTGCATCTGCATGGACATATCTGCCATCCTCTCTAAGCCTCAGTCTCCTGGACATGGAAAGGGAAGGGAAGAGCAGTTTTGTTTTGTGGTGTTGTTAACTAATTCAGCTCAAAACTCCTATGACCTGGCTCAAACAAGCAGATCCATGAATGGTGGTTACTTCCCGTCTGTGAAGCAGATATTGTGAGCTGGATTATTAAATGGGAAACTGAGGCCTCAATATGTTACTCACCCAAGACGACCCTATACAGAGGAGCTCAGCTGCAAACAGACTGCTCAGTTCGGAAACGCACATGCTTGACCACCAGGCCACACTGCCGTGCCTCTGAAGAAGCTGCTTCAGATGGCTGGACATCATGCCCTTGGCCTGCTTCTGAGGTCTTTAAACCTTGGCCCTCTGAACTTGGCATAGGTCAGGGCCTTGTTCCTTTTAAAGTCCTTCTGATGATCACGATAACCCTACCCGGTAGCCACCGCGGCCACCATTATGAACAAGCTCCGAGAGGCCGCTCGAATCTGTTTGGCATCCCTTCTGCAGGGCACTCCTAGAGTGCCTTGCCCAGACAAGCACTTCACAGATCCCTTTGATGGAAACTTACGGAGCTGTTAAGTCTGGAGATGTATTCATTTTCTCTGCACCTACCTAACATTTGATGCCGACACTGAGCTGCAGGAAGCAAGCAACAAGAATTATTTAATAAAAGCACATCAGAGCTAAAGGCAGAGGAGAGTGAATGAAAGGGGCAGCCTTTGCGTGGACTCAATGCCGGAAGCCGGGCTTCTGTAACTTTGATCCAGGAAAATTGCCACAACCCTTGTTGGTGGCTGGAGGGCTGCTGGCTGCCCTTTACGGGAGCTTCCGATGTCTGAATGGTGCCAATTGGGAACACAGCTCTGAAGTTTTCGTGCAGCCCTGTGTGAGTCAGGCTAGGGAGCTAAACGGGGTTCAGAGCCTTACATGGAGTCCAGGCCCAACTCAGACACATGAGGAGTCCAGACAAGTCTCTGATGGGTGGGGGTGGGGTGGGTGGGGGTGGAGGGGAAGTAACACAGGAGTGGGTGTTTGCTGACTGGCAGCTTCATGCTTTGTGTGAACGCATGCCCTGGCATTTCTCCATGCTGAATCAGGAAGAAGAGTTGGGCAGGATGCCTGCGGAGGGAGGGAGAGTGGAAGGGAGAGAAAAGGAGGAGACAGGAGAATAGAAAGGGGAGGGGAGGGAAAGAAAGGAGGGGATGGTAAGGAAAGAGGGAAGGGAAGGAGAGGAGAGGAGGTAAGAGGAGAGGAGGGGAGGGAACTGGAGGGGAGGGGGAAAGGAGGGGAGAGGGAAGGGGAGGGTAGGGGAGGAGAGGAGAGGAAAGGGGAGGGGAGAAGAGGAGAGGAGAGGAGAGGGGAGGGGAGAAGAGGAGAGGAGAGGAGAGGGGAGGGGAGGGGAGGAGAGGGGAGGGGAGGAGAGGGGAGGAAAAGAGAGGAAAGGAGAGGAGAGGAGAGGAGAGGAGAGGGAAGGGGAGGAGAGGAGAGGCTGAGTCCCATGTGGGAAAGCAAATACAATAGACTTTGGCTAAAGAAATAGCAAAAGTATTTCCTAAAGGCTTACTGGGTGCTTCCAATACTTCTTTCCTATTTGTTCTAGGGACAAAACACTCAATAAGATAGATAGTGAGAAAGAGAGAGAGAGACAGACAGACAGACAGACAGAGAACTCATTTCACTTTGCACATAAAAACCAGGGGTTAAGAAAGACCCAGAGCTGTCTGAAGTAGCACTCAAATTCAGATCTCAGTAAATGAAACTCTAATCCAAATCTAAATGAAGCCAGGCTTCTCACACACCCAGCTTCCGTCCTAGCCCACCTCAGGGACCCACTGCTGCCCCTGCTACCCCTGTGTTCCCTGGGGGTTGCAGAAAGCCAACCAAATGGTGGCTAAGGCAGGTGGAGAGTGGCTTTCACCCCCTAGACAGACCAGGAGAGCGCGTGTCACCTCCAGACACAGGAAGGGATGCTCCTTGTTGAATCCTGCATGACGTCAACGACACATCTGATGGTGCCCTGCAGAAAGAATATCCTAGAACTCCACACTCCTCCCTGATGGTGGCAGCTTGAGCCCCACCATCCAATAAAAGTATAAGACAAGCTGCATACTGCAATCACAATTTTCTTGTAACCATGTGCTAAGGAGAAAGAAAAGAGTAAATTTAACTTCAATCATGTCTTATTAAATTCATTATATTCAAAATAGTATTATTTCCACGTGTAACCAACGTTATTTCTGAGATAGTTTACACTCGCCTTTTCACCTTAAGCCTTCACATTGAAAACTGGTGTGTACACTGCACTTAAGCTGTGTCTCAGCGGGCACAGATCTGCTGGAAGTGCCTTGTATTTCTGCATTATTAAATGGGGCAGGTCTGCAGGATTTCAAAACAAGGCAACTCAACCTCACTTCTAATGAGAAGCGGCTTTTAAAGTACCATGAAGGAAAGTGATGGTTTGATGTAATGTTCTGTAAATGTTGACACTGTATAGATTGATACAGCCACTGTCGTAATCAGAACTCAGCTGTCTTGTCACCCCCAAAGGATTCTCTTTACAGTCAAACCCCCACTGTACCTTAATTCCTAAACTTTAATGTTTACATACAGTATGTAAACATTTGACACAGTTTTTCCTGTGTGTGTGTGTTGGGTGTGTATATGTGATTGTACACAAGGTGTGGGTATGGGTGTGATTGTGCTTGTGTGTGTGATTGCATGTGCATGTAATTACACACGGGCCTGTGATTGCACATGTGGGTGTGTATGTGTGATTGCACATGAGTGTGTGTTTGAACATGTGTATGTATGTGTGATAGCACATGGGTAATGTGTGATTGCACATGTGTGTGATTGCACATGCATGTGGGTAGGTGTATATATGTGATTGCACATGGGTGTGGGTATGATTGCACATGTGAGCATGTGGGTATGTATGTGTGATTGCACATGTGGATGTGTGCTTGCACATGGGTCTGTGATTGCACATGTGTGCATGTGGATGTGATTGCACATGTGGGTGTATGGGTGAGTATGTGTGATTGCACATGGGTGTGTGATTGGACATGTATGTGTGAATGTGATTGCACATGTCGGTGGGTAGGTAGGTATGTATAATTGCACATGGGTGTGTGATTGAACATATGGATGTGGATGTGAGTATGTGTGATTGCACATGGGTGTGTGTGTCATTGCACATGTAGGTGTCATTGTACATGTGTGTGATTGCACATATGGGTGTGTGCATGTGAAGGTCAATGGTTATTGTTAGGCATCTTCATCAAGTCACGCTCACCTTATTTTTTTGAAACAAGGTCTCCCACTGAACCTAGAGCTTGCCTATACAGCTAGACTGACGGGCAAGCAAGACAAAAGGATCCTCCAAGCCCACCCAACAGGCTTCTTGAGCTAGTCATAAGGCCTTTGAGGTTTCTCCAAGTTTATTGCATGCACCATAAACCTCTTTTTTGGTTCATATGCTCTTTTTGTCTGGGTTAGTAGCATTGTATTGGGTGGGTGTGCCTTGTCAATTCATTACCTGCTGAAGACATTTTCACTGTTCCAGTGTGGGATGATTGTAGCTAGAACGGTTAGGAATACAGCTTCAGGTACAGGTTTTGTGTGAATACAAATGGCTTTTCCAGGGAAAATATCAAGTTGTGGGACTGTTGGGTAATGGAGTAAGATGATGATGAACTTAGAAATTATTAAAGAAAAATCTCTTCCAATGGTCCTTGAAGCATTCTTTATTCTTATCAGGAATATACAAGAGTTCTACTTGTTCTTCATCCTTGTTAGCACTTGATATTTTTGCATTGTTTATTTTAGCCATCCTGATAGGCAAGTATTTTTATTCCATTGTGGATTTGATGTACTTCCTTTTCATGATTAATCATATTAAGCACCGTTTTATGTGTTGCTCTGTCCTTGAGATGCCCTCTTGGAAAATATTTCAAAGTTTTTCGTCCATCTTTAAACTGAAGTCTATAGTTCCTGAGCTTTGACTATTTCTTGTATTTCCCAGGTGGTGATGCACACCTTTAATCTCAGAACTCAGGAGGCAGTGGCAGGCAAAACTCTGAGTTTTAGATCAGCCTGGACAGATCGAGTTCCAGGACAGTCAGGCCTACACAGAGAAACCCTGTCTTTAAAAAAGGAAAAAGGAAACTTTTAGATAGTCTTGATATAAATCTTTTACTGGAATGTGATTCCCGTTAATCTATTCTATAGTATTTCTCCTACTCTGTGACTTCATCTTTTTCCTTAACCCTGTCTTTCCAAAGCATGTTTTTGATGTTGGTGATATCCAATTAATTGATTTTTTTATGTGCTGTGTTTTTATTATTATATATTCTTCCTTTCCTAATACCTGGACATAGAAATTTTTCTTTCCTTTTTATTAAAACATTTATTTTTTATTATGTGTAAGTATATTATAGCTGTTTTCAGACACACCAGAAGAGGGTGTCAGATCTCATTACGGATGGTTGTGAGCCACCATGTGGTTGCTGGGATTTGAACTCAAGACCTTTGGAAGAGCAGTCAATGCTCTTAACTGCTGAACCATCTCTCCAGCCCCATCAGCCATCTCTCTAGCCCCATAAAATTTTCATATTAAGTTTCTGATTAATAATCAGAATTTAATAGCATCAACCAAAAACCATGTTGCAGATATCTAGAGAAATGCAGCTATAGATTTTGGGTGTGAAAATGTGCATTGTTCATCATTTGCATCATAATTAATAGATTGGAAACGCATCACTAATTAAAACAGAAATAAGATCTGACCCACAATAGCCCTACCTAGACCAACAAGAGTAGAACAGTGACCTACATTTCTTTATATATATATTTTTTTATTTTCTATATTCTTTGTTTACATTCCAAATGATTTTCCCTTTCCCAGATCCCCCCCTCCCCATATGTCCCATAAACCTTCTTCTCTCCATCCATTCTCCAATCACCTCCCTCCTTTTTCTCTGTCCTTATATTCCCCTCCAATGCTAGATCAATCCTTTCCAGGATCAGAACCTTCTCCATACTTCTTCATGGGAGTCATTTGTTATGCGATTTGTGTCTTGGGTATTCAGGGCTTCTGGGCTAATTAATATCCACTTATCAGAGATTGCATTCCATGTGTATTCTTTTGTGACTGGGTTACCTCACTTAGGATGTTCTGACATTAAACAAGCTTCATCTTGCAAGACAGAAACCTAAAACTTTGGAGATAGATGATGGTCCACAGTCATATAGCCAAGAAGTATTTAGGATCAGGGTCAGGTAATTCCAAAACCTTTAAAACTGAGTTCTTGATTTCTAGCAACGCATACTGAACTGGAGGAGTGTAGGGAGGAAGGAGAAAGCAGGGAGGGAATGGTCACAGGTGTTTATCAGAAACAACCCAAGAGCTAAACAGCCAGGTCTTAGAGTGGGAGAAAATCGAGAAGCTCAAGCGTACAGGAGAATGCATTTCCCAAACGCAGCGTCTTCTCAACGGCCCTTCGCAGTGAAACATCTTCAGACATTCTCAGGCTTCTTACTTATTCCACCCAAAGCTGAAGTCCCTGGAGAATCCACCTGACTCACCTGTCGCGGTCACCGCGAATGATGGCTGGGACTACACAATGAGGGCTATCTGCTCCACTCATGTTTGAAAGGAATGTTAACATCTGTTACCATAGGAAATGGAAAGAACAAACCCCACCTCAGCACAGAACACAATGGTCTGCTGGCAATGCCTTCCAATACCTTCCCCAGACATGCATGTTAAGAACTGCACTTCACCACCATGTACACACACACACACACACACACACAAAGTAAATGCTTTCTGTGTGACAGTAGAAATCCTTAAAACATGTGACCTGTCATATCTCTTTCCTTTTTAAAAAAATGGGGTTTAAACACTTTTTACTAAAAAGTAAAACATAGGAAGTACTGTTCTCAACTATAATTTATAATTATATATATATACATACATATATAGAGACATTTAATTTTTACATATTACTTTATTTATTTATATTTAATATTTCTATTTAGTCATATATTTTACACATTATTTGTATTTATATATAATTATATAGATATATAAAAGAGAGGAACGTATATATAAGTATATATGTAATGAACATATATATATTTATGTATTTCAGAAGATAGATTGCCCCCACAGTGAAATCATAGAGAACTCCATAATGTATCCCCAGAGAATACTATCTGCTATGCCTCACATAACATATGTACATATGATGATGTAAAACTCCCTTGAGCCAGGTGACCCTGGAGAGGTGCATACATTTCCCCACAGAACCGGACTCTCACACAGGGTTTGGGGCCAGCTGATTTATGTTGTAGGGTAAGCATAGAGGAGGAGTGGGGTGAAAGTAGCCAAAGGGCATGCTAAGTACGTGGTCACTGTGGACACTGGGTCTCCTTGGACAGGAGACACTCAAAGATCAGAGGGGGACTCCCTCAGAACCCATCAGTGGCCATCTGAGCTACTGACGGCTGCCCTTCCATGCTGAGGATAGAGACAAGACCATTAACTTTCTGACCCCGCCTACTCTGTGTAAGATGAAGCCTCCATTGGCCAAAGAACAACCTAGAAAGCAAAGAGACATTGGAAGCCCAGAGCTATACATGAGTTGTCCGCAGATGCTTTCTGGGGTAACCCGAGAAGACACAGCTTGAGAGTCTTCGTGTAATATAATTAGGAGGAAGAAGCAGAAGGAGACTCCTAACATCCATTTACAGTCACAAACACCAGCCCCACCACACCCAACAGATGGACACAATTTGCTTCATCCTTAGAATGACCCAATGTCTTGAATTTTAGTCACAAAGTGCTTCTCAGCCTGGCTACCTGTCTTTCTGCCTCAGCATTGCTAAAGGGGAATGAGAAACCCAGCAAACAGTCTCTCACGTCTGACCTGGTGGCTTCTGGTTCCCAGCTGGGGTGCCCAAGGATGTGCCTTTCTCGGCCAATGTTCCCTGTCAACTCATTTGGAAATTGTGTGTGTGTGTGTGTGTGTGTGTGTGTGTGTGTGTGTGCATCTCTTTCTCCTCAAGCCCAGAAGAAGCCTCTCTTCCTGTCAAGGTACCAGTGAAGATATCTGAGAACATGGATGGGATCCAATGCAAAAACTTTTGATGACTCACCTACTGTATGGCTGACTAAAATGTTAACAATGGACTGGCTTTGGATATCAGATCCAAGGAAGTGGGAACAGCAACAGCTCTAGGCTGAGAGTAGAAAAATCTTGTTCATAATGTCTGAGGGTATCATGATCCCGAGGCTGCACAGCGACCGTCCAGGTATCTTCAAAGGCTAGGGTTGATCCTAGACATGTGTGTGTGTGTGTGTGTGTGTGTGTGTGTGTGTTTTCTCCAAATTCTAAGGCACAAGAAATATAAAACATGACCAATAGGACAGGAAGGAGGGAATAACGTCATTTTGTGAATATATGTTTTGTTGCTGGTGGTTTGATTCATTGAATAAACCCTTTGTGCCTCATCCAATTCTCTCAGTAATGCTGTGTTTGCCATGACTGTAGCCATCTCAAAAGTGGAAAACAGAAGCTCAGGATGGTCAATAAATGCATAAACGTCCCTGCTGTCATGAGCAATAGAACCGAGGCTGAGTCCAAAGGCCATGACTCTTTGACTCTTTTACCCCACCGCACTGTCCTTCCATAAGAGTGGGGGAATGAAAATAACCCAAGGGTAGAATGTCACCAGAGACACCGAGCCTGTCTCCCATAAGGAAAGCATGGTGGCAGAGGGGAGTTGAAAGCTCTGAAGGGACCTGTTGTCTACCCCTGTGCCAGCATCCTGTGTACTGTCCCTGCGCTAGGGAAAGTCTCACATCCACAGCCAACGAGTACTGGATTCCCAACAGACCCTGAGTTGGGACTAGAAGCATCAGGCCAATCAGCTCCAATTCGAGAGCATCTCAGTGTGGTTAATCGTCCCCATCTTTGCCTGGTCTCCCAGCTATACTCAGCTGGAAGAATAAGCTAACATCACAGCAAACAGGCATCCCTGGTTTAGGCAACTGGTTTCTCTATTCTGGGCCTATTTGGCTCTCTAAGCCGGAAACCCATATGGTTGAAGGGGGACCCTGCTGTTTACAGCCTCCTCTGGGACCCAAAGACAGGAGAGACCCTATCCATTTCTACTCTTCCGTGTTTGCTCCCTGAGACTGAATTTTATTTAAGCACCACATTTGGACGGGAAGATGGAATTTCAGTCACTGCTTTCCGGGTTATGTTTTCAGCATCATTACCAGGACCAATAAATTAGAGCAGTCTTCAAACAGAATAAATCAAGACACAAACCTCCAAGGCACACTGCTTCCCAAGCCCAAACGCATCTTCTAGTGAGTGGTAGGAAACCGTAGAGTTGAAAGGGGCCCCAGAGACACTTCTTAGAGAGGAAAGGGAAACCCAAAGCCAAAACCAGTGGAGGGGCTTGGCCAATAGGACACAGAGGCTTTGACCTCACATCTGTAGGTCACAAAGCTTGCATCAAGGAAAGACAGATGAGGCTTGTCAAAATGTAACCAGCACTCGGGGCCTCAGATGGGTGTTTATGGGTTGTTAACCTCTCAATCGAAGAACTGAAAGTAAGGACTGAACCCAATTGGCAAAAGTATCGAGAAAACTTCATCCAGAGGGAAGTGCTATACAGATCAGAGAGGAGCGCACTGTTAAGATTAACCGTACCAGTTATTTATTGCTTGTAGTTTCCTTTTATGGGGCTCAAGAGGAAGGGGTTGGGCATCGTAAGGTGGTTCTCTGTTTTGACTGAAAGGTTAGGGTTTTTTGGTGTCCTTTCCCATAATGCACCTGATTTTAATTGTATGCATACACAATTGTGCATAGGCATTCCATGGTAAAAAGGTGCTTCTCCCGAAAAAGTATATTTGAGGTCCCAGTTTTTCCTTACTATATATACAGGAATCCAAAACAGATTCAGTCTGAATCCACTGGCCTTTCTGTTCTTGAAAACCAGATACAGTGAGAAAATATTTTAACAGAAACTAAGTTTGATTGTTGTTAAGAGAGGAGACATTTAGCCTACTGTTTGGAGAGGGTGCACCTGTAGCCCCGTGCAGATGCAAGTCAGGGGTTGTTAGATACACTGCTTAGGGAGGGGTGTTTGCATACTACATACAGGCAGGGAAAGTGTGTAATTAGGTGGGTGTGCATAATCCAAACCAAACAGAGTCCCAGGAATATGGCCCTGTTCCCTCTGCTTACCTGCTTCTGAAGGTGGCACAGAGTTGGTGCTGAGGAAAATGGTGGATGTAAAACCTGCAGGCTCAGTCCTGATTCTGAAGGAGAGTGCTCCTTACAGTTTACCAGCCCATCTTTCTTAGCTGACTGATAGCAGGGTCTTCACATCACATACTTGCATGGGTTCAACTCATACGGTCTTCAGAAAGGCAGGAGAATTAGAGCTGAACAAATCTTCTGGTTCCACTTGAACAGCAAAACCCAGTGCATTCATTGATACCTGTGGAATGTACTAAACATTCTGCATCCCTAGAGACCTAGCTTTGAGAATTCAAAAGACTGAATCTGAAGAAGCATACTGATCAGAAAGGATATTCCACAAACACTCCCCTAGTGTCCTATTGCCCTGATGAGACACCATGACCACAGCAACTATTATAAAGGAAAACATTTAATTGGGGCTGTCTTACAGCTTGTAGGTTTAATTCATTATCATCATGTCAGGAAGCATGGCAGTGTGCAGCAGATATGGTGCTGGCAAGGTAGCCGAGAGTTCCACATCTTGATCTGCATGACAGCAAGAGGAAAATTGATCCAGTAGGTCTGGCTTAATCATAGAGACCTCAAAGCCCACCCCAACTGACCAACACTTCCTCCAATGAAGTCCCACCTACTCAACAAAGTTACAAACCCTAATAGTACCACTCCCTATGAGTCTATGGTGGCCGGTTTCGTTCAAACTACCACACTGACCAAGGTCGCGGTGGTGTCAGCCATGTGGCAGTCCATCTTCTAAGTGTGACATGAATTTGACTGTTTTCTTTCCTGTTGCACCTAAGAAGCTAAGGGCTAATGAAGGAACAAACAAGTCACATGGCCAGTAAGTGGCAAGGTACCATCCAGCACAGCCACCAGCCTCCCAATGCTGCATTTCTTGACTGTTGACATCCCTTGCTCGGGGGGCCAAGTATTGGATTATTTTGCTTCTGAGAATCAGGAGCAGTTGAGCCCCGCTCTATTTCCTTTGGATGGGTGTGTCTAGCACACATGAAGTTAGTTAGCAATAGGCTAACAGTGAGGGAAGAATCTAATTGCAGGGATGGGTGGACCCTTCAGGGAAGGACAGACCTCAAAGCTCAGCTCTCAGAAATCAGGAGCCATTAAGAACCTTGCTAGGGGACAGAGATCTCCACAGGAGCTCTAGAGACCCCCAAACATCTTCATGGGAGCTTACCCTTCCTTCCTCAGGTCTATGATATGAGAGGGGAGAGAATACTTTCAACTACTTTCTTGGACATCATTTTAAAAAATAGACTGACGTAAGACCTCCTTCAACTTTTGGGACCCAGCAGATATAGGTACTAGGGTTAATTCATCCCACTGTGTGTATGTGAACCTGTCTGATTTTCTCTGCGCCTCAGTTTCTCTATGTATACAAAGTAGAATCCACACCTGCTTTGTGTCTATGCAGGAATTGAAGTGAATGACTAACCAAATGAGCTTACACTGCTGACTGTGTGGTAGATCAACAAATGACAGTCCCATTTGTCCAGGATACAAAAGGAGATTTAGGTCCTCTTGCAGTTGTTCTTCTTCTTTACCTATAGGCTTTTCATTTCATTCAGAGATGAAAACGCCCACATAAAGAAAGTTGCTTTCCCAGGATCCTTTGCAGCTTAGTGGTCATAGTTCAGTTCTAGAAAATAAGATATAAGAAAAAGTGACTCTCCTCTCCTATGGACCTTAAACTGCCAAAGACTGTTGGGGAGATTTCCATGAAATGTGTTGCTTCCCTAAAATCATGGAGAATTAGCCCATTCAGCATTTTCCTTTGACCCCCCCCCCCCACTCCTGCCCTTTGCCCACATCTTCTTCCTGTCTAGAGACATAGTCACTATCTTCTCACCGAAAGGACCAGCACAGAGGAATAGAAGGCAGCTCGGAATCTCAAGCATCATTCTCTAGTTACCGACACTAACTTACACTTTCTACCTCCCACCAGAAATCAACGTCTATTGGGTTTCCCACTATTTGCAGTTCAACACACTCCTGGAAGTTACTAACCCCCATTTGATATATTGAAATAAAAGGATAGAAGTGCTGGGACATTTCTCCAAGATGATATTATGATTGGTGACCACCATAGGCCTTCTGGGTACTTGAGTCTTAAATTTCTGACCCGAATGCTCTCCTAACAGATTACAGGAATTAACTTCCTTCAAGAAATTGCAGTAACCAGGTTTACTCTTGAAAATAATGGATTTCACTTTACCTTCAAAGGAGCCTTTTCAGTCCAGGAACAAATCCCACACGAGAGTCCAGAGAGGGAGGGACTGTGGATTTACATCTCTACCCCTCCACAGACACAACACATCTGTGGCATCCAGAAAGCATGCTGTGGAATCACAAATACATCTGTTGCCCAGTTGCCAACCCTAGAGAAGGTCTTGAATTCAAAGGAAGATGCATTGGAATCACTACTAAATATTGTATAGCTTGAGCATTTGGGAAGTCAAGACTAAATAGCACTGTCTTCCACTTATAATTTTTGCATGGCCAAATTGTTTGGACTTCACTCTTCTTTGCAAGACTAAGGAAACTATATTCTCTAAGTCCAAATAATGCACATGGTAAATAAATGTAATTTGTTTGTGGTTGAGTATTTCTATCTACAGCCATGCTGCTAGATGTGAATTTGATCCATCTTTGGCAGTTTAGGGTAGATAGGAGAGGAGAATCACTCCTTTGCATAGAAAGACATGCTCCTTGGAATTGTTCAGATAGGTATACGTAGTCTGCTTACATTGAATCTCACCGCTGGACAGAGAGAATGGCTTCTTACTGAGTCCTCAGTGGCCTTGGATGTGCACCCCCCCCCACTGTTTGATCCCAGTTGTCCTGATGAATATGAGACTTGTGAATCAATCACCAATAGTTCTGAGCCCACCCCTCTCCAACTCTTCAAAGTAGAGCCATAGAGATGACCAAACATGACCACCAAGGCACAATGACCTCATTATACCAGTTGAAGCCAGAAGCATCCTGCACCTGAACCAAACCACATCTCCAGCATTAAAAAGTAAATGCTGATTCTTCTTAAGCTATGATACTTTGCCGTGGTTTCCTTCATTGCGAAAGTTAACTGATAGGGATGTTCTATAAGTCTCAGCATCCCTATTGGAGGGATGAAAGTAGAAATAAAAATGAATGATGAAAATAGAAATTAAAGGCAAACAGGAGCCTGGAGAGATAGCTTTGTGGTTAAGAGTACTAGCTGCTCTTCCAAAGGGCCCAGGTTCAAATTCCAGCACCCACATGGCAGTTTATATAACCATCTGTAACTCCAGTCCTAGGGGATACGGCACCCTTGTACAGATATACATGCAGGCAAAACACCAAAGTACATAAAAATAAACAAATCTCTAAAGAAAAATAAACCCTACCTCTTAACACTAAGTGTCAAGTGCCTATCTACTATTAAGCAGTACACAGTTGTAAACTACCACAAACATTATAATACCAATATGTTACTTTAAATTCTGTGCTTTGAATCTCATCCGTAAATCTAGGAACAATGTTATCAAACAAGCAGGATTATTGTAAGAATTGAGAAAATATGTGTTATGTGTCAGATACAGTCAGAACATCAACAAATACTTATTGTTTATGTGCTGGGTTAAATCTTACTATAAACATTTAGCTACCTCCTTCTCTTTTCTGGCCCAAGCATAAACCCACTCCACCCTCAGTAGTCCTACATCCAACCTTCAGGGTTTTCTTACCTTGAGAATCACACTTGGCTCCAATCTTCAGCCTCTCGGGCACATCACCACCTTGGACAGCTGTGGATGGAGGCTTCAGAACATCTGGGCAGGCAGAAATTGGCCCATAAACTCCTCTCCCTTCCGCCCCTTAACCACAAGGGGGCAGCCCCGCCGCCTAACCCTACAGAAAGCTGGAAATACTTGTCCTGTGAGACCTCTTCCCTTTATTGGTTCCGCTCCCACATTTTTGGAAATTGGAAGGCTTCCACCCCCAACCCCCGTTAACCCAGGTCCGTATCCCCACTCCGATCATTCACATGTTCTTAGGTCACCTGCCCAGCCCCCAGCAGAGCAGCCCCGCCCCCAGGCGCCTTGAGCAAACACCCATGGTAAAACTTCCTTCCTGCTCAAGGCAACCTCTCTACCTACGTGAGTGGTTTCATAATTTAAGCATGCCCATCAGTGGACAGATTTAGCCCACTGCCTGCTGAGTCTGGAAATACTAAATATTAAAATATCCCAGACGCTCGTCCTTCTGACGCCCCAGTGCTCTCAGATTCACATGCAGTTGGTTGTACAGACAATCCCAGGATGCCCATCAATTTGTCCATTAAGTGGGTTTTGAGTACCTGTGTATGTGGGTTACTAGAACAAGGGAAGACGTTGAATGTGTGACCTTGGGGAAGTTCTAGTCTTCTGGCTTCAAGACTGGGCCTTTTCTTCTGCATCTCAGGACTGCTTCAACACTCCAGACTTTTCCATGATGTTCTTTGCAATGGGTAGGGGGTGTGGATGGTAGTTGGAGGAAGTTACTGACCAAAATACAAAAAGTAATAATATTGCCCATTTAGGGCAGCAATAGAGATGTTCCCAGGAATTGAAACCTACCGTCAGGAAGGGAAAGAAAACAGAGAGGAACTTCATTGTGCGTGTGTGTGTGTGTGTGTGTGTGTGTGTGTGTGTGTGTGTGTTCCCTTTACCAAAAGTCTAGCTCATTTCTCTCACACACATCAAAAATAGCCATGTGTTTCTCACCTTTGCAGTTGAAGTGTTCTGGGTTTTGGGGGTTTGTATTTTAATTTCAAATCAAAGAACATTTAGACTAACGCACACACGTTTAATAAGTACTGACCAATTTTTAAAGTGGGTTTTGGATTTCTGAGAATGGGGGAGTACTTCTCAAAGGATTCAAAACAAAAGGGGGGGCTTCTTGAAAGTGGGATGAGCCCCAAAAGCAAGCTCACCACTAGAAGAACTTAGCAGAGGCATTTCCTGTGTGTAGGATTTAATAAAAAATAAAGGTGGTGGCCAGCAGCACCTATGTGTGTAGTCTTTTGACATGGGAACTGGGATGCATAAAGAGACCGAGTCTCTACAGAGGGGAGGTGACGTCCCTTCATCACCTTCAAGTCAGATCTGAGTACCCAGCCCAGAGAAGGGCTGGGCCAGGCAGGCACTGGGGATTACAGCCTCAATCTCTGTCCATGGTGGGGCTTGGTCTCCACTTCCTCTTGTGCCTTGTTCTCCTCAGCCATGAAATAAGAATGATGACTCCCACATGAGGGGATTCACACAGGCATCTGTCTGTCATGGGTAGAAATCCTTAATGCCTTATTTAGATTTCACCTGTGACTTGAGCAAGAGACTCTTAATTTAAGAATGTGTTAGTCAGAGACAATGCATTCATTACTCATTAGATTAGCAAGATGACTCATTTTAAGCTAAGGTGGGCTTTGCCCACACATTTCCCCTCCCTGAGGGAGGCCATGAAGTCTTGAGTTTCAGAGGACCTAGCCAGGATGCTAGAGACACCCAGGATCCTGCTGCTGCTGCCTGTATGGCCACAAAGGAGTCATTTAATGCATACACACACACACACACACACACACACACACACTCACACACTCACACACACACACACACACACACACACACACACACACACACACTCCTAACTCTGAGGTCAGAGACCAGCCTCAATTAAGATGCTGGCAGAACTGAATTGTTCTGGAGACTCTGTGGTGGGGAATGGGGGAAGGGGACCTGTTTTCTTTTCTCTTCGGGTTCCAGAAGTCCTGACATTCCTAGGTTCCCTTCCCGACTCCCACAGCAGCAGGAGGAGTGCTCATGGTGACCTCTCTCGTTCTTTTTTCCAGCCTTTTTCATCTCATAGGAATTTTAAAATTCATGCTATGGCCATGAAGATAATCCAGAATGATAACCCTAATTCACGTCAATAGATTGACAAGCTTAACCCCAAAGGTAAATTTAACTCTCCTTTCACCATGTGATCTAACATATCCACAATGCCTGGTTTGTCCTGAGGGCTAAGTAACTCACTAGTACTAGTTATTACCAACCCACTATGCCAAGGTCCTACGGTTAGGTTGCCACAAGAAATAGCCATAAACCTGGTGGCTAGCAATAGAAATTTATTCTCTCATAGTCTGCGGCCAGAAGTTTGAAGTCAAGTTATGGACCGAGCTTTGCTCTTTGCAGGAGAAATTATCCAGTAGAGGATAATTCATCTTTTCTTCCAGCTTCCGGAGGATGCTGCCATTCCTTGGCTTATAGCAGCATGACACAAGAAGGCCGTTCTCCTTATATTATGTAGAAACGAATCAAGATGGGTGAGAAAGGAAAGGACTGTAATACTTTTTCTCTTATTATATGTAGACATATAATGATATTATTCTCGATCTAGGAGGTGTTGTTGGTCTTTATTTGGCCCTAGTTTATTTACATTCGAACACTTCTATCATAAATAGGAATAATGAAATTATCCAAGATGCCTGTGAGATCTGTGAATCCTTCCCACTACCCAGAAAGCAGCTGGGCTCCTGTTTTACCTGGGGGGGGGGGGTGTGTGCAATTCCTGAACAGGTTTCAGGAGAAGATTGGAAAGACAAGCAAAGGTACAAAGGAAGACACGGGATCTGCAAGCCTCTGCCTGCGCAGCCAGCTGACCACAGAGGGAACTGAGGAAGTGGGCAGAGATGCGGGCAGCCACACTTGAGCCCATCTGGAACACAGCACATCACACATCTCTGGTCAAAGCCCCCATTTTTTTTTCTCCATCACTTGATGGAGGTGATTTCAAGAGCTGATGTGACAGAGAACGGGACCCAGAGCCAGGCACACTGGAGGGTACCAATGGAGAGATGTTACACCAAATGCTGGAAGCGGCTTGGGATGAGAAGTGTACCCCAATATCTCCTATGAGCTGCCTCCATGACACTCCACAATAATAGCACAGGGCCATATGATTATTCCATCTTATGGAAGAGAAAACCAAGTTGGCACAACATCAGGTAACCAGTGCTCTGGCTTCACGCAACCCCTGAGCTGCCTGCCTCCAAAGACACTTGTTCCCATTCCGGACACCGTGTGCACAGGTGTTCTACAGAATTAGAGATGCCGGGCTAACATGGCCTCTCTACACAGTCACAGGCCACACTCATATTCAAACAAGGCATCAGGAAACCTGTCTGCTAAAGGGAACTTGAGAGCCACACCTCTCGGGAAGAATCCATCTAGAAATTACTTTTGTATAGGTAATGCTGGATCATGTTGCTGCAAGCCTTTCTGCCTGGCAAGACATGCCATCCCACTTGATCCTGACAAGAAGGCCGCAAGGAAGGGGGAACAGGAGTTTTAAGCCAAAAAAAAAAAAGTATATTGTGTTTATTTATTTCTGTAGATAGGTGTGCAGGCATAAACATACAGGCAGAGGTCAAAAGACCATTTGACCTCTTTACAGGAGAGTCTGTTTTTTCTGTCCACCATGTGGGTCATGAGACACCAAAAGGTTTGGTGGCGTGCCAAGCTCCCTGACCCACTGAGCTATCACACTGACTCCTGTGACAAGGGTTTTAGTCCTGATGTTCAGAGAGAAAAATTTGATTTGCTGTATGACCTTGGTCTAGACAGTCCCTTCTTCTGGTCTTAGCCACCTTCCATGTCACATGAAGAGGTCAAACCGTAGTCACCCCGAGTTGTTTTTCATGACTGTAAGTTACAGAATATATTACCAAATGCTGAGAGATGTTAGAACAAGACACTGAAAAGGGTTAGAGGCTGGGGGACAACATTCTGTGAACACTATATGTCAAGCACTTTAGTGGGATTAATAAACTCAAGCCTATAGGACCTTCTTTTGCTGGGCCTCATGCTGAATTCCTTATATATGACAAGATATTTAATCCCGGTTGAAGAAGAGATGTCCTCCCTGGCTCATGTGTTTAAATACTTGGTCTCCAGATGGTGGCGCTGTTCTGGAACGTTGTGGAGCCTTCTAGAAGTGGGGTCCTAGCCACCAAAGAGCTACAGGGGCCAGGACATCTTCTAGGTTACTGGCAGCTAACTTCACGTCCACCCCCCTGTTCCCTAATCTGCTAAATTCAGAGCAAGCTGCCTTATGCACCCACCTCCACAGACAGCACTGGATTGTGTCACCTTGGCTTTGCCTCTGCAAAGGGCTGTACCCTCTCTAAACCATGCCAAAGTAAATCCTGACAGCAAAATGAACAAACCCACACCACATGACTACCTTCTGTCTTCCACATGAAACTTCTTATGTTTACAAAGAATTTATATGTTTATAACAATATGTTATAGTGGAATCTTTGTGGGTGGGTACTGCACAAAAACAAACACTGCATGGGAAACTTGTTTAAAGACCAAGATGTCACTACAATGAAAAAATGTCAGCCTGGGTTGGTACTGTTTTTCTGAGGATGTTTATAGAGTTGCAAGAAAAATAAAATAAAATGAAATAAAAATAAAAAAATATAAGAACACATAGAATGTATCCAACTCCTTTTCCCTTATTTTTGTAACAATAGCATTTCTTATGTTGATACCTTTTTCTTTGAGTCTTCTAAATGGATGCAATTCTTTCATTTTTCATTTAGGTCAATTCCAGCTTTTGTTTTGTAGATAATGTTTGAGAAAGAGAGATGTTACTATTGTTAGCCTTTCCCCTTCCTTTTACTTTACTTTTAAAATATAAATTTCCACAAACACAGCGACAGAAAACAGGCTATTAAGGCTTGTGCTTGAGAGATCTTCCCCCAAATACTTTCCAAAAGGGTTAAAGGGCTATCATTCCCACTAACCATTAAAGAATGAATTGGTCTCATTTGCATTTTTAGTAATGTAATTGTATAAAATAAAACTTCAATATTAGCTTTACTCATTGCTTTGACAGGAGAGAAAGTTAATGCCTGCCAATCATATATTCTATAAGAAGATTTTCCCGTATCTTTGCCAGTTTCTCTCCCTTTATGACACATGCTCTGGCCTTCATCTTGTTTCTCTTCTTAGACTTTCTATATTGTCCTGGTCATTGATTCATACAAAAACTCCCAAAGGAAAAGAAAATAAATACCCTAAGTCATCTATAACTGTCTTGGCTGGTACAGTTTCTGCTAGTATCTGTGACTATTGAGTACTTTGAACTAGACTAGACCCTGGGCTGGAGAGATGGCTAAATGGGTAGAAAAGACTGACTGCTCTCCCAGAGGACTCAGGTTTGATGCCTGTCACCTACATAGGGCCTCACCAGTATCTGTAACTCCAGTCCCAGGGCATCCAGCATCCTTTTCCGGCTTCCATGGGCACTAAACACACACATGATACAAGCAGACACACATGCAGACAGAACATCCATACCCATGAAGTGAAAATAGAGGTTTTTTTAATGTGATTTGTGCAAATCAAGTGTATAATGCACATAGATTTCTAAGAATCTGGCAGAAAAATATGTAAAATACTCTTTAAACATTTTACATATTAAAATCATGTCTATCTGAATATGATGAAATAAAGTTCATTATTAATATAATAACAAAATAACTTTCCTCCTTCTTTTTGCTACTAGAAACTGAAAATTGTCACCATGGCCTCATGATACATGTCCAGTGAACGGAGCTGCCTGGCGTAGGTACCTATGTTTTCAGAGAAATACCCCAGTGCTTGAGAATGGATGTCCAAACTCTTGAGTTCTTTAGTAATTTGGAAATTTGATTGTGGCCCTTTGTTTAAAAAAGAAGAAGCAGCTCAGTGCCCTGGAACACATGTAATCTCAGGGCCTGCAAGACTGAGGCAGGATGATCACTGAGAATTCAAGCTATAGAAAGAAACCCTGTCTTAAAATCACAAAGCAGCGGCCACTGAGATGGCTCAGCAAGTAAAGGTGATCGCCACCAAGCCTGGTGACCTGAGGTCAACTCCAAAAACTGTGGCACAATGATCTCCTTTCTCACAAACAATTTATCAATAAATGTAAAGTAGAAAATTAACAAACATGAACAATAAAAATTATCATGGGCAGATTTTCATCTCTACATTCCTTTTAATAGTTTGTTGTCTCTGAAACTAATTGAAAATTTCATTTAAGGTCCCTAAGATGACAAAAAGACAAGTGTTAAATATTTATTAAGGGGTTTTGGAAATGGTTCGGTCTGTACAAGCATGGGAACCAGAGTTCAGATTCCCAGCAATGCGACCCTGAGTTCAAATCCCAGCACCAGTATAAAAGTCATAGTATGGCAAAATGATATACAAATGATATACTACACTGTCGGGGCAGAAAGGAAAATCTCGGAAGCTCTTTGGCTATTCAGCCCACCTGGATCAGTAAACTCCAAGGTTCAGTGAGAGACTGTGTGTCAAAAAATTAAGGTTCAAAAGCAATCGGGGAAGATACTTGAAACTGACTCCTGATATCACCTACACACACCTATACATACATACACACACACACACACACACACGTGTACTGCACTCATATGCACTAACATGTGGGCATACACATGAACATGAGCACACACTTAGAAACCCAGCAAATATTTATGGATCACGCTTTCTAGAAACTTGGGATAATCAGGAAACACAGAACCTGTCCGTGAGGCGCTAACATGCTGGGTAAAGGGGCAGAGGCAGAAACAGCTAGCTGATGGCATTACCTATGAAAATCTGACAGGGTGAATGGCAAAGAGAAACCAAGCAGGCCTGGAAGGAGATGCAGACAGCAGCAGGGAGAGAAATGCAGGCAGCGGGAACAGTCTGCATTAAAAAACTAGGTCTCAGTAGAATTCATGCAGAAGGTAAGGTTTTAAGCAAACTCTTAAAGGGATCCGGAGCGCCAAGTGAGTCATTGTATAAATATGTTTAAGCAAAAAGAAAAGCTAAGAAAGGGGCCTAAAGTGGGAATGAGTCAGGATTTCCAAGACCTTATCTCTAGGCCTTGGTTTCTCCACATCTTCCTCTCCCTATATCCTGGCCAACTTGAACACTGAAATCCACCACCAGCATCCTCCAGGAATGTCAGTACCCAGCTCTACAGTAGCCAAGTCTCTCTGCAGCCCCACACACCCACAGAAGCTTTAGGCCATCTCCCTGCCTGTCTGAGTTCTAGAAAAGGCCGCACCTAGAGCACAGAGGAGGCGGGGTAAATGGAGACAGACAGCTTATTTATAGATCAGGACAATCTGTGGGCTGCCTGGCAAGCTTGGCTTATCTATAGGAAGAACAGCCAGTCGCTGGGGAACACAATCCCTTGAGAGTAGCGTTGTTCATTTGCCAGCCAGCTCGGATCCATCCCCAGAGAGGTAGCGAGCAGCCCTTCAGATGGAGGCCAAGCACAATATGATCGCACGTGCCTCCTGGCTGGGTCCCCACTCTCAGGGCTTCAGCTGTGGTCCTGCCTCTGTTCCCTCACGTGCGTATGATCATGGCATGCCTGTGCTTAACAGTATACCTTCCAGTCACCGTAAGCCCAAACAATGGCCTCAGCAGGTAAATGGACACCTCGGCCTGGTCCCAGCCAAATCCTCGAGTTACCTAGACCCTTCCCCGCACATCCCACTCCCCTTCACCTGCAAGACCCACTGTTTCCCAGCATGCCTTTGTCCCTGCTCCTCCATTATCACCTGGCTGAAGCCATACTCTCCTCATGAAAGCTTTACCCGAAATATACCCTTCAAGGTATAGATCCTTACTCCACCGCTTCCTAATACACGGCTGGAACAAGTTCATTGTCCAGTCTGTGGTTTGATTACCTCATCCTTAAGGAATAATGGTAAATACAACATGTCTTCCCGGCAATGTTCAGTCTTCATGAAGAGCCCATTTCGTATCTGGTAGACAGTAAGTGCTCAATAAGTGATGTCGTTTCTATGTTCTAAAATGATATCGTCATTATTGCTTTAGCTGGAGTTGCTCAGACCGTGGTGGCAGAAGCTGACTCTCGGTGTCTCGGTGGGTGGAAAGCAGAAAAGAGACGAGAAGTGAGCCAGGCTTTGACCTCAAGACACAGGGCAGCAGACCCAGTTCCTCCTGTGGAGCCCCACCTCCCAAAGGTGCCACAAACTACCGGACAGCACCACCAGCTGGCCACCACGCATCCAAACCCCGAGTCTGCAGGTAACCCCCACGCAGTAAAAAAAGAACCCGGGTGTCCCTCAACAGAGGAATGGATACAAAAAAATGTGGTATATCTACACAATGGAGTACTATTCAGCCATTAGAAACAATGAATTCATGAAATTCTTAGACAAATGGATGGAGCTGGAGAACATCATACTAAGTGAGGTAACCCAGTCTCAAAAGATCAATCATGGTATGCACTCACTAATACGTGGATTTTAGCCTAGAAAATTGGAATACCCAAAACATAATCCACACATCAAATGATGTCCAAGAAGAATGGAGGAGTGGCCCCTGGTTCTGGAAAAACTCAGTGTAGCAGTATAGGGAAATACCAGAACGGGGAAGTGGGAAGGGGTGAATGGGGGAACAGGGGGAGGGAAGAGGGCTTATGGGACTTTCGGGGAGTGGGAAGCCAGAAAAGGAGAAATCATTTAAAATGTAAATAAAAAAATATATCAAATAAAAAAAAAAGAAAGAAAAAAAGGAAAAAAAAAAAAAACCTGCCCAAACAACACCACCAGCTGGCCACCACGCATTCAAACCCTGAGTCTACAGGTAACCACCACGCGTTCAAAACCCTGCCTGAGTCTACAGGCAACATCTGAGCCCTAAGACGCATTTGTTAAGGTTCTCTCTGCTCAGATGCAACTCAGAACAAAGCAGGCAGCAGTACCAAGATTGCATTGTGAGTGACCTTAGCACAAAATGGAGACGAGGAAATCCAACAGACGGCTGATTGCTGCAGCAGAGGCCATGCTCTCCGTCCTGCTGTCTATGGGAAGCAGCCTGGAAGGATCCTCCAGTCGAAAAAGAATGGGCTGCCAACTGGAGCTGTGAGGAAAGACTGATATTTTTGAAGATGGGGGGTCTCCTGTGCAGTCTCCGAGGAAGCCCTGGTCTCCTGGTAGAATTCTACGGATTCTAATTTCAGTTGAAAAACAACTCCTTTGTAATGTAATGAAAATGAGACTATTTTTAAATGCCTTGAATCACTAACTGGAGCTTCACAGAGATGGAGATGATAGGAGTTAATCTGGTCTTGAGTAAGGGATAGATAGGATGTGGGTGGGTGTGGAGAGAAGGGTACTGTTATTCCAGGAAATAATTCCCTTATGTGTCTGAAAGTGTCGTCTCCACTTAGCACTTTTCTCAGATATGCTTCCTTTAGTTTCAAGTCACAAAACCCACTCAGGCAAGCTCAGAAAAAGGGACAGAGTACAGTCCCGGTATCGTTTATCTCCTGCAGGGCTCCACTGAAACCCACCCCAATATGAGATCCTGTGATAGCATTATGGTATGGTGAAGGCTCTGTCCTGGGGAATGGATCGGTCCATTGGTGTGACTACAGAAATCATGGATTAATAGGTTAGGGAGTTATCTCAAGGCTGAGTCCACTATGAAATTAATTGAGCTAAGTCTCCCATGCACTCACTTGCCAGGTGAGCCCCTGCCCAGTCTTAGACTCTGCCTGCAAGAAAGCCATTACCAGAGGCAATCCTTCAACTTCAAGCCAAAACTATAAAAAAAACAATCAGCCCCCTTGTTTCTCTTCTTTTTTCTCTTCTTCCTCCACCTCTTTCTCTTATGTTCATTCTTATCTTTGTGGGGGAGATAAGACGGGTATCTTGACAGCAATCTCTTCAATTTCAAACATTTGCAAAAATTAACAGGTGTTTTGTGGTTAAAGCTCAATCTTCGGAAACCAATCTGATTGGCCCAACTTAACTCACGTGTTCAACCCCAGCCAATCAACCTTTCAGAAACCGCATGCCCTAACGGATAAGCACAGCTGCTTTGCATAATGGCCAAAAATGGAGGCCAGTATAAACTGGACTTCATTGATGAAGTCTAGTCATACATACAAGAGTGGGAACATATATCATAAAGGGTTTTTATCCCATAGCAAAAGATTCAGCCAAGATCTATGACCAATTAGAAATCATAATTCTCTAAGGAAAGTACTATTGCCAGATTTGGTAAATAAAAATACATGTTAACCAATTAAGTTTTAGCATTTATGAAATGACTGGCAAGGGTGTGTTCAATGAGATATTTGGGACATACATTAAAACATTTTTTCATTGTTTCTATGGAATTCAATTTTAACTGGGCACTCTGAATCTTAACTGACAACCCAGTGAAAAGACAATGTTTTCACATGACTCCGGATCCCTGACATTTCCAAACTAATAATCCTATCTCTGGGAATGTCAGTGCTGGAGACAGCTGTAGGGGTTTTCAATATGCCAGATTGAGGACACTGTGACTGAAGCTGGCACCCTGAGATCGAAATGGATCTGCATAATTATCTGTGAATTAAATTGCTTTGTTGCAGAGAGTCAGCTTATTAAATATGCATCTCAGTTTTGGAGTGGATGGCTGAAGAATTTGCGTTATCAACAGATGGAACTCCCTCACTGCACCAGTGACCTTTACCTGTCAGGCTGGCTCAAGGGATCACATGCAGGAAGACATTATTCCTCCAAACACCCTTCTCTGGTGACTTTGGACGGGGGCATTGGGCTCTGTCAGGACTGGGCTGTGCAGGTAAACGGCCATTACACCCACTGAGAGATAAACGATGCTGAGGACTTAGCTCGGTGACTAAAGCCCTTGCAAGTACCTGAACCTCAGGCCAGAGCCTTAGAACCATGGAAAGCCAGGTGCTATGTTCTCAGTACCCCTGCAGGCACATGAGCAGCCGAGAAGAGAGACTCTGGAAGCTCATAAGATAGCAAGACTGGAATATGTAGCCATATCAGGCAGTTGTAAGCAACCCGTCTCAAACACAAGGGAAGGTGAGAACTGGACCCAAGGTTGTCCTCTGACCTGTACACACGCACCAAGCACAGCATGACTAACATCACAGCCAGACGTCCTAGCCAAGGGCACAGGAGGACTGAGACCCCTACCCACAGAATTACAGACATCACTTCCAAGTGATAGAAACAATAGCTTTTCATCAGGTGAAATGCAGCTTAACTTTTATAGCTTTCACTGAACGTATCCCCTGACTATATAATATAAGCATAAAGGCAGATTCTGGATACCATAACCCCCTCTTCTTTCTAGTTCACATCCCACCCTTATTCCTCTCGGCTTACCCAGAAGTCCCTCTCCCACATTCTTGTCTTTTTGAGAGCTGTGACTCTAACCAGGATCATCTATGTGGGAGATGACATTTCTTTTATCCAACAGAGAGCTATAGACTTGAACCTATAGATTGTCCCTGGTATCATAAATATTAAGAATTGAAAGAGCCAAAGAAGATGGCTAACACCAAAGAAACAGTGCCTTCCAGACACAAGACTGACACACAGGTGAACTTGCAGAGACCGTGTGGCACCATGCACAGGACCTGCAGAGGTCTCAGCCATATGGAGTCCCAGCACTAAGAGGAGAAAGTGGACATGAGCTCCCACCCCTAACCCAGAAGCTAGATCCAAGTGACAACCGCTTATAGAAGAAAAATTAGTGCTCTCCAATGGAGTGTCACTGAGTGCATAAACTTCACTTAGGGGAGGCCCCATGGCCAGCGGCAGACAGCCAATACAAAAATGCACTCCATGGTAATTTGGAAGATTACTGTTTCATTTAACATTGCTCTGTTTGGGCATTATTTAATATATTGATCTTTTGCTTGTATATTATGGTTTGTGATTTGTAGTTTTATGAGTTGTACATTGTCCTCTGTGTGTGTGTGTGTGTGTGTGTGTTTTCCTGTTTGTTTTCCAAAGAGAGCAAGAAAGATGGTGTGGAGTTGGAGAGGTGGAGAGCTGGGGAGGATCTGGGAGAAAATGGGGGTGTGTGAAACAGCAATTAGAATATATTGTATGAAAAAATGTCAATTAAAAATAATAAATAAATAAATAACACAACAACAAGAAGAAATAATCCTGTGCACAGACAGAGCATCACATTTAAAATGTACAAATTAGGCTAGGCTGGGGGCGTACTGAAGCAATTATGTTGGCTGTATGAGGCCCCAGGTTTTATCCTCAGGGCCAACCAAAACCTTAATTATAATAACCGTAAACTCTAAAGAAGCCCAGCATAACTTAATCTCTCTGAGCCTCAGTTTCTCCTCTATAAGACGTGGACCATGATGTAATACAGTCCTTCCAACAGCTTATTTTAATCTCTAAATAAAATCACTTGTGAAGGTTTTTTTTTTAATTCTGAGTCTTTAGACAAACCTAAAAAGACTTTAATATTCTTCCTAATTACTTGTGTTTTTCTTTTTCCTTAATTAGTATCAACACTTTCATATGCATATGCAACAGACCAAGATGTCCATTCAGGAATAATTAAGAAAAAAAAAGCTTTATTTTAGAAAGACTGTGGGATGCTGTTGGAGGGACAGCATGTCTTTTCTTTTTTTCCTCTTTTTTTTTTTCAGGAAATCAGATGCAAATGAATTTATCTTCCTAAGGTTCCTCTGTGCCTTATTTTAATGGAAGATTTCTTGCACCAAAGCAGTGAGGTTGTGCTTATAATATATTATAAATGTTATAATAATAAATAATGACAAACGGGAAAGAGCTAGAAAGAGAGAGCAGGGGAAGAGACAGCATGAGGTTAAATTGACATTTGGGTAGAAGGGAGACTAGAAAGCAGGAAAAACAAACAGACACACCCAACACTCTCACATGCGGTCACAGCCATTCACACAGATCATACTCACTGGTTCCCACTTGCTGGTGGGCGAGGTCTTCTCTCACTTCCTGCATCATCACCTCTCCCTATGTAGAACCGTCTTTTCCATCGGAACAAACAAGGGTTGTGTGTTTGCAACACACGTAGAGTGCATGTGCATGCATGATTTGAGTGGTTTGTCCCAGAGCCTGTGGCATTCCAGACTGAAGATCAGCAGAATCCCCACAGCTTGCTCCACAGCTCTCTTGGGGCACGCTAGAAGCTAGGGAGGGCCTGGCCTGCTTCCAAACAGCAGTCTAGAAGGGGGAGAGTTTCCTATGTGCTTTGAAGTAATCTTCAGTTGAAAGGAATCATAAAGATTTGCCTGTTCGTGAACTCATAGAAGCTGTGATTGTTACCTTCAAAAGACCTGTACGCTATTGGTCCCTCTGAGATCCCCACATGGAAGGGGATGGGTGCTCACAAGGCCCCATCTTTCCCTAGGGGGGTAGGCAAAAGAAATTTAAAAAAAATCATTACTGTGTAGTCTTTCATTTTAAAAAATACAGAAATTAAGCATGACCAGAGAAGGGCAGTGACCCACCTGGGATCACACCAGTTTTATTTTTGTAAGTCTTTCCCTGGGTCTCTGCCACAGGCATTACAGAATAGCATGGCAGAGTCAGTGCCTGGTCACATGCGGTAGAGTGAAGCGAGAGCAAATGGGAGAACTTGGAGTGCTGGAGGAACTGCCAATCATTTCTGATTTGGAAACTAGAAATACTTCCACAAGGAACGTGGCTTCCAAGGCTGTCACTAGACACTCCAAGGATTCTAGCCACCCAGTGCCTACACAGACACAGTCATCATGGACACCTGCTGTCTCAGGCCATTCCCCTTGGAAAGCCACACCAAGAGAGCAGGTCATTAAAAAAATTAACAAGACAACAGAGGAAGTGGGGGAGGGGGGACATAGAAAAGGAAAGACCCAACAGAAAGCAGTGATTTCAGAGTCTCCGAGAACAACTCCAAATGTGTCACACCTGTCTGAAGAGTTATCATTTAAATATGAAAGAATTAAACCAAAAAGCAAGCGAGCATTCCCAGACCCTTCTAGGAAGTCAGCTCAGTTTAGTAGGCTTACCTAAGAGGTGTTGTTGGAACAATGGCCTCCTTGTGCAAGCCAAGTACAGACTGGATCCGTGCTGAAGGCCATTGGGCCAGCTGAGGGAGGAAAGCAAAGATGGAAATATGTAGAAAGCCTAGAAGAAATGCCTAGAAATGATGTGCCTCTGATGATTTCGATCAATGGTGTGACACAGTGGAAGGCAGGGGAGCAAAAGGATGGTGCTCCCGGACAGTGGAAGTGAGCAGACTGTGATCGGGTGCTGAGGACACATACTAGATATAGCTAGCAGGGCAAGCTCCCACAGATGAAAGGAAACATCTCCCAGGCAGCTCTTGGCAGGCCCTTAGCCCTCAGACATCTGGAGGTCCTGACTGGGAGCCTCACACCCTACCTGACCCCTTAGCCACACACCCTTCCATTCCCCATGATCCAAATTAGACATTTAATTAGGAGATCAAATGTCCCCCACGCACCCTTGTTCTCTGTAAATAATAACTTGTGGCTGATGACACCCCTTCACCCTAACTAGTATACCAGGTTAGAAGGCAAACTGACTAACAAGGGTAGAAATGGCAGAGACAGAGGGTTGAACATAACAATAAAAGGCCAGTAAGAGGGAGATCACTGAGTGATGGAATCGCTTCAGATCTCAAACGTGGTGTTATACAAACCTATCACGCCAGGCTACAGCCACGTTTGTTTCCTGCTTTCACTGCTGTACAGTAGCTATGCAAAAATAAAGTCACTGGGGAAGCAGATAAAAGTCTCATGGTTCTCTCTGAATGACCTTTGCAACTCTCTACGCATCTGTAATTATTTCGATACTAAAATGTTCTTTGAAAACCATTAGGCAGGGTGGTGGTAGCACACACCTGTAATCCCAGCACTCTGGGAGGCAGAGGCAGGTGGATCTCTGACTTTGAGGCCAGCCTGGTCTATAGAGTGAATTCCAGGACAGCCAGGGCTATGCAGAGAAACCCTGTCTCAAAAAAACCAAATTCAAAAAAGAAAGAAAGAAAGAAAGAAAGAAAGAAAGAAAGAAAGAAAGAAAGAAAGAAAGAAAGAAAGAAAGAAAGAAAGAAAGAAAGAAAGAAAGAAAGAAAGAAAGAAAGAAAGAAAGAGAAGAGAAGAGAAGAGAAGAGAAGAGAAAGGAAAAGAAAAGAAAAGAAAGGAAAAGAAAACCATTGAAACAGATGAAAGTGGTCCAGCGATATCCGAAGATCCCTGGAGCAAGGACTCAGCAAAACTGAGATTTGTGCAGCCAGCACTCACCAAGTGAGTGCTGCTCACCAGCTTCACAGACCTCACTCACTGGTCAGGAGCTTGGTAGGAGCAGAGATGGTGATGGCGGTTGCTACAGACTTGGTGTTAAGGGAGACTCTGTTCTTTGATGTTTGGAATTGTAAGACACAGGGGCCAAGAAGTCCCTGTAACATTTTTATTTCAGTTGATGCAAGAAAGTAACAGCTTCGGCCTCCATTGCAGGGACTGATGGAACACATGGAAACGGATCCTGTGCCCCGAAGCACCATGGTAACAGAGGAGTGAGACTGGAGCATCTGTGAGTTTCTGGATAACAAATAGTTAACTCCAGACCCACCTCCAGGCAGGGCTGTAAGAACAGGGCTTGGGAACCTGCTTTTAGTTTCTTCTATGTTGTGACTTTTGTCATTCTTGAACACCTGGTTTATGTTCTCATCAGTGTCTGAGTCAGCTAAAAACCGTCATACCAGACAGCTTGAATAACCGGCGCCGTCGGGTGACAGTCATCTGTCTCCATCATCGGTTTATTATCTCACTTCGACCCGGCACACAAACTTCCTAAGTGGATTCTGTTATCTTCCCCTTGCAGATGAGCAGAGGTTCCAGGAGATAAAGTCACATCGCCTAAGTCCCACAGGTAATATTGGATAGGGTCAAGACTCAAAACTGGTTGACTCAGACTCCAAACCCAGGGCATCTCACCACCAGGTTACATTGCTTCGCATAGGATGAGACCAGCAAGGAGGCCAAAGAAGCAGGCTCTCCAGAGCCAGGTGAGCCCCATAGACAGGGCTCAGTCACAATCTTGTTGCTGCTGGTGCTGGGTAGGCCAAGGAAACCTACCCCTCAAAGAACACTGCCAGGGAGCAAGGGGGTCTCTCCATTTTTTCCCAGTGTATTAGTTTGGGTTCTCTAGAGTCACAGAACGTATGGGTAGTCTTTATATAGTTAGGGAATTTGTTGATGACTTACAGTCTATAGTCCAACTCCCCAACAATGGTCAGCAGCAGCTGTGAATGGAAGTCCAAGGATCTAGCAGTTGCTAAGTCCCACGAGGCAAGCAGGCAAGGAAGAGTAAGTCTTCCTTCTTCCAATATCCTTATATATATCTCCAGCAGAGGGTGTAGCCCAGATTAAAGGCTGTAGGTCTCCAACAGAGGGTGTGGCCCAGATTAAAGGCATGTGCCTCCATGCCTTTAATTCCAGATGATCTTGAACTCGGAGATCTCCTTAGTCTTAACCTTCTGGAATACATAGCCACTATGCTTTAAGATCTCCATGCCAAGATCCAGGTCAGAAACTTGTATCTCTGAGCCTCCAGATTAGGATCATAGGTGAGCCTTCCAATTCTAGATTGTAGTTCATTCCAGATATAGTCAGGTTGACAACCAGGAATAGCCACTACACCAGCGTCTCCCTTTTGTCACTTGTGAATGAAGGCAAGCAGCCTGCCAGCTCATGCTCCTTCCTCAGAACACTCTGGGGAATGGCAGAGACGCAGTGCAGACCTACCCATCCTCCCATCCCGTCAGGCAACCAGCAGAAACATCCCAGCTATATACTAAACGCACCCCCACGGGATGGCCAAGGCCCTTAGCAGTGACTAACGACAGAATGAAGGAACTCAGCTGTGATGTCTCTTTCTCCACCTTCTTAAAGTGTGCATCAGGGACACTAGAGAACAAAAGAATGAATTTTCCCTGCCTGAGGATGGTCTCCGTGATAACTCAGCTGGAAAAGAAGCCTTCGAAATATACTCTCACAGAAAAATTTGAGGTCATCAAGCCAAGTTATTAGACTAAATGTTCTGAAGCCAAGAGCTGGGAAAGCCTTAGAGATACAGCTGGCATCTGTACCATGAGACCTGGCCTTCCTGTCCGCGTGCCTCTTACAGGAAGTGCGAGAATTTTCAGGTTAGATCAGTGGGGGAGGGGGCAAGATAAAGTTACGTGGGTCAGAAGACCCTCAGCCTCACCCCTCAAGCATGCTGTGGAGAACACCAACAGGAATGTTCAGCCCCTCTAAGATACGCTTAGATACTAGACGCTACATTTTTATCCAAGTGTATACTGCAAGCCCTGTATAGTATAATATATAGATTCATCTCATGCAAACATTCATATGCCATACAGAGAAATACAATCATTGTCCATGGTTTACAGGTGAGGAAATTCGGGCTTAGAGATACCAAACCAATTGCCTACAGTCCCCCAGATAATCAACAATACAGTCAGGATTTGAACTCCTGACTTGCACTTAACTGTTCTACTGCAGACTCCCACAACAGATGGTGACAGGGAGGATGGGAAAAGAACAGATGAACCCTACACCTGCCCAAAAAAAGATCCCGTGGGGCTAAGAGTACAGCTAGGTGGCAGAACCCTTGCCTGTGATGCCCAAGTCCCTGGGTTCAATCCCCAATGCCACCAGAGTATCCAATGCATGTGGTTACTTGGGTTGACATACACATGTGTACAGTAACATACTGCCTGACCCATAGCATATGTCTCTCCCTTCCCATCCCCACTCCCAATTTTTGCTTCTAACATCTGCTTTTTGAACATGCATTTACAGCATGTTCTTTGAGAATCGCATGCTCCGGATTGTGCAAAGCCCAGATGTGAGATGTACTTGACCCCTGGTGTTGGAATTCAAAATCTCTATGATATCATGCATGCTACTTGCTTGTAAAGGCTAGGAACAAAATTGTGAAAGAGTTGGGTACTGTTAGGAACGTTCCTTCTTGAAGTAAAGGAGAGAGGCTCAAGAAACTTGAAGAGTTCAGGGAACATAAAAGTTTATGGACACTCGTAAAGCTTACAGGATATTTGGGCCCTTCCCCTAAACTACAAAAGACAGTCAACTGATTTGAGAGAGGAGACTCCCCCTCATGTACTGTCCCCAGATTGTCCCAAGGACTCCAAAGATTAATCTGTCACCCATCTCAGAGTGGACTTTGGGCAATGCAGCTCCTGAATCACCCATCCTCCTGTAAGTAACCCTCATTCACACTTCTGTGAGAAACCCCAATAAACTCTGTGGTTCATGATGCTAGACCTGGAGAGAACTGTTTCCTCCACCTGTCACTACCTTATCTATCTGAGGTGAATAGAAATAATCTCCTCCAGGAAAAGTCTCAACAGCAGGATAGAGGCCAGACTACTGGGAGATAATGTAGCTGAT
The DNA here is from genome assembly GCF_947179515.1 of Apodemus sylvaticus. Taxonomy (NCBI): domain Eukaryota; kingdom Metazoa; phylum Chordata; class Mammalia; order Rodentia; family Muridae; genus Apodemus; species Apodemus sylvaticus. The sequence goes on from NC_067488.1 coordinate 26,260,593, forward strand.
TCTCCATAGAGAAAAGAGACTTTCTACCACAAGCCTTCCATACATGTGAACCGATATCGTCACCGTCTATCTATCATGGTCACTGCGGAGCTTAAAAAATTTAGTGTGTGAGCTCCAAGTCCTTACACATGCTTCTGAAAAGATAAGCTTTAAACTTTTGTAGCATTCCCTTAATAGCAGCAATGCCACAGCGTGTGTGTGTGTGTGTGTGTGTGTGTGTGTGTGTGTGTGTGTGTTCATATGAAGGCCAGAGATCTACCTCAAGTGGGTGTTGTCCGGCTTCAATTTTGTGACAGGGTCTCTCATTGGCCAAGAACTAGCCAAACAGGCTCAGCTGACTGCCCAGCAAGGCCCGGGCATTCACTCTCTCCAGCACTAGAATTACAAGTTCATCACAACCAGATTTTTAAATTTGAGTTCTGGGCATTAAACATGGGTCCTTTTGCTTCTCTTTCCTGACCATACCATAGCCCTAGCCCCTGCATCTAGAATCTTGTCCTCCAGATGTGGTTAATGTTGCCAAAGATGGAGTCTGAGTTGACAAAGGCACTGTTACTCATGATGGGTGATGATTTAAAAAAAATGGGAGCAACTCTAAGGTCTGTCACTGGAGAATGATTTAAGAAGTTGTAGAAATGTGTATGACAACATATTCTTCAGCCCTAAGAGTAAATAAGGGCACTCTGCCTCTGGAAATGGGGGGGGGGGAGGGATGAGAGATGTGGAGATGGCTTGCTAGAACTCATAGTACAGGAGGGAAAGCCAGCATGTGCATCGTGCCGCCATTTTTGTGGTGTCAGAAGAGGATAAAGAATGTCTGTGTTTGCTTGGATGTGTGTGGATGGATAAGGAATCGGTGCCTCTGCTCGCTTTCAGAGAGGGGCTCGTAGCTTAGAGGCAAGTTAAGACAGACTTCTGCAGCATTCCATTATGGTGAGGCTATTTATGTGTATGTATAAGTTTTTCTTAGTATCAAACACCCTATACCAAGAAAAACTTATACACACTTGAGTAGCCAAGAAGATGCTCAGGGTATCTTTATAAAGACGGTGGAAAGAGTATCAGAGACTCTGACTTTAAATGTTGTTTCTGACACTTCTGAAACTACTTGACATTCCTGAGGGTAGATAGATTTCTTCAGTGATGGGGTGTGGGGTCGGGGTGTAATAATGCTTTCCCAAGCCTGTCAAAAGGGTGTACTTGTCTATTCTTGTCGGGATTTGGGATTTTTGTTTTTGCTTTTCTAGCGCTAGGGATCAACCACAGGCCCTTGCACTTACTAGACAGCTCTTTACCACTGAGCTGCAGCCACAATCCTAGGTGTTTATCCAGTACTTGCTGTAAACCAGGCCTGAATCAGTATCATGTTTTATCAAGGTGAGTCCGTCAGATCTCTTCCCACATCATGTGTCACGGGCATACAGCAGCATGGAGAACTTGGATATGCAATGAGTCAGTCATTAGCCTTGAAGGGCCTCGTTTTCATGAGTGATATGCCAGAAGTGACTGAATGGGACAGAGAACACGGCAGGGCTGTGTGTGTGTGTGTGTGTATGTGTCTGTGTGTGTGTGTGTGTGTGTGTGTGTGTGTAGGAAACTTCTACTTTTTTTAGACAAATTATTTCACTGGCCTGGAGCTCACTGGTAGGTTAGCCTTGTCAGTCAGTAAGCCCCAGGAATCTGCCTGTCTCCCCCACACCCCATCTGCACTAAGATTTCAAACACATACCACTATGTGCAGACCTGATCGTCAATCATACTGTATATTCCGCCCGCTTGAGCAATGACATGTAAGCTCACACCAAACAGATCAGACAGACAATGAGTTGAAAAAAAAAGGGAGGAACATTCTAGGCTTATGGTGTGAACGTGTGAAGCCAGAAGTAAACCCAGAGAGCAAGGAGCCAGAGACCTGACATAGCTAAGGAACAGTGTGAGGAGGAAAAAAAGGGGTGTAAGGGAGAGTGAGGGCTTCCCAAGCCTCCAGGGCCCACATTGAGGACCCTGCAATGCCTTTCCTAAGCAGTGGGAAGCAAGGAGCCCTCCATTTCCCAAGGCAGAGACAGACAGGAGAACAAACTCAGACAACCTTGATTCCGATCCTGACTCTCCCATTTCCTCACTGGGAGCCTCCAGCTCTTTGTCTCCCCAGAAAGAGGTAAATTGTGCTTCTAGAGAAGCTGCTTTGACTTCCCTGTGCACCCTAGGAAGAGCCCTCAGCTCAGGATGACTCCACCAGAGCGCCATCGTGATAAAGGTCGTATACAGCAGGCCCTGGGTATCAATAGGAAATCTGTCTTAGGATCCACTCCACCTTTCTTCCAATATAGAAAATGGCATAGGCGGCTGGAGGGCTGGCTCCATTGGTGAAATGATGAGTCCCTGATTTGGGGTTTTGAGGACTCACAGAAAAGCTAGGTGCAACACACTTCTGTTATCCCAGCGCTGAAGGTGAGGGGGAGGCGGGATGTGGTGAGAGAGACAGGTGACTCCTGAGAGCTCACTGACTAGCTAGCACAGACAAATTAGTGAGCTACAGACTTGGAGTGAGCACCTGTCTCAAAAATAAATAAATGAGGTGGAGACCCTCTCACTCAAGCTCAGGGATCATTGCAAAAGGGAAGGCAGAAGACTGTGAGAGCCAAGGCTCAGGAAGGACTGGAGAGAAACAGCATCTTCAGGACTTGACAGGACAGGTGCATCATGGGAGCCTGCAGAAGACCTGCTGCCCAAGATCAGTCCAGTCAATAGTCCACAGTGGATGGGGAGAGGATCCTCAGTCCCACCCCTAGCTGAGGAGCTCTTGACAGTTGAAGGCTTCTGGGATAAGAGTAATTTATCTTTAAGGGTACAGCCCCAGGTAGTTCAGACACGCCCTATTAGTTGACTCCACCATACTCAGGAGTATATAGGCAGCAGAAATGGGACTTGGTGGGTTTTTTAAAAAAGGGACTCAAACTTGGGAGAGTTGAGGTTGAGAGAAGCTGAGGGACTAATAGAGGATTGATATAACCAAAATACACTGTATACATACTGTACACGCATACGAGAATACTGTACATTTAAAAGTAGAAAGCAATTGAGAAAGTCAGCCTGACAGCAGCCTCTGGCCTCCACACAGCTGTGCACACACATGTGGACACATACACACACAAAATGTATAGTGAATACACAATACACACATACACAAAGATGTAAAATTTTAAAAGAAAATAGTATAGTATTTTTTTTACATGCTGCCCAAATCTTTTTGCATGGCTTAAATCCCCTTAAGTCGTGTATGGTGCCTCACAGAACATCACCTTGTGTAGTGGTCCTCATCGGACTGATAGTGACAAGAGAAACATTGTTGCCGATGCTCTCAGCACAGACACAATGTTTCTCTGGAATGTTTCTGATCTGCAATTGGTTAAGTCCGTGGACGAGTATGGCCAACTCTGCTTCTAAATGATGTATTGCTCTAGCTGGAAGCACTGAGTGTGAATGTGCCACAGCATGTGTGTGGCAGTCAGGGGACAACTGCCAGGGGACAGTTTTCTTCTTCTGTGTGAGTTCCAGGGATCAAGCCTCCACAGAAAGCGCCCTCTGTTCTGTGCTGAACCATCTCACTGACCCTAAATGAGGTTTTCTGTTCATTTGTTTTCTGGTTTTTGTTTTGTTGTTGTTGTTGTTGTTGTTGTTGTTTTGGGTTTTTTGTGGGTTTTTTTGGGTTTTTTTTTTTTGGATCAAATAAAAAAAAACATACCTCGTGCCTTATAACTCTTTTTGTAAATAAAACAGAGGGGCAAAGGAGCTGGGGAAGAAAGTTTGTAGGAAGGTTTTGAACACACTGAAGGGTAACAAATGTTGGCCCTTTGTAATGTTTGATGACTGTTCTCAGTTATATTAAAGCGGTTTTCTCCATTGAGATGTCGGCTCTAATGTTCTAGCATTCTGGGACCCTTTATGGTAACAGCAGGAGGATGAAGTCAGACGCTGCTGACCGTCCGGCAGATGACACAGCAGATCTGTAATGCTGGCACCCTCCACGCAAGCCCTGTGCTGCGGATATAAATAGAAGCCAGCCGTCCTCAGGAAGCACTTCCAAGCTGAGGTCATCTTCCCTGGCACTGTCACAGCAGGCCCAGACAAGTGCTGGGACAGGAGAGCAGGGTGAAGAGAGAGGGAAACCAGAACGTGGCGCACAGCACATCTGCAAAAAAGTTAGACCAACCTGGGTTATCCAAAGCTGCTGTATGTTGTGGTTTGCAGCTGCATTTCCCACCCTATCACACTGCCAGTTCCTGTTGTTCCCTTTATTGGGAGTGTGGGGGAGTGTGGAACTTTCAGGAGGCGGTTCTGCTAGCTGGCAGAAAGGGGTCTCTTAGGACAGGCCACTGAAGGTTACTGCCCCGGATCTGACTTTGATCTGTTTCCTAATCCGCTATTGTATGAACAGCCTTTGCCAAATGTCCTCACTGACATGAACTCCACTGCACATTCCGCACAATGATGACCCTCTGGAAACAGGAATCAAAGTCACTCTTCCCTCCTTCCAGTTGGCTGGGCCACAGTGATGTGAAAGTAACTACTGCAGTAGCTACAATGGACCAGGCTACAACTGGGCACCAGGGGTTGGTATGGGCTCTTACACAAATTGATTCACATAGCAGTAATGAGTGCTGTTATCTCTGCTTAAGAGAGGACAAGGAGGCACACAAAGGTTAAGTAACTAGCCCGGGGCAATACAATTAATGATCTCATTCCAAATCCGAGTAGAGAGCTTTTGAATTTGGCCTCAGAGCTTTCTTGTGAATGCGCGTTAACCCAGGGAAGATGCAAAAATGGTGGAGACTTAGCAACAACATGGAGACCCCTAGGCATGGGAAGGTTTGTACGTAAGGCATCATTTAGTGATCTGTTTGTTGCTTTCTTACAGTCACGTGTAGCCTACCACACTTGCCAATCTGCATGTACCATGAGTGCCCCACCAACATCAACTCCCACAAACCATGGGGTCTCACAGGACACACTGAGCACATTTATGTGGGCTTTAGGAACACCGCCACTTCCCCAGCCCTGGAAGCACAGAGAGCCCAGGCCCTCTCCAGATCCTGGTAAGTAATATTGCACCAACTCATCTTTTCCACTTAAAAGCCAGCCAAGACAGGCGTGATGGCTCATGCCTCTGATTCCAGCACTCAGGAGGCTAAAACGAGAGGAACAGAAGGTAGAGGGCAGTGTGAGAGACACACTGAGACTCGGAAACAAAAATGAAAAATAAATATATAGTTTACTGAAAAATGTATTTTTATGCAATAGATTTTGATCATGGCTTCCCTCCCCCAATTTCTCCAAGATCCCTCCCCAACCTCTCTACCCATCCAACTTGGTACTCTTTGTCTCTCTTTCTCTCTGTAAAATAAATAACAAAAATAAAACAGAGGCACACGAAAACAATCCCATAAAAATGGAAGTCAAAATAAACAAGAAAAAAGATCATAAGACAAATAAAAAAAATACCCAAACAAAGCGAAATGAGTGAGAAAGTATACAAAAATACCATTGAGTTCATCTTGTGTTGGTCAGCCACTCCAGGACATGAGGCTTTGTAGTTTATATAATGAGATTCCAACTGAGTTTCCCTTTGCTGGTAGGTGTCAATCACAGATAGCTTCTTGGTTAGAGATAGGAGACCATGTCAACTTCCATTTCTTAGTGCCAGGACCCTGGCTGGTAAGTAACCTATGCAGACCCTGTGCTGCCAGTCACTTTCACATGCGCCTCAGTCCTGTTGTCTCTGGAAGACACTGGTTCCTTAGAGTTATCTATCCACCACCTCTGGTTCTTATAATCTTTCTGTCTCCTCCTCTGCAAAGATCCCTGAACATTGAGGAAGGGCTTTGATGAAGATAACCTATTCAAAACTGAGTTCTCCAAAGTCTCTCTCTACTGGTCAATTGTGGGTTAAAAAAAAACAAAATAGGCTGGGCAGTCGTGGCACACACCTTTAACTCCAGCACTCGGGAAGCAGAGGCAGGCAGATCTCTGTGAGTTCGAAGCCAGTCTGGTCTACAGAGAAATAGCCAGCTCCAGCCAAGGCTACACAGAGAAACAAAAGGAAAACAAAACAAAAATCTAACCAAGTCCTAAGGGTACAGTTGTCCACATGAAAAACAGAAGTTAGACACGATGCCAATAATAATAATATTTATTAAACCGCATAGACCTTCGACTTAATCCTCTCAATGGTTCTGCAAGAAGTTAAATTATCGGGCTCGGCTGCCCCTGTCTTTCACATGGGAAACGGATGGTGGAAGAGGTGAAATACACCCAACAGGTTCCCAAAAAGGTTGATTCAGTATAAATGTCCCACTCTAACCCCTGTTCCTAAAACATGATATCCCAAAGACTGCCCTGAGAAGCATAAGGCATCTCCCAGGACTAAATCAGTTCAATTGATAGTTACTGATTACACGTGTGTGCACAATATTGCAGTAAGAGTTGACAACCCAATAATTGAAATAATCCTTGCCCAATGGAATTTAGAGTTCAATAAGGAAAACTGCAGGATATATTTATCCAGCTATTAGTGAAGCATCTGCTACATCCCTGGGATGGATGTGTGGAGAAGAAGAGATTCTGAAAGAATGTAGCAGCCAGAAGCGATGGCTGACTCCATGGAAACTGTCTTCTGGACAAAACAGGACTGATGCACAGATGAACTCACGGAGACTGTGGCAGCATGCACAGGGCCTGCACAGGTCCCAGCCAGGCAGGGTCCCAACACTGAGGAGGGGAAATGGGGCTGGTCTGCTATCCCTAACTGAGAAGTTATCTGCAATTGTTTTGTAAGTTGGCAAGCCTGATGACAAGCTTCCGATCCCCGAGATCCACATGGTGGAAGGAGAAATCTGACAACTGCAGGTTGTCCTCTCACCTCCATGTACGCTCTCCATTCCTGCTCAACACACACACACACACACACACACACACACACACACAACAAATGAGTAAATAGAAATGGAGGGAGGGAGGAACGAAGGAGGGAGGGAAACAGGGAGGGAGGGAAAGAGAGAGGGAAGGAAGGATGAAGGAAGAAGGAAAGAAGGAAGAGAGGGAAGAAGAGAGGAAGGAAGAGAAGGAGGGGAGAAAAGGGAGGGAGGATGCAAGAAAGGAGGGAGGGAAAGAGGGAGGGAAGAAGAGAGGAAGGATAAAAAGGAAAAGACTGGGTGTTCGGTGAATAGAAAAGGTAGAAGTCGCCGGGCGGTGGTGGCGCACGCCTGTAATCCCAGCACTCTGGGAGGCAGAGGCAGGTGAATTTCTGAGTTTGAGGCCAGCCTGGTCTACAGAGTGAGTTCCAGGACAGCCAGGGCCACACAGAGAAAACCTACCTCGAAAAAAAAAAAAACCAAATCCAAAAAACCAAAAAAAAAAAAAAAAGAAAGAAAGAAAGAAAGAAAGAAAGAAAGAAAAGAAAAGAAAAGAAAAGAAAAGAAAAGAGAAAAGGAAAGGAAAGGAAAGGAAAGGAAAGAAAAGAAAAGAAAAGAAAAGAAAAGAAAAGAAAAGAAAAGAAAAGAAAAGAAAAGAAAAGAAAAGAAAAGGTAGAAGTCTTACCTTCTTAAGATCAGAGCATTCCAAGACCATGGAGGTGATCTTCTAGACAGAAGGTGGTCCGTCAGCTGAAAGGGACCACAGCCTCATTCCCAACCAGGTTATGCTAATTGCCCTCTGGCCCTCTCTCTCTAGCATCCGTCTGAAGTCACAGATTCAGGTGTATCTTCACGATCACCTCCAGGAGCTGCCACACTGTAGGGCACTGGCATACGGTGTCATGTAGCTGATCTCCCACTGCGCTGAACCCCAAGAGTTCTATACTGTTCACAAGGGGGGTGGGTCATGACATTTTCCTCACAACTGCTCTCAAGAGGAGATGAATTTCAATTCACCCAAGCTCCAAGAGGAATTGTGTTGATGAACAACATTTTGTCACAGGGGAAAGGGGCGGAAGGGGGGGGGGGGGTTAAAGGCAACATAAAGATACTAAATCTCTGCTCCGAGTGTTTGGGACTAAGGAGGCACTTTTTCTTAACCGAGTACCTCAGAACTGGGATGAGGAAGGGAAGGGCGTGGTTGGAAACTTTCAGATGAACCAACAACAGGTTTCCTGTCTCCTGTCCAGGAAGGGTGACATGCCACCAAGCCGTGTTAATCAGAGGGCATCTGTGTTTAGACTTTCCCCCTAAGCGGACCACTGCCAGAAGAATACCTTCCTCACAACACATGTTAGGGTATAGATGGTGCTTTTACTCACAAGCTCTGATGCCCATATTTCTCAGGCTGGGGTTTAGACTTCAGAGAACCCAACATTTCGCTGGCCTTGTGTGCCCCAAACTGTTACTGCTGCCTTCCTGCCAGGGGGCACACATCCCACAGCAACACAAGGTTTCCTCTTGAAAATGAGTCATATTGGAGAGAAAGGTACTCAGTAAATACAGACGTAGGCGGCACTGCCAGAGAAAACACCAACGAGGGCTGCATTCATGGCTAAAGATCAGAAGCCCAGATTTGATCCATCCACATCTTTTTCAAGTTTGAGGTAGAGAAACGGGGGGGGCCTAGAAATTTGCTTCCCTAAGGACACAGCAGGCACACCCTCTGACTAGCTTATTCAAAGATCTTTCACCTGCTTCATACTTAAGAGTTTCAAACAGTATGAAAGACTGGGATTAGAAGTTGGAAGTGAAGCTTTGAAATTCTGGTCAATGCTCATGGGAATTCATTCTCTCTCTCTCTCTCTCTCTCTCTCTCTCTCTCTCTCTCTCTCTCTCTCTCTCTCTCCCTCCCTCCGTCCCCCCCCCTCTCTCTTTCAAATAGACATGATTTGCAACCCTTTAGGGACCCAGGGTACATCAAAGGCAGTGCTCTTCCATGAGAATGTCTACACATTGTCCCATGGAAGAGCAGCTGAGCAGATTTTGTAAAACAGTCACACCATAATGACTGTCACCAAGGCTCAGTGCAATACTCTAGGGAACCAGTTTTCTAACAGTCATCCTTTGGGGGCTCTGCCAGTGGGACGCAACTGAAAACCCTGGGTGCTCTCTGTGAAATTATCTCTGAGAGATTTAAAGGGAAAGAAAAGAAAGATGACCGAGAAAGGACCTTAGGAGCTGAAGAACGATGAGGTACAGGGACTCGCATCTCTTGAGTTTTTATAAACCTTGTATGTCTGCAAAAATGAATGGGAGCAGAAAAAAAAAGTTAGAAGTACCAGGGAGACTTAATCAAACTTTACTCAAGACAAGGAACTTTTAGACAACTGTCCTACTCTGACCAAAGCACCAACAAAACAAACAAACAAATAAGTAAACAAGCAAACAAACAAAAAATCTATAGTCCAGCTGAATAACGGAGCTGTCCACCACCGAGATGTCTTAAAAGGCACACAAGGAAGACAAAACTTTCATAATCACCATTTCAGTATAGTCCACGGCGGGAATAGACTTTTGATTTTTCCAAATAGTCTTGCGGATCAAGAGACCCAATCAGAAGTTTTGACACAGACCATTCAGAAGTTCACTTCAAGCTTCTTGGTGTCAGTGGAAGCGAACTGTGAGCCGTGTGTCCAGCCCTGTTCAGAAGTCATTGCCGAGCAGAGCAGAGTATCAGCCATTGTCATCCAAGAGGCAGATGAGGAAGATACAGGAATAGAAAGCATATTGTTTAAGAAAATAATATTGAATTTCCCAAACGTGGTAGAATGTAGAACCATCTAGGTAGTGACCTGTCAAAGGTACCTACTTAGAGTCAAATGAAATAAGGTCATCTCCTCATATGTTACAGTAGAAAACTCAGAGGACAAGATAAAGAAGAGATCTTGAAAGCAGCAAGCGGGTGGGGCATGGTGGTGCATACCTTTGATCTCAGCTCTCGGGAGGTAGAGGCAGAGGTCTTTGGGGGTCTGAAGCCATTTCAGTCTGCATCAGTCTACACAGTTTACAGAAGGAGTTGTGGCCAGTTACTAAGACCCTATCTCAAAATAAAACAAAACAACACACACACACACACACACACATCAAGACAGCAAGAAAACGAGGAACTCCAATGTAAAATCCTCAGCAGAAAAATTAAAAACCAGGAGACAATGGGATGATACATAGACAAGGTAAGGAAAAAATAATAAAATTTCCAACTAACAATAATGTGCCTAGGGCGTTGGAGAGATGGCTCAATGACTAAGAGCACTAACTGCTCTTCCAGAGGTCCTGAGTTCAATTCCCAGCAACCACATGGTGGCTCATAACCATCTGTAATAGAATCAGATGCCCTCTTCTGGTGTGATTGAAGACAGTGGCAGTGTACTCATATAAATTAAATAAATAAATCTTTAAGAAAAAAAAAGAATAATGTGCCTAGAAAACTCTTCCTTTCAGAGATGAAGAAACGCTAAAGACTTCTCTAGACAAAGAAAACCTGGTGTATTTTACCATCATTGCTGAAGAGAATCCTTTAAACCAGAGGAAAATAATGGTAACAAGTATACAAAAACATCTGAAAGCCTAAAACTACAGGTATGCAAAGCATGGTGACACATACCTTTAGGGCCAGCACTTTGGAGGCAGAGGCAGACAGATCGCTGTGGGTTTAAGGCCAGTTTGTTCTACATAGTGAGTTCTAGGACACATAGAGCTATATGGTGAGACTCTATCTCAAAAAAAGCAAACAAACAAAAAACCTAAAGTGCACAGTCAAATTCAAAATATTTTAATAATATGTGGAAGTTAAAAGATAATACAGCTATTAAATTAGCTTTGTAAAGGAATACTTGACATAGGAATGTTCAAGTTGTCATGGCAAATTTTCCAAATGTGACTAACATTGAGGGTGGTTTTCTTAATATTTGTATCTGTGGTTTCTCTTCATTGTAACAGTATTTATTTATTTTTTTAAGTTCTGTATATTTTAATCAATGCAGGCAATGGTTTTTAAAACAGCCTTTCCATACATAGCTCACAGAGACGTTCTATTATTTCAAAGCTCTAGGCCTTAGCTGGGCAGACTTTCAACTGGCTCATCTAAGTTGACCCAACCACCTCGCCCCATCCAGCCATGTGGCTTCCTTCCAGACCTGTGATCACATCTATAACAGTATTTATAATAACCAAAACACTGATCACCCTGAGTTGACTATCAGCAAACAAATGGAGGAAAATGCGTGTGTACAAAGTGAAATGTGACTCCTTCATTGAACAACGAATGGAATTCTATTATTTGTAACAATATGAATGAACAAAAATGTCCGTCATGTTAAATGAAACAGGCCAGGCACAAGACTGTCACATAATTTTCTTAGTATATGGACTCTTAAAGGCTTATCTCATGGAGGTAGAGAGTCAAATGCTACTTATCAGAAGTTACAGTGATAATCGCTCTCAGTCTCTTGGCTAGGACCAAGTGCATAACTACAGTGAGAAGAGGAGCCTTTTGGAAGGACTGGTCAAAGGACTTACAATCACAGTTCAAGGGGAGTGCTCGAGACAGCACAGTGACTATAGTTAATTCTTTAAAACTGCAAAGACAAGAACAGGTGTGGCTTCACAGATCTATAATACCAGCCTTCTCAAGGTTGAGGCAGCGGGATTTTAATTCAAGACCAACCTGACCTACACAGTAAGACTCTGACTCAGAAAGGAAAAAAAAAAAAGCCAAGTGTTATGATTGTACACAGAAACACACAGAGGAGTGGGGGGAGAAAGAAAGGTCATTGCATGTGTTTTTGCATTTCTTAACTAGCTATATTTAATCATTCTACAATTTATATGCAATTCAAAATGTGTTGTTGTATAATAGGAACATGCAACTCTATCCAATAATGTAAGGCATGCTGAGTGAATCCTGGTGGGATTATTGTGTATACACCAAAAAGCAAAGTAGCAAAAGCCAACATAATGGAAAAGTAATTGGACGGATTCATAATGTATCCGAAGTCTTCAACAGCATCATTTCAACAATGATGTTTTCAATCTAACTGGAAAAAAATGCAACTTAATAATATGACCAATCAACAAACAGGATTGAATAGACATTTGTAGAGTGTCTAACTCAAAAACACAAAATTCGCATTTTTAGTGTTCATGAAGCACACTGTAAGTTAAACCGTAGGATAGGCCGCAAAGACTTTAACAAAGTTAAACTAATAAAATCTATACATAATGTATTCCCCCAACCACAGTGGAGTCAAACTGTAAACTATCACATGAAGATAACCGAATAACTTCTGAGCACTTGAAAACTAAACAGCGTTCTTCTACGTATCCCATGGATCAAAGAGGAAGTTTAAAAGAAAATACAGACTGACACTTGAAGTACCAAGTTGTGAGACACTCTAAAACAGTGCTGAAGTTTGTAAAATTGAATACATACTTTAAGGGGGGGAAAGAAAATACTGAATAAAAATTTTAAGCTCCTCCTATATCAGGAACCTGGGGAAAAAGTAAGACAAACAACTCAAGAAGGAATTATATTTTAATGCAGAACCAGAAATCAATAAACTAGCGGAACAAAACAAGCGTGAAATTAGCAAACCAATAAGACTAGCACAGAAGAGAATAGAGGCTGCAGATCACGAGTGTTTCGGGAATAGAACAAAGAACTAGAGTCAGAAAACATCAAAGCTCTAAAGGAACACTAGCCTACTCAGGCCTGGACTCTCCTTTCTCCCCGATTCCCTCCGCCTTGCTAAACTCCATCAGATTGCATTTCTAAAGCAAGCCTCCAAGATCCATCCCCTTACATGTGTATGACCAATTCCTCCACCTGAGGCCCAGCCTGAAGTATTGAAGTTGAGCAAACTAAAGCCCCCTCTGGCTCACCTTATCAATATGTCCATTTAAAATTAAACACCCCATTATAACATACGGTTTCCCCCCTTCACCTTTATAAGCTGCCATTTGCCTACGTATCACAAATGGTGCTTTGGATCAACCCACGCTGCCCCTCCCATCACAGATTGCTGTTTGAGCATAAACATTGGTGCTATCACGTCTATGGCGTTAGATTCCATAGCGAAGTGGAAGCAATGGAGCACAACCATGATACAAGGGGGGGGGGGGGAGGTCGTTCATTGGATTGGCTTACATGATAGTGAATAGTCCAAGTAGCGGCCCAATCCAAGAACTTGGATGCAGCAGTCATAATCCTTGCTTAAGGCTGGGAACTCCCTGGAGAACGGCTCGCATCAAATCCACATGGAGAGGCTGACATAGATGGGTTCTGGCACAGGCTAAGGGGGCAGCAGTCACAGAAGAAAGGGGCTTGCCGGCACTCACGCAGTAGCTTCGTTCTCCTTCAGGCTGCCTGTTGGAAGGTGCTGCCCACATGCAAGGCAGGTTGCTCTTCTCAGTGACTATGGGATGTGTCAATTCTCTCCCAAAATGAACCCCCCCCCCCAGAAGCACACTAGAGCCTTTCACCATCCCTGGACGTCTGTTCATCCAATCAGGTTGATGATGGTGACTAGCCGTAATGCTCAGTACTTCTTTGGCTCAAATGTGGGCAGGACAAAGTCTTGTCCACCTGTTACATAAGACCCAGTACCCAGAAGCAACTCAGCAACCAGACAGCTCTGGAATCAGCTGGTGTTACCATCACTTCTAAGTCCCATAGTTGATGACAGACAGTGACAGGGGTGAGACCCAACTGGGGCTGCTGACTCTTGCACCTGTCTGGAACCTCTCCCTGCCTGCAGAGGTAACCTCACAGCATAGCCACCTCCAGGGAGTCAGGCTCCTTACACACACAGTGGCTGCAGACTCTAAACCCTAGTTGTCTCAGTAAGCAAGGTGCTCCTTCTTTGCTTAGTCTTAAAATTCACGAGGAATTAATTATTTTTGCCAAAGACTTTTGGTTAAAGTGCTTGTCAATTCATTTACATTCAGAACAGGGGAAATAGGAGGGGTGAGATTATTTTACAAGGCCAACAATGGGAAGGCCGTGTGCTCTAATTCTCAGTCGCAACTAAGCAGCCAGTTCTCCCTGGGCCTTTACCATCCACCCTCAGAACACTGCTCATGTACGGCACCAGGTGTCCTGACCTCTGATTTCATATCTTCTTGATCATCCAGACAGCAACAACACGAGATTTGTGTGACTTTCCCTGGGGAATTGTGAACAGACCTCTACATGCCCTTCATAAGGGACCAGTGATAAAAGAAACAGTTCCACCTAAGTCTAGTTGGATATTAGTTATAGAAGTGTAAGTAAGGGCTTAGTTAAAAAGTATAACTAATTGTTGTTACATACACATACGCATACTCAGACATATATAAATACAACCTGCTCACCCTGTATGTTACTTGTATGTGTACAATTTCAGGGATGACCACTGGTATTGCATAACCAAATTTTAAACAATTTAAGAAATCGACCTCTCTCTACCAGAAGAGCAAGAAGCCCAAAGGAAAAAAGGTCAAGGGGAAGAAGGTGGCCCCAGCCCCCCTGCCCCCCCCCCCCCCCCCCCCCCGCTGTCGTCAAGAAACAGGAGGCCAAGAAGGTGATCAATCCTTTGTTTGAGAAAAGGGCCAAGAACTTCCACATCGGGCAGGACATCCAGCTCAAAAGAGACCTAACATGCTTCGTCAAATGGCCCGGCTACACAGGCTGCAGTGGCAAAGAGACATCCTCTATAAGCAGCTCAAAGTCCCTCCTGCCATTAACCAGTTCACCCAGGCCCTGGACAGGCAAACAGCTACTCAGCTGCTTAAGCTTCCCCACAAGTACAGGCCAGAGACAAAGCAGGAGAGGAAGCAAAGGCTGCTGGCCCGTGCTGAGAAGAAAGCCACTGGCAAAGGGGACGTCCCAACTAAGAGACCACCTGTCCTTCGAGCAGGAGTCAACACAGTCGCCACCTTGTTGGAGAACAAGAAGGCTCCGTTGGTGGTGATTGCCTATGACGTAGACCCCATCAAGCTGGTGGTTTTCCTGCCTGCCCACTGTCGAAAGATGGGGGCGCCCTACTGTATCACCAAGGGAAAGACCAGGCTGGGACGCCTGGTCCACAGGAAGACATGCACCACTGTTGCCTTCACACAGGTTAACAGAGACAAAGGTCCTTCGGCTAAGCTGGTAGAAGCTGTTAGGACCAATTCTAAGGACAGATATGACAAGATCCACCGCCACTGGGGAGGCAACGTCCTGGGTCCTAAGTCTGTGGCTCACATTACCAAGCTGGAAAAGACAAAGGCTAAAGAACTCGCTGCTAACCTGGGTTAAATATACACTACGTTTTCTGTACATGAATATAATTACAAAATTATCTTCCAAAAAAAAAAAGAAATTGAGGCTATGAATTTGAGAGAAAACAAAACAAGGTACACAGGAAGGATTGGTGGGCGAGAAAAGGAGGGAAGAAAGAAATGTAGTTACACTTTATTTTCATATGTATTTATTATATGATTCATATATATTAATATATTAATAAGCATTTATATTAATTTCATACATATATATGATATATATGATACATACATATGATATATGCCGCATAAGTGACCTCAAAACAGTTGAATTACTAAAAAGCCCAGCCCAGGATGAGTAATGACCCACGGAAGCTGAGTCCCTGGAATTTACAGCCTAACTTGCAGGCAGCTCTGAGGAACTTAACTCCAGCACCTAATTTTTATCTGTACTTGACAAATATTATCTAAGAGCATTCATCTGCTTAGGATAAAGACCTGTGTGTGATTCCTTAACATAAGTTTATCAGTTTGTTAAGAAACAGTTGATACCAAGGAAAGGTTTGACTCGAAGAGTATCTGGCCCAAGCATCACAGGGCAAGAGACCCCTTATCTCTTGTGCTGGATTGATCTGCAGTCTCTGAACAGCACATTCTGTGGAGTCTGGCAAGGAGGGTCATAGTATCCAGGCTGAGGGTGTAAACGTCAGTGCAGGGAAAACAGTTCCCACTTCACAGATCCATTGCTGTAAAATGAGCCACCCAATGACTTAGTCAAACAACTACCATTCTACCATCTAAGGACCCTGCAGATGGGGTGGGTTGAGCTGGGAGGTCATGCAAGGGGAGGAAATATTGACAGAAGGCTTCCTGAGAGAATATCACACTTACCAAAGCTTCATTTAAGAAAATATGTAATGACATTATTTATTTGTTTATATTTGTTTATTTATGTGCGCATGTGTGCACACGCAGGCACGCCCCAGTGTGCTTGTAACGGCGGTCAGGAGACAAGTTGCAAGAGTGAGTTCTCTCATTCCACCACACGTATGCTGGAGATCACAGGTCGTCAGATGAGGCAGCAGAAGCCTTGGCTTGCCTCTAGAGCCATCTTACAGGCCAGCTCTCAGATTTGCTAGCAAAGAAACTTTACTTTTGAATTCCATGTGTATTTCAACCAAATGAATATTTGTCTAGCAATTTATCCTAAGAAAACAATTGGAATGATAAATTAATAAAAAACTCAAAATTTTCCATTGGAAACAACTGTAGTTGCCTAATACCCAGTAGTAGAAAACCAGTTAGCCCAATGAGGTTGAGGACATTTTAGGAGCTTATGCCCAGAAAACAAGTAGGATGACATTTAAATTCATCTACATCATGTAATAGCTATATGATCTTGAACAAGGTAGGTACAAGAAAATCTCAGTTTCTCTACAAAATGAAGAAAAGGCAACAACAACAACAAAAAGAACTTTTTGATGATTCAGTGGAATGGCGCATGTAAAGGCAAAGTAACAGTAACCAATGTTACTGATAGTTCTAGTGTATTAGTGCAAATATTTCTCGTTGTCCACATTGCCATACATACACCACATCCATGAACCCACATGGCTGACCTTTCTATTGGTTCTGACCAATGATTTGTAAGTGAGAACAACATATGTTACCTCCTAGCCAAACATCTGTTGGTAAAAAGATCTTTTCTCTATTGCACAACAATTTGGCAATTCTTTTTTAAGATTTTATTTTTAATTTATGTTATGTATGAATACATTGTCGCTGTCTTCAGACACAGCAGAAGACGGCATCTGATCCCCTTACAGATGGTTGTGAGTCACCATGTGGTTGCTGGGAATTGAACTCAGAACTTTCTTAAGAGTAGTCAGTGCTTTTAACCACTGAGCCATCTCTCCAGCCCTCAATGTGGCAATGTTTTGTGAACTCTGTAGTTGCTTTGTCCTCACGTGTCTATGATGGTATACCTTCTAGCCAATCCTTCATGGATATACTGCTGTGAGGGTAAAGAGTAGATCCCTGTGGTTGTAAGTTGCTGAGACCCAAGGGCTATTTGTTACTGCACTATAAACTAGCCTGTTGTGACTGATACAAGGCTGTTATCCAACCTTGCAGTAAACATTATTATGAAAGCACTAAACTCAGCAATAAAAAATATGAGACAGATGCATGGCACACAACTGCAAGCCAGCAGTCGGACAAATGCAGCAGGAAGATTGTGAGTTCAAGACCAGCCTGGGCTATAGAGTGAATTCGAGGCCACCCTCTCACCAAACATAGGAAAGCTCTTTCTCCAAAAAGACAGCATAAATTTATTAAAGGTGTATTTATTTTTATTCATATGAGTACACTGTAACTGTCTTCAGACTCACCAGACAGAAGAGGGCATCGGATCCCATTACAGATGGTTGTGAGGCACCATGTAGTCTCTGGGAATTGAACTCAGGACCTCTGGAAGAGCAGTCAGTGCTCTTAACCACTGAGCCATCTCTCCAGCTCAGCATATAATTTTTTAAAGACAAAAATCTAGTTGCTATATGGGTGATATATTTATCTTGAAAAAATTAATATCACAGCCACATGAGGTATTCTTGCAGCTTCTACATGAGATGTCTCAATCAACTATTGGCTCAAGAAAGCATGACTTCCATTCACCTAACTTTACTAACCTCGTGTGTGTGTGTGTGTGTGTGTGTGTGTGTGTGTGGACGAGTGGTGCTGAGTGGGTGTTGGGAATTTGCAGTCTTTACAGAATTTGCTCCAGGTATCCAGAGGGAATCTTGGAATTTACATCCCATGAAAATGGGATGGTCTACTATGTTATATATTAACATGTTATCTTGATCAAAATAGTGTAAACTCTTCATCCCCAGCATAGAAAGTGCTGTGAGAAACAAAGTAGACATGTAAAAAAATAAACTATATAGTAGGGGCTGGAGAGATAGCTCAGTGGTTAGAGCACTTAATCTCCTCTAGAAGACCCAGGTTCAATTCCCAACACCCACGTGGCAGCTTACAACTGTCTGTAACTCCAGTTCCAGGTGATTCAACACAAGGGAATCTGACACCCTCACACAGACATACATTCAGGCAAAACACCAATGCACATAAAAAAATAATAACAAAATAAACAAATCGTTTAAAAAATCGAAACAGGAAGGTGTGGGAAATGTTTATATTGTCTTCTGCTGGGTGATACAATTGGTTGATTTCCATCTGTTATTCATATAATTTATGTACTTTTGTTTATATATCATATATGACATATTATATAACATAGTATGCTATTAATAATTTAAATACCATTAATTCATTTCACTTATTTGCTGTCTTTATATTTATCTAATGTATGATCCCTTCAATAAGAACTGGGTGAAATTTTTCTAAATTTCAGCAATGAATATATATTAACTTTTGTATGAGGAGTGAGAATACCAGGTTATATTTTCTGATCCCTCACAGTAGGTGGAGCCTAAAGGCTCCATAGTTTGCATTATCCCAACGTTCCCGAGAGTTGAGTGTTTACCATTGTCTCCACCTACTATTCATAGTTAAGGGTTCTAAAGCACAGAGAAGTGAACAATGAAGCTAAGATTCAAATCCCAGAGCCTCTGTCATAGCTGTGATATAGCTGGCCAGTGGTACATCAGTATATCGTGACGAGTACGTAAGCTCTTGTAAGAATAAAGAGGTATACAGTCCTATGTAGTTTCTTATGGAGTGCTTATAAAAACTCCTTTAAAGACGCCAGCAGGCATCGCTTCCCCACTTCCAAGACAGAGTTGCAGACCCATATGCCTCCATCATAGCTTGGAGCAGGTGCTTCTTGCTCCCACAAGTCTTCTTCCCCCAACACCCAGCCATGCTGATCTATCTTAGCTCCTTTGCATATCTACTGAATACATGGTTCTGTTGCTGTATGTTAGTTGCAGGTTCTGTTTGCAAGCAAATCTGTAGGGGTGTGAACACCAGACAGAAGTTGGGAGGCTTGGGGTCTAGACTTGGCATCATTACCAGGAACCTCAGTCTGTGCACCTATAAAACGAGCGTGTTTGCAAGACAGAAACAGGCACCAAAGGACCAGTCCAGAGGTCCTGCCGGATGAGGACTGCCTATCTGTACATTGTCTGACCAGACACACAGCCCCCACAGCCCCCACAGCCCCCACAGCCCAGAAGCAACAGCCTTTCCCCCTGAGGGGGAGGGGGGAGAACTGCCCTTGTGTGTCCATTGCAAGTAAGCAGAAGATGGATAGTTGATGTGTTTATGTTCTGGAGAGCAAACCCAGAGCCTTACCACCTGAGGCAAGCACTCTCTCACTGAGCTACATCTGCAGCCCCAGAAACTCTTGAATAATAGTGATTCACTTCATTCATTCATTCATTTATTCATTCAACAATTACTTGAGAATCCATCCTGAACATTGACAGCAAGTTGAATTCTAGAGTTATTTACACTGAACTAAACAAAGTTCCTGCATATACAGGGATACAAATGAATAAACGAATCAATGACTGCATAACAGGAAGCCACAGTTGCTGGTGGTAATTGTATCCACACTTCTGCAAAAAAAAAAAAAAAAAAAAAAAAAAAAAAAGAATACAATGTCTCTCCTAAAGGCTATACTTAGGGCAAAAACAAATGACCAGCTAGATATAGTGACACAGAAACAAGAGGACAAGAGTATGCAAAGTTCAAGGCCAGTTTTAGCTACATGGTGAAATCCTGCTCCACCCCTCCACTACACACACTTACACACACACACACACACGCACGCACGCACGCACGCACGCACGCATGCACACACGCACGTACGTACGCACTCGAAGAAGACTTTCAATTATGAGATCAGAGTCTGGGCCAGGGATATGACTCGGAAGGTAAACCATTTTCTGTACAAGTAAGACTGATAGGCTGAGTTCAGTCCCTAGAACTCATAAGATTCTGGATATGGTGTTATGTATTTGTAAAACGGGAGGCAAAGACAGAGTAAGCCAGGTCAGCTAATCTGGAGTCTTGGGCAACATCAGAAACATGAGAGACCTTGCCTTAAAAACAATGTAGAAGGTGTATGCCTGTACTCTCTCTCTCTCTCTCTCTCTCTCTCTCTCTCTCTCTCTCACACACACACACACACACACACACACACACACACACATACAAATAATTATAATAATAGCAGCAATTTTTAAATAAAAGTTTGGATTTAGGCCATAGTTCTGAATTCAGTCCAAGAGTTTGAACTAATTACTATCATTGTCTTCACAATCCTTCAAGAGCCTCCTCTATAACCTGATGATCATGGCAGCTCTGCCTCCCTTGTAAGGTTGATTCAAGGGCCAAGCCAACCAGTAAAGTCAAACAGATAATAATCTCTGATTTCCTCCACTTTATAAACTTTCGGTTGTACACTCTAGGGAAGTTTAAGTTGCTACTAAGTCAGGCTTGTGTGTTCTCAAGCTGAAAACACAGTAAGTCTCAGCTGGTGCCCAAGAGCACTGTGGGATTCTGTTCAACACACTGTACAGTGAATATTACTCTTTCCTAACATAGGCATTGAGAAAAGGTTGATGGTCTCTCATTCCTGGCTCTGAAGCCACAAGGCAAAAGTTGGAGTTCAGGTCTTACCTTAGCTGGAATTGCTGTGTGACCTTAGAGAAGTCTCTTCCTTCTAAAGATTTGTTTTGTATTTTATGTGTGTGTTCTTTTACATGAGTGTGTGCACTGTGTGTGCCTGCTCCCTGCAGAAGAGAGCATCAAATCCCTGGAACTAGAGTCACAGATTGTTGTGAGCTGCCATGTGGGTGCTGGAAATAAACCTGGATCCTCTAGAAGAGCAGCCAGTGCTCTAACTGCTAACCCTCCTCTCCAGACCCCTGGAGACATTTCTTAACCTTCCTGATCCTTCAATTCTTGTCAGCAATACAGTGGGGACATCGTGATTTCCAGCAAAGGGAGTCTAAGGATTTGATAAGCAATTCCTAGCACCCCATAAGTCCTGTTTACTGTTAAGGAAGACAGTCCCGAGAAACAGTGAGGCTGGTCCTGCTGAGGTGGGATTGGGCAGGATTATGAATTCTGCCTCTGGATTCTAAGCAACTCACAAAGCTTAGCTTCTTCCATTTGCTTTTGTTTGTTTCTGTTTGGAGGAAAAATAAGCAGACCTGGAAGAAGCTGTGTTAAGATAAATGAGTCAGAGTCAGAAAGACAAATGTGCATGTTTTCTCATATACAGATTTTTTCCCTAAGGACATGAAAATAGAAGGTGGAGTTGGCAAGATGGCGCAGTGGATAAAAGCATTTGCCACCACACCACTCAAGAGCCATGGCAGATGCATCTGAGCACACAAAGATAGATAGATGGATGGATAGATAGATACATAGATACATAGATAGATAGATAGATAGATAGATAGATAGATAGATAGATAAAGATAGATAATAAAGATAGATAGATAGATAGATAGATAACATAGATAGATAGATAGATAGATAGATAGATAGATAGATAGATAGATAGATAGATAGATAATTGATAAATAGATGAAAGAAGGAAGGAAAAAGGAAGGAAGAAAGGAAGGGAAAGGAAGAAAGAAGGAAGGAAGATCTGGGAAGGGAACAAGCAGGTGATGAAAGTTGTAACAAGGGATGATTATGATCAATATAGTGTGTGTGTGTATGTGTGTATGTGTGTATGTATGTGTGTGTATGAAATCAGTTGCTTTGTATAATCAATGTATGCTAATAAAATATTTTTAGAATTAATTTCAAACATTACATACATATATATGTATATGTATATATATATAGAGAGAGAGAGACACATATATTTCCACAGAAATAAAAGTTGTGTGGGGTCCTCAATGATTTTTAAAAGTCTAGAGAAAGCCAGAGATAAAATATTTTGAACACACACACACACACACACACACACACACATACACACGGAAGCCAGACAAGGGAAGCAGCTCTCGGAGAATAGTTACAGGCAATCCGTGAACTGCCCAGTCCGAGTGCTAAGAACTGAATTCCAGCCCCTGTGTGCTCTTAAGTACTAAGAGCCTCCTTTGGGTGTTTTTCACTTCAGCGTTGAGAATCTGATGCCTGTCACATTTTGTACTATTTAAGGCCATCACAGCACAGAAGCCCTCACCCCTCCCACCTCTCTGAGATGAGCACCCTGAAGATAAGGATCATTCCGGAGTCACTGGCT